>NC_090436.1:777142504-777742504 GCF_031143425.1 Pleurodeles waltl
CGTAATAACTAGGGCTCAAGATGATAGCTCTGTGAATTGCTATGACCTATCTCAAGAGGGATGGTGAAGGGTAACCTGCCAAGGAATTGGACAATAATTTTGAATTTGAACAGTATTCATAGTCCTGGAAACTAAGCCAACTTTCTGGGTTTACAATTATTGGTGTTAGTCACCCAAAATGAAGGTATCTCAGTGTCGTTGTGTAAGTGGCACCAAACTCAGGGCTATCAAACTCATTTGACATGAGGTAGGACCTCTGAACCACACCAACAGAGAGACCCCAAAGAGCTCCTCTCCGGCCGCACGGGCCTCTTTTGATCTTTCTACCAGCAAATCATCGGGGTGCTGGACCACGGCAGCTGCAAAATTACTGAAGAAAACATAAAATACTAAAAGTTGGGGCAGAGAGGGAATATGCTTGTCAGGCACAATCACCAGTAATTCTCTGGGCTACATGGCCTAAATGGGGGCTTTCATTCAGGCAAGGTCAGGAGCAGGAGCACAGCAGGCCAGTAAAGCTTCAGTTTCAGGGATCATTTGCACATGCATTATTACTGCACTCTTTAAGAAGGAGATAAGTCACAAATCAGCATGACTAGTGAGTGAAGACCCAAAACAATTATAATCCAACTGAACAAGACGGCTGGACTCTTACTCGTTAGCCCACAGTGGCTGACCATGCCTGCAGAGGCCTCGACTGAGGCCAGTCTGTGTAGTTTTGTTTCTAAGAGTGTTTTAGAATGATGATATTTTAAGGTTAGGTCGAGCTCAGATCATTCTAAAGTATGGGTCCCATGCCCTCCAGCAATTGTGCCACCTTACGGATCATTGACGAATCAAGTGGAATATGGCAAAATGGAGATTCTCAGCTGTCAGTCACAAGAGTTTGCACTGGCAGTTGTTGCAGCAACCCCAGGCCTTTGCTCCACCCAGCTTGTGTATGAAGCATAATATCCTGAATGTGATTATTGACTCCACTGGGAGCCAGCGTAGTTCATTCAGCGCAGGTTTTCCATGGCCCTATTTCAATGTGTTTTGAAAGCGTTTAGTAAATTCTACTGCACACTTGCTGATGGACCATAACCAATGCTCTCAGGGGCTAGCAGATGTGATTAGATGGGTGAGGTGAATTTTCAGAGCTTGTACCTCTGTAGATTCACTCTTTTGCTCATTGCATTGATTTAAAGGTTAACAAAAACAACAAGTTGATATAAACGAAAGTATGATATCACACATGATTTTGAAGTTTATTTTTGTTTTCAATGTGATCAGTTAAGTCCAGTAGGCTTTCCAAAAATCAATGTCTTGTGGTCTGACTCAACCCCAACAAAAGGCTTGGACTTTTCATTGCGCAACCACAGGAAGCTTTTGTCATCCAATGTAATGTGTGCATCAATTTGTGATAATAGTCTGACTCCCAGATCTCCCATCATATGTGGGTTTGGAAGTTGTCAGAGTGCTTTCAGAAGCACAATTTGTACTGCTCTAGCACATGTGTCAACAGGTTCATGGACACTTTGAATACCTTCGGAGAGAAGGATGATACTGCAGATTGCAGTCTTCAGACAGTCAAAACATGTTTTATGGCTCTGTCTGACGCGAAAAGAACAGATCAAATGTAAGAATTTCCCAGCTCCACCTACCCGTTCACTCAGTCTTATCAGTTGGACAACATCTTTGGTGTCAAAAAATGCAGAGAGATGAAAGAGGATCAGGGTGGGTTGATGTCATTCATCAAGTAATGAAGTGGTCTTCTCTTAAATTTACCAGATGCAATCCGTTCCACTCAATGACCTGAAACCAGACTGTTGACCACCAGGTGTGTCATTTTGTTCATCATGCCCTTCCTTGTAGCTGCCTTGACCCCTATGCTTCTGGATTTTGCTATAATTTGTAAGGCTGGGGATCACTTGTTAATTTGCCTGCACTTTAAAGTCAAGACTAAAGCATGCTGACAGAGATGTTAGTGTTCCAAGCAAAGTACGCAGAAGTGATGTCTCCATTTCTGTACTCATCATCCTTGTTACTTCCTACTTTGCATTCCCAAGTCCTTTTCCAGTAGAGTATCTTGAAAATCCTTGTTCACGTTTAGAAAATCCAGATTCGAAGAGACACTTCCTAAATTCTTAAATTTGCATCACTATGGCAATGACAGCACTGATTTACGGCTGGATTTTTCATTTACTGCCACTTGTCTCATTCCTGATTTTTCTATATGCAAATTTTATTAGGTACACTAGAGATTAATCTACAGTGCCAGAGCCGTGCACATTATCAAATTCGGAGTCCTTTCAAGTTCAAAATTCATCCTCTCTTAAACTAGTCTTTAAAGCTCCTCTTTTTTTAAACATCGGCGGCTTGGGCTCTACTCGCGCAGGAGAAAGCTCCTCAGCAGCAGTGAGATGCCATGTGGGACTGAGCTTTTTAAGGTATTAAAGTGCTGGTGTGTCATCGTGGGTACATGTCCAACGTAAATGTGTCAGTTGCAGTTTTAGGTTACATGTTTATGTCAGTTCCAGTGAAAGTCAAAGTGCATAATGTGCCGGGTGCAGTGTCAGATATAATTAAGTCGGTGCCATTCGAAGGTTTCTTGTAAGTGAGTTGGTGTCAGGTGCCAGCTGTATAATGTAACTCCTGTCACTCCACAAAGGGCTCTACTTTTAGCAGACTCCGGATACAGGTCATAGATAGATGAAGAGCAGAACCCTCATCTTATTTTATGGAGAACGTCTGTGGTACACATAATTAATGGGTGTGATCCTGCTTTCACGTTCTTGAAAAAGGTAGCATTCGTGTATATTTCTTTATTATATTTTTTTGCATATTGATATTTTCTAAATGGGATTTGCTCGTGAAGCTTGTTGACACAATCCAAATAATCTTGGCTCCTTACAGGAACTGAACATAACCCCAAGGTGGCAATGGATTGTACAGTGTGGCATGAATGGGAGAAATGCAATGCTGCAAGGCGCATGTATCTGAGTGGCATTTCTTTTGGGGAGGGGGTGGGTGGCAGGCCACAGTCGCCTCTCTGTCCCTGGAGTTTATTGCATCAGGTTCAGCAGAGATATAAGTAGAATGGATGGATGGATGGATGGACGGATCACTTCTGCTAGCCCTGCTTCCAGTTCCTAGCCCGGTCCTCGAGAGGGGCGTCTGTCACAGTTCTGAGAAGAGATCAGCCTTACAGTGTTTTCTGCCTGAAGGGCTGGTCTGATTTCGAGAGGACCATGGAATGGCATTCGTCTGGTATATCTTCTAAGCTCAAGACTTTGTTTGTGATCCTGAGGGATTGCCCAAGACACCACTTGAATTTGCTTCACCCAAATGTATTAATTATTTTTTAGGTTGTCTGCAATGAATTTTCAATGCATGCTTACAAGGGCTTCAGATAGTTAGCCTTCGACTGCAATGTGGCTGCTTGAGATACCAAAAGCAGGAGGAGTTTGTCAGCAGGGTTTTGGTAAATGCAAACATATGTTGACAAAAGTTCCTCTGAATAGCATCATTACAATAATAATAAGAAGAATGATATACAACACCAGATTTCAGTTTATATTATAGGAGCCCGTATCAAGGTGCCAGGCCTGAAAGCAACTCCAGCCATGGGTGAACAGGGTTGAAACGCCACACTGCAAGAGGCAGAGATTAAAATGAGGCCACGGGTTATTTAATGGTGTGGTCATGGCTGTCCACCCATCTCTGATGGCCACCCAGCTCTTTCTGTCAGCACCCGGGGAACATGTCAGGGTGGCAGAACGGCCAGTTTGGTGCTGCCGAACACCTTTAATCCAGCCCAAAGGTTGGGTCTTTCAAGAGTGACTGGCTATCCCGACGGGATATGTGCCAACAAAGACAGATTTCAACTCCTTTATCAACAATCCTCAACAGGTCATCTTTTATATCAGTCAATGGGGTCTATCTTCAGTGTCCTAGTGGGACCGAGAGTCAAACCACTGAGGACTGAGACAACGGAAGGGAGAACTCACTCCCCCATGTAAGACTTCCAAAGGATGAATACCTTACCACAGGGAGCACCCTAGTACCTTTAATGTCTCGAACGATACACAAACATGATATATTTCACATCATATCAGTCAATTATATAGCGCCTTTGTCAACCTAAGCTCACTTTGAAGGTGCAGAAAGCGAACTGCAGAACACAAGACGGCCGGCGGAATTTCAACATGGTTTATAATAAACAAGTTACATTCTGACACCGATAACAGAGACTGTACCTAATTCACATAGCCTTTCGATTTTCTTAGGGACAGAGAGGAAGAAGTGGGTGACTTTATAATTTGCAGAAGGCTGAGAACAGGTATTTTTTTAAACAGCTTCAGAGCTAAATTAGATCTTCTGCTAACAGGAAGCCAGCTGAAAAGGCACCCCAGGGGGCTGTGGTTTGGCCTTAAAAAGAGTGACAATGTGAGGTATTCTTTTTAGGAAGTGCTTGTCTAAGAATGGGGACCTTGTCTACAAAGTAGAGCTGTTGGCTTGAGTAGAGGGCCTTATATAGCACAGATGCGGATATGTGCTCCCATTTCTCACAGTGCCTCTCACACTTGCAATGCCATTATGTTTAAAAATATTCAGAGTATCACTGTCATGGAGAGTCAGGCGACCGAGAAAAAAACACAAAACTTTAACGAAGTACTCCTTGACATCAGCTGAGTGTCAACACTAAGTAATGAAAGGACTGCGACAGCCCTTGTCATCACAGTGCGTAAACAGCCGTCGTTGCCACTGCTTTGAATGGTGTTAAGCACCCCATGTGGTATCAACAGCAACAACCATCCATACCCATGTGTGGGAGGTACTGTTGCAAGAATGAATGAGTGCATTTCAAGACCTCTCAGTGAGTAACATGGGAAAGAGGGCAAAGTAGCAGAGGGTAAAAATGGAATATGCATGTACCTTACCTTAGTACTTGAAATGAGATGCAAGTCTGTGGTACGGCTCGAAGGCTGGTTATGTATGTAAGTTTTGATCCAAGAATGGTTTTGTCAGACAAAATATAAGGTTGTGCGTCTTGGAGATATGTGTGTGTGTGTGTCTGTGTGCTTTCGCCTGCAGCGCCTGTACATGCACGTGTCTGTGTGTGTGTGAGAGCGAGAGAGAAAGAGAGAGAGAACCAAATCAGTCAGGATAGTGTTGGTTAAGCACAAATGAGCCATACAAACACCATGTTCTGTGAGGATCACTTTGCTCACTATGATGACCAGCGTGTGTGTCTGTACACTTGTCCATGTCAGCACTGTGGATTCTTTTTCTCTCACATTCAGTTCTAATTTAATGAGACTCTTAGGGCCTAATTATGAGTTTGGCGAACAGGAAGACCACTCTGTCCAATTTCCGATGTGGAGGTTGCCGCCATACTGGCAACCTCTCCGCTGGGCCCATTACGACTTTCCCGCTGGGCTGACCGGCAGAAACCAAGATTTCCGCCTGTCAGCCAAGCGGGAAAGTGGTGGCAGCATTGTCGCTGGCCCGATCTCGGTGGAGACGGCGGTACCCTTGCGGTCTGTCCGCGAGGGTCATAATTTGGCTGTCGGACCACCACAGCAGTGGCGGTCCTGACATCCACCACGAGGCTGGCGGTCTCAAGACCGCCAGGCTCATAATGAGGCCCTTAGTATTAACATTTCAGTGGTGCTTTCTGACTATCCCATAGTAAATTCCAAAATCTAATTGTCAAAATGCAGGCCTCCGCATCCCTATCTGTAGCAGTAACGGATGGGCTTTGATTAGACGACTTTATTTTTTTGCTTCCCTCGCTATTACTATTAGTAACTACTTCAAGAAGAGCTACTTTCACTCATTGCTTAATTTGTAAAATAATAAGTGCCCTTAACAAAGTTTTTCCTAAAAGCCCACAGCCCCAACTGGTGAATTTTGGGATTGCTCAATACCAAGGTGCTTAGTCTTGATTTCACCTCATGCTTCTTTCTTCCACCACCGCACCTCATTATTTCACTCTTGCAGGTTGTTTTTCATCCCTGCTTTCTTCCTTTGTCACTGTTTTCCGTCCTTCTCTTCCTCCTTCCTCTTGCTCAGGGTGAAAGTCTGATGAGGAAACATGCCAGACCTCAGAATGGCTGTGGGCACCACATGCAAGCACCTGCTCAAATTAAGCACTGCCTTCTTTTCACTGTCCCCTTCCTCCATTTGTTTCCTCGCAAAATTCAGTAATTATTAAGGTTCAATGGGCTACTCAGTGCACTGTGCATCAGTGCCACTGCTCCTGCTGCATCAATGGTAGCTACGCCCTTCAGTGTTTTTGGCGGATAGCGAGATGACGTATTTCATAAAAAGAGGCTCTATCTTCTTTATTGTCATTGTTCTCAAGTGCAATGATTTTTAAAGTATCCAGAGGGTTACTTGAAAGAAGGCCTACACAGCAGCCCATAACCAAGAGGAGAGATGTAGTGTTGACTGTGCCTGGTCCACCACAGTAGGAACCCAAACTAGGCATCTGTTTGAAGAATGGTGATATGATAAACCATAGCAACCATGTGTATGCCACCCAGGGCACGACAACAGGTTAGAAGGTTGTGCTTTTGTTCTTGCATGTCTGTTAACATGAGAGACACAGCCACTGGCAGAATGCCGGAGTATGGCACCGTTCTGCAGCTGTCTGAGGCTAGTAAAATGTAAGCCACCATAAGAAGCAGACATGTCCATGTAGTAAACACAGGCTGTAATGTGTCCTGTAGGCTTTCTGTGCAATGACACGAAAAGTATGCGGTGCAGTTCTTCCTGCCGCAGTACAGGAATAGCATTGATGAAGTTGAACAGAGTAACTGTACTGATTGATTGGCAGGTGTCAAGGTGCAATAGAATCTGCTAAGTTTAGCCTAAACCAAAAAAGGAAGTGTACATGTGAGTTTTCAGGAGGGGAGGGGGGCCGGGGGCTTCGAATGATTTCATTGTTTGGTGTTTGTATGCACACGATGCAATTTGTTTTGCCTTTTTCTACTTTCGTGTTGTCACAAGAAACTATCTGATGCTCCCTCGGCTTGCGGGGGAAAACAATGACACCAACTCGGAAGTGGCCAAAAGATGGCTCAAATACTAAAAGTAAATAAAATACGAACTCTTGTTCAGAGTCGATTGTAGTTCACTTTCATGTATCTTTTTAAATTTTATATTCTGCTTTTGTATTGCGCGTTGATCCCTACTTGAAAGGATATTTAAGGGTCATTTAAACACTGTGACATAAATGCTGTAGATTGCATAGCACCCTGCTTATGTTGAAAGGAAAAATTCTCCAGATCGCTCGATATAAACCATACTGTCTACATATTTAGGTATGCCAAGTATGTAATTGGCTTCCGTACTCGCACTGGGCTGCATGCTATCTGTATCGCCCCAGGTTCCATCTGGTAACAACTGAGCGTGTGGGCTGAAATTTTAGACTGTAGTTGTACTTGAGTTTTTCATTTAGAGCCTATAGTTGTACCTGACTGTAGGACTTGTATGGTACTTACACCTCAAACCAGGTCCGGGTATCCCCTCTCAGTGAAGTGTAGGCAGTGTCTAGAAGCCAGGCTCTCTAGAGCTAGCTGTGGATGAGCACCCAAGGCTTATCTAGGAGACATGCAAAGCTCATGCAATACCACTACAGTCACAGTACGTACACACAAGAAAGAAAACAATTGGTTGTACAAAAATAGAGGTGCTTTATTTTTGGAACACAAAATCAGAAAATACTACATAGGCAACCCTCCAATAGGAGGTAAGTAAATGCAATATATATATATATATATATATATATATATATATATATATATATATACTAATAATAAACAGTAAGAGGCATAAAATATTAGCCCAAGGGGGAGCCCAAACCATATATTATGCAAGTAGAATGTGAACACAGGGTCCCCACCTAGGTAAGTAAATCACATAGAGGGGAGCTGTGAGTACTAGGAAACCACACAGGTAAGTATTGGAGTACACTGCAGCGACTAGAAAGGCATGAGTAAAACACTGGATTTCCCCAAAACCACCCCAAAGGATGAAAAGAAGAAAATAAAGACACCCAGAACAGCCTGCAAGGAACCAGCAGTGGAAAACTGAAGATGGAGACCTGTGGAGAGAGGGGACCAAGTCCAGAAATGTCTGTGGAGTCTAGGGAGAGTAGGAGATACTACCCACTCAGAGGCACCTTTTGGAATTGGTCGACGAAGAAGGAAGACAGGTGAGCACTGCAGCACAGAAGCCAGAGAAGCTGGATTGCAGATGGGTGCCGGTGAAGGATTTCCACCAACAAGCCTTGGTAAAGGCAAATATGTGGTTTGAGGAAAAGAGGTGCTACCGAGGACTAGCAAGGTCCAGGAGGACTCTACCCAGGAGAGGAAGTCAGAGGGGACCCTGCGCATCGCAGAAGGCCCACAGAAGCAGAGGCAGCACCCATAGGTTTCCAACAGGACAGGGACACAGAAGTTGCTGAAGCAGCCAATGCAGCACCACAGAAGTTGCTCCCACGTAACCGGAGGACCACGCAGAGGTCTAGAAGTTGCAGGAGGGAGTGCTGGAGCTACACGTCACCTGAAGTTCCCCTTGGAGGTGAAGCAACAGGCCTTGGCAGATGCAAAAGACGTGGTGCACGGGGATACTATCTTGCATGGAGTGGAAAGGACTTACACTACCAAAGTGCGACAGTTGGTAGAGAGGACCAAGGGTGAATCTCTGGGCCACCACCTGTGATGTAGGACCCACGCCACTCAGGATAAGGGGAGATCCATGCAGCTGGTTGTCCGAGCAGCCAGGTACCTGTAGTTACAGGGTAGTGATGCCTTCACCCCAAGGAAAATTCCTTCTTCTTCTTGTGCAGACTGTAGTGTTGCAGTTTTCTTAGGATGCACAGCCGGGGAAATGTTGCAAAGCTGTCAGGAGTCCAGATACAATGTTGCAGAAGAGTCTTCCTCGTGGATCTGCAGCTTGTAGGTTCCTGGAGGGTCCAGTCGTGGTTCCCGAGGCTAGAAGTTAAAGTAAAGGTTGCAGTGGAGTCCTGCTGGAGTCTTGCAAGCCAAATCTGAGGACCCACCCCAGAGGAAGATCCTATAAAGCCCAAAGAGGGGGCTTGGACACCTAACTACCTATCAGAGGGTGCATCTGACATCACCTTCCTGGCATGGTCACTCAGATGCTCCCAGAGTTCCCTGCCAACCTTGGAAACAAGTTGGCAGAACACAGGAACCATCTGGAGGAGCTCTAGACACCACCCCTGGGGTGGTGATGGACAGGGGAGTGGTCACTCACCTTTCCATTATCCAGTTTTGCACCAGAGCAGGGACTGGGGGGGTCCCTGAACTGGTGTGGACTGGTCTATGCATGGAGGGCACCAAATGTGCCCTTCAAAGCAAACCAGTGACTTTGGGGGGGCTACCCCTCACAAGCCAGTCCCACCTATTTCCATAGGGAAATGGTCTTACCTCCCTCTCCCAAAGAAAACCTTAATTCTGCCTTTGTGGGCTTGATCAGATCAAGCAACAGGAGGGCAGAAACCTGTCTGAGGGTGGCAGCAGCTGGGCTACCCGAGAAACCCTGTAAGGCTGGTGGTAGCATTGTTGGGGGTCCTCTAAGGAGCCCCTAAAGTGCAAGGAATCATACTTCCAATGCTTGCATTGGAGTATGGTTCCGACATGTTTGATACCAAACATGCCCAGGTTCGGAGTTACCATTATGCAGCTGGACATAGGTAGTGACCTACATCCAGTACATACATAAAATGGTGTCCCCGCACTCATGAAGTCCAGTAAAATGGTGCTGGAGTTTGTGGGGCACCTCTGCTAGTGCAGGGGTGCCCTCACACACAGGTACCTGCACCCTGCCCTCTGGGCTTAGAGGGCCTACCACTGGGGGTGACTTACAGTGACCTGAAATAAAACCGGGTGCGTGCACCTGGTTAACGCAGACTGCAAAGGCAGGCCTGTAGAACCCTTTGCCTGGGCTCCCTATGGGTGGCAGAATACCTGCTGCAGCCCATAGGGATCCCCTGGAACCCCAATGCCCTGGGTACCTAGGTACCATATACTAGAAACTTACATGGGGGCACTGGTATGGCAATTTGGGTAGAAAAGGTTACCAACAACCACATTTAGAGGGGACAGCACAGTCACTGGGATCCTTGTTAGCAGGATCCCAGTGAACACAGTCAAATACACTGACAAACAGGCCAAATGGGGATGGGGTGGGGGTGGAAGCAAGCTAGAAAGAGGCTACTTTCCTATACTGACTACCTCCACTGGATTTACAATTATACCAGAACCATACTTGTGTATATTTTAGTGAACTAAGCTTATTTTGTTTAAATGTAAATATGTTTGTAAATATGCAAATCGATCCCTGTGTAGACATAAGCAAGCATATGTCAGTAGCTCCCACAATTACCTGAGTCTACTGAAAAGATGCCAGGCTGGCATGCATGTTTTTAGAGTGCCTGACCTGTGTTGGACACATTGTGACCGGCGGTCAAGTGACTTTTGGGGTGACAGAGATGAAATGTAAGTTTTTTTTAAACAAACTTTGGCAAGTCAATCATTTTGTTGTTGGTAAACTGGAGCAATGGTTCCATTTTAATTTTACTTTATTTCTGAGACTATTTCTAAAATACATATATATAAAAATGTCACCCCCCCTTAATGCGATGATCACATGCTTGCAATACAGAAATACAATTGAAAAGAAAATACCAGCCATTGCATGTCATTTTAATAGGATAGTTAGTGTGCTTCCAAGCAGACGGGTGTTTCTAGAACAGGAATAGCGATCCTTTTTATATTTAATGCACATGACAGGAAAATGTGATTCTCAGTGTTGCAAATAAAGGGTACTATTGGCTTTAATGCATTTCATTGAAAACATAGTTCAACACAAAAGAATGACTAAAACACTGAAAAGGGAAAAGAATGGGAAGGAAAAAAGTATCGAAGAGCACTTCTTTTCAGGCAGATGTGCACATGAAATCAAGAACAATTGAAAGTTTTTATCACTCATAGTGCAAAAGAATGGGGATGATCAGTTGTTCCATGTTGTATGGAGTGGTGGGCGGAAGCCAAAAGTGAATGACAGTTGATAAGACTAATGGTTGAGGATGGGTAATCTCAAGATCCTCTTTGTATGTATAAATATTTCCTCTCTCTCTCTCTCTCTCTCTCTATATGGGTGTGCTTTTCAGCATCAGTTTAGTCAGATAATTCAGATAACTAAAGATGGTTCTAGGCCAGACCTAAAAAGTGTTCAAAAGTTCAACATATGGGAGAGGAGTGCAGGAGACGCTGCTAGCCTAGGCTTCCATTATGCCTCGATTTGACCCTGGGTAAGAGTAGTATTGTAGGAACACTTTCCCACTTCAGAGGCACAACAGTCTGGTTTACTATTTCATGTGGGTTGCTCATTTCACAAACTAAAATAGCAGTTTTTTCCATGCTGAATACTTAATTTCAACACCATTAAAATCGTGGTGTAAGAATATGGAGGACTGAATATTGAGGGATAAAATATTTAAAGGTAAGTGCATATAAGAAAGTATAGAGTTACCATTCCTAACTTCACACCTATGTACTTGCAGATATTTGTACCACATAGGTACATATATGTGGAGTTCGGTATAGAAAATCTAGACACACTTACCTGTCAATATTTATTTTCAAAAATTTGTCTTAGATATTCTGATCAACTGATATTGTCGGTTCAATATTCAGTGGCCTACCATTGCAGAGTAAACTAGTGACAGTTTTGCAGTTTGTGTGTATGTTGGCTATGAATAAGTAGGGACGGTTCCCCTGCTAAGGTGGAGGAGCCTTGCTCCACTGGATTGCGGGGAAAGGAAAAATAAAATGATAATAACGTTACTTTAATATCATTTTATTTTTCCTGGGACAATGGGCGTGGCGAGGCTGGGCTAGAGGGAGGGGGGCTGGAGGAGGGCTATGTGCACACAAAGTGCTCATGTCTGTTTGGCTGGCCATGTTGGGCTGACCAAAAAGACATGCACACTTTGCATGTTCTCTACCCACCTGTATAGCACACCTGAGTGGAGAGCATGCCAAGGCTATAATTCCTAGTCTGAGTGGCGAAGCAGGCCTCGCCAGACCAATCACGACGCTGCTGTTGCTCTTGACAGCGGCATCGTGATTGGCTCGGAGCCTGGGAACAGGAAGAGGAGGGAAGGTAGACGAACGCATCGCCCCCACAGGTGAGCTTTTTGGAGAAAAAAATTCCCTGCCATTTCACCCCCTCCCCACACTCTTGGTTCACCCCACCCCACCATCCCCGTTGAGTGGCAGCCGCAACTGTGAATATGTCCACGCAGGAAGTTTTGAAAGTTCTAAACGGGATAGTGCGTCAAGAATGAGAGAACTTTAGGTGAATTTTGAAGGTAAAACATGCATTTTATTAGTGTGAACACTTAGTAACAATATACAACACCGAGGGATACAACATAAGCATTTGTTGCACATATGCTTCTCTCTTCGCAGAGGCTCCCCAATGCATGGGCCATTTTGAGCACTTCGCCTCTGTGTATCTATTTAGCAAGTTAGAAATCAGTCAAGAATATATTACTTTTGCAGCGCATTGCCCAAGTCGTGTTACTTTGTTGCAAATAGAGATTAACAGACACAAAAAGTATAACCACTGCAGCCCATCCATAGTAGACGTTCGGTACAGATTATGTATCCTCGTCAGCACATTACTCAAAATGAGCTTCAAGTAAACAAGCAAATTAAACAGTAATATACAACCAGGAGATAATTGGAATTCTCAGAGCAACAAAAATACCCAATAAATTTAGACTCAAATTACTGGCAACTGGCACAAACGATAAACTTTATTTACATTGTGGTATTCAGTGACCTCATTGCAATGAACCTCCCAGCTGCCAGTAATGTGACCTCACATTTACTGGGACATTTTGTGCTTAGTGTGTGCGGAGTGTCAAGGTCAAAGACATAGTCATTTATGGTGATGTACGGCACAGCCAGCTCCACAAGGCCCCCGGGAGCATGCTCTCTCCGCGCCTGCCTGTGCTGTTCATCTGTTGGGCGGAAGGTCATTATAGCCGGCGCGGGTTTCCTGGGCATGGCACCACCACAGGCTCTTAGGGACTTGTAATCATTGAATGATGGTGCCACTTCTTGGCGCCAAGCCTTGCTTGCATAGGGAAGGGAAGCTTCTTACTCAAAGAAGGTCAACAGCTTGTGGTGGCTGCAATTCTCACAGTGAGCAAAGCTTGATACATTGCCTGATGCGTGCAACCCCTGAGGCAGTGCCTGACTCTAGAGCACAGCTTTCACCTCACAGCCACCAGGGAACTGGAACAGCACATCCATTAGGCCTGCAAGAATTGTCAGACCTTCCTGGAAATTGTCAAACCTGACCAATGAGTGTTTATAAAAAGAAACAGGCCGCTAGGTTCAAGAGCACTCTTGATGAGAGCGCTCAGAGTTAGCGGATTGTGCAAGATGTCTTTCATAATGCCTGCAGGGAAATTTGGGTGATTACGTTTTATCCAACTGTATTCATTTAACATCTTGTATTGCTGTTCTGCTAATTAGTCACCGTGCAGTATTAGAGGAAGTGGCTTCAACGAGCGATGACAATATTTTCTTACATTAGGCCCTGTAAATGGAAGACTGAACAGGCTTTGAAAGCAGCTATACAGAGACAGAGCAAACACACATTATCATGCTTCTGAATGAAGGCCCGACCTTGGGCAGGGTTTTACCATGTAACATACGTGCTTTGTTACAGCTTAATAGCGGTATTTGAGAAATACAGTAACTTTACTCTTTTTTTACCCTGTACAGGCGGCCCAGCTTAGTTAGGATTGTCAGGTCACATTGTTAAACCAGGGACGTTTGCATACCATCTTGTGGTGTTTATATACTGCACATGTGTGCCTCGTTAACGCAAACCCTAACTTCAATAACTTCGCCTAAACCCCACCCATGTGATACACCCAAAATGTCTCCCATATCTCTTTGGTGTACATTCACATGTGTCGGTAAGTGATTGCCACCTGGTTTACATGGGACGCAACCCAAGACAACTCCCCAGTTGAACATGTGGGCCTCTGCATACTTTTTCATGATACTAGGCAAAGGCCATACATAGGGCCACTGCAATAATGCGATTCTTCAGCTTTTTTTGCATAATTATAGATTTGCAGCTTTTGCCACATAATCCATCATCTGCTGCCTAATCTATAGATTTTAACAAAAAAAAGTTTCTAGCGCAGACAGTTGAAATGTTACTAAAAATGTGGCGATGTGTTTGCATGCAGTGAAATGCTCTTCACCAAGGTTAACTGGTCATCTTTCAGTTGCTTATTACTGTATTTGGTTGTTAAACGTGTAATAATGATATAAAAAATGTGCTCAGACAAAATTACTATGTGTAAAAATAAAAAAATAGTAAAGTAATACTAGCAAAACATGTGCCACATTATGCACCATAATCTGCCTTTTCATTGCAGCAAAATTAGTCAATCCTGTCGCATAAACTGGTGCTCCCCTTCTGCATAATTCCAGTGGCGCTAGTCATACATCTCTCTTTCAACAAAAAAACCTTTTATCTCTTTTTACTACAACTTGACCTCGCAATATCAGCATCAGTTAAACTTGCATTGAATAAATCTGTGGCCATTAAATACTAATATCTATTTTCGTACATATTATTGCATGTAGCCATACATATTTCGTTTTTTTTAGTCAAATTTAAACTGAAATGGTTCTGTTTTGTAGTTTATAAAAAAAACGTAATTATATTGATCACTTCATGTGCCATTGTTTGAACTGTAACAAAGAATATTTCAAATTTTTAAATAAAGCTGAACAGAATTGAAACAACAGGGCTCCCGAGTCCAGATTCCTGTGATATACATGGTTGGGTTAATTTTGAAGTGATATACATGGTCCTATGATTTCTTCTTTTTTTGATACATATGAAGAGAGAACCATCCATTACTCCACCTTCTAGTCACACTTCCCCCTCTCGTGCCCATCACTCTTTCCGGTCTCCCTTTTTTTGTAGTTCTTTAAACCTGAGTTTGAGGTATGGAGATGTGTCTAGATATGAGGAGGGTATTGAGGAAAATTTTCAAAATTGTGAAGAAGATTCTTCTGAGTAGATTTGAACCGTGAAAACCATAACACTATGGACGAAGATTTGAATCTTCTCGGACGTACTTTTAGTTGTTTTTTTCTTATTCACAAGCATTCTCAGTAGATCACTTGGAACACCTAGAAGGCTACACCAGGCACAGGCTTCCAGGCGTCCTATAGGCAATGTCATGTCATGCCCATTTCCCAAGGGCTCCTATTGCACGCTGTATAGAATTCAGCACAGAGGGAATTGGAACTTCCTGTGCAAATGCACTTTTCTTTCCACTGAAAAAAAACTATTTCCCATGAAGAGAACCCTTTCCATACATTCCCAACACGTGTCAGGCGTATCAATGCTCGTCACACCCTAGATGACGTAATACATGTCTGACCATTTGCAGAAGTGACTTCATCATCATTATCATCATTTAACTTTATTTCGGTAAGTAAAAAACATACCATAAAAATACAGTGCAGACAATAACAGTTGAAATTAAAATACACTAAAAGTACATGCACAGTAGAGAATTAAAAAATACAAGAGGGTTAAAATCCAACCAAAGTATCAAAGATGAGTCTCTTAACAATAAGGGGGTCCCCTCAACAAGGGGCCACTACCCAGGGTCCATAAATACTCGATAATATAGTAAAAAAATAGCTTTGTGCTAAGAGGAAAAATATAAAACCAGTCATCACGAGTCAATAAATATGCATAAATAAGTATAAAAATTAACTACCCTATATTTTTCTTTAAAATTACTAATCTAAGGCGCCAGATTGCTTCGAGAAATTTTGCCACTGGAAAAACTACTTGGACAGATGGATCAGATTTTAAAATTCTCTCAGCATGGAGATGAGACCTGACACCTATAGATTTACAAAGCGGGATAATCCAAAGGGCTCTTTGTTTGAGGTATGCATGACAGTAAAAAAAAACATGTGAAAAAGACTCTTCACTCTTACAACCCATCGGGCAAAACTTGGATCTGTTAGTGGAACTAGGCCAATTGTGCGTCAAAGAACATAAAGGGAGGGACCCTACTCTAAATCTAACAAAAAGAGCTCGTGCTAATGGAGATAGTGCGATGTCCATGAAGGGCTGGAGTTCGTAATGGCATTTGATTGATAAGAACTTGTCCGACATAGACAGCAGGACAGTCTTAGCAAATTGCATAGTCTGAACGTTGTGCCAAAAAGCATCCTTCAGTGACTGTGCAGCATTTTTGGGAATGGGGGATGGGTCCAGCCAGTAGGACCCTAGACCAAGGTGAGTTAAAAACTGTTTAACATAAGCACACCATTTGGTTTTGATGATAGTGTTATGACCCACCAAGTATAGAAGCCCGCAGCGAAATGGAGATAGGGCATCTGTTGACCAAAGCCGAATCCAAAATAGCAAGGGACTTAAAGCAGCAATCTGCGAAATAGAAAAAAGGTTTAGATCCATTCGAATGGGCAGAGATGGAGTACTGGAGGGAACCTTGAGCAACATTTTCAGAAATTGGTTTTCTGCCCTTGCCAAGTTACCCAGACTACAATGACCCCAGAGTTCGGCACCATAAAGCCCCCCCCCCAGCTTGAGATTTGTATATTTCAAGGGCAGGAGACATTGCAAATTTGAGAGATCTAGAAGCAAATCTAACAATGACGCCCGCCCTTTGCTTCAAGCACAGCAAGGATTTCTGGCTCTGAGCATGCCAATGATGCGACTCTTCCAATTTGATGCCCAGGTAATCGAAAGTGCCCACTCTTTCCAGGGGAACACCTTCTAAGTACACCGGCCTCTTCATTCTGCACCTATTGTCCCCAAAGACCATATATTTAGTTTTTGCTGAGTTAATTTCCAACCCGTGGTCCTTGCAGAAGTCCGTAAAACGGGAGAGCAATCTTGAGAGGCCCATTGCAGTTCGTGAAAGTACCAGGGTGTCATCGGCAAACAAAAGGCAAGGGAACTTTTGCCCACCCTGACTTGGAGTGTCACCATAAGGATCTAAAAGATATGGAATACATGCATTAATGAACAGTAAAAATAAGGTAGGCGCCAGAACACACCCCTGCCTCACACCGCGGGCTGTAGGAAAAGCTGAGGACAAATCACCAGCCGAACCCCAACGAACTCTGGCATAATTATCAGATTAAAGATCTTTAATAATGTTAATCACAGAGCCCGGAATTCCAGTGGAGCTCAGGACCTCCCAGAGCTTGGCACGCAGGACAAGGTCAAACCCAGATTTCAGATCAACAAAGGCCACAAATAAGTGGCCTCGGTCTGCGTCTACGATCTTCCACTTGATGGTAGTAAATCGGAAGATCTGGTCGATGGTGCTGACCTTGTCCCTAAATCCAGCCTGTAGATGGCTTAAAACCTGGTTTTTCGTTATCCAGTACTTTAGTCTGGCTAGGAGCTGGAAGGAGAATTTTTTTTGCAGGTTATCTAATAGACTAATGGGTCTATAATTCCCTTGTCTCCTTTACTGTGAATGGGAACAATAATTGCCACCTTCCACGAGTCCGGATAAGAGCGAGTTGTCAGGACGCTATTCGAAACCCTGTTGATGTACCGGGTCCATACGGATAAGTCTGATTTATACAAATCCGAAGGGATGCCGTCTAGACCAGGAGCCTTCCCTATTTTTTGGGCACAAATAGCCAGCTCTGTTTCTTTTAATGTAAAAGGCGGAACAGCAGAAAGGCACGATAAAAGATTAGAAGTAGTGTTGTCCAGATCCGGGCAGGACCCATACAGATCCCCAAAATGAGAGAGCCAGGTTTCTGCATCAATGTGACACTCCGGAGTGGATAAAAGAGCAGGGTCTCTGCGAGAAACCAGAGACCAAAAAAGTTTGATATCACGAGCACTAGCCGCCTCCGCCAAGCATTTCCATAGATTTTCCTCATGTTTAAGTTTAGATAACTTACAAGTAGAAACGTAGTTTCGTCTCGCTTGTATAATGGCATCCCTGATCTTTGACTCTAAGGCTTTGGACAGAAGGCTCTTGGCCTCCCGACACTCCTTATCAAACCATTTGCAATTTGGTACAGGAGGTTTCTTATGTATTGAAGGAGTTTTGGTAAAAAGCTCCTTGAGGTCCGCAAAAAGAGCCTCATGGGAAGACATGACTTCTGAGGGAGAGAATACAGTAAAACCATCGACAAGGTGGTGACAGGAAACTAGGGCGCAAAGCTTGTCGCTAAGCTGAGTGGATTTCGAAAACGAAGACCATCTCACCGCACGCCTATTGCTGGATAATTCCAGTGGAACTTTAGAAGCGTCCAAGGCAGAATGGGGAGCGTGCCCTTTAAAAAGCGTTGCGTTGTATACAATTTGTAAGGGGGCGTGATCACTGGTACACCTCGAACCTACCTCCACATCAATTATGGAATGCCAGACTCGTAAATCAAGAATGACGTAATACAGAGTACTGGTATAAGAGCCTCTAAAGAAGGTAGGTTTGGCAGGGTTGTCATTTGGGAATCGGCCATTTCCAAAACGGAGGCCATATGTGACTGCAAGGTCTATTATCTGCAGCGCCCTAGGGGGAGGGATACAAGATACTGATTGGGATGAGAGTGGGGGGACGTTCCACACTTCATCTTCAGCCTGGATAGACTCAGCAAAAGCTGAGTCAAATTCAATTTGGGCATTAAAATCGCCTGCAATAATGACATGATATCTCGAATGGGAGTCAGATAGAAGGTTGTGCAAAAGGTGGATAATATCAGACTGAAGATTAGAAGGACCTGGTCTATTATATATGTTGATACATATTAAGGGAACACCTAAAATTGGCCATATTACTGTTGATAGAATATCACAGGAATCAACAGCAATTTCCTTAACCCTGCCCACCTCAGTCAACTTGACCCAAGTACATAGACCCCCAATCGCCCTTCCCCAGAAGATTGGGTTGCCTTTTTAGTAAAACAGCAATAACCTTGCCTATACACACAGTCCTTGGACCAGGTTTCCTGGAACATGCATATGGAAAAAGAATCAACATAGGACCCCCACTCTGGGTCAGTTAATTTGCTCTTAATACCAGCTACGTTCCAAGACAGTAGTTTCCCTGGTGCAGTACTGCAACCCAGCTTACACAGGTCAACATCAAAAGGTGGATTGGGGATTGCATTGATAGTGCAAAGTGGGGCCCCTAAAGTGTTGACCCCCATGACCAGTGGAGATCCTAGGGGAGGCACTTCCTGATAATGTGGAGCACAGGGTTTGCCAGAAGAATAATGGCGTAGTCAGTCCACATCAGATGTATCCCCTGGACAAATAGGATCTCGGATGTTAAGAGCTTTAATGTTACGAACCATAGCAGCCCCATCACTAAAAAAAGGCAACAAACCAGCGGGCGCAACAGGAGCAGGAACATTACAAGGAATGGTCGTAGCCCTAGAAGGGCAGGAGAATGAGGTCTTGTCATCCATAACGGGCAAGCTTTCTCTGAAAAAAATATCTAGATCCATTCTTGGTGGATTATGAGCTTCCATCTGCAAAAGCACCTTAACTAAAGCGGGATTAGCAAGATTGAGTTTGATGGTATCCCGCCCCCCAGGGCAACCTCGAACACGTGAAGCAAAGACAATGTCGGCATGAATAATAGAGCCGCAGCCTCTGTTGTGGCGAATCCAATACGACACTTTGTTAATAAGAGAGGAAGTATCTTCCCTCTTGTGAGGTGTAAGTTGGGGTACATTGCACATGTCAATACAGTTTTGGTCAGACACAAATATAGAGTGGGCCCTAGGATAATCAGAGCTAAGAGGGGCTGGAACTAAGATTGAATGGTTTCTGTGATAAGGTCTACAACTAAGATCCTTGTCAACTTCTCGTGGCGGTGGCAAGACTAATGGCAGAGGAGCAGGAGCCGAAGAAGGGACAACTTGTGCTGAAGCTGGGGGCGAAGTGCACTGGGGGGTTGGTTCGGGTTTTTTTAGAAGTTTTAAAACATCGAACAGTAAACTCTTCAATTCCCCAACTTCACGTTTCAGACTGGACACCAGTGTTAAAACATCTTCACTAGGAGGATCACAGTTGGAGTTAGAGACTACAGAAGGCAAAGGCTGGTTAACATCCTTCAATTCTGGGAAGGCCAAAACAGAAAATCGGTTTGCGCAAGAAATCCCATTGGGGAAGGAGTCGGAAGGAGCAACCTCCAGATTGGAACGGGATCGAGGATGAGGAGAGGGGCTGACCAAACAAGGCAAGGGGGAGGAAGCGGGCCGGAGGCCAAGGTTTTCAAAGACTGAACATCGGAGGATTTATTAGGACCTGTTGTCAAAAACGGGAGCAAAGATCCAGATTTCAATCTCTTTCCGACGTTGCCCTCTTTTTCCTTAAGAATAGATTCCACTTCCTCAATTAAGTTATCAATTTTTCTGGAGACACAATTAGAGTGGATTTGCGTTTCTCTGTTGGATTTAGAAGATTTAGACTTAATTGAGGCTGGATCAGGACTAGAGCGTACCTTACGCTTTCCCATGTTGGAGAAAAAAGGAAAGGCTCACTCAATACCACTGGCAGCACAAAAAACTAAAATTAAGAGGTGTGGCCCAGCCCGGCCTCCTCCAGTCTCAGACGGGCACAGGACGGGCCCGCCCTTGGCCCAGGCTTCACCCGGGGTCGCCCGCGCGCGTCCCGCGAGCGGGAGCGCTGTTAAGTTTTTAAAGGGCTTCTGCCCTTTCCGGGTTGCAGCTCCTCCCTGGCCCCTGGCCCCCAGGTGAGGGAAATCTGAATGCAGAAGGCGAGTCCCGCGAGCCCGCGAGCGCTGTTAAGTTTTAAAAGGGCACCTGCCCTTTCCGGGTTGCAGCTCCTCCCTGGCCCCTGGCCCCCAGGTGAGGGAAATCTGAATGCAGAAGGCACGTCCCGCCAGCCCACGAGCGGGAGCGCTGTTAAGTTTTTAAAGGGCTCCTGCCCTTTCCGGGTTGCAGCTCCTCCCTGGCCCCTGGCCCCCAGGTGAGGGAAATCTGAATGCAGAAGGCGCGTCCCGCGAACGGGAGCGCTGTTAAGTTTTTAAAGGGCTCCTGCCCTTTCCGGGTTGCAGCTCCTCCCTGGCCCCTGGCCCCCAGGTGAGGGAAATCTGAATGCAGAAGGCGCGTCCCGCAGAAGTGACTTAATAAGGATGTGATGGGCCTTAATACTACCATGGGCACCTGCCCACATGGTAGGCACAAAAAACGTCCATAATTGGGGTGCAATTGTTCCTTCACTGTCCTGGGCGCAATGCCACTGCACCTCCTGCATCAGTGATAGGCAGGTTCCTGTATTTCTTCATTTAAAAGCGGCATGGAGTGGTAGTAGTTGGCTTTCCCAGAATTTTCTTAATAGTCGTCAGTAAAAGTTGAGGTGAACACCTACACAGCTGTACTTTTGTGGGCATTTCCAAACGTATGCAAGCCTTTCACACTCTTCTAAGCTTACACATGAATGATAGAGATGTAAGCACTGAATAAAGGACCAAACCCTCCATGAACTTCCCCAGGTTTCTTACGGTGAGTACAGGAAAAGAAGGGTTCGCACTGAAAAATATTTCCATGTGAATATCAAATAATTTCATGTGTTCAAGAACTCAGGGGGAGCTTGCACATATCCGTGCGAGTTTAGTGAATCGGAGAAGCAGTTATAATTCCCCACAATGCGTACCTCACACACCCAGAGATTACTACTGTTTTGGTGTATCAGCCCCAAGTCTTGTGTGTAGGATTTTGCTCACGGTACAACAGCACAGTAGAGCAATGGCTAAAGTATCAGGGCTATGCTGGGTAGCCGTAGTGATCCCACCACACATGGAGGTACATCCATGCATTGTTGAAACCATTAATGCATGTGCTTGGCTGACCCACAGAGGACTGGGAAATTGGGTGAGTTTTGAAGATTTCTCTAATTCAGATTTGGATGAGTAGAGAAGTTATGCAGTTTAGTAAGTTACGCGTACATTGGCCACAGAGCACTTGTCTTACAAGCCTTCGTGTTTAGAGCATTTTATGAGGGAAACATTAGTGTTGGCTTAGTGTGTCAGTGAGCACGGTGAGATAAAACATGGTCCACTCACTAAAAGGTGCATAGACCCCGCCAGAAACAGCAGTTTTAGTACCCAGAAATGAAGCTGCTTGCCAGACACCAATCATGTGAAGCATAGTTTAAACCCATCTGCATCCCTTATTTCATAGTTTGACATTTTCAGTGTGATATAAAGTATTCTATGTGGTATGAATTGCCTAATAGATTGTTTTATTTTTTTATTTTAGAGCACTTACCCCACCAAGTTGGCCAAATGCTTCATTCTAAACAGCTCTAAGAAATAAAAAATTGTTTTTAAACACAACACAATCAGTAAATTACATAAACAATGCTTTCATATTCCTTTTAGAAAATGAGCAAAAACAACAAAAAAAACAATGGGTTGTCACGCCGAGAAGCCATGTTTCATGACTCGCCTGGGCTTAAATCCTTTTGGGAGAAAAGGATTGAAAAGCATTCAGTGTTAATCCAAGGAGAAGATTTCAGGAACAACAAAAGTGCCCTTAACAAGTAAGTTCATCTGTGTGCCTTTTGTTTACAAAATCACATTTTAGGTCTGGTGTTATCTAGACCTTTTGATTTTACTAATATTATATGTAATATACTTACTAATAGAGGCTTCCAGCCAACCTTGGTGTGGTATTGTGTCATTCTCATTTTAGTTCTGCCCCTACAGCATACATCATTCATCAAGGGGAAATAGTTCGTTAAACTTCAGCCATTGGCAAAATTCACAGTGACAATAACTGATCCCTGCTCCTAACCCCTACTTAGATTGCTGCACCCTCTCCTGATTTCAAGTTTATCCAAAGTACTTATGTATTAATCCTGGTGTAAGTTATGTCATCGCCCACTTCTGACTATCCATTTATCACTTTGGCCTCTAATTAGACTTTGGCAGAGTGATGGAGTAACTTCCCTCCACTTAGGTCCCACATTCCGGCTGCCGGTTACAAGGTTAGAGCCATAGATGGGGAAACTGGAAATCAGATAACCATATTCACCCCTGCCCCCATTCCATCAAACACCCACCAAGTCAGATCTAAATGGTGGTACTCAACAACACCTGATTCTGAGTTATCTATGCTTGGAGAAAGGAAGATAGTGAACATGTGGACCATACCTGCTTACAACAGGCAGCCTCAAGAATTAACTTTCAGGTCTAAATGGCTTACTCTCTACCAAGCTATAACAAATATATGTCAATAATAAAATGAAAATACAAAGTTACTATGTGTAAACCTTAGCACCTCATATAGTGACTGCAAAGTATTTGCAACTTTTTGCCCAGAGAGCCTATATCCTCCCATTGACTAGCGATGACCTAGAGAAATATATCCGGACTGCTCTGCATGGCCTTTACATTTTTCAGTTTCTTACTGCTGAACTATCTAAAAATAACTCATAATCTGCACATCTGTTTATGCGATAGCAATATCTCTTTACCACACAGTATCAGGTGGGGTTTCCCGCAGAATTGGGAATAACGTGCCGTAATTTTGTTTGTGACTGACGTCATGGCATGGTATACCCATGTGCATGCTGTTTTGATCCCATTAATAATAATCATGTGCAAACACTGTTTGCGCCCCATTTTAGAGTTGGAGCAGCAGTCAGAAGGCCACCAATGTCTGTAATTTTCATCTAGTTTTTCTCTGGGGCCAAATCACAGAGCGAAGCTGAGACTCTCCACTTGCTCTTTGCACAGCCTACTCCAGTTGACCCACGTCTTTTAGTGCCAACTATTTGCTGAAGCCATTCTTTCTCCTGTATTCTGGTTGCTGTCAGTGGGTAATTGAAACTTTGGATATGAGACTATGGCCCATATTTAAGAAAAAGTGGCGCATCAGAGCTGATGCACCACTTTTTCAGCACCCCCCTCTACCGGCACACAACGGTGGTTGTTAGCACAATAGCGTCAAAATGTTTGACGCTATTGATGTGCTTTACTACACTAGCAGCAAAAATGTTGAGCATAGTGTAGCAAAGTGCAAGGAGGCCCATAGGTGTTTAAGGGAGCGTCATTTTAACGCCTGCTCTGAGCAGGCATTAAAAATGATGCCAAAAATGGCGCAGTGAAATTTAACAGATTTCACTGTGCCATTTTTTACATAATTTTTATATTGCGGGCCTCCTAGTGCCGGGAACATAATGTCTGGCCCAGGCATAATGTGGCGCACAGGTTTACAAAGTGGCACAATGCATGCATTGCACCGCTTTGTAAATATGGAGCAGGGAAAAAGCCACTTTAGCGCCGTCTTAGCATAAAAAAAATGATGCTATGGCGGAGCTAAGTTGGCACTAGGGGCTCTTAAATATGACCGAGATTTAAGAAAAATGGTGCTTCACATGGTGAAATGCACTTTTCCTGCGCCCCTCTAACACCACAGTATGTGTGCCGTATTTAAGATATGCGCACCATGGCAGTATTAAGAACAATAGCATCAAAATTCTTTATGCTATTGTGGCACTTTCCTCCACTTACGTAAAAAATTCTGACGCTAGTGGAGCAAAGTGCAAGGAGGCCCATTGCTTCTTATGGGTGTGTCCTTTTAACACATGCTTTTAGCAGGTGTTAAAACATGATGCCAAAAATGGCGCAATGAAATCTTGAAGATTTCATTCCATCATTTTTGTGGGCCTCCTTGCACTGGAATTCCCCCTTTGCATACAGTATGCATGATGCATGCATAATGTGGCGCAAAGGGTTGCGCAGTGGCGCAATGCATGCCTTGCACCACTTTGTAGATATGACGCAGCGCTTTTTTGCAATCTAACGCCACTTTAGCATCAGGCCATCCTTAAATTTGGGCCTCTGTCTTTCTGGAACTCACTCACACTCTATATACATTCAGAATAACACCTATCTGTTGCCTTCCATCAATAAGGATAAGGTAGGGATGGGCTGATCAGCTTGGCGGCAGATACAAACAAATAAACACACATATCTAATTTAGGGCCAGATGTAGCAATATACCAAATTGCGACTTGCAATTTGCGAGTCCCTGCGACTCGCAAATTGCAAGTCGCAATTTGGTATGCAGAAAGGTGTCTCAGACACCTTCTGCGAGTCGCTATGGGGTCGCAAAGACCCACCTCATTAATATTAATGAGGTGGGTCGCAATTTGCGCCCCCATAGCGACTCTTGGGCACTCACGGGGATGGAGGCCTGCTGGGAACAGCAGACCTCCATGTCCGTGACTGCTTTTAAATAAAGCAGTTTGTTTTTTCCCCAAGTGTAGCCCGTTTTCCTTAAAGGAAAACGAGCTGCACTTAGAAAAAAAAAACGAAACCTTTTGTTTCAGATTTTTTCAGGGCAGGCAGTGGTCCCTTGGACCACTGCCTGCTCTGAAAAAATATTTTTGGGTCCAGTCACAAAGGGGAAGGGGTCCCATTGGGACCCCTTCCCGTTTGCGAGTGGGTTACCATCCACTTCAAGTGGATGGTAACTGCGACTCCATTTGCGACCGCATACGCTACCACTGCGACTCGCAAATAGGAAGGGAACACCCCTTCCTATTTGCGACTCGGAAATGCATTTTGCGAGTCAGTTCAGACTCGCAAAATGCATTTCTACATTGCAAACACGCATTTGCGACTTTCGCTGTTTGCGAGTCGCAAAGTGTTTGCTACATCTGGCCCTTAGTGTCCTATAGTGTAGAAGTGCTCGACGTGTTGGTAGTGAATCATCTTGGGATACAGCATTTACCTTTCCTGTACAGTATTAACATATATCTAGCAGGCTCTGCAAGGCCATAGTCAAGATTATCCCACAGAAATTCAAGGTACATGTGAGATCCAGAAAGAAGTGCTCTGAGAGGAGTATAAAAACTGTGCATGCGGGTAATAATGAGTATGGCAGGGCAACTGCTTTTCACTGATTGGAAATTAGCTTTGTAACTGCTGAGATGATTTTTCTTCTCACACTTTAGTTTTGATAATTGCTTATTTTCCCCATTACATATCTGCTTTATTAACAAAAGAGATTTCTTTTTAACATAAATCACTTTGCTTTCTTGAGAAATCAATCTATTTTTTTCACCATTTGCTTTTACAGGTTAGCAAAATATGCAGAATTAGACTATTTCCCTTTTTTCCAGATTCATTTTGCGCAGCAGGAGTATCGTTTTTTGGCCAGTAACTCGTAGAAACATTCCCCAAATCATCGCTTACCTGCCTTTTAGCCTTTCTCTTTTTTTCCCAGATAACATCCCTATCGAGGTGCTTGCTGCTGATAAGAAATCTTGTTTAACTGATAAATGGTCACCAAATAACAGTTGCTAATCCAACAATTTGGGGTTGTAACATTTCATTTACAAGCGGAAAGCATAGCTTGTGCTACTGACCGATGGTGATGGGCACTCTCACTCATTTGTGTGGGCCCTGGCTTATTTTTCATCATTAAACCCACAGCACCAGGAGCAAGACAGGAAAACAGTGACAAAGGCAGAAAGCATTCTGTCTAGTACGATACCATCTCACGAGTTGTCTTGCAGGTGGTGTAAGAACTACTTTAGCTTTAGCTCAGAGAGGCCCCTATCTAGAGTAGAGAAGCCAAGTTCCCATGTTCATTTAAAAGTCAGACCGGGCTCATAAACAAATTCGTTAGTGGCACCGAGTCTGTGGGTTCCAATATTAGCCATTTTAAATGTTGTGGAAATAATCTCAACAATTAACAAATAAATCTATAAGATACATTGTAAGTCTGTGGGAAAAGTACAAAAGTTTGAGGTCTCTGTTTGCATTCGTGTAACATTAGGGAATGTCAGTAAATAATTCCATATTTTCTAGTTCATGTACAATAATCACTTCATTACCAATATCTACTTCAGGACCGTTGGGAAACTCTAACAATTATATATTTATTAATTTTCTTCAGTTGAAGAGATGCTTCATCCTAACTGGCGCTCTGGAAGATGTGGAATACTGACATTTATCATGAACTTGTAAAAAATGTGTAACTTCTCATGAAGCAGCTCGCAGACCAAAACCAATCAATATAGTGAAAGAGGTCCTATATGATGATTTCCTTGGACCTCATGATTGTGAAAACAATTGACACCTGGAATTTCAAGCACGTGACCCTCTTGGTGTATATCAGTGTCATAAAAAGGTACACTCAGATCGATGTAATGATACAAAGGCACAATCTAAAAATGTCAAGGGACGCACCCCTGAAAGGTCTAAGCAAATATTGGAGAATGTGTCTAGCACATAATGCACATCAGCATGCAGACAACACTGCAGGCATGTGGGTAATGAGTGGGCTGCCAGGAGGTGTTAAATTGGTTGCAGCGGTGGCGGTCAACTTCAGAAGGAAGCAGAAATCCTGGTTTGAGATCTTCTCCTCTGCGGCCAAATTTAAACCACTGTCTGACAGAATTATAGCAAAGCCCTATACTGACACACACACTTTGCATTTACTACATGCAATGAGTTTCTGACTTCCCACGCACGCATTGGCTCACTGGAAAACCATACAGAAAATGGCAGTTTTCAGATATTTTAAACATTTTCCATAAATATGACTTTTTCCTCCCACGCTGGGGCATGTCGGCAGCAGAGGTAAAATTAAACTTTAATATCTTCCTAGGCCTCAAGTGTCATTACATCAGGCATGTGTTGACTTTCTTTGGACCTGGGATGCCACAGCAGGTAAACCGGATGCAGTTCGAACTTCTGCTTTCAAAAAGACTGGTTTGAGAATTATTTAGACATTTCCCAGCAGATGACATTTACCTTCAGCCTTCATTGTGCAGATGCATACCCATGGCAAAGATCAACCCCTTTCTTCATTGAGAAGATACTACACATACATGAGTTTTCTGTGGGCTTTGCGTGCTCATCGACGCTAAACGTTGCAGAGTGCACACAGCTGTTTTCAATAGGTAATCCTGCCGAAAGCTTACTTGATGCTTCTGTCTTTCAGTGGCAGATTTTAAACATTCAACAACAAAGTAGCATATAAAATCAATACATTTTCAAATTCTACATACCCCAGACTGCATCTGGGTGGCAGACCTCACAGAGCTTGAGTGGCTCATCAAGAGACTGCACAGAATTGACTCGCATTAATGCAGGAGCAGTTTTTGACAAATACCTACCCACCTATGTATTTCCTTACATTTCTTAAGCAGCAGATATCAGGCATCTATGGTTTTCCAACAGGGTTGAGATGGCAAAAAGCACCAAACTGAATTCCGTGTTGATTACTGTTTCCAAAGGAAGTCAAGTAGAGCTTTGGGGTTTGTGTCCTTTGCTGGCAGATGCCATGCTTTGGCATAAATAAATATACAGATCTATGGCTCGTTGGTAGACCTCTCCCTCACTATTTGGCTAGCCAGGAAACCAACAAAATGCAGTTTTCAGAATCCTTGCAAAATTCACCAAAAGATGACAATACTTCAGGCTTTCTCATACAGGATTCGGTCCAAGGCAAAGATAGTGCCATGTATGTGTTTCCCTGTATCTTTTAAGCATAGCAATAAAAGAAATGCATATGGTTCAAATGGTTTCTTGTACTGAGAGCCACTAAAATGGAAGCCCTACATGTTGGCAATTGAAAAGAAAGTTGACTTGAAATGGCGTAATGTGGATGAGGGTTGGTGCTTGGTATGGCCCATTCATTGTATATCTCCAATCTGCCATTAGAAGAAGAGTTAGTTAAAGGACTAGATTGGCACTCAGGACCTCAAACATCACCCAGCCACATTAGCAACAAATCTGATGGTCAGGCGTATGAGAATACTTTCAATAACTTTGCTTTGTGGTGTCACCCAACTCTTGGGTTTGTTGCTTGGGTGGGTTATGGTGGGTGGAAGGTACGAGGGCCTATACTATCCCTGATGCTGCCCCTCCTCCCTTCCAAGCCCAGACTCACAACTGAAGATACGCAGGTGGGCATTGTCACAAGAGGAGCTTGGAGGTTCAAGTGCAGCTTCCCACCAGGCCTTCCCCTATCCACCCACCTACCCATTGGTAGAAAATGACCAGTGTGGTTCAGTAGAATCGTTTCCTAGAGCTTCCTGATATGTCAAACCTGAGCTCCCTCCCCTCTAATAACTACACTTCATTGTCATTTTCTATTAAGCACAGTTAACCTACAAATGATTCCCTTTGCCCTGTCAACTCATACGTTTCTAGTTACCAGTAACTCATTACTAGTGCCCTAAATGCTCATATCACTGATAATTTACAGTCAGCACATTATTCTGATTTTTCAGATGCCACTTAGGATTTACAGTTTCTAGTTATACAACATTTGTCTGTTTCCAGTAGGCAATGGCATGTATGCTGACAATTTTCCAGTGCCCAGTAAGCACGTTATTGCCTTATTCCATTTAGCACTCAATTCCCTGCTCCTAGTTTTGCATCACTGAGCGATCACAGACACCAAATATGTACTATTTACCAATAAGCATGCTCACTGTTGCCGTTGCCCAGCAGGCAATGTGAGTTTTCTCTGATGTCCAATGGGCAGCTATTGCAAGATGCCAGATTTCGAAAAAAAATGCCACTTAGCCTTATTTTGCTGTTGCTTCTTTTGGGGAGGGCTCGATAAAACACATGTTTTAGCCTTTCCCCTTGCAAGTCTTCCAGGTATGACAATAGGGATCGGTGGTAAGGTGAGCGACTTTCTTGCTAGGGTGGGGTAAAAATTGCACAGAGTGTGAGAAGGACTCAGTAGCTCCTTTCATTACCCTCCCAGCATCCTTCGTATCCTAGCATCCTGGGTACCACCCAACTCTTCAGTTTGGGGAAGAGCACCCTCTATCCTCCCTTCCACTGCCCCCACCCAAACCACTGCTCTCATCCCCTTCCTTCCCATCATCCATCCCTCCTATGACTTGTGATGCGTGTTCCCAACCTCTGATGTGGCCGTGCCCATCTTAGATCCTCAAAATCTGGGATTTGAAGTCAGTATCTGATGTATCTACTTACTAAACCATGCCATATAATCTGTGCTGTATTTCATTTCCTATTTCTCCAGTCATAACACTTGATATGGCATTGCATGTGTCTCCTAGGCAGTAGTAGAACGTCCTGGCACCTCATCAGGCAATAGTAGCAAATGAAAACTACATACATTGCTCGAAAAGTTATGGCTCGTGGTTTTATGGCTGGTGGTTGCTAGGGGTGTTGTTTGTGTTTGCTCATGGTAGTGTTTGTCCTTTTCTTGCAGGCTGAGGGAGGAGTGGAGTCAGAGACTGGAGAGCAGGATCCGCATGCTTGAAAGCATCCATTAAGAGAAGACAAAGCCTATTTACTCCTTATTAAATGCAGTGTCTACACCGGAACCTTGATTACCAGGAGCAATGCGCCTTCTATGCAACCCAGTCAAGGTTGAAACTGAAATACAATTTAGCAACTTGAGATTTTATTCAGGGAGATTATTGTACAAATAATAATAATAATAATAATAATATTAAAGTGTAGCACATTGTGAATAAGAGTAAAAAGAAGTACATAGATCTGCAACGCGAAGATGAGCCTTTGATTGCCACGGTCGAGTTATATGCCCAGTTTACCCATGGATTTACCCTTGGACTAGGGAAATAAAGAACGGGTAATCTTTTGTGGATGGCGAGCACGTTATGAGCCGACTATATGAGTGTACTGTAATAGGCGATTTATGGGAATGGCATCTGTGTCTGCATCTAAGGATGTTAGAATCCTGATTTCAGGCTGAATTGCACATTTCGAAGTCTGTGCTGAAGCGAGAGGAATCCACCTCAAAGCGACTTGATGTTGCAAGAGAAGAATTAAGAACGTTTGAATATTTGTCAGTGCAATAAAATGTGTTTAATGAAAGCGTGTACTCAATCATTTATTACATCGTTCCCAGAAATCTTAAATGTTTATTCATTATGAAATTTACTTGGAATATTATCTGAATGATGCTAAGTAAGTACTCAGCAGTGAATTCCCGAATGAAAACCTCCTCTTTCAGTATTATCACGCTGTAAAATCAGGATTACCACATGCTTGTTTGCGGGGGTGGGGAGCCATTGACAAGGTCATGTTTGTGGTGCTGGGCCCTGGAATAGTTCTAGAAACTGTGGGCCTCATTACAACCTTGGCTGGCGGCAACCGCCGCCCGCCAAGGTGTAACCGCTGTGCGGCCGCCAATGTGGCGCACTCCCGCCGTGCCCATTTTGACATCCCCGCTGGGCCGGCGGGGGGAAACAGAGTTTCCAGCAGCCGGCCCAGCGGGGATGTCGGCTGCAACAGGGAGCCGGCTCCTAATGGAGCCGGCGGTGATGCGCCGTGCAACGGGTGCAGCTGCACCCGTCGCACTTTTCACTGTCTGCTTTGCAGACAGTGAAAAGCAGTGTGGGGCTGTGCCAGGGGGCCCCTGCACTGCCCATGCCAAGTGCATGGGCAGAGCAGGGGCCCCTAGGAGCCCCGCGAATCCCCTTCCCGCCAAACTTTCCTTGGCGGTTCCTACCGCCATGGACAGGCTGGCGGGAAGGGGACTCGTAATCCCCTGGGCAGCACTGCAAGCAGCGCTGCCCTGGCAGATTAAAACCACCGGGATGACCGTAGCGGGAAACAGCCAGTCCCGGCGATACGGTCGTAATCTGGAAAATTGTACCGCCAGCCTGTTGGCGGTAAAATCGCCGAAACAGCCCTGGCGGTCTTTGACCGCCAGGGTTGTAATGAGGCCCTGTGTGTCCACGCACTTCAACAGATAAATAGCATGAGAAGAGAAAGCTAGCTTCGCTCATCAAATTAAAAACTGACAGCATCTAGGATTGCTGGTCGATCCCTAACACGTCTCTAGAGGTGTAAACCCCATCTATGGCTAAGCGTTATAAGAGCAGCATTCCTTCACCGCTGCACTCTTTAGAATTAGGCCTGCTCAGAAATGCAGCCCTCTTAAATTAAACCAGCTCCCCGACAATTGTGTTTTTGTCAGCCCATTCCCAAGGGTGCCATTTTGGGAGAACCAACCCCACTTCGGAACCCCATTTAATGGAGTCCATGCCAGTCGCTATTCTTAAACTCCCTATGAGGCGATCATGTAGTGAACAACAGTGTAGTTTAAGACTACAGAAAATGATTCATGATATTCTCGGGGTGTTTCAGTCGTGTAGATGTGCACCATCAAGGTCACCCTGATCTGATGAACGTGGGTACAAACGCTCAAAATGCCCTAAGCTTCTTTTCGAGGTACTTTAACTCCTTGGACAAAATGTTTGATGCCTTGTTCTCACTGTAAAAATAGCTGATTTAAATGGGAAAAGAGGTAATTTAATCGAAGTTTCCAACCCTTTGATTTCCGATGGTGATGGATACAGACTTCAGCAGATTCCTCACCGTATTATTATCAATTCAAGCACCAGGCTGGTCTGGAAATTTTCGCCATCAATTGCTCTGTGACATTATCAGGTGGTGACAACATCCGAGTGTATTAGGTGTCAAAAAGTGAGCTGGTGTAAGTTCTGGAGTTTTGTCAGTACTTCACCCACAAAATTCCACAGCATTTTGACAACGAATAGGAGGAGGTGTACGGTAACCTGGAGGTGTACAAGTAAGCTGGAGGTGTACCGGGTCCGAGTCATGTGACAGAGGTGTATCCCCGAGCCCTCAATCCTGCTGCTCCACTCGCTCTGTCCACTCCACCGCCTCTACCACCTCTACCGATGCTCTGGGGCTCCCAGGCCCTGTGGCTTTGGCAGCTTGTGGCACAGCTCTGGTCCGTTGTGTCGCCAGACGGCAGTCAGCCCTCAAGCTCTTGCAGTTTTGTGCGGCCTGCCCTGCTAGTTGTGAAGTTGACTGATGGCTTAGTGCTCATAATTGAAGGCAAGCTCCTGCCAGCCTTCTCTGGCTGTTGGAGGCCATTTGGAGGGACACCGCGTTGTGGAGACTGCTGGAATCTGAGGCTACAGCAGAGCGCCAAGGGTGAGCCATGTGTGCCATCTCCACGCGGTGAGCCAGCGGGAGCAAGAGGTGCAGATAGAGGAAGTAGGGGAGTGCAGAGTGGACATTGTCAGTAGAGCCATTGCACTAGGTTGACCCCTTGGTCATAGAAGCGGCCCGACTAGGATCAGGTGCAGCTTGTGGCTAGGGGTGAGATCCCACCTCCTAGCCCCCTGCTCTCTGCCCATTACCCATACTCAGTTGCAGCATGCTCCGGCATCTGTGCCTGCTTTTGCATCTGTTCCTTGCATTTTCTCCTTTTAGCATGGTTCTATAAACTGGTTCTATGTACTGAGTGCTCCCTGGCAGAAGTGGTCAGTGACGTAGTGGTATAGCTTGCTAGTGGATTGCTGCCTGTGACAGTGTCTGTGGCTAGTAACGCCCTTTTAGCGGGCTAGTGCTGCTTCCTTTAGTGACTTGTGAGTGTACAGGCTAGCAGCGATTGGGAAGTTAAGCAGCGCTACCATGCCTGTAACAACTGGACAATTTGGCAGTATCATACCATACTATCATTCAGTCAGTCATATCAGCTACACCTTGTGTACTTACAATTGCCAATGTGGCACTTACTAGATGCAACATTGGATACAATGGAAACGGCAGGAACTCCTTGCTGCAGCACCATGACCCTAAAGAGAAGTTGCAATAATGGGACACAGGTGTTCCAAGTGCCTGTTAAGAGTATAATTACTCAAGGCCTAGCCTAAGGGAAAGGGGAATGGGCAGAAGGAAACAAGAATCACCAAGGCAGATGTGTGTGAGCATGCACCTGAGTACATAGTTGAAACTGTGAAGGCAACTTTCACATCAACTACCTCTAATGCCACTCCCCTGACTGTCAGGAACATTAGCAATGCCAGCAATGTGAAAAGACCGACTCCTAGACTTGTCCTTAGACTAATAAATAGTTTTTATCAGAAGATCAACAAGGGGCCTGCTCCTTTGCAAACAACTGTACCAGTATCAAGCCCTGGGATGATGGATAACAACACTGTGACACTGGAGGTTACCCAGCCCAGTACTTCGGCTAAGTCCTTGGGTGTGGCAGGAATGACACTACCTGAAAGGGGGACAGTTTACCCCAGTGTAGGTGCAACTGGGGAAGAGTTCCTAGAAAGGGCTGTCTGCAAGATTGAAGCTTTTAATGTTGATGACACAGTCAACCAAATAGCTCAAATACAAGAGCATGTCCAAGCAAGGTTGATCGACAAAGGGCATGGAAATTGCAGAGGGAATGTGAGAAGGATACTAAGAAGCTCAGTGCAACCACTGCCGTCCCTGCTTTGGAATCTAAGTGCCTAATCAGAGTCTGTTCATACCAAGGCCCTATAACGCTGTGCAGCCAGCAGGGAGACGACTGCCCAGGCAGTGACTACCTGAGTGCCAGCTCCTCAATGCTCCTCAATTACACCCTCCCTGATGTACGTGTAAGTGTTGTAACTTGAGGGAGCACAAGTACAGAGTAGGCTAGGCCTTTAGACGGCCCTATTACTCTCGACAACTCTGGGGAGGCCCAGGCTGAGGCCGGGCTGATAATACCCCTGTGGAAAGTAGTAGAACCTCCACTAGGAGTCTTTACCTAGACGGGTCAATTCTACAGAGTATTCCAGCTAATCAGCACGCGGGGACTATCTCCCCCAATATGGAGGCCCCACAAGGCTACATAATTTCAGAAGCCATGAACGCTCTCAATAGAATTCTGTCTTCAATACTCTAGCTCTTGAAGAAGTCACTGAGTGGGATTGAACATATAGGATCATTGCTGACGCTGATACTTCGTGCAGTAGTGCCAGAAGAAAGAAACCTCAATGTAGAATCTTGGATGAATACTCAAAATGTGCCAGGAAGCCTGGTACCCCAAAAATAACTTCTGCCACTCAATCTAACATACCCATCGCTGCTTGTCCAGCTGGCTGTAGTATGTGGGGAATGCCTGGCCTGCAGAGGGATCAAATAAGCAACGGGGGTGCCGGGGCAGACACAATCACTAATTCCCCTAAGGCTGCCACCGACAGCCAAGGGGGGAAATCCACCTGCAATACAAAACCTATTTGTGCTGTGGAAGATAGTGAGACCAAGTCAGAGGCTGTTGAAACAGGGCACTCAGGCAACGTTCCTTGTAAATTTGAGAGTATTGCACTGCAATCAAACTCTAATAAAAGTGAAAGTAATGCCAAAGGGCCTGCTAACAGTGGGATGAAGAGCAAATCAAAAAAGAAGACAAAGGCTGACCAACTTTCGTTGAAGTGGCTGTTCTCCAACTCTAAGGGGCGTATTAACGGATTGGTGCCAAGTGGTAGCCGTGTGAGCACAGACGCGAGGGAGAATACAGCTGCTCAAGATTCTATTCCCCACCATCCTACTAGAGATTTAAATGATGTAAGCGATTCAAATAACACATCATTCCCGAAGACCGGCACACCTTTGCAATGGGAGAACTGCCAAAGTCTAGGGGGCATATTTATACTCCGTTTGCGCCGAAATTGCGTTGTTTTTTTTTACGCAATTTCGACGCAAAACTAACTCCATATTTTTACTTTGGCGTGAGTCGCGTCTAGCGCCAAAGTCCATGGAGTTAGCATCATTTTTTCGCGTGAACACCTTCCTTGCGTTAATGATATGCAAGGTAGGCGTTCCCGTCTTAAAAAATGACTCCGATGCATATGCGTCGTATTTATACTCCCGGGCAAAAATGACGCCCGGGAGTGGGCGGGTCTAAAAAACCCGCATTAGCACCGGATTTTAGCGCCTGGGTCAGGGCAGGCGTTAAGGGACCTGTGGGCTCAGAGGGCCATATTTATACTTTTTGACGCAAAACTGTGCTAACGCAGTTTTGCGCCAAAAAAATTAGCGCCGGCTAACGCCATTCTGAAGCGCCATGCGGGCGCCGTATTTATTCAATGACGTTAGCCGGCGTTAGCCGCCGGCGCTGTCTGGTGTGCGTTGAAAAAAACGACGTACACCAGGCAGCGCCGGCGTAGGGGGAAAATGGCGTATGGGCGTCCACAAATGGTGCAAGTCAGGCTGAGGCAAAAAAATCGCCACAACCCGATTTGCGCCATTTCTTTACGACGCCCATCCCCCATTGAAATGACTCCTGTCTTAGCAAAGACAGGAGTCATGCCTCCTTGCCCAATGGCCATGCCCAGGGGACTTCTGTCCCCTGGGCATGGTCATTGGGCATAGTGGCATGTAGGGGGCACAAATCAGGCCCCCCTATGCCACAAAAAAAAAATAAACGCATCATTATCATTAACGCAAGGAAGGTGTTCACGCAAAAAAATGACGCAAACTCCATGGACTTTGGCGCTAGACGCGTCTAACGCCAAAGTATAAATATGGAGTTAGTTTTGCGTTGAAATTGCATTAAAAAAAACGACGCAATTTCGGCGCAAACGGAGTATAAATATGCCCCAGAATGAGCCCAGAGGTGTCCTCCCCTGCCCCCAGGGACACCCCCTACCACCCTTGCCCACCCCAGGAGGACACCCAAGGATGGAGGGACCCACCCCAGGGACATTAAGGTAAGTCCAGGTAAGTATTTTTTTTTTTTTTTTTTGTGGCATAGGGGGGCCTGATTTGTGCCCCCCTACATGCCACTATGCCCAATGACCATGCCCAGGGGACAGAAGTCCCCTGGGCATGGCCATTGGGCAAGGGGGCATGACTCCTGTCTTTGCTAAGACAGGAGTCATTTCAATGGTGGATGGGCATCGTAAAAAAATGGCGCAAATCGGGTTGTGACGATTTTTTTGCCTCAGCCTGACTTGCACCATTTGTGGACGCCCATACGCCATTTTCCCCCTACGCCGGCGCTGCCTGGTGTACGTCGTTTTTTTCAACGCACACCAGACAGCGCCGGCGGCTAACGCCGGCTAACGTCATTGAATAAATACGGCGCCCGCATGGCGCTTCAGAATGGCGTTAGCCGGCGCTAATTTTTTTGGCGCAAAACTGCGTAAGCGCAGTTTTGCGTCAAAAAGTAGAAATATGGCCCTAGATATCTTGAATGGAGTGAAAGAGCATTTAGTGTTATCTAAAAGGAAAAGAAAAGCTAAGAAGAAATACTGCTCCAGGCAAAGAGCTGCTAGGGTGCTGCGGTCGGCTGGGGCAACTGAATCATGTAGCTCTATGTCTCTTGTACAGGGTAAAGGCATTGCCCAGTCTGGGAGCACGGGTGCTTGTCCCACTGAGAAACCTGAGTTGCCTCTCAGTCTCAATCCTTTTGTCACAATATTTGCAAGCTCAGGTGATAATGTGGGTAGTCTTACCACTAATACAAGCTTTGCACCTGATATTACTACTATTCCTGACCGAAAAACGGCTGACAGCCGCCTGGAATTTATTGATCTTTTCCCAGATATTGGGTCTGAGAATCCCCTAAATCGATCAAGATTGCTAGCTCTTTTCTACACAATTCCTGAGTTAAAAGTGGTTTGGTTGGTGATACGAAGTAGTGTAATCGATGAATCAGCGATTGGGGCCAGGCATGGGAGGGTGGAACACCCATTACTCCTCTACGTCTTCCAAAGTTCAGTTCACACTGCCCAGTATCAGCAGACTGGTGCTCAGTCACATAGATGACTTTCGCATTATGGGGGTTGATGTTTTGCACTGCTCAGGCTTTAGCTGAGAAGAAGTAGCCCCAAATGGGTGATACAGGCATTCTACGGTGCCCCCCCCAGATCTGAGCCCCTTCCTAGACTTGGACCAGCAGTGGAGATGGTAAAGGGGGATTTTCTGACTGCCAGTAGAGTAGCCCAAGAGAATCTTTGCATCACCACGAGTAACAATGGCAGGTCAATCAAGCTCCTAAATCATGGTACCAATGAAGCCAAGATCAACTGCAAATACTGGTCCTGAATAGCGGCAGCATTGGCTATCAGTTCCAGAGTGCCTTCCAGAGGGGAGTCTGACTGCGTATGGAAGGGCCCGTCCTCTCTGGCTGCTACCACGATCACAAAAGACGCATCCAATGCTACAATATTGTGCAGTGCTGGCAGTGAGTTCCTGTATGTTCTATCTTGGAACATTGCAAGCCTGGCGGGCAAAATGGAGGAAAGGACTGGATGCAGCTAATTGATCAATATGCTATATGTTGTTTCCAGGAAACTTGAGAACTTGATGAAATTTGTGTAAACGGGTTTCTGGATATGAGCTCCTTGGCTGCCCATTCCACAACGGGGTAGCCCTCAGAGGGACTCTCAGTTTGGGTGTCCTGAAAATTGAAATGCAAGATAGAGCAAGTAGGAGTAGCATCTCTGTCATCTAATGTACAGCACGTGAGGCTCTGGTTTGTGGATCTGAGGGCGGTGTGATTGATATTTTGAATGTATATATCCCACCTTGGTGGGCTACAGAAGTCTAGACAACCTGGTGAAATTTCACTTCCTATATTGGAAGAGTCAGGGAGGAGGTGGCCGATCGCAGGTGGTTTGGGAAGGGTAAATTGGGGAAGTATTTGTTACTGATCTGTGGAGATTTCAACACACAACCCTGTGATGCTATTAACAGCAGCAAGGTCTTAATGGAAGATCATTGTTGGGGATCCCAGAAACCGCTGTGAGGTGTTTTAAGTCAACCAAGAAGTATGATGCATTTTCTGATTTCCTAATAAACTACTGGCTGCATTTCGTCAATTAACCTACTGCCTCAAATTGCACTACTTTGGTGAGTTTTGACAATGGGAGAAGTCTATCATTGATCAACTATATAATTTTCAATAAGGAGGGTTGGGAGTGTGTGTATGATACAGACGTTATCAATAGAATGGAGAGTGACCACAGTCCTGTGGTACTCTGTCTGAAGTTGTGCTCTGCGGAGTGTGTTAGCATGAACAATTGAGTGAGGGGAGTTATGGGCACCTGATCACTCTCATTCAATGGAAGGAAGAGAATGAGATGGAATAACCAGAAGTATCTGTTCAAACTCCCGCTGCTCTAATGTATAGTGGCTAAGTATGGAGCCATAATTATGAATACCATGATCAATGATAGTAATAAGATTTTAGCTGATTCCGATGGAATGACAAATGAGTTGAAGGTCCTGTGGTCGAAGCCTGTTTGATCCAAAACAGTTGGTTCAACTGGAGATAGGTGAATTGCAGGCTCCAGCTGGTATGACAATTAAGGGTATGTTTATATGTTTGCACCTAATTAGCGTCATTTTTTTAACTCTAATTCAGTGCAAAACTAACTCCATATTTAATACTTTGTCTAGCGTCAAATTTATGGAGTTAAAGTCATTTTTTGGACGTGGAAACCTACTTTGCCTTAATGAGATGCAATGTAGGCCTTCCCATGCAAAAAAATCACTCTATGGCCTTAACGTCATATTTATACTCCCTTAAAAAAGAGATGCCCCATTTTTTTAACGCCTGGGTCAGGGCAGGCATTAGGGGACCTGTGGGGCTATTTCCATGGCTCTCTCCAGGCCCCAGGGACATCCCCACCCACACCAGAGGGACAGCAGAGGATGGGGGACCCCATCCCAGGTAAGTACAGGAAAGTATTTAATTTTATTTTTTAAAGTGCCATAGGAGGCCCTGAACTGGGCCCCCATACATGGCACAAGGTGCTATGGCCATGCCCAGGGGACCCTGATCCCCTGTGCTGGCCATTGGGGTGGTGGGCATGATGCCTGTCTTTTCTAAGACAGGATTCATGTGGTATGGATGGTTTTGCATCAGAAAATGGCTCTAGGCAGGTTAGAGTCCTTTGTTTTGACTCTAACCTGCCTCACGTCATTTTTTTGTGCAAAACCCCCTTCTTCCATACCACCAGCCCCACCCGACTAAAGTTATTTTTGTTTACACTAGCCTACCCTTTGTACCAGCTTGCACCATTCCATAGGTGTGGTGCCCAGCTGGTGCACAGAAATGGTGCAAGCCGGTGCTAAACTTTTTGGTGCAAAACTGCATTAGTGCAGTTTTGCCCCAAAAAGTATAAATCAAGGCCTTACTGTGCTACAATGAAGAGAGTCATCTTGTGTGCCCTGGCGCAGCATCACTGCAGTCCCAGGAGTGAAGCGATATTTTGAAAATGCAGCAGTGAGTACAAATGCCTACCAAGAACTAAGAAATCGTTCTTCCAAATGGCACTATTGGTGGAACTGAGGGAGGCCTCATCTTATAAGAATACCAGGAAATTCTAGGAACTCGTAACGTGGGGGGACAGGGGCATGTGAAAGCTCTAGAAACGAAGGGGCATATTTATACTTGTTTTGCACCAAATTTGCGTCATTTTTTTAACGCAGATTCAGTGCAAAACAAACTCCATATTTATACTTTGGCGCTAGACCTGTCTAGCGTCAAATGTATGGAGTTAAAGTCATTTTTGGACATGGAAACCTACTTTGCGTCAATGAGATGCAAAGTAGGTGTTCCAGTGCAAAAATGACTCTAAGGCCGTAGAGCATTATTTACCCTCCCGTGCAAAAATCACACATGGGGGGAAGGAGGGGTCAAAAACTATGCACCAATTTTTACTGCCTGGGTCAGAGCAGGCGTTAGGGGATCTGTGGGTGTGGAACACCATGGAATAAGCCCATACCAGAGGGAAAGGGGAGGATGGGGGACCCCATCCCAGGTAAGTATAGATAAGTACAGGTAAGTATTTTGTTTATTATTTTTTAAAGTGCCACTGGTGGCCCTGAAATGGGCCCCCTACATGGCACTGGGTACAATGGCCATGTCCAGGGGACCCTGGTCCTCTGTGCTGGCCATTGGGGTGGTGGGCATGACTGCTGTCTTTTCTAATACAGAGGTCATGTGATGTGGATGGTTTTGCGTCAGAAAATGACTCTAGGCATGTTAGAGTCATTTTTGTTTTACTCTAACCTGTCTAACATCCTTTTTTTGTGCAAAACCCCCTTCTTCCATAGATACAGCCCCACCGACTAACGTCATTTTTTTCAGCTAGCCTACTCTTTGCACCGGCTTGCACCATTCCATAAATATGGTGCACAGAAATGGTGCAAGCCGGTGTTAAACTTTTTGGTGCAAAACTGCATTGGTGCAGTTTTGCACCAAAAAGTAAAAATCAAGGCCTAATATCGGTCCTGTTGCTTGGGTCCACTATTTTAGTGCCTTATACAGCATCAATTCTATAGACTTGTTGAATACCCCGTTGGTGCAAGAGTACCCCTGCAATGGTCCTTGTGCAATTGACATTTTGGTTCCAGAAGTGGAAAGAGTACTGAGCGTTATGAAGAAGCACGAGGCACCAGGCCCTGACCTCATGCCTGTAGATGTTTACTGCGAAGAGCCCCACTTTTGGGCCACTATTTTTAGTAAGGTGATTAACTCAGTGCTTGCTGGCAACACCGTACCATTGTCTTGTAGTACAGCCACTATTGTTCTGATTTTTAAGAAGGGTGATCGTGGCAGCCTTTCCAACTATTGTCCGATCTCCCTTTTCAATGGGCCTTGGAAAGTTCTTAGAAAAGTCCTGCTCAAGCAGCTACAGGGTTGGGTGGGTGTCCGTAATATCATGAGAGAAGTGCAAGCTAGCTTTCGTGCACGGATAGGTACCTCAATCAGGCCCTTCGCTTATATATGATTTTATAAAATATACAGTAATTAGAAAATCTTCACTGTATTCAATTTTTGTAGACCTGAAAGCAGCCTTTGATCTAGTTGATCATGAAAAGCTTTGGAGCTCTCTGATAGATCTAGGGGCCGATATTACATTTGTGAAGGCCATAAAGGCTCTTCACTCTGGTAAAATGGCTAGAGTCAGGTAAGGACTGGAGGCGAGTGCATGGAACCCTTTCTTATGGAAAAGGGCATCCAGCAAGGAGGTGTGCTGGCACCGTTACTTTTGAGCCCCTTCCTAAATGATGCAGCAGACTATCTAGTGAACGAACCACTTGATGTCCCAAATATAGCTCAAAGGAGGGCTCCAATAATACTATTTGCGGATGATGCAAAACTGATGGCGCATACAAAAAATGCAATCCACAGGCTATCAAAGCGCTTTGAGAACAATTGCAACAAAAAAATCACTGACCATAAATGGCAGCAAAACAGAGTATGGTCCTGCAGCCATCCTCTGGTTTCAAGCGAAAGACTTTGATCAATGGGGTGCCTATGGAAACTGTTAGGCAATTGGACTATTTGTGCATCCAGTTTTCAGAGAACTTTCATTGTGATTGCCACGTACGGAAGGCGAATATAACCCTGAGACAAATAGTAAGGGCAATCTTGCACTTGAGGCATAAGGCAGGTGCCAGAAGTATTAATGTCATCCTGCTAATCTACAAACAAAAGACAGTGGTAGCAGCACTTTACGGGGTGGAGCTTTGAGGGTATGCGAATACTCGCCTACTGAAAGTGACTGAGAACAACTTCCTAAGGTTGGGGCTTAGGTTGGGGCCGGGTACCCCTTGTTGGCACTTTATGCAGAGCTTTGCTTCACATCTATATGGGGAAATAGCAGCCTTAAGGGCAGTACTTTATTGGGTAACATTGGTACAAAACCTAAAGGAAGCAATATACCTGAGAAACCTGGACGAAGTCTCCTCCATTGGTGGCTGTGGGGGGAGCTCATGGTCATTACTCGCCCAGAACGTTTTAAGAGAGCTACAGTTGGAAATCTTGTGGGCAGATCCCTGCAGAGTACGGCAGGATCTGATTAAAGATCAATATTATGAATGCATTTGGATGAGGACGTGCCTTGCGTTGAGGCCAGGATCACTCTTGTGTAACTATTTTACCAGTGTTTATGGTCCTCCCTGTACCGGATTCCTGGATTTGATCTATCCTGAGCTTAAGCAAATGCTGTATGTAAAATACAGGTTGGGTATTCTGCTAACCAGTGATTATTTAATCAGCACACACAGGCTCATGGCTGGATCTGATTACTGTGACTGTAGCCTCGAAGGGATAGACAACTTAACTCATTTTATTCTGTTTTGTAAAAAATATGATTCCACATGGTGACGGTAGCTCCTTCTCCTTTTTAAACTCTATGGAGTTAAAAACGTCAAAGCTGCACTGGCGCTCTGCGCTAGGGCTTATTATATGCTTGTGCACAAATCCATAGCATCATACCTATGGTACACATGGCCTTGTCTGAGAGAGCTGTCCACCAGGGTAGGCCTTAATTCCATCTAAGAATCCATGCACACTCTTCCCTTCCTACTACCTGGTCTCAGGTTAATTTTACTATGTACAGAGTTGCAAATTTGTGTCTGAATTGTACTGTATATCCTTCGAGTGTTTGGTTGCACATATATTTTAATATACATTTGCTTTATAAATAACTTTCTGTCTTTAGAGGAATTGAACGCAATGGAATTGAATGTATTAAGGGCCGTATTTATACTTTTTGGCGCACAACTGCACCAACGCAGTTGTGCGTCAAAAGATTTGACGCCGGCTAACGCCATTCCAAAGCACTGTGCGGGCGCCTTATTTATGGAATGACGTTAGCCGGCGGAGCTGCCTGGTGTGCGTAAAAAAAAATGACTTACACCAGGAAGCACCGGCGTAGGGGAAAAGGGAGCTTGGGCGTCAAAAAATGGGGCAAGTCGGTCTGAGGCAAGAAATCTGCCTCAACCCGAGTTGCGCCATTTTATTTTGACTCCCACCCTCCATTGACATGACTCCTGTCTTAGCAAAGACAGGAGTCATGCCCCCTTGCCCAATGGCCAAGCCCAGGGGACTTCTGTCCCCTGGGCATGGTCATTGGGCATAGTGGCATGTAGGGGGGCACAAATCAGGCCCCCCTATGCCACAAAAAAAAAAATATATACTTACCTGAACTTACCTTAAGTTCCCTGGGATGGGTCCCTCCATCCTTGGGTGTCCTCCTGGGGTGGGCAAGGGTGGCAGGGGGTGTCTCTTGGGGCATGGGAGGGCACCTCTGGGCTCCTTCCGAGCCCACAGGTCCCTTTACGCCTGCCCTGACCAGGCGCTAAAAAATTACGCTAAAGCGGCTGGACGTCATTTTTTTTGACCCGCCCACTCCCGGGCGTCATTTTTGCCCAGGAGTATAAATACGGCGCACATGCCTCGGAGTCATTTTTTAGACGGGAACGCCTACCTTGCATATCATTAACGCAAGGAAGGTGTCCACGCTAAAAAATGATGCAAACTCCAAGATCTTTGGCGCTAGACGGGTCTAACGCCAAAGTATAAATATGGAGTTAGTTTTGCGTCGGATTTGCGTTAAAAAAAACGACGCAAATCCGGCGCAAAAAGAGTATAAATATGCCCCTAAATTTGCCACTTGCAATTTGTGCAAGATCTGATATTACAATCTTTTCCAATTTCACAATGTTTCACTTATGGGTTAGGGGACCTCACCTATGAGAACTATCTACAATGCCAGGTCCCAACCAAACCATAGAATTTCTGTGGAACCTTCTCTCCTTTTCATGTGGTTTTATGTATATTTTATCATGAGCAGTGCCACAAATTAGTGACCAAACTGTATAATTCTCCAATGCTGCTTTGCACATGCACTTACACGCAATTCCAGCTTGTACTGATGTGTTGGTTGGTTGTTTTAGGGGAATTGAAAATGGTACCTAATGCATTATGTAGTCGTGACAACCAGTTAATTGCATTGCATTTTAATATGTTCTCGCCAGTATTGACGAATTAGTTGATTGTTTTTTATTAGAATTGATTGCAGTTATTAATGCCGTTTAGTTGATCACATTGTATATATTTTCATGCAGTAGTTTTAATTGCTAGCTTGTTTTATTTTTCTCTTATAACTGTTTAACTATTGTAAGACAAATAGCTGAAACAATAAATAAATAAATACAATGAAATGGACAATAAATAGGTCAAATGTTTCCATCAAAAAGTTTAGGGCTTAAGCTCTGTTGCGGATGTCACAAGAAAATATTATTGTTGGATCATCATGACCTCTGCTTTTCCTGACTGGGCATAGAACATGAAGCTACCACCTGCTACTGATCTTCATTAATGTAATTTAGGCCATCAGTGAACCCGAGGTAAAGTTATTTTTGATCAAGACCTACAGGGATACACAGAAAATTTCCCCTTTACCTTCAGGCTGTCAGGATGTGATCTCCCAAAATCTCCCAAAAGATCTTTCCTTAAAAACACAAATATCAGGCTAGAAACTCCTCTTCTTCAAGGAAGCGACCATTCCATTCCGAGTCCGAACACACTTCCCTGATGCCAGACTCTTCCTCATCATCAAAGAAAAACCCATTATTGGAAAAGTTTTAACCAGAGTACCTGGCTCTATCAGTCAACGCTGCCATCAGCCAATGCTGCACAGGTCAACGTCTTCTGGCACCTGATGCTGAATTTGTTTAAGCTGATTCCTCAAACCTATGGGTCACTCCAAGAGGACAAAACTTATTATGAGCATGATATGGATGAGACTTGTCCTAAGGCCCAGAGATTTGCCCATACGGTTAAATTATTTGGGACCTACTATAAGGCCTTGCCATACCTCATAAGGTAAATGGCCACACGAAAGATGATGACCCCGAGGCTGATAACTTACTTCCCTGCCATAATTCTAATGCTGGCTTATACCTTGATTTACAAAATGCAAGTGGACTGATTATATTCACCAGAAAGGGGAATTCCTTACCCCTCAGGCCCACCTTCAGAAGAAATCTCCCCATTTAGTACAGTGATAAAAAAGAAGCAGCTGAAACTTTAGCTTTAGTTCTGCCTTCTGTGGAGGCAAAATATAACAATGTAACAGAAGATCTGCAGCCAACTTCTTCAGGTTTGGAGCCATTACTCCCCTTCAGCGAGATTCTTCTGGAACCTGTCCTTGCTGCATTGGAGAAACCCTTTTTGGGCCTAGCAGTCTACAGACAAATAACTAGATGACTTAGGCCTACCCCGGGTGACACAATTTCTGTAATCACACACTTCCAAAGAAAGTCCAGCATCCAAACTGAACCCATATGCCTTTCCCAAAGCACCTCCTTATATAGTCAATAAACTAAAAACTATGGGCACTAAAATGTCTGCCTTTGGCAGACTCGTATTCTGAGAGGTGAGTACCTATTGTCTTCTGGGCAGTTTGTCTTAGCCTTGTGGCAAATGGCAAAGAAGACAATCATTATCCTTCCAGACCTCATGAAAAAATATATATTCTGATCTGGTCAACAATGGTTAGATATCTGCAAACTCAAGACAAGCTGGACACCATGGCTTGAGATATGGGCACGATCATTATGCTACACTGCAAGGCCTAGATGCATTCCACTGACTTCTCAGGAGATGTCTAAGCAACACTTATGGTCTTGCCCTTCAATGGTGAACAGCTGTTTTGAGTGAAGGCTGTCTCATCCTTGGATGCCTCAAGAATAGAAGGATTACAGCTCACTCACTAGACCTAGCCTCCCCAGCAAAACACTTCTGCCAACAGTATATGAAGTTCTTAGGTTATTCCTGGTCACTACGGTTCCAGCAGCAACAACTTTCTCAGCCAACCTAGATACCCCAACAAAAGTACCATTCATTTTGAAACAGGGGTAGATCAAGAGGAAACCATCGCAAGAAACAGATCCAGTCCCTTCCTTTGCCACCTCTGCTGCCTCAAAATCTCTCTGATTCCCCTTTACCTGACCATCTTCTAATGGGGTAGGGTCTTCTACTTCTCCACCAACCTAGCGACAATCAGGACAGATTACTGGGCCATCCATCTACAACAAAAGAGCTTCACCATGCCATTTGGGTCCCACCTTCTGGACCGCTTTCCCTTGACTAGGATGTTCTCTCTGGCACATGCCTCATCCTGTTGAACAAAGGGGGTAATATGATGGAGCCTCTGGGAAAAAGAGGCATAGGACTTTACTCTCTTTATGGCACGGTATCCAAGAAAAACCTTCACAACTTGAACCTGGTCCTTCTGCATGGCAAGTTAAAAATATTGTCCCTGAACCACATCCTTTGGCTTTCAGTGTGGAGGATTGGTTAACATTCCAGTACTTCCAGGGTGTTTAGGCCCATCTGCCAATACTCCCACCCACAGGCATTACTTGAGATCATGGTGGGATCCCACCACTTCCCGTTCCTGCTCCTACCATTCAGGATGATGACCATGACACATGTCTTCAAAAAAGCACTAGCAGTTGTGCAACTTCACTGTGATGGTTTAAAGTCCATGTATTTCCATTCTTGAAAGACTGGCTGGGAAGGTGGAGTTCCTGCACTGGTTGAAGAACACCTCAGTGCAGAATGACTCTCCACCATCACGTGATCTTTGCTAATAATGCCCAGCCTCACCTCAATCCAGAAGCTAACCTTCATATGTGTGGTGCAGGGCACAACCTGAATGAGAAGTTTTATTCCTTTTTAGAGGATCACAGATATTTGAGAGATAATTTAGATGTTTATGACTCAGACATGAATCTCATATCTTGACATCTTATGTCTGCTTGGTCTCATGGCCTTGTGTATCTTGTTGGTACCATTCATCAAGGGGCAGATGAGGGGCTTCTAGTACTGCCTAAAATAGTGTCTTCAGCATCAAGGGAGCCTATCTGCTCATGTGCAGGTCTACCAGTCAGTTTATCTGGATTTGCACTGGTGGACTGACCCTCCAATCTTTTCCTGTGCTGTCCTTCAGCCCATCGCATACCCATAACACTGTGGCCACAGACGCCTCCTCGCTAGGCTGTGTGTGCCCATCTTAGTGAAATGATGGTGTGAAGCCTTTGGTCTGAACAGCGTCTCCACATAAGCTCACTACAATTCCCGAAGTTAGAACAGCATACGTCGAGATTGTGTGGTGCCAGCTAGATTTATTTGGCATTCTGGCTGAAATTGAAGACGCCATCTTATCTGCCAGGAAACTGACTATGAAATCCATTTAGATGGGTCACTGGAAGAAATGTAGTCACTAGAGAAAGTCGGATGTCCTGAATCCTTTTCAACAAATACTTTCTGATGTCCTGTGATTTGCTCTTTTTTTTTGTCCAGATGTGTCTAGCAGTAATGACAGTTAAAGACTATTTAGCTGCCATTCCTGTTTTCATTTGTCTTCCTGGCCAGCCATTTCTGTTTAGATCAATTCTTGTGGAGTGTTTTCTAAAGTATTTACTTGTGTCCTCGAACTCCGTACAATGTTCATCAGTGGGATTTAAATATTTGCTCATGTACCCCCAGTTGAGCCAATGCACAGGTGAAAGCTTCAAATTTTCACTCTGAAGATTGTACCGTTTTTGGCTAAAGCATCAGGGCATACTGTTAAGGACCTTCAGGCCCTCTTAGTTCACCCATCTTCCACAGTGTCGTCTCTGCCTTTTACATGACCCAGTCCAGTGTCCTATTCTTTCCCTCTCCTCATCCCACTAAAAAGAACGAGTGATTACATAGACTGGATCTAAGAAGTGCTGAACACCAAGCTTACTCTAAAGGTCAAAGTAAATAATCAGCTGTTTGTGTGCTTCACGACAAAGCGGTGAACAAACACACAGTGATCATGGCGTTTGTGTCAAGATCTATTATGTCTTAGTGAAAACACCTCCAGAAGGCATTTGCGCCTATTTTACTTGGATCTTGCTTTCTTTTATGGCTTTCACAGGAGGCAGTCCAGACACTGACATCTGGCAGGTTTCCACATGCTCATCCTTGCATGTGTTGTCTCAAAGTGTAACCATGCTGTAATGGGTACTTTGAAAGGACTGTATTGCTTGACTTCCTAGTGAATAAGCACTGCTCAATCCCACATCCCTTTGGGGTATTGCGTTAGTCTCATTCCTAGGGTGAGAAATCTAAGGAAAGATATAGCAATCAGAAGAAAGAGTTACTAACTCCAGTGACAATATTTCCTATACTACTTCCAATGGATTCCTCACTGCATTCCTGCCCCACTCCAACAAGTTGGTGCAATGTGTAATACTAAGAACCCAAAGTAGGAAACATGTTACGTGCTGTTACTGTCGCTGATGCTATCTCACTTCCACTCCGTATTCCTAGATACAGCACTAAAAAAGTACAAGGAACTGATGACAGTGCACCGGTTGATGCCTAATAAACTAAGACTGCATCATAGCCGATGGGTAGAGCCACATGGCGTCACCTTGCGTGGAGAAAATCTACTGCTTGGTCAAGGTGTCCAGACCTGTCTGGCTTGAGGGATATTTAAAAGATTAAGGGCCAGATGTAGCAACATTTAGAATTGCGACCCACAAATTGCAAGTCAGAGCGACTCGCAATTTGCGAGTCGCAATTCCGAATGTTGGATGGTGTCCCTGACACCATCTGCAATTTGCAAGGGGGTCGCAAATGCCCCCCTCAAAGTATAATAATGAGGTGGGTCGCGAGACCCCCTTGCGAATGGCGGCCCTCACAGGGATGGTGGCCTGCTACGGACAGCAGACCACCATGTCTGTGACTGCTTTTTAATAAAGCAATTCTTTTTTTTTTTGTAAATGCAGCCCGTTTTCCTTAATGGAAAACAAGATGCATTACAAAAACAAAAAATGAAACGTTTTCGTTTTATTTTTCAGAGCAGGCAGTGGTCATACATACAAGCATGGCCGTCTTTATGGCGGTGCGAACGGTGCGACCATGCCGGGTGCTGACCTGGATTGGGGGTGCTGACCTCAGGGGGGTGAGGGTTTAGCAAAGACTTCCTACACTTGTGATTTAAAAGAACCTGCTAAAAAGTTCCTTGTGTGTCCAGCCTTCAGGAAACAATTAAAATCTCAAGGGATTAATGTCCCGGTGTTAGAAAAGGGGTCTTTGGTTGGCAGTCAGGTTACCCCCCTGTCCAAGCAAGGACCCTCACTTTAGTCAGGGTATAGGAGAATCACCCTCAGTCAACTCCCGCTCACCCCCTTGGTGGCTTGGCACAAGCAAGCAGGCTTAACTTCAGAGTCTAGGAGCAAAGTATTTGTACCAACACACCCAGTAACTCAGTTAAAACACTACAAAATGATACAACACAGGTTTAGAAAAATAGGAAATATTTATCTAAACAAAACAAGACCAACACGACAAAAATCAAACATACACAAGTCAAGTTTTTGATTTTAAAAGCGGAAGAGTCTTAAATCCTTTTGTAAACAGTAAAAACACTGTTAGCGTTCAAAAGTACCTGGGTAGTGTCAAAATAACATGCACGGGCAAGTGTGCATCGAAAAAGGTTAGCGATGTGTCGATTTCTCACCCGCAAGCGAGACTGTGCGTCGTTTCTCCTTCTCTTCGGTCGGGTCAGCATGCATAATTTTTCCTCTTCACAGGAGAGTGATGTGTCGATCTGGGCAGGTGTTGCGCCGTTTTGCGTAGAAAATCTTCCTAGCACAGATGGCTCATCAGGATATGCAGGCTACAACCCAGCTCCCTTTGTGTCACTGTCTACAGAGAGGTGCAAACAGCCCAACTGTCAAACTGACCCAGACAGGGAATCCACAAACAGGTAGTTACAGAATGGTTTAAGCAAGAAAATGCCCACTTTCCAAAAGTGGCGTTTTCAAACACACAATCTTAAAACCGACTTTACTAAAAGATGTACTTTTAAATTGTGAGCTCAGAGACCCCAAACTCCACATGTCCATCTGCTCCCAAAGGGAATCTACGCTTTAATCATTTTTAAAGGTAGCCCCCCTGTTAACCTATGAGAGAGATAGGCCTTACAACAGTGAAAAACGAATTTGGCAGTATTTCACTGTCAGGACATATAAAGCACCTTAGTATATGTCCTACCCTAAACATACACTGCACCCTGCCTATTGGGCTACCTAAGGCCTGCCTTAGGGGTGTCTTACATGTCAGAAAAGGGAAGGTTTAGACCTGGCAAGTGGGTACACTTGCCAAGTCGAATTGGCAGCTAAACGCTGCACACACAGACACTGCATTGGTAGTTCTGAGCCATGTTTACAGGGATACTAATGTGGATGGCACAACCAGTACTGCAGGGCCACAGGTAGCGATTGATTTACAGGCCCTGGGCACCTCAAGTGCATTGTACCAGGGACTTACCAGCAAATCAAATATGCCAATTATGGAAAGCCAATTACATACACATTTTATACAGGAGCACTTGCACTTTAGCAGTGGATAACAGTGGTAAAGTGCCCAGAGTAGCAAAAACAGCAAAAAGAGAGTCTAGCACATATCAACAACCTGGGAAACAGAGGCAAAAAGTCTGGGGAGACCATGCTAAGGATGCCAAGTCTAACACCCTGCTAGGGAGAGAGATTGGATATTTGTCTAGCAGCAGCTTTGAACTATGCATAAATAAGCAAAGAGGGTTAATATGCCTGCTGCAAAGAACAGAACTGTATTTTATGTGGATAGTTGAGTGGATTAGTAAATGCAGCCTTTACAAGTGCTTTAAAACAAATGAATGTATGTGAAAGGGGGACTATGGAGAGATGAGGGGCACATTTGCCGGGTGATGGTGAGGGAATTGGTTGAGGTGGTCATGAGGTGGGGGATGCCAAAATAGACTGTTTCACAGGGCACCACCAGCTTTACAACTGCATACAAGAACACTCATATCGGCACTTATTGCAAACTTCACCACATTTATAATTTTTTTTAAATGTGGCTTCGGTCCTCTTCATGTATGTTGTGCCTCAAATCACTGCCTCCTGACTCGGACAGGCCACAGAACTCTCCACTCACAACACATACATTTGGATTTTGTGTGTGTTGTGAGTCATGGCTGGCATCAGCCACTAGGTCATATGTGCAAGGTCTATTTTTTGCAGTTTGATATAGAACAAACTTGGCCCAAGAGCATCTGAGCTCTTAATCAGAAGTTTTACAATAAAGCATGCTTTTTTAAAGCCCAGGTGGTTAAGTGAGTTGTCCATAATCAGAGGATGATGAGCTGACACTGATATTTGAACTTGGTTGTTCTGTTCTATTGTCAGAATCTCTGGCCACATCTCTGCATTTCTGTTGTGATGGAAATTAGAACGTAACGCTGAAACAGCACCTGAGTGAGGTAATACACTGGCTATTGTTTGTGAGAGAGGCACATAAACACTCTCTCTCTAAAAAACTCACTTTCAGCAGCTTTTTTGCTGCAGCCATACTTTAGAGCCTGAGCTCTACTGCCACTAGGAGTACCGGTGCTCTCCTTGCCCAAGGAGAAGTCCCAGTACCAGCGGCAGCCGCCTCATATGTCAAGGGGAGAGTGGGAGGCGGTGGGGTCGGGTGGGTCGGGTGGGTGGGCCAACGGGGAAAACAATTCTATATTTAAAAAAATAAAGAAAGAAAACACTTACTGCTTCCCTCGTGCAACTGTCTCCCACCACCTTGCTCCTCCAGCACAGGCTCCCCAACAAACATAGCATGTAGACAGCGTCAGGATTGGTTTGAGCGTCTCAGAGTGATATTCAGACACAAGCCTGGGGTCTGTGCTATTTCTCCAGCCTGGCTGTGTATACAGCCGTGTTAGAGACACCTAAGTGTGCATGTGTGTTTGGCCGGCCTCAGATGGCTGGCCAAACACACATGCGCACTTAGTGCACTCTCCGCTCCTCCTCCCCTACAGCTCCCGTGGCCAAGCCCGACCGTCCCTGTACATGCTGCTGGCTCAGCCAGCAGATGAAGAATTATGAAAAATAAAACAATAGCAAGCTATTGTTTTATTTTTTATCTGTTGGCTCAGCCAAGGGGACGATGCCCCACCACCACTGCGGAGTAGCTGCCCCTGTCCGGTACTCACAGAGCAAAAACTAAGAAGTGTCAGGACTCAGTATGGGTGATTACCGGCACATTTAAAGCACTGCCTCACCCACTTTTACATATGTTCTACACTATTTTTGTAAAAACACTGACGTTTTGTTTAAAGTATGTCATCAGCTAAATGTAACAAAGAAGTTACTCTTTATTACAAAATGGCAACAATGTCTCCCTTAAAACTAGGACATCACCGCTAAAATGGAGCCAATTAGTAATAAACACATCTAGATTGATATAAACACGCAGTTTGTTTCACAAACCTTTATCGTTACCTTGTCTGAAGGAAACTGCCCCACTTGAAGGTCTCACATTAAAAAAACTGAATTCTCAAGAATTTTAAAAAGAAAGAACTTGCTAATGATGAGAGGCAGTCACTTTAAGTAAATATTGAAATATTGAAAGTAATTTGAGATTCACAATATCCCCATTCCTTGATGACTCCGAAGACAAACTTAAGGAGTGGAAAGATGGCTTGCCAAAAGCCTGAAAAGAGATTATCACATTGCTCATTAAGCATGCAGAGAAGCACATGGAATTGTATGAGGACCACACTTAGTAAATTCATGAGAAATGAGTTTATTTTAAACTGGAGGCTGCAAAGATGATTGATCTACCATGAAGCAACATTTTCAAGGACATTTGCATCTTCCCCAGACATATCCAGGTATGATCTGTGCATTGTGTATGTTCAGGTTGAATTTACTTGGTGGTTCAGGTATGGTTTCTCGCCTAAAGGCAGATTTCTAGCTACCAGCAATTAGTGGTACGTCATGTGGGAAATGTATACCAGCCATTATAATTCTCAGTTAATTCTGTATACTCTAATTATATTCTCTATTGTAAATATTATTGTGAGTCTTCCTACTATTGTGCTGCATGTATTTTGTTGTAAGTTGACATACAATAGGACTGACTTTGAGTCCCAATGCAGGCCTTGTTTCTGGTATAGTATGAGCAAGGTGTCATGGGTGTCATGGGGCACAAGTCCAAGGTTGTCTGTCAGAATATATATATATATTTTTTTAACTGTTTTATTGAGTTTAATAAACTATAAACATACAGTGCAGTGCAGGTCATTACAAGATATGACAGTGTTATTGTATCACAGTACCAAAGAATGTTATGGAGCGAGCTCCAAGCCAGGAGTCAGTCACATCCACTGCAGTAGAATTACCCTCCCATCCCACACAAGATCCACACGAGACCAGACAGTATATTGCTTGTGGAAGACAGAAAGACGTTGAGACCATAGTTGTCCGTCACCTGCCCGAGAAGTTCAATGTGTATGTTCCCCCACCGCATCCTCTGTATTATCTGCAGAGCTTGTATCCTCCACACCCGCGAACTGTCCCAGTAAGGTTCCCCAAGCTGCCAAATCAGTGAGTGCCTTCTCATCCCTATGTATTAGGCGCATATGTTGTTGCTCGGCCATTCCCCATTCCATCAAGACCCATATCCAATCAGGGATCAATGGATTCCGGGTACTCATCCAACCAATAGCAACCCTGCGCCTGGCAAACACCAGCGCTAGCTGTGCTAATTTATATGGAATATTCCGGCATGCAGTCTCTGCACTACTCCCAAGAGACAAGTCATCGGCGTTGCCTCCAACCCCAGGCCCGTAACCTCCTCAACCTTCGCTACTACTTCCTGCCAGAAGTTATTTACTATTCTGCAGGTCCAAGCCAGATGCAGGAAGAAAGCACCCAATGCGCCACACCTAGGACAACCCACTCTTCGTCTCGGGTCAATCATGTTTAGTTGACTGGGTGTGAGGTACGTTCTGTGTACAAAGTTAAAATGCAGTAATTTAGACCTATTATTACATGACACCATCCACACCATAGACAAGGCCAAATCCCAATCAGCATCTGCTATGGGTACCCACACGTCATTCTCCCACGTCCTGCACCCCACACTTATCACACCTGGTTGATCCTACCGGGTAATCAAGTGCATCCCCTTACCCCAGTTAATCAGACCATTCAGCACTGCAGATGCCCGAGGGGCCACCGGAAAAGCACTCCAGATCTCACGCGCCACACTTTTGATTTTAGCGTATAGCAAGAATTGCAAGAATTGACCAGAGCCCAAACCAAACAAATCCCTAGCTTCAGTAAAGGAAAGGAACTCCCCAGTGGGGTAAAGATCTCCGGCCACCTCACATCCACCCAGTCTCCATGCCTCCACGGACATCAACTTTTACATATCACAAAAGGGTGCTAAATCCCATATTCTTAGCTCTCTGTCGAAAGGGGCTCGTCGGAGCACATGTTTAACTGTCTGTTCCCAGATCCCTGCAGTGCACCTGACCAACTAGGGAGCAGCTGTCAGAATATTATTAGCAAAAACATAGTCATATTGTACAGAAATGTATTGCCCCACTGCAGTTAATAACAAACAAAATACACCTAAAGATGAGATATTTCTGTAAACAATATGTAAGATATAATATTTATGTCAAAACTTAATTTAATTGTGATATTTTGGTGCCATTCTTTCTCCGATCCAAATGACATAGGTGGTCATTACAACCCTGGCGGTCGGTGTTAAAGCAAAAATTGCAATTACGACCGTGGTGGAAACCGCCAACAAAGACAGCCACTTTAACACTCCGACCGCCACGGCGGTACAAACAAACAGCTTGGCGGTCACCGCCAACAGACAGGCGGAAGACAATGTATCGCCCACAGTATCACAACCTACCAATCCACCACCTTTTCCGGGGCAGATTCACCCCAGACAAAAACATGGCGGAAACAGGACTCAGAAGGGAAAACGCTCACCTCTACACACCCCACGAGGAATCCCGAGCTCCAGATCCTGCCAGCCCTCATCTTCTTGCTCCTCTACCAGGAGCAAGAACGCCGGCGGCAAAGACAACTGTGAGTGCTGCACCTACGACACAGGGGAAGGGGAGGGAAAAAACAGGGACACACACACGCAATACCCCCACCCCCACCCTCACCCACTACAACACACACACTAATACAGCATGATACATTACAGTTACACCCTCCACACCCCTGGAAGAATGCAAAGACAAAAGCAAATGAGTGTAACCAATGTAATATATTAAAATCCAGGATGCAAAAATATATATACACTATTAACAAATATATACACCAAGAATAGTAATCCAGGCAGTGCTCCATTGAAGTCCGTTGAACACTGGGCCCACACGGCATGGGAGAGGCCCACACTCAATCCCCAAACATGACGGAGATAACACTGCAGGGGCATCAGATAGCAATAAAACAGGCACCTCAGAGGGAAGGGAAAGGGGGGGCACCTCAGCCGGTTGAGTGCACGACACCAAATCCACGAGGGGGCCACATGCCCACTGTTCCATCCTGGGGAGTGCAAAGCCTCAGTCTCTCAAGTCTCTACAGTGGGTGGGTTGCACACTGTTCCATCCTGGGGAGTGCAAAGCCACAGTCTCTCAAGTCTCTACAGTGGGTGGGTTGCCCACTGCATTATGCTGGGGAGTGCAAAGCCACAGTCTCTCAAGTCTCTACAGTGGGTGGGTTGCACACTGCTTTATCCTGGGGAGTGCAAAGCCACAGTCTCTCAAGTCTCTACAGTGGGTGGGTTGCCCACTGCTTTATCCTGGGGAGTGCAAAGCCACAGTCTCCCAAGTCTCTACAGTGGGTGGGTTGCCCACTGCTACATCCTGGGGAGTGCAAAGCCACAGTCTCTCAAGTCTCTACAGTGGGTGGGTTGCCCACTGCACTATCCTGGGGAGTGCAAAGCCACAGTCTCTCAAGTCTTTACAGTGGGTGGGTTGCCCACTGCTACATCCTGGGGAGTGCAAAGCCACGGTCTCTCTGGTGGATGCCTTTCTCCACTGGTTCTGGAGGGGGCTTTGTTCCCAGAGTGCTTCATCCTGCCAAGGACAGAGGTAGTGGATGTATCTCTCCAACTGGTTCTGGAGGGGGCCTTGTGCCCAGAGTGCTTCTTCCTGCAAAGGACAGAGGTAGTGGATGTGATTCTCCACTGGTTGTGGAGGGGGCCTTGTGCCCAGAGTGCTTCATCCTGACAAGGACTGAGGTAGTGGATGTATCTCTCCACTGGTTCTGGAGGGGGCCTTGAGCCCATAGTGCCTCTTCCTGCCAAGGTCAGAGCTAGTGGATGTGATTCTCCACTGGTTCTGGAGGGGGCCTTGTGCCCAGAGTGCTTCATCCTGCTCGTGACGGACTCAGTAGCGTCAGTGCCCTTGGCGCTCATGGGCCAGCGGTGCTTGTTGTGGTGGTGTCCCTGGCAGCAGTGCTTGTTGCGGCGGTGTCCTTGGCAGCGGTGCTTGGGGCGGCGGTGTCCTGTTCAGCGGTGCTTGTGGCGGCGGTGTCTGTTCAGCGGTGCTTGTGGCAGCGGGGTCCTGTTCAGCGGTGCTTGTGGCAGCGGGGTCCTTGGCAGTGACTCAGCTGCTGGCGGTCCTGTCTGGCCCAGCGGGGCTGGTGCTGGCGGTCCTGTCTGGCCCAGTGGGGCTGGTGCTGGCGGTCCTTTGTGGCCCAGTGGGGCTGGTGCTGGCGGCCCTTCATGGCCCATCGGGGCTGGTGGTCCTGTCTGGCCCAGTGGGGCTGGTGCTGGCGGTCCTTCATGGCTCAGCGGGGCTGGTGCTGGCGGTGGCCTCCTGGGCAGCGGGGATGATGGCGTGGCCTCCTGGGCAGCAGGGCTGATGCTGGTGGTGGCCTCCTGGGCAGCGGGGATGATGGCGGTGGCCTCCTTTGCAGCGGGGATGATGGCGGTGGCCTCCTGGGCAGCGGGGATGATGGCAGTGGCCTCCTGGGAAGCTAGGCTGGTGCTGGCGGTGGCCTCCTGGGCAGCTGGGCTGGTGCTGGCGGTGGCCTCCTGGGCAGCAGGGCTGGTGCTGGCATTGGCCTCCTGGGCAGCGGGGATGATGGCGGTGGCCTCCTGGGCAGCAGGGATGATGGCGGTGGCCTCCTGGGCAGCAGGGAGGATGGCGTTGGCCTCCTGGGCAGCTGGGCTGGTGCTGGCGGTGGCCTCCTGGGCAGCTGGGCTGGGGCTGGCGGTGGCCTCCTGGGCAGCGGGGATGATGGCGGTGGCCTGCTGGGCAGCTGGGCTGATGCTGGCGGTGGCCTCCTGGGCAGCTGGGCTGGTGCTGGCGGTGGCCTCCTGGGTAGCGGGGATGATGGTGGTGGCCTCCTGGGCAGTGGGGATGATGGCGGTGGCCTCTTGGGCAGCGAGGATGATGGCGGTCTTCTCCGCCGTGCTGCTCTTCCCAGACTTGCTGACTTTCTTGTGGCCCTTCCCCACCTTGGAAGGTGTCGCAGCTGACTCCACACTCCCACCTGTACCCCTGGGAGCGGCTTTGGTGGCTGGAGTCTTCCCCCTCTCCCACCGGGCACTGGCCAACTTTTGATGTTTGACAGGTGGGGGACTGTCCGTGCTGTGGCTCCGTGCCACACTGGCTGCACTGGTGGCCGGTGCAGTCCAGATTCCGGTGACTACAGGCACCACTGGTCCCGGAGATGTTGTGGCTGAGGTGCTAAGTTGGGACCTGGAGAGTCGGGCCCTAGGAGACTGACGGGGTGGGGGAGGTGAAGGAATGAGGTCAAGGTTGGACAGGAAAAGTTTCTTGGGAACACTGGGACGGGTAGCTGGAGGGGGTTTGGGAGTGGAGGAAGAGGCTGTGGTTGTAGGAGGTATTCGTTTGGTGACTTTGGGTGAAGGTGCATGCGCTGGAGGCTGTCGTGAGGTGGATGGCTGTTGGGTGGGTGTGTGCCTGCGTTTGTGTATCTTGGGAGGTGGCATCACAGACACACTGGGAGAGGACACAGGGGACGTGTGAATGGCAGTGGGGGTGGTGACTGCATGTGTGGTGGTGTGTGTGCTGATGATGGAAGTAGTGGCTGTAGATGTAGTGCATGACAGGTGTGAGTGTAGACGAGACTGTGAGGGAGGAGGGAGACGAGGAGGAGGGGACACAGTGGAGGCAGTGGATGTTGGTGTGTCTGCATGTGTGTGATGCTTGCGTGACTGCCTGTGGGATGTGTGGTGCTTATGTTTGCCAGAGCTTCCCTTGTGTGTTGAGGTGTGTGCATGCTGGTCTGAAGGTGTGCTTGGGATAGGCTGAGGTAGAGGGGATTGGGTCTGGGTGGTGGAAGTTGGAGGGGGGGAGGCTAGAGACAGGGACAATGGCTGCCATCAGTGCTGAGGCCAGAGTTTGAAAAGCTCGCTGAAGGGCCGCCTTACCAGAATGAATTCTATCAAGGAATGTATTTGTTTGTTGCAACTGCCTCTCTACACCCTCAATGGCATTCAAAATGGTAGACTGCCCAACAGTGAGGGACCTGAGGAGGTCAATGGCCTCCTCACTGAGGGCAGCAGGGGTGACTGGGGCAGGGGCTGAGGTGCCTGGAGCGAAGGTGATGCCCACCCTCCTGGGTGAGCGGGCACGGGCAAAGGCTGAGGGGCTGCTGGGAAGGCATGCTGGTAGGGTGGGTGGTGGCTGTACCTGTAGATGCGGGGGGCACAGATGTTGCCACCACCACAATGGCGCTCCCATCAGAGGACGAGTCCGTATCACTGGTCTCAGCTCCTGTCCCCGCCGTGGAGCTCCCCTCACCCTCCGTCCCACTGGTGAACTCCGAGTCCGTTGTCTTGCCCTCCAGGGCCATGTGGGATGCAGCTCCCTCCTGCTCCGGTGCCACTGCTCCTCGGCCTGATGATGCTAATGCACACAAGAACAGGGAGACCACAAAAAGGGGGGGACAGAAGAAAGACATGTTGAGTGCATGCATTACCGCTACTATTGGCGGACACGACAGACACAGAAGCCCCCTGCACTACTCCGCGCACTTGGGGTCCACTGTTCAATCCCTGGGACATGGCCTACAAGGCTATGGCCGACATCTGCACACATGGATGACACAGGAGCCTGACAAGGTGTACTTGGCACTGTACACAGGTGGGGTGGGGTACCACAGGGTCTGCCAGAAGAAGGGGACCTGACTAGCACACTCACCTGGCCTAGGGAAACCCACAGCCCACCTCCCCCACCCAGACACCTCCACTGCGTGCCAAATCAGCAGAATGAGAGTGTACTCACCCCCTTGTGGCTGCTGTGATGCCCTCAAGCGCCCATCCAACTCCGGGTACGCCACAGCCAGGATCCTGAACATCAGGGGGGGTCATGGTGCGACGGGCACCCCTCCCACATTGGAAGGCCATCCTCAGCTGGGCCTCCGCCGTCCTCTTGCTCCAGCGGCGAATGTCCTCCCATCTCTTATGGCGGCAGTGGGTGCTCCGTCTGTGGTAGACCACCAGGGTCCGGACGTCCTTGGCGATGGCACGCCAAATATCCTTTTTCTGGTAGGCGCTGACCTACATGAATTGTACAGGTGGAAAAGAAAAGTTATTACCAACCGCACCGTCACAGTCATTGGCCCCCATCCCTACCCTTGCCATGTGGCACATGCACTCACTGTCGTTTCATGCATGGCTCAATCTCCCCCTCCCCATCTGTCATGCACCCCAGTCCACACAGGCATAGCCCATACAGCATGCTCCCAGTGTGCTTACCTGTTTGTTTGGAGGACCATAGAGTAGCGTGTACTGGGGGAGGACCCCATCCACGAGTTTCTCCAACTCCTCCGATGTGAAGGCAGGGGCCCTTTCCCCAGACGCACAAGCCATTGTCTCTTCCAGACCGAGGTCACAGCAGCACTTGCAGTGTAGGTCCTCTCCTGTCGAAGATCAGGTATCGAGTGATTGAACAGATAGAAAATGGCTGTCACGTCCGCGGCAGTGCTTACTGTCACCGCCGGCGTACTTCGTCATTGGCTCCTGGGACCCATAGGGTCCAATGTTAACCAATGCAGAATTGCGCCGCGGTCTTCGACCACCTACCGTGACGGTGTACAACGCCAGTGCAGTTACCTGACATCCCATTGTCCCACTTTACAGGTCAGGCAGCCGCCATTTCAGGGGCCCACATGGCTTAATTTCTAACTCCGTCACACATACCTAAGCCTAGCCGCAACACACATACAAGCCAAATTTCGCACTATGATTCACGTCTGCTGAAACATGTGAGGAGATGGCGGCATCCTCCGGTGTACAGACCGCTGGTGGAACTGTCGACAATGGAGGAAAGACATGTGATCATCACCTACAGGCTTGATCGTGCCACAATCCTGGAACTGTGTGCCTGCCCAGCTGGAGCCAGACCTGATGTCAGCTATCCGCCATCCCACAGGAATCCCCCCTCAAGTGCAGGTGCTGTCAGTACTCCATTTCCTTGCAAGTGGGTCATTTCAAACAACAGTGGCCATAGCATCAGGGATGTCCCACCCTATGTTTTCCAACGTGTTGTCCAGAGTGCTGTCTGCCCTGCTGAAACACATGCAGAGCTACATCGTTTTCCCTCAGGTGGAGGATTTGCCTACAGTGAAAGGTGACTTCTATGCCCTGTGACATATCCCCAACCTCCTAGGTGCCATTGATGGGACACATGTGGCTTTGGTACCCCCCGCAGGAGTGAACAGGTGTACAGAAACCAGAAGAGTTATCATTCCATGAATGGGCAGATGGTGTGTTTGGCAGACCAGTACATCTCCCATGTTAATGCCAAATTCCCTGTCTCAGTGCATGACGCTTACATCTTGCGGAATAGCAGCATCCCTTACGTGATGGGGCAACTCCAGAGGCACCATGTGTGGCTATTAGGTGAGCACCTGGAAGCAAGTCAGTGGTAATGGTTGTCTGGGTCTGGGGATATCCCTACAGGTTAGTGTGTGTCTAACAGTTGTCCCTCGCCATTTGCAGGTGACTCGGGTTACCCCAACCTGTCATGGCTACTGACCTCAGTGAGGAATCCCAGGACAAGGGCAGAGGAATGCTACAATGGGGACCATGGGTGAACTCGGCGGATTATAGAGCGGACCTTCGGCCTCCTGAAGGCCCGTTTCAGGTGCCTCCATATGACAGGTGGATCCCTATTCTACTCACCAAAGAAGGTGTGCCAGATCATCGTGGCCTGCTGTATGCTTCACAACTTAGCTTTGCGACGACAGGTGCCTTTTCTGCAGGAGGATGGTCCAGATGGCGGTGTTGTTGCAGCTGTGGAGCCTGTGGACAGTGAAGACGAGGAAGCAGAAGAAGAGGACATCGACAACAGGAACTCGGTGATCCTGCAATATTTCCAGTGAGACACAGGTAAGAATACAAACCTGCTTACTACATGTACTTTAACACTACTACCTCTAAACTGTCTGTCGTTTTCACCCAGTGTATGGTCACTGAATTGTCACTTTCCCTTACGATTTCACAGACGTGGGTCCCACTGTGTGACATCTGCTTTGTTTCCTCATGGACTAGAGCTGTGTGACGTAGGTATTGAAAAGATGCTCCAACGTCGTTTTCAATGTTGCCAAAGTATAAGTTTATTTAAGCTTCAATATTACAACCAACCCTGGCAGCTACCTAGTCTCAACTGACTGTAGGCTGCCTCAACATTCTAGCTTCTTCTCCACATCACTAGGCAACAATACATTCCAATATCCAACACATCTCCCCCCTTATCCTACAAACAAACAAAAATAAAAAAAATAAAAAAAATCATAGCTACAATACTTTTACATAAATAAATTCTATCCTAATTCAATAACAGCATACTATGCACTACATGACAACCTGCAAACCCGATTTATAACGAAATTAACTTCACCTTATCTAATGTATATAAAATCCATAAAATTCCTACGTCACGTAATCCTTTAAATACACAGGTCTCTTCACCAATCTCCTTCTCCTATACACCTCATTGTTCACCTCGGTCCACTTATTATCATCCCTCATACTCTTCCACTTTCGCAACTCTGCTTCATTACACTTCGTTATTTCGCTCACATTCCATCTCTTGCCATCCTCCATCTCCACACTATAACCTTTCACACTCACCACTTGCCTAGGCATTGACCATTTAGATTAACTTTTTTTTTATTCCACACCTTAGTTCTTACCCAATCACCAATCTTCAACTTTTCCAACTTCTTCCAACTCCCTTTATTTCTTCCGTCATATGCTTTTTGACCTACCCTTACTCGCTTCAACATTTCCTCCTTATTCACCTTCTCTCTTCCTGCTTTACCCATCCATCCAGGCACAGCCTTGGTACACGGCTTTCTACCCTTTAACAACATGAATGGGGTCTCCAACGTGAGGGAATGTGGAGTAGTGCGATAATTCCACAAAAGATTCTTTATTTCCTTTTTCCAGTTCAGACCATTCTGCACCGACAATTGTATATTTTCACTTATTACTCTGTTAAACCTCTCTACCAGTCCATTCTCCCTAGGATGGGCTATGGCAGTTCTAATGTGCTTTATTCCACATTTTTTCATATATTCGCCAAACTCCTCAGATGTAAACTGCGGACCATTGTCCGTTACCACCGCCTCAGGATATCCTTCTCTCCTCCATACCTCTTCGCAAAACTCAATCACAGCACCTGACCTGACATCTCTCACTACACTTACTTCAGGCCATTTGGAATGATAATCTATCATTACTATGATAAAAACCTTGTCACCAGTATTCAATAGAAAAGGACCACATATGTCCATCCCTACCTTCTGCCAAGGTTTATCTGGAAACGGGAATGGAATAACCGGTGTCTTCACCACCACATGGGATTTATCACTGCATGCACACTCCACACAGTTCCTTACAAATCTTTCCACATCCCGGTCCATCCCTGGCCACCAAAAATCTTCTCTCACCTTCCTCTTCATCCCCGAAATACCTCCATGACCCTCATGTAACACGTCCAACAACCTCCTTCTTAATTTATAAGGAACAATCAACCTGTCACCACGTCTCAACAAACCATCTTGATTGGACAATTCCGACCATACACTCTTGAAATTTGTCACCTGACTCACACGCTCTCCCAATTTGGACCAATGCATTCCCACATATCTCTTCAGCAATTGTAATTCCTCATCTCCATCCACTGACTCACGCCACAGTTCCTCACTAATTGCATCAGTTCCTACATCCTGGACACTCGCAACCATCCACTCTTCTTCCTCCTCATCTGCTTGATTCTCAATTGGCAGTCTAGATAGACAATCTGCATTAACATTCTTTACCCCTGGTACATATCTTATAACAAAATCATACTCCTGTAAACAATACATCCACTTTGCTATTCTGGAAGATGCACGCTTTGCACCCTTTGTCGTGAACATATTGATTAACGGTTTATGGTCTGTTCGCAGTTCAAACTTCCTTCCCCACACATAGTTTTTAAAGTACTTGACATCCCACCAACAAGCAAGAGCTTCTTTCTCGATAGCAGAATATGTTGCTTCTGCCCCCTTCAATAGAAGCAAACGCTATCACACGTTCCTTCCCTTTGCATGACTGCATTAGTACTGCTCCAAGGCCATGCATGCTCGCATCGGTAGACACAATGATATAATCTTCTTCTACAAAAGGTTTTAGTTCCACCGCGTCGACAATGCATAGTTTTAAGGTAGAATACGCTTGCTGGCACTCCTTAGACCATTCAAATTTTTGATTCTTCTTCATTATAGCGTGCAACGGTTGGGCCACTTCAGCAAAATTCTTCACAAATTTCGCATAATATTCTGCTAGACCCAAAAACGATCTCAATTGGTCCTTATTCGAAGGAATAGGTGCTTTTTCAATTGCTTCCAGAAGGTTTATTTTCGGTTTTATACCTTTCCCAGATACTGTATGGCCCAAATATTCAACATTTTTGCGTTCAAATTAAAAAAAATTAATTTCCACTGTCAGACCAGCCTTCTCCAATATGGAACATACCTTCCTCAATAACATATCATGTTCCCTCACATCTTTTGCCCATACTAATACATCATCCTGGAATTTTTTTACATTTTTTACCTCACCCAACAAACCTTGCATGATTCTTTGGAACACTGCCGAAGCAGATGCCAAACCAAAGGGCATACGTAGATACCTAAATGCTCCTTCCGGAGTTATAAAAGATGTTAGATGTTTTGAATCAGGGTGCAGCATGACCTGGTGGTACGCATTGGACAAATCAATGGTAGAAAACACCTCACCACCCTGAATACTTGCCAACAGCTCATTTATATTCGGTATCGGATGTCTATCTATCCAGATGTTATCATTTAGGTCCCTCAAATCCACACACATGCAAATTTTTCCATTAGGCTTACGTGCCAAAACCACTGGACTTAGCCATTCTGATGACTCTACTTCCTCTATCACCCCCATCTCCAACAATCTTCTCAGCTCACTTTTTAAGGCTTCTTTCAGCACTACTGGAACGCTCCTTACCTTGTGTACTTTAGGTACAGCTCCTTCCTTCAAAATGATTTTATGTTGGAATCCTTTCAAACACCCCAGTTTCTCGTTAAATAAATCCGGGAATTCTAATTTCCACTTAACTGACTTCATGTCTTCACCATCCACAACCAATACTTGTTCTTCCATATTAGGGTTCAGTATAATTTCTAAAGCTCGCTGTTCACTCCACCCTAATAAACATCTTCCACTCTCCACCACATAAATATCACTGAAGATTTTTTTTTCTTTAAACTCAATTTCACCTCTGAAACAACCCAAAACAGGTATTCTATTTCCTCCATATCCCATCAGATTTACTTTGGGTTTAAGTAACTGCACCTCACCTAATTTCACCCATGTTTCTTTATTAACCAAAGTATGCGGGGAACACGAATCCGCCCACATCCTCACTGGTCTTCCATTTAATTCCACCACACATTTTGGCGGTTTATAATCATCATTCCCTATCATCCACACATCACTAAATTCAGACACGTCTGAAGTACCTTCCGATATTATATCTTGTAGCATTAGTACCTCTACTTGTTCACAACACTCATCAACTTCCAAGGAACTTTCATCACATAAATAGTTCACCTTTTTCCTGTTCCCCACTTTCTTCTGGGTACAAGCTTTAGAAAAATGTCCTATTCTATTACAATTGAAACACTTACTGTTTTTAGCTGGGCAATTCATTGAGAATGCTAAATGTTTTACACTGCCACACCTGTAAAAAAAAAATTCAACCCTCAACTTATCATTGCCACCCTTAATTTTATCCACTTCCCGGACGGGCATATCATTTTCATCCACACTATAATTTCCTCCTAATTCCTTGATATACTTAGAAGTAGCCTCAATGCGCCTTGCTGCTGCCAATGCTTCATCTAGTGATGGGTCCCTGAGCGACAACAATTTTTCTTGTATTTTTCTGTCCTTGGTACGGCATATCAATTGATCGCGTATTATCTCTTCATGTAAATCTTTAAATTTACACGTGTTGGCTAACGATCGTAATGCACACACATACTGATCTACTGATTCATTTGGCGATTGGACTCTAGAAAATAATTTATGTCGTTCCACAACAATACTAAATTTTCTACCATAGTGATCTTCCAGAGCTGTCATAGTTCCTATATATATGTCATTGCTCTCATCTTCTTCATCAGAACCATCCCTATTAACTTCTAACTCCTCGTTACTGGGTAATGTTTTTAACACTTTCCTCCCTTCAACACCCAAATTGTGTTTGAGCAAAGCCAATTTTCTTTTTGCCGTGAAAATAGCCCCTCCTAACGCTTCCAGGTAAGTCTCAAATGCCTCACGCCAATCCTCCCAAGGCATATTCGGATCACCTGGCATACTCAAAAAGACTGGAGGCGGCACTATTGACTGCATGTTACTTGTCTCTGTGAATGGGAATTTTTATAGAATACTTATGTCTCCTTTTTTTTCTTCAATAAATAATTTTTTCCTTACTGTTATAGTCCTGTAGACCTTAGGCAACATACAGCGTTCAAAATGGATATTGCCCAAAATCACTCACTTGTTCCTTCCTTGTCTCCACTCCGAAGCAACTCTGAATCAAAAAGAAAAACAAAAAAAAACGCTGGCGCGAAGATCGCGCAAATCTGTTCTTCAGACCGCATTTACCAAATCATTTCTTTTGGTAATGTGCGCGCGTGCGCACGCGTGCGTGCTGACACTATAGCTCCGTGCTCAACGCGATCCGTATATGTTGCCTGGGCGACGCACAACACCAGAAATCCGCGTGCTCGTACTGTGCCAGACGCCTTCCACGCGCCGGCACGCAGCACATCCGCGCGACCAAAACAGCCGTTGGTTTCCGCAGGAGAAAAAATATAGAATAAAAAAAACTTTTCCAAACCGTAATTTTGCTCCTACAGATATGCCGACATATACTCCAGGTACGTTTCCCACGCCGGAATGCACTCGCTCTCTTCTTCGGTGCCCCGGTGCTTTTTCACTCTATTTTCCACACCGGAATGCACTAGTTCTCTTCTTCGGTGCCTCAGTGTTTCTATGCACCTCTGCACAACTTGTCCAAGCACTTCTCCGACACCTGAGCGTTACAGCGCACAGTTTACACTCCTTCCCGAATTGTAGCACGAGTTGGCAAATGAAACGCAGATGAGATACACTGAGTCTCTCCACCTCATTTTAACGACCTCATCACACCGCCAGGGTTGGTCCACCGTTCACACATGGCATCCCATCCTCGTCGCCACTGAAAAGATGCTCCAACGTTGTTTTCAATGTTGCCAAAGTATAAGTTTATTTAAGCTTCAATATTACAACCAACCCTGGCAGCTACCTAGTCTCAACTGACTGTAGGCTGCCTCAACATTCTAGCTTCTTCTCCACATCACTAGGCAACAATACATTCCAATATCCAACAGGTATGTTGACATTACATTTGAAAGAGCATTTTGGCACTGTATTTGCTAATACACTATTTTGAAATCACAGACTGACTCCAGATTGTTTTGTGCTTCAAGGGTGTTTATTTAAGTGCTCAATATTGGAGGGGTTGTAAAATGGTGAGAGGTGATGGTGGAGGAATGTCCATAGCAGAGTCCAGTCTATTAGTCTTACAGGTGCATTGCCCAAATGGGCATAGGAAGTGGAGCTGGGGCAGTTTGAGGATGGACAGGGTGACAAAGTGGGACAGAAGGATGCCATTCAGGGTGGTCTCATTTCTTGGCGGGGATCTTGGCATCATTCTCTGTCTTTGTCCTGGATCTCAGGGACCGTTTGCGGGGTGGTTCACCCTCTGCAGAGGGTGTGGTGCTGGTGTGGTGGTCCTGTGGCGGTGCCTCCTGTCCTCTAGCGCCAGCGGAGGTGGTGGGCAGTTCATCGTCCAGGCTAGTGTCAGGGGCCCCTTGTTGTGCCACAGTGTCCTTCCTGGTGTTGAGGACTTCCTTCAGCACCCCTACGATGGTGCCCAGGGTGGAACTGATGGATCTGAGTTCCTCCCTGAAGCCCAAATACTGTTCCTCCTGCAGGCGCTGGGTCTCCTGAAACATGGCCAGTACCGTTGCCATTGTCTCCTGGGAATGGTGGTAGGCTCCAATGATGTTGGAGAGGGCCTCGTGGAGAGTGGGTTCCCTTGGCCTGTCCTCCCCCTGTCGCACAGCAGCCCTCCCAGTTCCCCTGTGTTACTGGGCCTCCGTCCCCTGGACCGTGTGCCCACTGCCACTGCCCCCGGGTCCCTGTTGTTGTGGTGGTGGGTTAGCCTGGGTTCCCGGTAGTGGTGGACACACTGCTGATTGACGTGTCCTGGGGGCAGAGGTATGGGCCCGCTGGGTGGGTGCTGTGCTGGGGTTTCCAGAGGGGGGAAGCTCTGTGGTGGCCTGTGACTGTGTCAGGGGAACTGACTGTCCAGAGGTCCCCGATGGTCCGGGCTGGTCATCTAGATCCAGTTGGACAGAGGTGCTGTCATCACTGTGGGCCTCTTCTGTTGGTGGTGTGGACATGTGTGGACCCTCCTGTCTGGTGACGTTGGGTAGGGGTCCTGCAGGGGTATAAAAGGATGTTTGTTAAATCTGTGCGTGTAATGGTGTGCAATGGGTTGGTGACCGTGTACCCCAGTGCTAGCATTCCTGTGTGGGAGCTTGTGTGATGATGGTTTAGGGGGGTGTATGGGTATGTGCAGTGGGCATGCTTTGGTGATGGGCTTGGTGTTGGGATGTGTGGTTTGTGATGTTGGGACATTTGTGAGGAGTTGGGGTGCTGGGGGTGAGGGTGGGGGTATGTGATAGCATGCAGGTAGGGTGGGGGATGTAATAGTAAAGCTTTGACTTACCAGAGTCCATTCCTCCACCTACTCCTGCGAGGCCCTCAGGATGCAGAATCGCCAAGACCTGCTCCTCCCATGTTGTTAGTTTGGGGGAGGAGGTGGGGGTCCGCCGCCAGTCTGCTGAACCGCCAGGTGGTGTCTTGAGACCACGGAACGCACCTTCCCCCATAGGTCGTTCCACCTCTTCCTGATGTCCTCCCGATTTCTTGGGTGTTGTCCCTCTGCGTTGACCCTGTCCACTATTCTGCGCCATAGCTCCATCTTCCTTGCTATTGAGGTGTGCTGCACCTGTGATCCAAATAGCTGTGGCTCTATCCAGACGATTTCCTCCACCATGACCCTGAGCTCCTCTTCCGAGAACCTGGGGTGTCTTTGCACCACCAGCTTTACAACTGCATACAAGAACACTCATATCGGCACTTATTGCAAACTTCACCACATTTATAATTTTTTTTAAATGTGGCTTCGGTCCTCTTCATGTATGTTGTGCCTCAAATCACTGCCTCCTGACTCGGACAGGCCACAGAACTCTCCACTCACAACACATACATTTGGATTTTGTGTGTGTTGTGAGTCATGGCTGGCATCAGCCACTAGGTCATATGTGCAAGGTCTATTTTTTGCAGTTTGATATAGAACAAACTTGGCCCAAGAGCATCTGAGCTCTTAATCAGAAGTTTTACAATAAAGCATGCTTTTTTAAAGCCCAGGTGGTTAAGTGAGTTGTCCATAATCAGAGGATGATGAGCTGACACTGATATTTGAACTTGGTTGTTCTGTTCTATTGTCAGAATCTCTGGCCACATCTCTGCATTTCTGTTGTGATGGAAATTAGAACGTAACGCTGAAACAGCACCTGAGTGAGGTAATACACTGGCTATTGTTTGTGAGAGAGGCACATAAACACTCTCTCTCTAAAAAACTCACTTTCAGCAGCTTTTTTGCTGCAGCCATACTTTAGAGCCTGAGCTCTACTGCCACTAGGAGTACCGGTGCTCTCCTTGCCCAAGGAGAAGTCCCAGTACCAGCGGCAGCCGCCTCATATGTCAAGGGGAGAGTGGGAGGCGGTGGGGTCGGGTGGGTCGGGTGGGTGGGCCAACGGGGAAAACAATTCTATATTTAAAAAAATAAAGAAAGAAAACACTTACTGCTTCCCTCGTGCAACTGTCTCCCACCACCTTGCTCCTCCAGCACAGGCTCCCCAACAAACATAGCATGTAGACAGCGTCAGGATTGGTTTGAGCGTCTCAGAGTGATATTCAGACACAAGCCTGGGGTCTGTGCTATTTCTCCAGCCTGGCTGTGTATACAGCCGTGTTAGAGACACCTAAGTGTGCATGTGTGTTTGGCCGGCCTCAGATGGCTGGCCAAACACACATGCGCACTTAGTGCACTCTCCGCTCCTCCTCCCCTACAGCTCCCGTGGCCAAGCCCGACCGTCCCTGTACATGCTGCTGGCTCAGCCAGCAGATGAAGAATTATGAAAAATAAAACAATAGCAAGCTATTGTTTTATTTTTTATCTGTTGGCTCAGCCAAGGGGACGATGCCCCACCACCACTGCGGAGTAGCTGCCCCTGTCCGGTACTCACAGAGCAAAAACTAAGAAGTGTCAGGACTCAGTATGGGTGATTACCGGCACATTTAAAGCACTGCCTCACCCACTTTTACATATGTTCTACACTATTTTTGTAAAAACACTGACGTTTTGTTTAAAGTATGTCATCAGCTAAATGTAACAAAGAAGTTACTCTTTATTACAAAATGGCAACAATGTCTCCCTTAAAACTAGGACATCACCGCTAAAATGGAGCCAATTAGTAATAAACACATCTAGATTGATATAAACACGCAGTTTGTTTCACAAACCTTTATCGTTACCTTGTCTGAAGGAAACTGCCCCACTTGAAGGTCTCACATTAAAAAAACTGAATTCTCAAGAATTTTAAAAAGAAAGAACTTGCTAATGATGAGAGGCAGTCACTTTAAGTAAATATTGAAATATTGAAAGTAATTTGAGATTCACAATATCCCCATTCCTTGATGACTCCGAAGACAAACTTAAGGAGTGGAAAGATGGCTTGCCAAAAGCCTGAAAAGAGATTATCACATTGCTCATTAAGCATGCAGAGAAGCACATGGAATTGTATGAGGACCACACTTAGTAAATTCATGAGAAATGAGTTTATTTTAAACTGGAGGCTGCAAAGATGATTGATCTACCATGAAGCAACATTTTCAAGGACATTTGCATCTTCCCCAGACATATCCAGGTATGATCTGTGCATTGTGTATGTTCAGGTTGAATTTACTTGGTGGTTCAGGTATGGTTTCTCGCCTAAAGGCAGATTTCTAGCTACCAGCAATTAGTGGTACGTCATGTGGGAAATGTATACCAGCCATTATAATTCTCAGTTAATTCTGTATACTCTAATTATATTCTCTATTGTAAATATTATTGTGAGTCTTCCTACTATTGTGCTGCATGTATTTTGTTGTAAGTTGACATACAATAGGACTGACTTTGAGTCCCAATGCAGGCCTTGTTTCTGGTATAGTATGAGCAAGGTGTCATGGGTGTCATGGGGCACAAGTCCAAGGTTGTCTGTCAGAATATATATATATATTTTTTTAACTGTTTTATTGAGTTTAATAAACTATAAACATACAGTGCAGTGCAGGTCATTACAAGATATGACAGTGTTATTGTATCACAGTACCAAAGAATGTTATGGAGCGAGCTCCAAGCCAGGAGTCAGTCACATCCACTGCAGTAGAATTACCCTCCCATCCCACACAAGATCCACACGAGACCAGACAGTATATTGCTTGTGGAAGACAGAAAGACGTTGAGACCATAGTTGTCCGTCACCTGCCCGAGAAGTTCAATGTGTATGTTCCCCCACCGCATCCTCTGTATTATCTGCAGAGCTTGTATCCTCCACACCCGCGAACTGTCCCAGTAAGGTTCCCCAAGCTGCCAAATCAGTGAGTGCCTTCTCATCCCTATGTATTAGGCGCATATGTTGTTGCTCGGCCATTCCCCATTCCATCAAGACCCATATCCAATCAGGGATCAATGGATTCCGGGTACTCATCCAACCAATAGCAACCCTGCGCCTGGCAAACACCAGCGCTAGCTGTGCTAATTTATATGGAATATTCCGGCATGCAGTCTCTGCACTACTCCCAAGAGACAAGTCATCGGCGTTGCCTCCAACCCCAGGCCCGTAACCTCCTCAACCTTCGCTACTACTTCCTGCCAGAAGTTATTTACTATTCTGCAGGTCCAAGCCAGATGCAGGAAGAAAGCACCCAATGCGCCACACCTAGGACAACCCACTCTTCGTCTCGGGTCAATCATGTTTAGTTGACTGGGTGTGAGGTACGTTCTGTGTACAAAGTTAAAATGCAGTAATTTAGACCTATTATTACATGACACCATCCACACCATAGACAAGGCCAAATCCCAATCAGCATCTGCTATGGGTACCCACACGTCATTCTCCCACGTCCTGCACCCCACACTTATCACACCTGGTTGATCCTACCGGGTAATCAAGTGCATCCCCTTACCCCAGTTAATCAGACCATTCAGCACTGCAGATGCCCGAGGGGCCACCGGAAAAGCACTCCAGATCTCACGCGCCACACTTTTGATTTTAGCGTATAGCAAGAATTGCAAGAATTGACCAGAGCCCAAACCAAACAAATCCCTAGCTTCAGTAAAGGAAAGGAACTCCCCAGTGGGGTAAAGATCTCCGGCCACCTCACATCCACCCAGTCTCCATGCCTCCACGGACATCAACTTTTACATATCACAAAAGGGTGCTAAATCCCATATTCTTAGCTCTCTGTCGAAAGGGGCTCGTCGGAGCACATGTTTAACTGTCTGTTCCCAGATCCCTGCAGTGCACCTGACCAACTAGGGAGCAGCTGTCAGAATATTATTAGCAAAAACATAGTCATATTGTACAGAAATGTATTGCCCCACTGCAGTTAATAACAAACAAAATACACCTAAAGATGAGATATTTCTGTAAACAATATGTAAGATATAATATTTATGTCAAAACTTAATTTAATTGTGATATTTTGGTGCCATTCTTTCTCCGATCCAAATGACATAGGTGGTCATTACAACCCTGGCGGTCGGTGTTAAAGCAAAAATTGCAATTACGACCGTGGTGGAAACCGCCAACAAAGACAGCCACTTTAACACTCCGACCGCCACGGCGGTACAAACAAACAGCTTGGCGGTCACCGCCAACAGACAGGCGGAAGACAATGTATCGCCCACAGTATCACAACCTACCAATCCACCACCTTTTCCGGGGCAGATTCACCCCAGACAAAAACATGGCGGAAACAGGACTCAGAAGGGAAAACGCTCACCTCTACACACCCCACGAGGAATCCCGAGCTCCAGATCCTGCCAGCCCTCATCTTCTTGCTCCTCTACCAGGAGCAAGAACGCCGGCGGCAAAGACAACTGTGAGTGCTGCACCTACGACACAGGGGAAGGGGAGGGAAAAAACAGGGACACACACACGCAATACCCCCACCCCCACCCTCACCCACTACAACACACACACTAATACAGCATGATACATTACAGTTACACCCTCCACACCCCTGGAAGAATGCAAAGACAAAAGCAAATGAGTGTAACCAATGTAATATATTAAAATCCAGGATGCAAAAATATATATACACTATTAACAAATATATACACCAAGAATAGTAATCCAGGCAGTGCTCCATTGAAGTCCGTTGAACACTGGGCCCACACGGCATGGGAGAGGCCCACACTCAATCCCCAAACATGACGGAGATAACACTGCAGGGGCATCAGATAGCAATAAAACAGGCACCTCAGAGGGAAGGGAAAGGGGGGGCACCTCAGCCGGTTGAGTGCACGACACCAAATCCACGAGGGGGCCACATGCCCACTGTTCCATCCTGGGGAGTGCAAAGCCTCAGTCTCTCAAGTCTCTACAGTGGGTGGGTTGCACACTGTTCCATCCTGGGGAGTGCAAAGCCACAGTCTCTCAAGTCTCTACAGTGGGTGGGTTGCCCACTGCATTATGCTGGGGAGTGCAAAGCCACAGTCTCTCAAGTCTCTACAGTGGGTGGGTTGCACACTGCTTTATCCTGGGGAGTGCAAAGCCACAGTCTCTCAAGTCTCTACAGTGGGTGGGTTGCCCACTGCTTTATCCTGGGGAGTGCAAAGCCACAGTCTCCCAAGTCTCTACAGTGGGTGGGTTGCCCACTGCTACATCCTGGGGAGTGCAAAGCCACAGTCTCTCAAGTCTCTACAGTGGGTGGGTTGCCCACTGCACTATCCTGGGGAGTGCAAAGCCACAGTCTCTCAAGTCTTTACAGTGGGTGGGTTGCCCACTGCTACATCCTGGGGAGTGCAAAGCCACGGTCTCTCTGGTGGATGCCTTTCTCCACTGGTTCTGGAGGGGGCTTTGTTCCCAGAGTGCTTCATCCTGCCAAGGACAGAGGTAGTGGATGTATCTCTCCAACTGGTTCTGGAGGGGGCCTTGTGCCCAGAGTGCTTCTTCCTGCAAAGGACAGAGGTAGTGGATGTGATTCTCCACTGGTTGTGGAGGGGGCCTTGTGCCCAGAGTGCTTCATCCTGACAAGGACTGAGGTAGTGGATGTATCTCTCCACTGGTTCTGGAGGGGGCCTTGAGCCCATAGTGCCTCTTCCTGCCAAGGTCAGAGCTAGTGGATGTGATTCTCCACTGGTTCTGGAGGGGGCCTTGTGCCCAGAGTGCTTCATCCTGCTCGTGACGGACTCAGTAGCGTCAGTGCCCTTGGCGCTCATGGGCCAGCGGTGCTTGTTGTGGTGGTGTCCCTGGCAGCAGTGCTTGTTGCGGCGGTGTCCTTGGCAGCGGTGCTTGGGGCGGCGGTGTCCTGTTCAGCGGTGCTTGTGGCGGCGGTGTCTGTTCAGCGGTGCTTGTGGCAGCGGGGTCCTGTTCAGCGGTGCTTGTGGCAGCGGGGTCCTTGGCAGTGACTCAGCTGCTGGCGGTCCTGTCTGGCCCAGCGGGGCTGGTGCTGGCGGTCCTGTCTGGCCCAGTGGGGCTGGTGCTGGCGGTCCTTTGTGGCCCAGTGGGGCTGGTGCTGGCGGCCCTTCATGGCCCATCGGGGCTGGTGGTCCTGTCTGGCCCAGTGGGGCTGGTGCTGGCGGTCCTTCATGGCTCAGCGGGGCTGGTGCTGGCGGTGGCCTCCTGGGCAGCGGGGATGATGGCGTGGCCTCCTGGGCAGCAGGGCTGATGCTGGTGGTGGCCTCCTGGGCAGCGGGGATGATGGCGGTGGCCTCCTTTGCAGCGGGGATGATGGCGGTGGCCTCCTGGGCAGCGGGGATGATGGCAGTGGCCTCCTGGGAAGCTAGGCTGGTGCTGGCGGTGGCCTCCTGGGCAGCTGGGCTGGTGCTGGCGGTGGCCTCCTGGGCAGCAGGGCTGGTGCTGGCATTGGCCTCCTGGGCAGCGGGGATGATGGCGGTGGCCTCCTGGGCAGCAGGGATGATGGCGGTGGCCTCCTGGGCAGCAGGGAGGATGGCGTTGGCCTCCTGGGCAGCTGGGCTGGTGCTGGCGGTGGCCTCCTGGGCAGCTGGGCTGGGGCTGGCGGTGGCCTCCTGGGCAGCGGGGATGATGGCGGTGGCCTGCTGGGCAGCTGGGCTGATGCTGGCGGTGGCCTCCTGGGCAGCTGGGCTGGTGCTGGCGGTGGCCTCCTGGGTAGCGGGGATGATGGTGGTGGCCTCCTGGGCAGTGGGGATGATGGCGGTGGCCTCTTGGGCAGCGAGGATGATGGCGGTCTTCTCCGCCGTGCTGCTCTTCCCAGACTTGCTGACTTTCTTGTGGCCCTTCCCCACCTTGGAAGGTGTCGCAGCTGACTCCACACTCCCACCTGTACCCCTGGGAGCGGCTTTGGTGGCTGGAGTCTTCCCCCTCTCCCACCGGGCACTGGCCAACTTTTGATGTTTGACAGGTGGGGGACTGTCCGTGCTGTGGCTCCGTGCCACACTGGCTGCACTGGTGGCCGGTGCAGTCCAGATTCCGGTGACTACAGGCACCACTGGTCCCGGAGATGTTGTGGCTGAGGTGCTAAGTTGGGACCTGGAGAGTCGGGCCCTAGGAGACTGACGGGGTGGGGGAGGTGAAGGAATGAGGTCAAGGTTGGACAGGAAAAGTTTCTTGGGAACACTGGGACGGGTAGCTGGAGGGGGTTTGGGAGTGGAGGAAGAGGCTGTGGTTGTAGGAGGTATTCGTTTGGTGACTTTGGGTGAAGGTGCATGCGCTGGAGGCTGTCGTGAGGTGGATGGCTGTTGGGTGGGTGTGTGCCTGCGTTTGTGTATCTTGGGAGGTGGCATCACAGACACACTGGGAGAGGACACAGGGGACGTGTGAATGGCAGTGGGGGTGGTGACTGCATGTGTGGTGGTGTGTGTGCTGATGATGGAAGTAGTGGCTGTAGATGTAGTGCATGACAGGTGTGAGTGTAGACGAGACTGTGAGGGAGGAGGGAGACGAGGAGGAGGGGACACAGTGGAGGCAGTGGATGTTGGTGTGTCTGCATGTGTGTGATGCTTGCGTGACTGCCTGTGGGATGTGTGGTGCTTATGTTTGCCAGAGCTTCCCTTGTGTGTTGAGGTGTGTGCATGCTGGTCTGAAGGTGTGCTTGGGATAGGCTGAGGTAGAGGGGATTGGGTCTGGGTGGTGGAAGTTGGAGGGGGGGAGGCTAGAGACAGGGACAATGGCTGCCATCAGTGCTGAGGCCAGAGTTTGAAAAGCTCGCTGAAGGGCCGCCTTACCAGAATGAATTCTATCAAGGAATGTATTTGTTTGTTGCAACTGCCTCTCTACACCCTCAATGGCATTCAAAATGGTAGACTGCCCAACAGTGAGGGACCTGAGGAGGTCAATGGCCTCCTCACTGAGGGCAGCAGGGGTGACTGGGGCAGGGGCTGAGGTGCCTGGAGCGAAGGTGATGCCCACCCTCCTGGGTGAGCGGGCACGGGCAAAGGCTGAGGGGCTGCTGGGAAGGCATGCTGGTAGGGTGGGTGGTGGCTGTACCTGTAGATGCGGGGGGCACAGATGTTGCCACCACCACAATGGCGCTCCCATCAGAGGACGAGTCCGTATCACTGGTCTCAGCTCCTGTCCCCGCCGTGGAGCTCCCCTCACCCTCCGTCCCACTGGTGAACTCCGAGTCCGTTGTCTTGCCCTCCAGGGCCATGTGGGATGCAGCTCCCTCCTGCTCCGGTGCCACTGCTCCTCGGCCTGATGATGCTAATGCACACAAGAACAGGGAGACCACAAAAAGGGGGGGACAGAAGAAAGACATGTTGAGTGCATGCATTACCGCTACTATTGGCGGACACGACAGACACAGAAGCCCCCTGCACTACTCCGCGCACTTGGGGTCCACTGTTCAATCCCTGGGACATGGCCTACAAGGCTATGGCCGACATCTGCACACATGGATGACACAGGAGCCTGACAAGGTGTACTTGGCACTGTACACAGGTGGGGTGGGGTACCACAGGGTCTGCCAGAAGAAGGGGACCTGACTAGCACACTCACCTGGCCTAGGGAAACCCACAGCCCACCTCCCCCACCCAGACACCTCCACTGCGTGCCAAATCAGCAGAATGAGAGTGTACTCACCCCCTTGTGGCTGCTGTGATGCCCTCAAGCGCCCATCCAACTCCGGGTACGCCACAGCCAGGATCCTGAACATCAGGGGGGGTCATGGTGCGACGGGCACCCCTCCCACATTGGAAGGCCATCCTCAGCTGGGCCTCCGCCGTCCTCTTGCTCCAGCGGCGAATGTCCTCCCATCTCTTATGGCGGCAGTGGGTGCTCCGTCTGTGGTAGACCACCAGGGTCCGGACGTCCTTGGCGATGGCACGCCAAATATCCTTTTTCTGGTAGGCGCTGACCTACATGAATTGTACAGGTGGAAAAGAAAAGTTATTACCAACCGCACCGTCACAGTCATTGGCCCCCATCCCTACCCTTGCCATGTGGCACATGCACTCACTGTCGTTTCATGCATGGCTCAATCTCCCCCTCCCCATCTGTCATGCACCCCAGTCCACACAGGCATAGCCCATACAGCATGCTCCCAGTGTGCTTACCTGTTTGTTTGGAGGACCATAGAGTAGCGTGTACTGGGGGAGGACCCCATCCACGAGTTTCTCCAACTCCTCCGATGTGAAGGCAGGGGCCCTTTCCCCAGACGCACAAGCCATTGTCTCTTCCAGACCGAGGTCACAGCAGCACTTGCAGTGTAGGTCCTCTCCTGTCGAAGATCAGGTATCGAGTGATTGAACAGATAGAAAATGGCTGTCACGTCCGCGGCAGTGCTTACTGTCACCGCCGGCGTACTTCGTCATTGGCTCCTGGGACCCATAGGGTCCAATGTTAACCAATGCAGAATTGCGCCGCGGTCTTCGACCACCTACCGTGACGGTGTACAACGCCAGTGCAGTTACCTGACATCCCATTGTCCCACTTTACAGGTCAGGCAGCCGCCATTTCAGGGGCCCACATGGCTTAATTTCTAACTCCGTCACACATACCTAAGCCTAGCCGCAACACACATACAAGCCAAATTTCGCACTATGATTCACGTCTGCTGAAACATGTGAGGAGATGGCGGCATCCTCCGGTGTACAGACCGCTGGTGGAACTGTCGACAATGGAGGAAAGACATGTGATCATCACCTACAGGCTTGATCGTGCCACAATCCTGGAACTGTGTGCCTGCCCAGCTGGAGCCAGACCTGATGTCAGCTATCCGCCATCCCACAGGAATCCCCCCTCAAGTGCAGGTGCTGTCAGTACTCCATTTCCTTGCAAGTGGGTCATTTCAAACAACAGTGGCCATAGCATCAGGGATGTCCCACCCTATGTTTTCCAACGTGTTGTCCAGAGTGCTGTCTGCCCTGCTGAAACACATGCAGAGCTACATCGTTTTCCCTCAGGTGGAGGATTTGCCTACAGTGAAAGGTGACTTCTATGCCCTGTGACATATCCCCAACCTCCTAGGTGCCATTGATGGGACACATGTGGCTTTGGTACCCCCCGCAGGAGTGAACAGGTGTACAGAAACCAGAAGAGTTATCATTCCATGAATGGGCAGATGGTGTGTTTGGCAGACCAGTACATCTCCCATGTTAATGCCAAATTCCCTGTCTCAGTGCATGACGCTTACATCTTGCGGAATAGCAGCATCCCTTACGTGATGGGGCAACTCCAGAGGCACCATGTGTGGCTATTAGGTGAGCACCTGGAAGCAAGTCAGTGGTAATGGTTGTCTGGGTCTGGGGATATCCCTACAGGTTAGTGTGTGTCTAACAGTTGTCCCTCGCCATTTGCAGGTGACTCGGGTTACCCCAACCTGTCATGGCTACTGACCTCAGTGAGGAATCCCAGGACAAGGGCAGAGGAATGCTACAATGGGGACCATGGGTGAACTCGGCGGATTATAGAGCGGACCTTCGGCCTCCTGAAGGCCCGTTTCAGGTGCCTCCATATGACAGGTGGATCCCTATTCTACTCACCAAAGAAGGTGTGCCAGATCATCGTGGCCTGCTGTATGCTTCACAACTTAGCTTTGCGACGACAGGTGCCTTTTCTGCAGGAGGATGGTCCAGATGGCGGTGTTGTTGCAGCTGTGGAGCCTGTGGACAGTGAAGACGAGGAAGCAGAAGAAGAGGACATCGACAACAGGAACTCGGTGATCCTGCAATATTTCCAGTGAGACACAGGTAAGAATACAAACCTGCTTACTACATGTACTTTAACACTACTACCTCTAAACTGTCTGTCGTTTTCACCCAGTGTATGGTCACTGAATTGTCACTTTCCCTTACGATTTCACAGACGTGGGTCCCACTGTGTGACATCTGCTTTGTTTCCTCATGGACTAGAGCTGTGTGACGTAGGTATTGAAAAGATGCTCCAACGTCGTTTTCAATGTTGCCAAAGTATAAGTTTATTTAAGCTTCAATATTACAACCAACCCTGGCAGCTACCTAGTCTCAACTGACTGTAGGCTGCCTCAACATTCTAGCTTCTTCTCCACATCACTAGGCAACAATACATTCCAATATCCAACACATCTCCCCCCTTATCCTACAAACAAACAAAAATAAAAAAAATAAAAAAAATCATAGCTACAATACTTTTACATAAATAAATTCTATCCTAATTCAATAACAGCATACTATGCACTACATGACAACCTGCAAACCCGATTTATAACGAAATTAACTTCACCTTATCTAATGTATATAAAATCCATAAAATTCCTACGTCACGTAATCCTTTAAATACACAGGTCTCTTCACCAATCTCCTTCTCCTATACACCTCATTGTTCACCTCGGTCCACTTATTATCATCCCTCATACTCTTCCACTTTCGCAACTCTGCTTCATTACACTTCGTTATTTCGCTCACATTCCATCTCTTGCCATCCTCCATCTCCACACTATAACCTTTCACACTCACCACTTGCCTAGGCATTGACCATTTAGATTAACTTTTTTTTTATTCCACACCTTAGTTCTTACCCAATCACCAATCTTCAACTTTTCCAACTTCTTCCAACTCCCTTTATTTCTTCCGTCATATGCTTTTTGACCTACCCTTACTCGCTTCAACATTTCCTCCTTATTCACCTTCTCTCTTCCTGCTTTACCCATCCATCCAGGCACAGCCTTGGTACACGGCTTTCTACCCTTTAACAACATGAATGGGGTCTCCAACGTGAGGGAATGTGGAGTAGTGCGATAATTCCACAAAAGATTCTTTATTTCCTTTTTCCAGTTCAGACCATTCTGCACCGACAATTGTATATTTTCACTTATTACTCTGTTAAACCTCTCTACCAGTCCATTCTCCCTAGGATGGGCTATGGCAGTTCTAATGTGCTTTATTCCACATTTTTTCATATATTCGCCAAACTCCTCAGATGTAAACTGCGGACCATTGTCCGTTACCACCGCCTCAGGATATCCTTCTCTCCTCCATACCTCTTCGCAAAACTCAATCACAGCACCTGACCTGACATCTCTCACTACACTTACTTCAGGCCATTTGGAATGATAATCTATCATTACTATGATAAAAACCTTGTCACCAGTATTCAATAGAAAAGGACCACATATGTCCATCCCTACCTTCTGCCAAGGTTTATCTGGAAACGGGAATGGAATAACCGGTGTCTTCACCACCACATGGGATTTATCACTGCATGCACACTCCACACAGTTCCTTACAAATCTTTCCACATCCCGGTCCATCCCTGGCCACCAAAAATCTTCTCTCACCTTCCTCTTCATCCCCGAAATACCTCCATGACCCTCATGTAACACGTCCAACAACCTCCTTCTTAATTTATAAGGAACAATCAACCTGTCACCACGTCTCAACAAACCATCTTGATTGGACAATTCCGACCATACACTCTTGAAATTTGTCACCTGACTCACACGCTCTCCCAATTTGGACCAATGCATTCCCACATATCTCTTCAGCAATTGTAATTCCTCATCTCCATCCACTGACTCACGCCACAGTTCCTCACTAATTGCATCAGTTCCTACATCCTGGACACTCGCAACCATCCACTCTTCTTCCTCCTCATCTGCTTGATTCTCAATTGGCAGTCTAGATAGACAATCTGCATTAACATTCTTTACCCCTGGTACATATCTTATAACAAAATCATACTCCTGTAAACAATACATCCACTTTGCTATTCTGGAAGATGCACGCTTTGCACCCTTTGTCGTGAACATATTGATTAACGGTTTATGGTCTGTTCGCAGTTCAAACTTCCTTCCCCACACATAGTTTTTAAAGTACTTGACATCCCACCAACAAGCAAGAGCTTCTTTCTCGATAGCAGAATATGTTGCTTCTGCCCCCTTCAATAGAAGCAAACGCTATCACACGTTCCTTCCCTTTGCATGACTGCATTAGTACTGCTCCAAGGCCATGCATGCTCGCATCGGTAGACACAATGATATAATCTTCTTCTACAAAAGGTTTTAGTTCCACCGCGTCGACAATGCATAGTTTTAAGGTAGAATACGCTTGCTGGCACTCCTTAGACCATTCAAATTTTTGATTCTTCTTCATTATAGCGTGCAACGGTTGGGCCACTTCAGCAAAATTCTTCACAAATTTCGCATAATATTCTGCTAGACCCAAAAACGATCTCAATTGGTCCTTATTCGAAGGAATAGGTGCTTTTTCAATTGCTTCCAGAAGGTTTATTTTCGGTTTTATACCTTTCCCAGATACTGTATGGCCCAAATATTCAACATTTTTGCGTTCAAATTAAAAAAAATTAATTTCCACTGTCAGACCAGCCTTCTCCAATATGGAACATACCTTCCTCAATAACATATCATGTTCCCTCACATCTTTTGCCCATACTAATACATCATCCTGGAATTTTTTTACATTTTTTACCTCACCCAACAAACCTTGCATGATTCTTTGGAACACTGCCGAAGCAGATGCCAAACCAAAGGGCATACGTAGATACCTAAATGCTCCTTCCGGAGTTATAAAAGATGTTAGATGTTTTGAATCAGGGTGCAGCATGACCTGGTGGTACGCATTGGACAAATCAATGGTAGAAAACACCTCACCACCCTGAATACTTGCCAACAGCTCATTTATATTCGGTATCGGATGTCTATCTATCCAGATGTTATCATTTAGGTCCCTCAAATCCACACACATGCAAATTTTTCCATTAGGCTTACGTGCCAAAACCACTGGACTTAGCCATTCTGATGACTCTACTTCCTCTATCACCCCCATCTCCAACAATCTTCTCAGCTCACTTTTTAAGGCTTCTTTCAGCACTACTGGAACGCTCCTTACCTTGTGTACTTTAGGTACAGCTCCTTCCTTCAAAATGATTTTATGTTGGAATCCTTTCAAACACCCCAGTTTCTCGTTAAATAAATCCGGGAATTCTAATTTCCACTTAACTGACTTCATGTCTTCACCATCCACAACCAATACTTGTTCTTCCATATTAGGGTTCAGTATAATTTCTAAAGCTCGCTGTTCACTCCACCCTAATAAACATCTTCCACTCTCCACCACATAAATATCACTGAAGATTTTTTTTTCTTTAAACTCAATTTCACCTCTGAAACAACCCAAAACAGGTATTCTATTTCCTCCATATCCCATCAGATTTACTTTGGGTTTAAGTAACTGCACCTCACCTAATTTCACCCATGTTTCTTTATTAACCAAAGTATGCGGGGAACACGAATCCGCCCACATCCTCACTGGTCTTCCATTTAATTCCACCACACATTTTGGCGGTTTATAATCATCATTCCCTATCATCCACACATCACTAAATTCAGACACGTCTGAAGTACCTTCCGATATTATATCTTGTAGCATTAGTACCTCTACTTGTTCACAACACTCATCAACTTCCAAGGAACTTTCATCACATAAATAGTTCACCTTTTTCCTGTTCCCCACTTTCTTCTGGGTACAAGCTTTAGAAAAATGTCCTATTCTATTACAATTGAAACACTTACTGTTTTTAGCTGGGCAATTCATTGAGAATGCTAAATGTTTTACACTGCCACACCTGTAAAAAAAAAATTCAACCCTCAACTTATCATTGCCACCCTTAATTTTATCCACTTCCCGGACGGGCATATCATTTTCATCCACACTATAATTTCCTCCTAATTCCTTGATATACTTAGAAGTAGCCTCAATGCGCCTTGCTGCTGCCAATGCTTCATCTAGTGATGGGTCCCTGAGCGACAACAATTTTTCTTGTATTTTTCTGTCCTTGGTACGGCATATCAATTGATCGCGTATTATCTCTTCATGTAAATCTTTAAATTTACACGTGTTGGCTAACGATCGTAATGCACACACATACTGATCTACTGATTCATTTGGCGATTGGACTCTAGAAAATAATTTATGTCGTTCCACAACAATACTAAATTTTCTACCATAGTGATCTTCCAGAGCTGTCATAGTTCCTATATATATGTCATTGCTCTCATCTTCTTCATCAGAACCATCCCTATTAACTTCTAACTCCTCGTTACTGGGTAATGTTTTTAACACTTTCCTCCCTTCAACACCCAAATTGTGTTTGAGCAAAGCCAATTTTCTTTTTGCCGTGAAAATAGCCCCTCCTAACGCTTCCAGGTAAGTCTCAAATGCCTCACGCCAATCCTCCCAAGGCATATTCGGATCACCTGGCATACTCAAAAAGACTGGAGGCGGCACTATTGACTGCATGTTACTTGTCTCTGTGAATGGGAATTTTTATAGAATACTTATGTCTCCTTTTTTTTCTTCAATAAATAATTTTTTCCTTACTGTTATAGTCCTGTAGACCTTAGGCAACATACAGCGTTCAAAATGGATATTGCCCAAAATCACTCACTTGTTCCTTCCTTGTCTCCACTCCGAAGCAACTCTGAATCAAAAAGAAAAACAAAAAAAAACGCTGGCGCGAAGATCGCGCAAATCTGTTCTTCAGACCGCATTTACCAAATCATTTCTTTTGGTAATGTGCGCGCGTGCGCACGCGTGCGTGCTGACACTATAGCTCCGTGCTCAACGCGATCCGTATATGTTGCCTGGGCGACGCACAACACCAGAAATCCGCGTGCTCGTACTGTGCCAGACGCCTTCCACGCGCCGGCACGCAGCACATCCGCGCGACCAAAACAGCCGTTGGTTTCCGCAGGAGAAAAAATATAGAATAAAAAAAACTTTTCCAAACCGTAATTTTGCTCCTACAGATATGCCGACATATACTCCAGGTACGTTTCCCACGCCGGAATGCACTCGCTCTCTTCTTCGGTGCCCCGGTGCTTTTTCACTCTATTTTCCACACCGGAATGCACTAGTTCTCTTCTTCGGTGCCTCAGTGTTTCTATGCACCTCTGCACAACTTGTCCAAGCACTTCTCCGACACCTGAGCGTTACAGCGCACAGTTTACACTCCTTCCCGAATTGTAGCACGAGTTGGCAAATGAAACGCAGATGAGATACACTGAGTCTCTCCACCTCATTTTAACGACCTCATCACACCGCCAGGGTTGGTCCACCGTTCACACATGGCATCCCATCCTCGTCGCCACTGAAAAGATGCTCCAACGTTGTTTTCAATGTTGCCAAAGTATAAGTTTATTTAAGCTTCAATATTACAACCAACCCTGGCAGCTACCTAGTCTCAACTGACTGTAGGCTGCCTCAACATTCTAGCTTCTTCTCCACATCACTAGGCAACAATACATTCCAATATCCAACAGGTATGTTGACATTACATTTGAAAGAGCATTTTGGCACTGTATTTGCTAATACACTATTTTGAAATCACAGACTGACTCCAGATTGTTTTGTGCTTCAAGGGTGTTTATTTAAGTGCTCAATATTGGAGGGGTTGTAAAATGGTGAGAGGTGATGGTGGAGGAATGTCCATAGCAGAGTCCAGTCTATTAGTCTTACAGGTGCATTGCCCAAATGGGCATAGGAAGTGGAGCTGGGGCAGTTTGAGGATGGACAGGGTGACAAAGTGGGACAGAAGGATGCCATTCAGGGTGGTCTCATTTCTTGGCGGGGATCTTGGCATCATTCTCTGTCTTTGTCCTGGATCTCAGGGACCGTTTGCGGGGTGGTTCACCCTCTGCAGAGGGTGTGGTGCTGGTGTGGTGGTCCTGTGGCGGTGCCTCCTGTCCTCTAGCGCCAGCGGAGGTGGTGGGCAGTTCATCGTCCAGGCTAGTGTCAGGGGCCCCTTGTTGTGCCACAGTGTCCTTCCTGGTGTTGAGGACTTCCTTCAGCACCCCTACGATGGTGCCCAGGGTGGAACTGATGGATCTGAGTTCCTCCCTGAAGCCCAAATACTGTTCCTCCTGCAGGCGCTGGGTCTCCTGAAACATGGCCAGTACCGTTGCCATTGTCTCCTGGGAATGGTGGTAGGCTCCAATGATGTTGGAGAGGGCCTCGTGGAGAGTGGGTTCCCTTGGCCTGTCCTCCCCCTGTCGCACAGCAGCCCTCCCAGTTCCCCTGTGTTACTGGGCCTCCGTCCCCTGGACCGTGTGCCCACTGCCACTGCCCCCGGGTCCCTGTTGTTGTGGTGGTGGGTTAGCCTGGGTTCCCGGTAGTGGTGGACACACTGCTGATTGACGTGTCCTGGGGGCAGAGGTATGGGCCCGCTGGGTGGGTGCTGTGCTGGGGTTTCCAGAGGGGGGAAGCTCTGTGGTGGCCTGTGACTGTGTCAGGGGAACTGACTGTCCAGAGGTCCCCGATGGTCCGGGCTGGTCATCTAGATCCAGTTGGACAGAGGTGCTGTCATCACTGTGGGCCTCTTCTGTTGGTGGTGTGGACATGTGTGGACCCTCCTGTCTGGTGACGTTGGGTAGGGGTCCTGCAGGGGTATAAAAGGATGTTTGTTAAATCTGTGCGTGTAATGGTGTGCAATGGGTTGGTGACCGTGTACCCCAGTGCTAGCATTCCTGTGTGGGAGCTTGTGTGATGATGGTTTAGGGGGGTGTATGGGTATGTGCAGTGGGCATGCTTTGGTGATGGGCTTGGTGTTGGGATGTGTGGTTTGTGATGTTGGGACATTTGTGAGGAGTTGGGGTGCTGGGGGTGAGGGTGGGGGTATGTGATAGCATGCAGGTAGGGTGGGGGATGTAATAGTAAAGCTTTGACTTACCAGAGTCCATTCCTCCACCTACTCCTGCGAGGCCCTCAGGATGCAGAATCGCCAAGACCTGCTCCTCCCATGTTGTTAGTTTGGGGGAGGAGGTGGGGGTCCGCCGCCAGTCTGCTGAACCGCCAGGTGGTGTCTTGAGACCACGGAACGCACCTTCCCCCATAGGTCGTTCCACCTCTTCCTGATGTCCTCCCGATTTCTTGGGTGTTGTCCCTCTGCGTTGACCCTGTCCACTATTCTGCGCCATAGCTCCATCTTCCTTGCTATTGAGGTGTGCTGCACCTGTGATCCAAATAGCTGTGGCTCTATCCAGACGATTTCCTCCACCATGACCCTGAGCTCCTCTTCCGAGAACCTGGGGTGTCTTTGCCGTTCCATGGGGTGGTGTTGGTGATGTGTGGGGTGGAGTGTGTGGTGATAAGTGTGGTGATATGTAGTGGTGTGTTGTGTGAGGTGCGTGGAATTTGGGTGGGTGATGGTGTTGTGTGCCTGTGGATGCTGTTGTTCTTGCTGGCGGTGTCTCTCTCTGGCCTTCTTTCTGAATTTTTTTGTCGTGGGGGTTTGTGGGTGATGTGGGTGTGTGTTTTATATTGTAATGGGTGTGTGGGAGTAGTGTGTGTATGTGCATCAGGTGTGTGTATTTCGAATTGTCCAATGTGGCTGTGTTTTGTAAGAGTGTGTGTATTTTGAGCGCAGTGGTGTGTAGCGCCAATGGAATACCGCGGTTGAAAGACCGCCATGTGGATTCGTGTGTCGTGATAGTGTGGGCGTATTTCTGTTGGCTTGATGGTGGAGGTTTCGTTTTCGCCAGTTTATCACTGACCTTTGGTGTGGCGGACTTGTGTGGGTGTCTGACTTTTGGTGGATTCCGAGATGTGGGTCATAATAGCTGTGGCGGAATTCCACGGCCACGGCGGTGTGTTGGCAGTCTTCTGCACGGCGGTAAGCGCCTTTTACCGCCAATGTTGTAATGACCACCTATATTTTTAAAAGCTTCTGAAATCAATTTAAAACACCATACTCAAAGTGCTGTTATAATGATGAATTAAAACTTAAAAAAACACTGGTTAGCTCTGCAAACCAGTACTTGCACATTAGCCATGACAACCATAACTCTGGTACCAAATGCAATGGCCAGGCCCCATGTCCATCCCCCACAGCAGCAATAGCCCACTAGCTGTGCACAGCTGTGGTTGCCACTGGGCCTACTGGCCAACTCCCGAATGTGTTATGCACTGGAGGTGGGCAGGTGGGGTTGCAGGGCCTAGGAATTATTTTTTATTGAGTTTTGTCAGGGGTTCTCAAAATAACCTTTTTTGCTTTTAGGTGTTTTGTGTTTTTTTACTTTTGTGTTGTTTTTTCTGAAATTTGGTGTGACTCTGTTTGTCTGCTTCCACACTGTTGTCAGTACAAATTACAGACCATGTTTTCCTCTGGAGAAGCTGATGTTGGAAGGTCCTTACAAGCTGCATCAGTCACATCAGTGATTATTGAATTTTTTAAGTATGCTGACTGTCTTTGTGAACTGCATGGGTGTCCTGCGCTTCTGAAATGGAGGATGAGACTTATGTTGATCTGGAAGAGGCACTTTTTTGATCTGTAGGAAGGATTTAAGAAGTTTTTAACCAATGGAAACACCAAAATGCTTTTGAAGCAGTCAAAAAGTCAGTGTACTTTATTCCCAGTCTACAGACTTTAGAGGAAGCCCTGTCCTCATTGCTAAGAGTGCATGGTCCGCAGAAGCAGTGCATTTAAAGTGGCAGTTTATCTACAACGATCACCCTAAAACAAAATCGGACTCCTACCCACACATAAATCACTAATTTAGCAGCACCCAAATGTGTTTGTAGTTTGCAGATTTAAATCAAATCCTCTGACCCATGACACTCTAAATTAACAAATGTAGTCCTCGAACTCGCGTATTTGATGAACTACGATAGGGGAGCCAAAATGGGTTCCAAGAGCTTCCCAATATAGTATTCTGGATCTTGTAATGGGAGCAGCAAGAGAAACTGGGCAGCCAATCCAAGCCTTAAGGTTTGCAAGCCTAAGTTCGATTTTGCAGACTCGAAAGGGCCAACAGGATAAAAAATCATCTAGCTCAATGGGGTCCTGCAGTTTTTAGGTTTTGCCTGCACAACGCTTGTGCTGTGCTTGTTAAATCTATTGTGTTTTTTATAAATCCTAAAAGGGGCTTACATCCCACCCTTACTTTTTATTGTTTTTTGTGCTTGCCGCTTCCTCTTCCTCTATTTCTATCATCTTTTGCACACTATTTCCTGTTATTCTGCATGTGTTTGCTCTTATCATATTATACTGTCCCAAGGCTGAAGTACTCCATTTCATCTCCTGAACTTTTTTGTGAGGATGCTCTGTTTGGCGTGCTTGTACAGGATGTTGAGCTGATGCAGAGACTCGAATCCGGCTCCAAGGGTGGCAGTTCAAGACGTACGCCACATCCTCTGTCCTGCCCCTTCTCTTCTACTTTTGGTACTCTTGTTTAGCAATCGCCTCTGGTTCACTTCACCGCTGGTCCTCAAATTGGATGCAATCTCAGTCTACAGCTCATGTTCGCACTGCTCCCCTCACATTCGCTGCTTTTGTTCCAGTCTAAAGCTCTCTTATAACTTAGTTTTTGTTTGAGTGTTACACAAAATTGTCAAATAAATATATACATAAATAAATATAAAGCTCATCATGTCTCATTCTCAGAGGAGGAGGTACAGCCAGTCTCACAGCAGAAACCTCCCTCAGTACAGCCCCCCTCCCTTCAGCAATCAGAGCTGGGTCACTCCAACGCTGCTCCTCGCATACCCCCCTCAAAGAGGCCGAACTCTGATTCTATGGCTGCTGGAGGTCTCTGGCTCTCCTCGTTGGAGTTACCGCCAGCCAGAGGAGCAGGAGCCGGGAGCCATGCTGCGGGGCACCGGTCATTGCAAGTGGTTCAACTTCGGTTTCATCTCCATGAAAAGTCACCAAAGCAGCCTCTTGGATGACCCTGTTTTATGGTGCAGCAGGTGCAGTGGCACAGGTGCCAATATCTCCAGGAAACCCACTAAACGCCAATTATAACTATATGTTGCTACTAAGCAAGCAGTTGCTATTGCAGTTACCTTGCAGGCACCATGGCCATGATTTGGATGGTGTAGCAGGTGCTGTGGCACAGGGGCCAAAAGGTCCAGGAAGCCCATTGTACACTGATTATTGCTATATGTTGCTACTAAACAAGTATGTACCAGGGCAAGTGCAAAATCACATAAGATTACAAATCATTCACATTATTTTAGCACCTTAACAATTGAATGACATCTTAAATAATTGCTGTTTGATGTGTTTACAGAAAGCAGTACCATAGCCTTTTCATTTTGTGCATTCAGTGGCACTCCCTTTCTTCTGGAATCATGGCTGGGCCACTTCGCTGTCGCTCCTTGCAACCCCCCCTCAACGCATCCTCCCACTCAGTCTACGGCTCCTGTTAAGACTGCCCCCTGGCATCCACTGCTGTTGTTACAGATAAACCCTATTGTATCTTATGTTGCAGTCTAAACCTTTTATAGCTTAATTTTTGCTAGAGTCCCACACAAAATAGTTCAATAAATATATACATAAATAAATATTAAAGGTCATTGTTTCTCGTTCTCCTCAGAGGAGGTACGGCCAGTCGCACTGCAGAAACCACCCTAAGTGCGACCCCCCTTCCTTCAACAATCGCAGCTGGGTCACTTCACCACTGCTCCTCACAAACCCCACTCAACATAACCCTTTTCTCAGTCTACGGCTGCTGGAGGCATCTCCTCAGAGAAGGTACGAACAGCCAGAGGAGCAGGACCCGGGAGCCATGCTGTGGGGCACCGGTCATTGCAAGTGGTTCAACTTTGGTTTCATCTCCATGAACAGTTGCCAAGGCAGTACCCTCGATAACCCTGTTACACGGTGCAACAGGTGCAGTGACACAGGGGCCAAAAGCTTCAGGAAACCCTTTGAACAACAATTATAGCTGTATGTTGCTAATAAGCAAGCAGTCACTAGCTCAGTTACTTTGCAGGCGCCAGGGCTATGATTTGAATGGTGCAGCAGGTGCAGTGGCACAGGTGCCAAAAGGTACAGGAAGGCCACTGAACACCAGTTATTGCTGTATGTTGCTACTAAGCAAGCAGCCAAAAGCGCAGTTATGTTGGAGGCATTAAGGCCATGATTTGGATGGTGCAGCAGGTGTAATGGCACAGGGGTTAAAAGCTCCAAAAAACCCACTGAACATCGATTACCGCTGTATGTTGCTGCTAAACAAGCAGTCACAAGGGCAGTTACCTTTCAGGCACCAGGGACATGAATTGAATGGTTCAGCAGATGCAGTGGAGTAGCACAGGGGCCAAAAGCTCCAGGAAGCCCACTGAACACCGCTCATTTCTGTAGGTTGCTACTAAACAAGAAGTCACAAGCGCAGTTCCCTTGCAGGCACCAGGACCATTATTTGGATGGTGCAGCAGGTGCAGTAGCAAAGGGGCCAAAAGCTCCAGGAAACCCACTGAGCACAGATTATTGCTATATGTTGCTTCTAAACAAGCAGTCACAAGCACGGTTACCTTGCAGGCACCAGGGCCATCAGTTGAATGGTGCAACAGGTGCAGTAGCACAGGGGCCAAATGCTTTAGGAAACCAACTGAACACCAATTATTGCTATATTCTACTACCAGCAAGCAGTCAGGCATGCTGTTTTGGTTCTTTGGTAGCTCTTGTGCCAAACGTAACACATAGACTAAAGCATCACTGTAATAAAAGCTGTAACCTATTGAACTTTTCCATTTACCTACATCTTATGTTACATTCAGTGCAGTTATATAGCACATTTTGACAGTTTTTGTATGGTCCTAAAAGGCTTCTGAATCTGGACACACTAATTCCTTAGCAAGGGCATTCTCCAATCTATAACATTAGCATTTCGGCCATTGTAACCACTATATACATACTTATAACTTACCATATGGCATTCCATACCAAGCATTGGCAAAGCCAATAGGTCTCACCTATACAAGATCTATCGGCTTTGTCAATGTTTTGTTAGCCATTTAATACAGCAACGCTAGATTCAGTGCAGCATAACTGAAAAAGTTCTATAATGCGGACAAGGCTGGCTGTGTCATGCAACTTTTTCTACATTACTTTCAGCCATTTGTAACATAGCTAAATAACATTAGCAAAGCCAATAAATCTCACTTAGGTAAGACCAATTGACTTTGCCAATGTTTTTTTAATCTTTTTGCTTAAATTAAACAACTGATTACCAAGCTACAAGTTAGAACAGAAAACAGCTTATTAACAAATACATAGGCGAAACCTGTTGCTTTTACAAATGCTTGTTAAATCTGGGTCTGTGAATTGTCCTTGAATTCAAGTTCAAAAACAATTTATGAACCAACTGTCCAGATATTGCTATAACATAACCCTTTCTAGCACACCTGAATTATTTATGCAACACTCATTTTTCAAAAATATTGAACGGATTTATACAAAACTAAACAGAGGCATTTCTCTGAATCTCTGTATAACATTCTGCTTTCATGCCTTGTCTGGTACATGTCCATCTACCCATTTTTTGTGAAGAGAAGAGCACATTTTCCCATATTAGTTAAAAAAGGAAACGCTGGCTCACCTGAGGGAGTAACACAAAATCTGCCGTGACGAACATAAATCAGATTTGCTTTTTTTTCAAAAGTTTTGTGCAGACTCGTTTTTTTTAAATTCCGATAGACAAAGCAACTAACTGGTTTTCTCTTAGTAAAGCCGATTGCATGTATTTAAAAAAAAGATAAAAGAACTGTCTCCCCTGTGGAGCATTTCAATTTGGAAATGTAATTAAGCCTGACCATATGAAAAGCATGTGCTCTATATGAAGAGCTCTTGAAAGACGCCGTGCTGATCAGTTTAATTATACCGGAGCGTTAATTCAAAGAAAAGCCATTTTTTATTTCTATTTAATTTGACAATTATACTGACACGATTTCTTCAATTATGAGTACTTCGCACACACGCTGCACTTTATATGTACTCTCAAGTCCCTAGAGAATTTGTCTGATGTGTGAAAAGTGAGACGAACAACATAAGCTGATTACGTTTTCGGGAAAGAATGCGCATTCACTAATACACCTTTGAACTGTGTCTTGAATCTTGTTGGGGTGCCCTAGAGACTGCTGTTCCGCAGATAGCACGCTTGACAATCCGTGTTTGCCACCGAGGAGCGATGAGGTTTCCAGCTCAGCTGGGTATAGTGCGATAATCAGCACATCTTCGCATAAACTCCAGGGTCCGCATCACAGAAAGTGGCCCAGTGGCACAAAAGGCATGTGTGTCCTCTTTGTCCGCCCTCGGGCACTTTGAAATTACAGAAGGGGCTGCAGACTCTTGTGTGGTACCTTCTGAAATACATGTAGCACCATCGCTATCTCAAGATGGCGTTTCCTCATTTGCATGGGTGCATAGCCCCATTCAAATGAGGGAACCTCTTAGCCCATGCCAAAATAGAAACGGGCGGAAGGGCAAAGAAATTCCCAGGAGGCGCACTGAAAATGTGCCACAAAAAGGTGGAGCACTGTCAGTGCGGCCTCTGAAAGCAGCCCTCTGGAAGGTGGAAAGAGGGTCCTATGGAGCCCCCCTACACATCCACTTGCAGGCGGGTGCGTTCACTCACTGCACCTGCCTTTAAGGGGATTTCTAATGCCTCTTTAAAGTGCAGGTGTGTTGCCGCCTGCACAGCGAAACACAGAGCGGCTTGGAAGCAGTAGCTCCGTATTTCACTTGAATGCAGTGCCCCCAGGGCAGCACAAGTTCGAGTTCATGGCTGCCCTGGGAAGCAGCGCATTCACTGTAATAGGGCGCATTTTACCTGGTTGCACACAGCACACCTATTTAAAGGTGCTCCGTGGCGCGAACAGGAAAGTGTATCCTATGTGTAATAGGACCCAGCAGGCTGGCAGCGTTAACCCACTCTACGCTGGCACTTCTTTTACAAATAGCATTAGTCATGGACTGGCTTGTCTCCTGCGACCCCTAGCACATTGTGTGCGACCCCTGGCCTCAAAGGAATGTGATACATTTTCGAAACGTTTATTATTTCAAGTGGAGTAGTTTCAAGTTTCAGGAAAAAGGTTTGTGCTTCCTGCTGCCCCTGAGAATGTGAGAGGAAAAAAGAAAGGTAGAGAGAGAAAGAGGGATTAAAGAGACATCACAGAGGTGACAGGTGAGAACAATAGGAGGTAGATAGGAGACAAAGAAACAGCTGAGAATCAAAGAGAGGGGAAGAGCAGTGACAGCTTGAGAGTTGTGCTATTGAAAGACACATGAGAAAGAGGTAGTTAAGAAAGACAGAGAGGGAGGCATAGGTGTGAGAAAAATAATGAGGGGGCATCTATTGAGAGACTACTGAGGGGTAGATAGAGATTGGTGAGACTTAAGGGCATATTTAAGAGCCCCTAGTGCAACCTTTGCGCTGCCACGTCACTTTTTTATGCTAAGAAAGCACTAAAGTGACTTTTTCCCCATACCATATTTACAAAATGCATGCATTGCCCCACTTTGTAAACCCTTACGCCACATTATGCCTGCCCAGGCATAATGTATGCAAGGGGGGCGTTCCCCAGCAGGGAGTCCCACAAAAATGGCACAGTGATATTTAACAGATTTCACTCTGCCATTTTTGGTGTCATTTTTAATGCCTGCTCAGAGTAGACGCTAAAATGATGCTAAAATAGAAACCTATGGGCCTCCTTACACTTAGCTACTCTAGATTAAAACATTTTGATGCTAGTGTAGCAAAGCATCACAAAAAGTTTGACGCTATTGTGCTAACGACCACCATGGTGTGCCGTATTATAAATACGGCGCAACCATGGTGTCGTTAGGTGCCGGTAGGGGGGTGCAGAAAAAGTGACACATCAGCTCTGATGCACCACTTTTTCTTTAATATGGGCCTTAAGGTACAGCTCAGAGATGGACAGGTAAAGCAAGTAATAAAGAAGCAGCAGAGAGAGAGATTTGAACATATGGTGAGAGAGGTGATAGACTCCTTAGAAAGAGTCTGTTCAGGGAGGAGAGGCAGAGAGTGGGGGGAGACACTTGAGAGAGATAATAGGGACAATGGTGAGAGAGCCAGCTCTAAGAGAAGGGAAGACAATTGTGGAGAGAGGTGTGATAAAAAGACAGATTAGAAAGACAACAAAGAAAACTGGGGAGGTAAACAGGTGAGAAAGTGACAGCTGAAAGAAGGGAGACAGTTGAGAGAGTGGTGATACAGTGACAGAGGTGAATAGGAGACAGCAAATATACAGTGTAGAGAGAGAGAGAGACACAGAGGAAGGTTAGAAAAAACAGCTGAGCAAGAGGTGGAGAGAAGGAAAGGTGAGAAATATGGAGGTGATACATAGACAAGTGAAAAAGAAAGGCAAACGAATAAGAAAGGTGGGAAACAGGTGAAAAAGAGCAGAACAGGTGAGAAAGTCAGACATGTCAGAGGTAGAAAAAAAGACTGATAGTTGAGAAATAGACAGCTGAGGTGAGAGTGGCAGCAGGTCAAAGGCCATATCACATCACTTCTTGTGATGTCATTGGGGTTAAAGGGCATGTGATATTACTTGGCTTACCCCAGGCAATTCTGTGAATTGTCTTCCATGATTACTAGTTTAGTTGATGGAGTGGTATCTATGTATTTATATGGTCAAACTGGTAAATATTGCAAATTGAAAGACGGCATTGCACAAGAAATCATTGAGAAAATAGTGTATGTGTATTAGTTTTGTACACTGCACAATAACATTTCTTCTATTCGCTTCTGTGACATAAAGATGCGTGGTAAAAGCGAATGAATGACTCTCCACAGGTGCTTTAAATGAAAATATAGAAGTTCAGATATTCACTATTCCAGAGCACCTGTTTGTTATTGAGAGGTGCAAGTACTCTTCCATAAACATTATTTTACCAGGGCTAAGAAGTGCCGATACTTTCAAATTAAGGAAGTGCAGGTACACTGTTCCTCCTGAAACAAGCATTGGCAAAACCAATAGGTCTGGCATTGGCCACCAGCATTTTGGCAATCCTTGGTTTATTTGTTTGAAGTTTGTGCAAAACCTTATTATTTGGGAAGCTGTCAGGCTCTCATCAATCTAAAACATGGCTAAAGACAAAAATATTGTTTGGTTTTAAAGAAATACACATTGCTATTTTACTCCCCGGCACTAAAGGGAACTACTTTTAGTTGTGGATGTGCTCCTTGTGAAAGGGCAGCAAACTGTAACTCGTGGTGAAGTCTGTCAACGGATAAAATGGACTGACATATTTCCCTTAGATGCATGATGGAGCGGGTGGATGAAAAATGTTAATGACATAACCACACACTAATGGATGAGGTCTGACTGAGAACCCCTATGCGTAATTATCTTATACACGTAATTTTAGTGAAATAAAAAGGTCTTGGCTAACACAGACTTAAACAAGCTGATTGGTCTAGTATTGACTGCCAGCCTCTCAACTTTGAGAAAGAGAAAGGAAGGAAGGCAAAGATAGACCACCTTCATGAGCTTATATTCAGAGTTCATGTGAGCTGCTGGTGTGGTGTGAAAAAGCGGCAGCAGATAAACAAAGGCCACTTCAAATGGAATTTACAAAAGCATTAACAGGAGACGGGAACTGATAAGCTGGAAAGTGCTCTGTGCTCATATCCAGTAGAAAGCATCCTGCTATCGCATCAGGCTCTACAAAGACACCACTAAAGTAATTATAAAGTCAAAACAAAAACGCTGGCACTGAAGGGAACTAATGTTTGCATGTGCGTTCCTTATGAAATGGCTAAATTCAGTCACTTAAAGTGAAGATAGCCAGTGGCTAAAGTAGGCTGACCCATTGCCCCATGCTATGTGCTGAAATAGATGTAAGTAAAATATGAATGACACACCTACCTATAGATGAAGGGAGGCGGCTACAAGTCCCTTCATATAAGTATACTATAAATATCATTTTAATAAAATAATTAAAAGGTCTTGGACAATGCTAGACCTAAAAATGACAGAGAAACTCACATGCTGGGCTAGAAAGGAGGCCGGATAATTGTGCTATGGAGTTTGTCAAAGGGAGCTAGCCTAAGTATCCCAAAGTTGTGAAAAATGGCTGCACATTGAACATGGCCATGTACTCAGTACTTGAGTATACCTGCTGATTTATAGCACTGCTCTCCACAGAAGAGTAGACAGTTGCAATAGCGGTCTCTTAAAGTTTGTGTTCCGTAGTTATCATGTAGGCTCAGGTTATGTTGATCCGGCTTAGTTGCAAGAAGCAAATGCACAAAGTTATCAAGAATGTAGAACATGTTGATTCTTATTGTAAACACAGAACACCTGTCTTTTACACATCATCATCCAACACACTGCTACGTGCTGCTTTCCATAACACGATAACAGCACCTCAATGGTCATCACACATTACATGGAACACAAAAAAATCAAAACAAAAACAACATCCTTCCAAACACATGCTACTCATGTAGGCAAGCCCTTCACAGCCCCACATAAGGCTAGTAAAAGATATATAAATGCTGCAATACAAGAAACATAGGGCCTGATTTATGAAAAGTTAGCGCCACCTTTGCGCCATTTTTTTATGCAAAAGCGGAGTAAACTTACAAAATATACACTTTTGCGTCAGAAAATGACACAAAGGCGGCGCTAACTTACAAAATATTATTATATTTTGTAAGTTTACGCCTCTTTTTCATCAAAAAATGACGTAAAGGCGGCACTAACGTTTCATAAATCAAACCCCCAGTTTCATGATTGTGCAAATCAGGGGTTACAACACTCAGCAGGTATGCACTTGTTAGCTTTTCCTGGGAACACTTTTCTAGATAGATATATTCTTTATTACTGTCAAGTGGCAGCCTTTAACAGAACACATATCTTTCTGTAAAGAGGGTGGTTTTCAGCTTGGTTCTGGCAAGCATCATATTGGTGGTATGGCAATTTTTTGTCAGAAGGTTCTTCCAAAGCCAGAGATGTTTGCTGTAAAGCCTACATTGCATTTCATCTTGCACCTGGTTTTGGAAGAGGTAAAGAGGCCAATGAGAGTGGGGTGCTTTGGTAGGGTCTGATATCGCTTTGGATGCATTTGGGAAAGTGTTATGTAGGCGTTTTATAATATTGTGACTGTGTTGGTATGTACTGTTTTGAATTTATGTAAAATGGTCAGCGTTGCTGAATGTGATGATGCATGGAATGTTGGAGAGTGAGAAAGATGGGGGCGTCTGTAGGAAGTTATAGCTGGTGGAGGGTAAATCCCTGAGTGAAACTATGTAGGTAATGCTGTATATAAATGCCTGACATGAAAGAAATGAGATATTAATCCTACCAGAACATCGCTTTACCCATCTTCATGAAACACTCCATCCTCAATACTGTACTTTTGTAAGGGAAACACAGAATTTTGCTTTCACAGGAAACCAGTGAGCCTTCTTGCTTATGTTGCTATAGGCTGGAGTTTGTTGTTCAGAACAAGAGTCGTCCTCCTGCTTTTGGACTGTATGCAGGTATCTTATTTCGTGAGTAGGTGGACCGATATAGGGATTAATATAGTTGAGACAACAGTTGACTTATGCTCTGAGTGCCATAAAGTGGATTTGATTTGGGGGAATATAACAGTAAGGTTCTTTTTAGGCCCTTGAGGTGGAAGAAAGCGAACTTCAGAACAACTCCAATTTGTGAGCTGCAGTTGAGGTCTGAATTCCAAAATGTCTGTGTTTCTTTCATTGGTGTCAAGGTATGTGCTATTCACTGCAGGGTTGTCTAGATCAATGGCAGCTACATCTCACCCACAGAGGAATCGCCTGGGTCATTTAGGGTCATAATGAAGTCATCTGTGGAGTTCTGAAAGGGTTGTCATTAAGCCCAACCGTTTTCGATGCATACTTGATCCCTCTAGCCAGCATCATGCGCTCTCATGACATCCTCTTCTATGCTGATGACATCCAACTCATTCTCTTCCTCACATACAAGATGCCCAGTACCCAGATCAAGTTTAATGCCTACATGACTGAAAATGCTCATTGGATCGAAACTGTGATCTTCTGGAAAGCACATCACCATGGGACTCCATCTGGTGGCCAACAGAATTAGGATTGACACTTACCCCCATCGTTCACACCAGGAACCTCAGGATCGTCAATGACCGCAAACTCAACATGACCGCCCAGCCAGTGCTATCACTGTCTCATGCTTTAAGACTTTGCAGGATGCAGATGAAGAGTACTTCACCATTGAACTCTACCTGGTGGTCAACAGAGCTAGGACTGACACCCACATCCACCACTCACACCAAGAACCTCAGGATCATCATCGACAGCAAACTCGACATGACCGCCCAAGTCAGTGACATCAACACCTCATGCTTCCAGACCCGGAAGATGCTCAAGATGATTTTCTAATGGCTCCCAATCAGCACCCAGAAAAACATCACAGAGAAAGAGAATTACCACAACCTCCAATCATTCTCTTATACTTTTTGCTCACTCCCCTTTTTAGGTCTCATCTGAGACAACACATGTGTTGTCACTTGCAAGACATTTTGTTTACTTACAAGGGGCTTAGAGCCAGCCGATTGCTTATCATTGGTTGGCTTCATGGGCACTCCCATTTCCTTGCTTAATTTTGGTCAGTGTGTGCCAGTTTTGCTTCCTCTTCATGTGTTTGTTTGTTCCTCCCCTGAACCATGGCCCAAGGGCTTCTTCCTTGCTGCACACACTGTCCTTCCACTGCTTATGTATATTAAATGTTCTGATCCAGATTGTGACAATGGGGATAGCCCAGTCGCACTCTACTATGGAGCAATAGACAGCTTCACTAAATATATATATATATATATATATATATATATATATATATATATATATATATATATATATATATATATATATATATGTGTGTTTGTGTGTGTGTGTGTGTCTGTATATATATTCGTACCCATGATTATACCCCCTTTTTTATGAGGTTTGTAATGATGTGAGTGCCTCACTTGCCTAAACAAATACCACAGCTAGATTGTAAGAGAGCACACATGACTTTGAATGAGAGTTTCTGTGGCATGACACATGCTGGAGTTAACATAGGAAGGTGGTGGCATAGCAGTCCAAGACATATGAACTCAAACCATGTGCATAGAACACAAAAAATAGATTTGCAGTGGTACACTTGCCAAATCAGGCAATCAATTTCAGAAAATAATATATGTTTATGCTGTTCTCTTGTTTTTTGCAGGTAACAGATGCTGGGCATTGCCCAAGTGCGTCAACCAAAGTGTTGGTTTGCATGGGTGTGAATGACATATTTGGAAAAAAATGCAGAAGTGTGTAGGGGTGTAGGACTCCAATAGAGCCTAATCCTCAAGAGATCTATGGTCCTGAAGAAAGCCAGTTGGCATTTAGGGGTACTCATGAATCCGGCTGAAACATGTTGACCCATTTAGAAGTGGGAGATGCATCTTTCTCCACTCATATCATCGTAAGTTTTTAACCTAGTCTCGGGCCTCTGCGTAAACAAATTTACAGTACTGTGGTAAGTTAAGAAATTGAGTTCCTTATGGTCCAACTCTCTCGTTCTGAAATGCCCGTTCAAAGTTGAATGTGGGTTATCACATTGGGTGTGGACCAATTTGCACCAGTAAAAGCCTAGAACTATTTGTCAGATCATATTAATATATGTCGGGCTGGATTTACCAATCCCTATTATAGATGTTTGGCTTACTTATTTTATAGCGTTATACCATGTATATTATAATTTTTGGTATTTTGATTGGAGCAATATGAACTGCTTGTCATCTTCCTACACAGAATTAATAATTCTACTGATCAAAATGTATCTCTACAAAGCTGAACTTCCTCATATGATTTATCATTAGGTATGTGCTGTCTGATCTTCCACTAATAACTCCTACATTTTAATAATCTGTAATACACTCACCTGCAAATCTGAATATTAAACATGTGATTCTATTACTTAAATCTGCCAGCACTTGCCCTTTCATATATTGGTTTGTCTACCTCACCAAGCATGATTCTAACACACTGCTCTGTATACTACACTTTGTATAACAGCCTCATAACACCACCAAGGGAATGCAACCAGTATCCGCTTATCTTGAGTCCTCTGCACACCCTTCCTCACATAGGGTGTTAACTCTATTATCCATTTTTATCACAGTGCACCAAATTGTTTTGGAGGCGTCTCTGTATTTTTAATGTCCTTGTTGCACCAAAGGAACTAACGCATTAATTTTTCATAACTTCATCCAATACTGACCCAACCATTATGCATACTTTACAGCCTTGAACAAGCCCCAGGCAAACCTGCCACAGGGAGCGAAACACGTGTTGGCTCTCTGCTCATATATCAACGTGTCTTTGTTCAAAACTACAATAAAAAACCTTCTTGAATCACCCATATTGACTCAACGTGAAATATATTACTACACATCTATAAATTTGGAATCTTACATGAGGAGCCATTGTTGGTTAGGCATTTCTCTTAAAAAACTACAGTACTGTATTAATGTTTATTTTGGTTAAGTAAAACCATATAAAATAAATTGATCAAACATTTAGAACAAATAAACAATTCCAAACGTCCAACAATTTATTGCACAAGGTTTGATTAAAAAATCAAGACATAACCTTTACAAGACATGTTGCTACACTTCTAAAATTGATTTATAAATAAAATAGGACTAAGATAAGTACATTAAAATAGAGTAAGTTGATTTCATTAGAGTCGCCAGTAGGACCAGATGGGCTAAGCCCTACAGGGATATTTGCTACAGGACCTGTAATTGCTTGCAAAGATGTTACATATAGAAATTAGCCCAATAATAGTACACCGAGTGCAGCGCTACTTTCCAAGCGACGCTTAGCACCACCCTACCGCCACCATGTGTGCGCCATATCTAAAATATGGCGCACACATGGCGCAGGGTAGGGGGCAATAGCATAATTTCTCATGACGCTATTGATGTACTCTGCAGGAGTAGCGCCAAAATATTGGCACTACTCCTGCAGAGTACATAGGGCCCCATTCTGAAGAATGGAAGCCCTCTTTTAACACCTGATCTTGAGCAGGTGTTAAAAGTGCTGTGAAAAATGGTGCAAGGAATCTCATAGATTTCCTTACGCCATTTTTCTGGCTCCCCTAACGGTCAAACGCCCCTTTGCATGCATTATGCCTGGTGCAGGTATAATGTAGCGCAAAGGGTTCAAGAGTGGTGCAATGCATGCATTGCACCACCCTGTAAATACGGCACGGGGATTTCGGCCTCGTTGGGCCACATTAATGTGAAAAATAATGGCGTTAATGTGGCGAAGGTGGCAATAGTGCATTATAAATATGCCCCAAAGTGCGCCATTGGTTCAACTGCTGTTTTGCAAGCTGGACAAATGATATACTGGTGATTTAAATTTTGCCATCTTGATGACAAACCTTTTACCAGGAAAGTACCAAATCTAAATTTCACATACAATTACCTAATCATTGAAAGGATAATATAATCAAAGGAACTTTCATAGAGTCAGGCACATTTGATGTCCAGAAAAGCAACAGATATAGCCACAACTTGGTCAATTCTTTCTCCGACACATATTTTCGACATGTTTCTTTACACGTAGTTTTGCGTCAAAAAGTGAAGCGCCAGCTTACGTGATTCCAGGGCGCCAGCCGGGCTCCAAATATATGGAATCCCGCAAGCAGGTGCAAAGGGTGGGCTAGTGTCAACAAAAAAGACATTAGCTGGGTGGGGGTGGCGGTTTGGGAGAAGGGGGTTTTGCACTAAAAAATGACGTTAGGCTGGTTAGAGGCAAAAAAATGCCTCTAACCAGCCTAGCGTCATTTTCTGACGCAAAACCATCCTTACCTCATGACTCGTGTCTAATAAAAAACTTGAGTCATGCCCACCACCCCAGTGGACAGAAGAGGGGACAAGGGTCCCCTAGGCATTGCCATTGCACCCAGTGTCATGTAGGTGGGCCCCTTTCAGGGCCTCCAAATAAAATACTTACCTCTACGTACCCTACTTACCTGGGATGGGGTGCCCCCATTCTGTGGTGTCCCTCTGGTGTGGGTGCGGGTGTTCCTGGGGCTTGGAGTGGGCACCTGTGGGCTCTTTCCATGGTGTTTGACCATGGAAATGGTTCCACAGGTCCCCTAACACCTGCCCTGACCGGGTATTAAATAATGGCGCTAAGCAGGCTTAGCGCCATTATTCAGGCCCTCCCATGCACCATTTTTGCACGGGAGGATAAATAAGGCGCTGGGCCTTGGAGTAATTTTTTGGATGGGAACGCACACCTTGCATCTCACTGATGCATGGTGGTTTCACACATCCCAAAAATTACTTTAACTCCAATATTGTGGCTCTAAATGGGTCTAGCATCAAAATATAAATATGGAGTCAAGTTTGTGCTGAATTAGCATTAAAAGAAATGACGCTATTTCAGCGCAAACTGAGGATAAATATGGGCCTTTGGGGCATATTTATATGCCCGAAGCTCTACCTTACGCCACATCTGCAGCATTTATTTAGACGCAAATGTGCGGTTAAGGTGGTATTTCCCACATGCCACTTCTTAAACCCTTGTGCCACATTCTGCCTGCACCAGGCATAATGTATGCAAGGGGGCGTTTCCACGTTAGGGGGGCTGAGAAAATGGTGCAAGGAAATCTCATAGATTTCCTTGCACCATTTTTTGGGCACTTTTATCGCCAGCTCAGAGCAGGCGTTAAAAGAGGGCATAGCATTATTTAGAATGGGCCCCTATGTACTCTGCAGGAGTAGCGCCAACATTTTGGCTCTACTTCTGCAGAGTACATCAATAGCGTCACATAAAATGACACCATTGCCCCCTACCCGGCGCCATGGTGCATCGTATTTTTAGTACAGCGGACACATGGTGGCAGTATGGGGGTGCTAAAGGGCGCATTGAAAGTGAGTGCAGTGCCACGTTCCTTAAATCTGCCCCCTAGTATGCCAGAGATGTGCAGATGCAGTTTTAATCAACTCTTGCTGATATGTTTTGATCATTACATATTATCCGTTAGTTTGGTACTTAAATAGTTGAAATCATGGACCCTTTTGAGGAATTCACCTCTTATGCATACATACCCCTTATATAATTTATGAAGATAATCAAATATTTAGTTTTTGATGGCTTTATCCCCAATCCGCGCTCAGTACAGAAACCCACAAAGTGGTCAATTAAGAGTTGCGAACCCTTAGGGGTTTTTGAAACGAAGAGTTTATGGCCTGGAAAGATTAAACACAGGGACTTTATTCTCTGCCAGATTTGGGGAATCATTTTCACAAGCCTCAGATGTGCAATTACATAATTTAGGTACCATGAAAACAGTGTAGGGCTAGAACACATCCCTGTCTCACTCCTTTTTTAAATGGGATGCGCTCTGGCAGTTCACCCTAGCTGTCCTGGTGCACCTGTGCATAGCTCCCTTTGTGCAAGTAAATTAATATTTATAAAATATTGCTAGGGACCCCCATCCTCTCCATGGATGTCCAAAGTTTTTCCTGTGGCACCAAGTCAACAGCAGATTTTAGGTCCACAAAAGCAACACACAGATCACCCTTGTTTTGGACCGCAAAAAGATCAAGTGATGGACAGAATCCTGAACAATGTCAAACATTCACCCCCAGTACAGAGATCTGGGCCTAAATCCATCATCTTTTTTGCTACCCATGCCATTCCAGTTTGGACCCAGCCATATGCAAATCAGTCTTGACCCTGTTTCCCATAGGAACAGTCCAGCCCAAACTGCTAGGCCAGAACTTCCCTCAACTAGAAGCAAGCATCCTGGGACCAATTTTGGGGATCACGCCTTCTCAGCCAGGCTAGCTTGACTCCAGTGGCATGGGGAGCACGGGACCCATGTCTGGGCACCCCCGTCTGACTTAGGGATACAATTGCAAAAAGAACAAGTGATGGATGGAATGCTGAACAATATCAAACATTCACCCCCGTACAGAGATCTGGGCCTAAATCCATAGCTTTTTTGCTACCCATGCCATTCTAGTTGGGCCCAGCTATATGCAAATCAGTCTTGACCCTGTTCCCCATGGGCACAGTCCAGCCTGAACTGTTAGGCCAGATCTTCCATGGACTAGGAAAAAGCATCGTTGGACCAGTTACAGGGTTTCACCTTCCTCAGCAGGCTAGCTTGACTCCAGTGGCATGGGGAGCATGGGACCCACGTCTGGGCACCCCCGTCTGACTAAGGGATACAATTGCAAAAAGAACAAGTGATGGACGGAATGCTGAACAATGTCAAAGATTCACCCCCGTACAGAGATCTGGGCCTAAATCCATCGCTTTTTCGCTACCCATGCCATTCTAGTTTGGACCCAGCTATATGCAAATCAGTCTTGACCCTGTTCCCTATGGGCACAGTCCAGCCTGAACTGCTAGGCCAGGTCTTCCCTGGACTAGAAACAAGAATCCTGGGACCGGTTTCGGGGTATCACCCCTCATCAGCCAGGCTAGCTTGACTCCAGTGGCATGGGGAGCACGGGACCTACGTCTGGGTACCCCATCCGACTTAGGGATACAATTGCAAAAGGAACAAGTGATGGACGGAATGCTGAACAATGTCAAACATTCACCCCCCATACAGAGATCTGGGCCTAAATCCATCGCTTTTTTGCTACCCGTGGCATTCTAGTTTGGATCCAGATATATGCAAATCAGTCTTGACCCTGTTCCCCATGGGCACAGTCCAGCCTGATCTGTAAGGTTAGGTCTTCCCTAAACTAGAAACAAGCATCCTGGGACCAATTACAGGGCTTCACCTCTCCTCAGCAGGCTAGCTTGACTCTAGTCGCATGGGGAGCACAAGACCCACATCGGGGATACCCGTCCCACTTAGGGCTTCAATTGTAAAAAGAACAGGTGATGGACAGAACGCTGAACAATGTCAAACATTCACCCCCAATACAGAGATCTGGGCCTAAATCCATCATTTGTTTGCTACCCATGCCATTCCAGTTTGGAATCAGCCATATGCAAATCAGTCTTGACCCTATTCTCCATCAGAACAGTCCAGACCAAACTGCTAGGCCAGGTCTTCCCTAGACTAGAAACAAGCATACTGGGAACGGTTTTGGGGTATCAGCCCTTCTTAACCAGGCTAGCTTGACTCCTTTGGCATGGGGGAGTACGGAACCCAAGTCTGGGCATACTCATCCCACTTAGGGCTTCAATTGCAAAAAGGATAAGTGATGGACAGAATGCTGAACAATGTCAAACATTCACCCCCATACAGAGATCTGGGCCTAAATCCATTGTTTCTTTGCTACCCATGTCATTCCAGTTTGAACCCAGCCACATGCAAATAAGTCTTGATCCTCTTTCCCCTGGGCACAGCCCAGCCTGAACTGTTAGGCCAGGTCTTCCCTGGACTAGAAGCAAGCATCCTGGGACCAGTTACGGGGTTTCACCCCTCCTCAGCAGGCTAGCTTGATTCCAGTGGCATGGGGAGCATGAGACCAACATCGGGCATACCCGGCCAACTTAGGGCTTCAATTGCAAAAAGAACAGGTGATGGACGGAACCCTGAACAATGTCAAACATTCACCCCTAATACAGAGATCTGGGCCTAAATCCATCAGTTGCTTACTATCCATGCCATTCCAGGTTGGAACCTGCCGTATGCAAATCAGTCTTGATCCTGTTCTACATCAGAACAGTCCAGACCAATCTGCTAGGCCTGGTCTTCCCTAGACTGGAAACAAGCATCCTTGGACCAGTTTCAGGATATCACTCCCTCCTCAGCCAGGCTAGCTTGACTCCAGTGGCATTAGAAGCATGGGACCCACATCTGGGCATACCCGTCCCACTTAGGGCCACGATTGCAAAAAGAACAAGTGATGGACAGAATGCTGAATAATGTCAAACATCCACCACCAGTACAGAGATCTGGCCCTAAATCCATTGTTTTTATGCTACCCATGCCATTCCAGTTTGGACCCAGCCACATGCAAATCAGTCTTGACCCTGTTCCCTATAGGAACAGTCCAGCCGGAACTCCTAGGCCAGGTCTTCCCTGGACTGGAAACAAGCATCCTGGGACCAGTTTCAGGGTATCATCTCTCCTCAGGCAGATTAGCTTGACTCTAGTGGCATGGGGAACACAGGACCCACATCTGTGCATACCCGTCCCACTTAGGGATACAATTCCGAAAAGAACAAGTGATGGACAGAATGCTGAACAATGTCAAATATTAACCCCCATTACAGAGATCTGGGCCTATATCTATCGTTTTTTTGCTAACCATGCAATTCCAGTTTGGACCCAGCCATATACAAATCAGTCTTGACCCTGTTCCCCATGGGACCTGTCCAGCCCGAACTGCTAGGCCAGGTCTTCCATGGACTGGAAACAAGCATCCTGGGACCAGTCTCAGAATATCAACGCTCCTCAGCCAGGCTAGCTGGACTATAGTTTTCCAATACAGAGTACAAATTCTGAAGAGCTGGTCAATTTTACAGATGCATTCCCTAAAGAAAGCTTGCAGGGTAGATGGAAAATTGCCATCTTCCATCCATTGGTATAGATTGCACCTGTCAACAGAAAACATTTAGTTAGCTGTCACTCAGGCTAATCAGTCGATAGTTGAATGTGATGCCTCAGTTCCCTTTCTTGGATACTGGATCGATTTCTGCACCAGACCAAGCACTTGGTAAGGGTGCTCCCACCAGGATAGCGTTTGTTAGTATGTTTATATAAGTTGTCCATCCATTAGGGTCTCCTAAATACCCATTTTCTGGTACTCCATCTGAGCCTCGTGCCTTTTCAGGGATTATACTTTTTTTTCTTGTAAAGTATCTTGGGGTTCTAACACAAGCGGAGCCTCAGCCTGAAACACCGATCTCATGTCCCAGGATATTTCCTTGTTATTGGTCTCCAAGGTGAGTTTATATAGCGCCCCAAAGTGGGTAAACCAGGTCCTCGGTTAGATGTAATTATCGATTGTATTCTGTGTGCTTCGACACCTGTTTAGCTACTATGTACCAAAACATTTTGCTATCTGTGTTCTTTGCTGTTCTGAGTAAATAGTGCCAATTTTGACCATCCTACTCTTTTCGGGCCACTGCTAATGACATTTTGTATATTTTCCTGACTACTCTAATAGTTCTCGGACATTTGCTTTTTATTGCTTGGACTAAATTGGATTACATCTGTTTTTCATTCCTTGTGCTGCCATGAGCTGCCTGCATTGGTTATTTCAAAGTAGACCTTGCATTTTTTTTTTTATATATTTCACTTAAGAAGATGAATATAGTTGTTTGTATATTAACAAGGTCATGAGTGCTCTTGCTATTATTCATGGAGAGGTGCAGAGAATTACGGTCATTGTTCCATCTTTCTATACCCTCCATGTTGATTATCTCTCCCCATAAACGCAAATCTACCAGTGTGCAAACAATTTTACTACAGAAATTATTTTTTCAAAGGTTTGTCAGCTACGAATTTACAAACGAGTTTGGACATTGCAAGCCCTGAGTCCATATGCCAATGTTAGTGCAGTTACTTAAAACTTTTTGACGCTGAACTGCACTAACGCAGTTCAGAGTCAAAAAGTTTACCGTCGGCTAGCGCCATACCAAGACGCCGGCCGGGCATCATATTTATGGTATGATGCTAGCCGGCGGTAAGGCCTGGCTAGCGTCATAGAAAAGGATGCTAGCGGGGGGGGAGACATAGGGGGAACAGGGAGTTTACCATCAGAGGATGACGCTAGTACGGGCAGAGGGAAGAAAATGCCTCTGCCCAGACTAGCGTCATTTTTTGACATTAGAACCCCATGGGCATGACACCTGTCTCAGTTAAGACAGGAGTCATGCCCCCCAGCCTTATGGCCATGCCCAGTGGACTTATGTCCACTGGGCATGGCCATTGGGCTCAGTGCCATGTAGGAAGGCCCAAGTTAGGCCCCCATGGCACTTCATAAAATAAAAAGAAATACTTACCTACCTCTACTTACCTGGGATGGGGTCCCCCCCATCCTTAGGTGTTTTCCTGGTGTGGGTGGGGGTGGGTGGGTGAGCATGTCCCTGGGGCCAGGGAAGGGCACCTGTGGGCTCTTTCCATGTCTCTGACCATGCAAAAAGGCCCACAGGTACCCTAACGCTTGCCCTGACCAGGTTTTAAATAATAGCGCAAAGCAAGCTTAGTGCCATTATTTAAGGCCCCCATCCCCCGTGCTAGATTTTAGCATGGGGGGATAAATATGGCGCATCACATTGATGCAAGGTAGGTTTCCACATCCAGAAAATGATGTATACTCCATAACTTTGCCGCTAGACATGTCTAGCGCCAAAGTATAAATATGGAGTTAGGTTTGCGCTGAATTAATGTAAAAAAAATGACTCTAATTCAGCGCAAACCGAGTATAAATATGCCCCCAAATCTGTGAGCTTTTTGGGAAGTCATACTCTCAGGATTTCCCAAGTGTTAATATTTAGTTGTTTTATTTCACAGTTTAGAGAGGTTTCGTAGTGCTGGGCCTCCGTATGGTCGACCTACACTTTTTTACCTGTGCCGGTACGCGGAACTAGTATACCGAGATCTAAATATAGGTGAGATACTCCATGTCTCTTGAAAAATACAAATGTCATTCTGATCTATGTATGTTCCCCATTCTGGTACTGCTATTTTAGATTTTATTCCTGACAGATTCCACAACATGTTCAGCGTTTCAGTCTGTGCTTCTACTTGTATACTGGAGGATTCCAAAGGCTCCTTAGGTCTGTATCAATTGAATTTTGTTCTCCCTGGTTGCCACAATTGTGTGTTGGTTAGGGTAGGTTATTTGCTAGCAATGTTGCCTGGATGCTGAAGCGATGGATAAAGTCTACATTTGCACCAGCCAGTATGTTGACCTGTGCCAAGGATGAGTCCTATGTTAGCGTAGCTCCCAGGTATGCCATTGGTGTGATGTTGTATTAAATAGTACCCCTGGGACCTGATGGGCGTTTGTACTTGAGGGAAATTGCGGGAGGGTTGTACACTGAGCCAGGCCAATGAGGCCATCAGCCAATTATCCACTCCTTAACCTAAGTTCAATATAATCACCGAGTGACACTTGCAAACTGAGCGTATGCAGTGTTTTGTTAATCAGGGAGTTTTCATTCTTTCTGGTCTTTGAGGAGTTTTTGTGTTTGTTAACCATGAATATCGGTATTTTTGTCATGCTTCTTATTCTCCTCTCCTCCGGTTTCCTCTGTGAGGTACTTTTGGATAGACAATAAACATACTGGGGGCCAGGTCTCTATATTCCTTAATTGAATGCTGCTGAGCCAGCGTCCTCATTCGCTGCACGTGGATCTTTATTTTTGTTACCAATTCTGGGCGTGTGTGGAATTTGTGTGACCCTGAATGTTGTTGCCATGTCCTCCTCCTGCATGTTCTTTATGAGCATTGATTGGCTCTCGATCTTACAAATGATTCTACGTGGGTTGAGCATGGGGTAGGCCCAGGACCCTTACTAGATTCACGAACTCGTTGACCCTGCTTGATAGGGAAGCTTTTTTGTTCAATAACGTCTTGTTTTAGGCACAACTCAGTCGAATTGCTATTGGTTTGGTCATGTCAGTCTGTATCTCTTTCTATAAATCGTCTCTCCTGGCATTATGTCTCCCCCACCGTTTCCTTGTCTTGCTCTAAAGAAGCAAATATGTTGCCACATATGTTTGTGGGCCCAAGTAGGATTCATGCAGGCATTGCCGGAGGATTGGGTGATTTACTAGTAGATACATTTAGTTGTGTATACTACTGAGGAGGTTACTTTTTTCTTCCTAAGTATACCCTGTACCCTAGTGGGTGCTTTAGACAGTCTAGGGCAGAGGTCTTCAAACTGGGGGGGCCTCAAGTGATCCCGGGGGGGCCCCAGACTCTAGCCAAAAGAAGCATTATACAGATAACAGGCCTTTGTTTTAAGCAGAAGCATCTTATTGCATTTTTAAAAAGGTAACAGTACTTAACTGCAATGTTTAAATAGGCCTAGACATTTTTAAACATTGCCATCTTTATAAAATAAATGTGAAAAGTTCTGAGGGGGGCCCAATGATTTTTATTTTTCAACTGGGGGGCACAGCATTAAAATGTTTGGAGACCACTGGTCTAGGGTCTGGTGCATTGCCACTACTTAACGTTGTTTCTACACCCTATATCAATGCCCTAAATAAGTATATCAATCTCATTTAATGTACAATTTGCCTCTGCTTTCGGGGCAGCTCTTGTTTCCTTAGTCCTTGTAAGGGTTCAACTGCCTTCTGTTTCCTCATTTATATTAGTTCTAGGTAACCGACAAAAGACGGAGAAAGAAAGGGGAAAAATGACAGAGTTAACTGCTGACCTAAGAGAATGAGCTGAATGGGGATACAAGTTAGGTCTCATATATATTGTTTGTCCTGATCACTGAGACTGAGTTGGGTTGGACTGCATATTAAATTAAAAAGTCTTACCACCAAACAGCAATGTTCAAAGTCCCAAGATAAAGGCCCAAGAGAGGAGGCCCAGCCCAGCCTCTTCCAGGTGATGGATGGCCCCACCCTTGGCCCTGGCTTTGTCCTGGCATGGCCTCATGTGGCCGTCTGTGGGAGTTATATTGATCTGGCCATTGCCTCCTGCTCTCTCTTGGCTTAGGGGGTTTCTGGGACTTGTAGTCCCCAGCTTCCCCTAGTTAAGTCTTACACTGGAAGAGTTGCTTTGGCACTATGTTTTGCTTGCTACCTGGTGACCCTGCCTTCTCCTCCTCCTCCACCTCTCTGCTGGCTCTGGGGGTTTCTGGGGCCTGTAGTCCACTGCCCTCTTGCTGAGCCCCCAAAATAAAGGTAAGGAAGGGAGTTTGGGTACTTGGCGTGCTCACAGCAAGCTTAGGGTGAAGGCAGAACCTGTTGCTGCCGCAGTATTAGTATTAGAGGACCTGAAGGCTATTTACAATTTTTTTAAAACTGGATCCCACTAAATAGGTTAGATTAGATTAGATTAGATCAAATGCATTTATGAAGCACGTGGCTACCCTAAAGCTTCCCAGCACTAAAGGTTAGCAGCTGCGTGAGAAACAGCTGGGAACGAATGCAGGCAAAATTAATGGGTGGAGAGCCAGGCATTGAGTAATTTCCTTAAATGAGACTCACTGTCCAGGAATCTCAAATCAGAAGAGAGTGAATTCCAAAGTTTTGGTACTAAGTAAGCAAATGATCTTCCACCCCATATGGATCTGCAAATTCTGGGTACCCATGGCAAATATTAGGATCCTAGCGGGAGTGTAGGGGAGTAGCAGCTACCTGATCTTCTGAGGCCTTTAGATTTAAGCCCTTTTTATGCCAAGCATAATGTTTTCAATTTTATTCTTGAGTCAATGGGGTGCCAGTGTAATGAGGCCATGACCTCCTTCACTGAGGCAGATCTCAGAAGCTTAAAAAGGGTTCTGTCAGCTGCATTCTGCACCACCTGAAGCCTTTTGATGACATATTTTGGGGAACCTAAGTACAATGAGTTGACGTAGTCCAGCCATGATAGGACGAGGGTTTGGACCACTATTCTTAAACAAGAAGTTTGGATGAGATCCAAAATTTTGCATAGGTTTCTGAGAACATCAAAAGAGGTAACAGCACACTTGTTGGCCTGCCTGTCCATTGTCAGTGATTTATGCAGCTACATTCTGAGGATTTTATGGGCGATGCCAAGACTTACAAGTTGCAGGTCTAGCCTGTTCCCTAGAATCTTAAGCTCAGTTTTTTCCCCAGTCAATTACAGGCAACAATTCGCCATCCATCTGGCCACTTTCTCTAAACAAGGGACTAGCTGATGAAGCCCAGAAGACTTCGTGGGCGTCAGAGATATCACCAATTGTGTATCGTCAGAATAGGAAATTAGTGATAATCCAAATTCCTGCGCAATGTCCGCTAAGGGGTGTATGTACAGATTAAAGAGCATGGGGCCAAGGGCAAAACCTTGTGGCATCCCATACTCACAGGCAGGACATCAGAAAAGCATGCCTTTTGACAAATTTGAAAGGTTCCCTCCCTCAAAAAGGAAGTGACTCACTTGAGTGCAGAGTTCTGCAATCCAGGCACTCCCAGTCTATCAATAAGAATCATACGATCCAATGTATCAAAAGCTGCACTTAGGTCCAGTAAAACGGTCGTAGCTGCTCCTCACTGGTATAGCCTAGCTTTTAGTTCTTCGGTTACTGCTAGGAGAGCACTTTCCGTGCTATATTGGACGCTGAAACCCATCTGAGTGAAATGCAAACACTGATTTTCTTACAGAACAGTGAGAGGGCTTGATTAATGTAGTTTTTGAGGACCTTGCTAACAAAGGGCAGCATGGAATCAGTCTGTAGTTCCCTGAAGTAGTGGGATCTAAGTTTTTTTTTTTTAGCAGAGGCTTTACTACTGCATGTTTCCACTTCTTGGGTACAATCCCTGTCAAAAGAGAAAGATTGAGTAAATCCATTAGATGGGGAGGATGACTTGCATTTCTTGAATCCATTTGTGCGGTGGGGCGGGGTCTAACGGAGACCTCGATTTAACCTTGCTGACTAATGCAAGTACAACTTACTCAGAAATGGGGGGAAAGAAGGCAATCCAAATGGAGAGGAGCTAGGCACAATACTGTCTGCCTCAGTTGATGATTGTAAGACATTAGAATGTAGTGAATCATAAATATCTCTAATTTTATTCTGGAAAAATACATCCAGCTCATTGTAGCGAGCTCTAGAGGAATCTGGGTCAGGGGGTCCTGTTTTCTGAGGTTGTGAGGGATTTTACGATCTTTAACAGTTCATTAGGGGCATTGGTGGCCTGGTTAATTTCGTCTTCATAGTAGGCTGCCTTGCCTTTTTAATTTCTACATGATAGTTCCTGATGTTTGTCCTATAGTTTTGGAAATGGCCCTTTTTGCAGGGTTATCACAACTTTTTTGCATCTGACCTTCTATTTGTGACTTTGTGCTGCATTTCATTTCTACTGGCTTTAGGACTCTGGGCACTTTACCATTGCTAACCAGTGTTAAAGTGCAAGTGCTCCCTGTCTAAATTGTATTGGTAATTGATTTATTCATGATTGGCATATTTGTTCTACTACAAAGTCCCCAGTATAGTGCACCAGGTGTGCCCAGGGCCTGTAAATCAACTGCTACAAGTGGGCCTGCAGGCCTGATTATGCCACCCACAAGAGAAGCCCTGCAAATGTCTTAGGCCAGCCATTGCAGTGGTTGTGTGTGCGATTTTAAACTGCAATTTCGACCTGGCAAGTGCACCCACTTGCAAGGCCCAAACCTTCTCTTTTATTAAATGTGAGTCACTCATTGGGCACAGTGCAGTGTATTTAAAAGGTAGGACATTTCCACACGCTTCATAAATGCATCTGATTCAATCTAATCTAACCTATTTTGTGGGATCCAGTTTTTTCACTATTGCAAGGACTAGCTCTCCCATAGGAAAACAGGGGAGTTGCCTTGAAATATCTTTTAAGTGTAATTTCGCATTGGGAGCAGATAGAGATATGGAGATGGGCATTTCTGAACTGAAAATTTAAAAATACATCTTTTGGTGAAGTTGGTTTTTAAATTTTTAGTTTTAAAATGCCACTTTTAGCAAGTGGGCATTTTCTTGCTAAACAAATCTGTGCCTCTTCCTTTCCTTTCTGTGGAATACACATCTGGGTCAGGATAACAGTTTGTCATCAGGACTGTTTGTGCATTCACTCTTGACAGTCACACAAAGGGAGCAGAGGTGCATCCTGCATATCGTGATGGGTGTTCCTGAGCTAAAGTGGTGGAAGTTTGCCCACTTCAAAGGCAGAAATGGGTAAAATTACTGGACCGCTGACCCCATAATGTTAGAATCCTTCTGGACTGAGGGCATTCTGCCAAGAAGAAGAGCTGGATGCTGTAGGATAGACTGCCACTCTGCCACTCTGCCTGTTGCTTTATTGTGCTCGCTTGCTGCTTGGTGCTTCTGTCTTGGGAGTGAAAAGACTGGACTTTGCTTTCTACATCCTGCTTCAAAAGGTTCTCCATGGGCTTGGAGTGATTTTGTCTCTTGTTAAGAAGTCCCAGGACCATCAAAGACTTCACCTGTCAACACCTGGGTTCTCTTGCTGAGAGTCCTGACATGCCAACTGGTGCCAAATCTAGTCCCTGGGCCCTTGAGAGTGAGTGTTTGCGTAACCAAGAAGAAACGACTACATCAACTCCAGAGTGACTTCAGAACCGGCACTGCTGTCCAACTCTGCGCCACTGCCTGCACCGGAGCCATGGTCCACACTGAGTGCAACAACCATGACTGACGTTGCAGGCCCGACGGTGCCACAGTGCCTACGAAGTTCCTCCACAGCATGAGGCCTGAGTGCCGTGTGACTGACGTCGGTGACATCTGACTCCACTACAGCACCTGTGGCCCCAAGTTGTGATCGCAACACTACAAAGTAAACGCCTCATGTCTTGATCTTCTGGATTCATCAACCAAACCTAGTCTTAAGGAACCGACGCTTCGCCATCTACGCCGCATCACATCCCTTGCGACCTTAAACAAACAACACCTTGCCTCCCCTGCCTAGGGGTAAGGAACCAATGCTCACCTCCCCAGTAGCAGTAAGGATCTGATGCCGCACCGGCTCCAGCAACGCCTCACCTCCCTGACTTCATGTTACATTTGTTTCCTCATTTTTCAAGGTACTGTACCTGGGGTCCAAGCGACTCCATGAACGGCCCACATTCCCTCGCGAATGGCATTGGACTGTTGGGAATGAGTCAGTCAAGTTGTCGTGATATCCCCAGATGAAACTATTTTGTCCGAATCTTTATATTCTGTGCCGGAGGGCAGCATCATTTTGTGTTATGCCACTGGATCATGGTCCAAGACCGAGCGGGTCATTACCGCCGACCGCCGTGGCTACGGTGAACAGAAGACTGCCATTGGCGATGAACAGAAACCCGCCATATAAAGATGCAAAAATCAGAATCCTCCCAAAAAATCCCAGCCACTAGTCACCGCCAGGACCTTGTCGGTGGAAATACAGGACCTCCCGCCACCGCGGAGTACACAAACTCCTCCCCTCCAAATAATGATGCACAAATCACAACAGCAGTCAGTGGAAGCCGAACGACCATTGGCGGTACAGACCGCCACAGTCAGCAGGTAGACCCAACAGTAAGAAATGCACACATTGGCAAGTCTGAAACCCACACACCTGACACACATCCACAACACTATAAAACACACACAGACATACCCCACAATCCTTTGCAACGACATTAGGACAACTGATACAGAGAACCCCAGAAGCAGACACTGAACGCCACAATACACGAGACATACACCCAACCACACAAGAGCACCCTCACCTAGATCCACACAACACACAACACACACCATGGCACCCCCCAAACACCCACGCTTCCCAGAAAGGGAGCTAAGGACCATGGTGGATGAGATAATGAAGGTCGAGCCACAATTATTCGGGGCACAGGTCCAGCACACACCCATCGCCAGGAAGATGGAGCTATGGCAGACAATAGTGAACGAGGTCAATGCAGTGGTACACCATCCACTCACGAGGGAGGGCATCCGCAAAAGATGGAATGACCTGCGCGAGAAAGTGAGGTCCATGGCATCCTGACACAACACTGCAGTCCAGAAGACTGGGGGAGGACCTCCACCAACACCACCCGACTACACTGACTGGGAGGAAAAGGTACTGGCCATCCTGCACCCCGAGGAACTCACTGAAGGAATGGACTCTGGTAAGTCGTCTACAATTACCCCATATCCATCACACCTGTACTTCATGCACCATGCCACCCCTCCAACAGCCATCAGGACCACTATCCCACCCAGGCCAAGTTCACAACATCCAGTCACCCTGCATGCCCACAAACCCACTAACAGGCCCACATCCCTCCCCCTGTGCACAGCCACCTACCCCTGCAAGGAATCACAAAGGCACTACACCACCCACAATGCACTTCCACATCCTAAGCTAAATGCAATGGCAATCTCACAAAGGCACCCTGCATGGCCCCAAAGTGGAAAAACCTGCACATAACAGCCCAGACCTGTGCACCACATCCGATCATGCAATTGTAACAGACATGTCCATTCCCCCCAACAGGCACCACCACCCATGCCACCCTGACGGACAGGACAAGGAGTGGCAGTGCCCCACAGGGAGACAGAGACACCACCCAGGGACACTGGAGAGGGAAACCCTGGACATTGACGAATACCCTGGCCCCTCACACAGTCGTGGACTGTCACCATCTAGCAGCCCCACCCAGGAGACCACTAACACCCCTACCACCCAACAAACACCATCAGCCCAGGGCAACCATCCCCACACCTGTGTATCCAGGCCACAGACTGGGAGAACACATGGACAGAGGCCACAGTCACCCCCTACCAACAGGCAGGAAGACGATGGCCCCAGTAAAAGTGGTACCGCCAGACCTGTGCAGGGGACACAGGCACAGGGGGCTAGGTCCAGTGGGAGAGCATCAGTGGCCCAGTGGAGAGGCCACAGGATGGATGCTGCAGCCCAGGACGTGATCTCTGAGGTGCTGGGAGCATAACACCATACCAACGACAGGTTGGCCCAGATAGTTTCCACCCTGGAGTAGAGTCAAATGATGCAGGTAGCACACCACCAAGAGGCCATGGAGCAGTGGAAACAGCACAATGCCACCATGGCCACCATAGCAGGTGTGCTGCTGCACCTTGTCCCAACACAGCCTGAGGCCCCCACAGACCAGGAAGCCCTAGCTACAGGCCAAGATACAGACCGGGCAACAACATCAGCAGCAGCAACTGGACTTGTGCCACCATCTCAGGACACACAGGAGACCTGCATCTCAACCCGTACAGGCCAACACCAGGCACCCAAACGGTCCCTCAAACCCAGATATGGCACAGGAACACTAGCCAAGACCAAAGCCCCCTCAAAGAAGTGACTCTGGCAAGAGATGTCCTCCAAGTGTGCCACTGAACCAACGTCCACACCGTGTAAAAACAACCCCAAAAACTGGAAATGATAGATGGACATACCAGTACTGCCAACAAATGCTGCGACCATGTAGCCAATTTGGACGACCACCAGTAGCCCACTCCCATCACTGTAAACTGCACAATGTAATCCCTGTACCAAATAAAACACCAGTTCACCAATTACAATGTCCCCTGTCATTATGTCATAACAAATGGAAGTATGGATGCAATTGTCTTATAAATCATTTATTCATATCTGAGTAGCAGGAATTACACCCCAGGCATAACATGTGGTTGTGCCAACAGAGTTGTCAAACAATTCTAGTATAATGTTACGTGTCCTATGCAAACCTGGTCACAGTGACAGTGTCTATAGACCCAACACCCCCCTAGATGAAAAGGCACTCTGACAGTATGCTGCACAGACAGCAATCTAATCGAATAGTCCCACATAGTTACTGGAAGTAGAGTTGTATCAGTTGGTTCCTGGAATGTACGTCTTCCCCCTCCTCATCATCATCATCACTCTCATCCCCTCTCTGAGGAAGCTGGTCTGGATATACAGCACCCTCCTCCTCCAAGAGGGGGATAGAATTCCTCACAGCCACGTTGTGCAGCATGCAGGAGGCCACCACTATTCTACACACCTTCTCAGGATCATAGGCCAGGAATCCACCAGAGATACGTAGGCAACGGAATCTAGCCTTCGAGAGACCTATTGTGCGCTCTATAACCCTCTAAGTCTGCCGATGGGCCTCATTGTAATTCCTCTCTGCATCTGTCCTAGGATTCCTCACTGGTAACAGGAGCAAAGGCATGTTGGGGTAGCCAGAATCTCCTGAAAGGGGGCAAAACAGGACTGTGAATGACAACCCTCAGTGGCAGACAGCCTGGCTGTCTGCTATGTGCCAGAAAGTGTCAGACACACCTATCTATGATCCATCCTCTGTCCCCTTGTAGTTGTTCCATCTTGTGTGGCACACTACTGTTCCTCAGCACAAAGGAATCATGGACTGATCCAGGGAACATGGCATTCTCTGCAGTACACACCAATTGAATGTTCATGGAGTGAAAGTTCTTCCTGTTTCTGTACACCTGTTCACTGACTCTTTGGGGGATGAGAGCAATGTGGGTTCCATCAATGGCACCTATCGCATGGGGTATGTTGGCAAAGGAATATAAGTCCGACTTTATGGCAGGGAGGTGAGCACTTTGGGGAAACCTCACATAGGACTGCAGGTGTTGTGTAAATGCATTCAGGAATCTGGACAGTATAATGCTAAACATTGGCTGTGAAAAACCTGCAAGCATGCCCCCTGTCACTTCAAATGAGCCCGTGGCAAGGAAATGGAGTGCAGAGAGCACCTGCACTTCAGTAGGGATTGCATGCTGATTTAGATTAGCCGGTCTCAATGTGAGTCTGTAATTGATAATGATGTGGTGCTCCACCATGGTCCGCAAATCAACAAGTGGTCTGTACACCGATGGGGCCCTCCCTCACCACAAGGGTCTGTACCTAGGAGGAGTATAGAACACATGTGAGGAACACACATACATCTACCCACAATGTTTCCTATTCAGCACAGCTGGCATGGTTGTCGATGACACATATGCATAGTAGGTGTGACACTGTAGTAACATGTCTTCAATGATACACCAGGACTGTTCAGGTGAGTAAATGTATGTTTGTTCATGCCTATGGGTGTTTGGGGACAATAGGGCCTGCATGGGGCAGATGAGGATTTAACAACTGCGTACTTAAGGCCAAAATGTCTGCCCCCTGTAATACAGAAATGTTGTAGTGGAAGTGACCTCATACCACTAGCGGTTGACGTAATAGCGTAAGGCGGTATTTGCCGCCGTGCGCCAATTCATTGGTTAACATGGTTGTCAATGGGGATTATTACCGTACCATTATCGCTGCGGTGTGTACGCTAACTCGTCACCCCAACTTCACTTGACTCCCAGATCTTGTGCATGCAGGTACTCCACTGCGTGTGCTGCTGTGTCCTGCCTCTGGTCATGGAAATGGCACATGTGGCAGGGGAAAGGGCCCGACCTTCACCAACAAGGAATTGGAGAAGCTCGTTGACGGGGTCCTGCCCCTGTACACCAAGCTCTACGTTCGACCAGAGGTACAGGTGAGTAGGATGATTGGGGGGCATGGATGTGTGTAATGGTGGTAGATGGCTGTAAACATGTGTGCACGTTTGACACTGTATAGTCCAGGGTTCCTGACATGCTGCATGTGTGTGTGCTGTTATGTTGATATAAATGTCCCTCCCATAGTGGATTTATAGCCAGCTGTATGTAATGGCCATTGTCTGACCTCTGTGTTCCTTTTTCTGTGCGTCCGATATAGGTCAGCACCCATCAGAAGAGGGGACTATGGCAGGCCATCGCCAGGGAGGTGCGGACCCTGGGGGTCTACAACCGGCGGAGCACCCATTGCAGGAAGCGGTGGGAGGACCTGCGGCGCTGAGCGTGGAAGATCTGCGAGGCCCAGCTGGGGAAGTCCTCCCAAAGAGGAAGGGGTGTCCGTCTGGCACTGACCCTCCTTATGAGACGCATTCTGGTGGTGGCGTACCCGGACCTGGATGGGAGCTTGAAGGCTGCATAGCAGTCACAAGGGGGTGAGTACAGAAACCATAGTATGGCTCCTTGATGGATGTGTGAGTGTGCGGTGGTATGTATGCTGTCTAGTGGCAGGGACTCTGACTGGTGTCCATCTACATAATAGCCCCCGTGGGTGTAGGGTTGTAAGGGTCAGGTCTGCAGTACTTCAGGCCCTTCAGTGCTGTGGGGGATGGCTGTAGAGCAGGGTGGTGGCCACTAGTCAGGGGCATAGCCATGTGTATAGCGGCAGGTGCTGCATGGTCTAAAAGTTGCAGGGTGGGTGTATGTGTGAACCTCTTCTGTACCTCCATTCAGCTATTTAACAATTGTCTCTCCTGTTTTGTCTCCCCATCCCTGTTCTCTTGTGTTGTCTGTGTACATCAGCATCATCTGGCGAGGGAGCTGAGGCACCGGCGAGTGGGGATGCAGCGGCCCATGGTTCCACGGAGGCAGAGTCGTCCGACGACAAAGGGATCAGTGGGTTGGAGGGCGAGAGGAGTACCACGGGGGAGGCAACTACCACTGGAGGTAGTGACTCTGATACCTCCTCCGATGGGAGCTCCCTGGCGGTGGGAGACCCTCGTGGGCCCACCCATTCTGTGTCATCTTCCGCCACCCCCATACCATCACCGCCCTCCCACTTGCTCCCCACCGAGTTGCCCATGCCCACTCACCCAGAAGGGTGGGCGTCTCCTTCAACCCAGGCACCTCCTCCCCTGCCCCAGTCAGCCCTGCTGCCATCACGGAGGAGGCTATTGACCTCCTGAGAACCATCTCTGTAGGGCAAACAACCATCGTCAATGCCATCCAGGGGCTAGCATCAGAGGTGCAGCAGACCAATGCCTATCTGGATGGCATTCACGGTGCCGTGTCTGACCTACAGAGATCTTTTCAGGCTCTGGCATCCTCTTTGATGGCAGCCAGTGTCCCTGGTCATTTCGTCCCTCCTCCAACCACCTCTACCTCTTCCAGCACCCTACTCCCTTCACCCGTCCAAAGCACAGATTCTGACACGCAGGCACACACCTCAATACACAAGAAGCACACTTCAAAACACAAGCACCACATCTCCCACCACAGGCACACACACAGCCAACATACACAAGCACACACACCAACATCCACTTTCCCCAATGTGTCCGCATCTTCCGCCTCCCTGTCTGTCCCCTCTACATGCACACCCACAGGCACTGCACACTCATTCAATGTTGCTGACCCTATTCTTGCAGTCACCACAAAATCAGACATCTATTCATGCACCCCAGACACCACACCTGCACTCACCACAACGACTTTAGTTGACACGTGCAGCACACTCACCAAACTTGCAGACACACAGACAACATACATTTACACTGCCAGCCTGTCTTGTCCCACGGTGTCCACCCCCCTCCTCCCAAGACACTCAAACGTACCAAAACACCCACCCATCACACATCCACCACACCTCAGCATACGGTCCAGTCACCTGCAACCACGTCACGCACACCTACACCTGTCACGACCATTCCCTCTACCTCCACTCCCAAGCCTTCCTCTAGGTCCACCCCGATTGCCCCTAAAAACTTTTCCTATCCCGTGATGGCCTATTCGAACCCACTGGCCCACCCTGTCTCGTCCCTAAATGTACCCACCTCCTTGCCCGGTCCACTCATCCCACGTCACAGCCTACCCCTGTCCGCCCTTCCCATTCCCGTGCTACCTCCCCTGTGAGCAAGATACCACGTGCTGGCCCTGGAACATCTTCCGCACCCCAGGCCAAGTCCGGTCCACCTGCCTCAAGGTCCAAATCCAAGCTACCTCCACCTTCCAAATGTAAGGACAAGCCCCCACTCCCAGTTGTAAGTCCCCACCCCCACCACCCCCTGCCCCTGTTTCCTGAGGTGCCTGGATGCCCCATTGTTACCCCTATGAGGTGGAGTACCTTTGTACTTGTTGGAGTCAAGTTGGGGCCAATTTGGCCCATTGGACTATATACTCTGGACTGGCCATTGGCCTTATGTTGCACTTTTGTTGCTCACTGAGCTGAATTAAAAATCATGTGTGGCCAGTGTTGTTTATGGCACACACAGGATCCGTGGTTCATTGTTTCTTTGTTTGGGGGTGTTGGACACATGTGTGTACTTTAGGCAGGTTGGATTTGCCTTGTGTCAGGTAAGTACCTCTTGCTGTGGGGTGTATGGCTTGTGCTGTTGTGAGGGGTTGTGGGTGCCTTGCGGGTGGGTGGAGTGGGTGGCTATGTAACTGTGCCCTTTCTTCCCTTGTTTAGTAGGTTGCAGTACTTACCATTGTCATCTTTGTCGGCGGTCTCGGTCGTGGAGGTATATGGCAAGGAGCAGGGCTGGCATAATCTGCAACTCTCTATCCATTTCTGTTTCGGCGTGTTGTGTGTGCCTCCAGGGTGTTTCCTTTTATTTGGTTCATTTCCGCCTGACTCTGCGTGGCGGTGCTTCCCGCCCCGGAACTGACGGCGGTCTAGTGCTTCATTATTTGATGGGAGGGTAGGGCCTTACCGTCGGGCTGGGGGCAGGCTCTGCCGTCGTTGTCGGCACTCCTCTGCTGGCGGTGAGTGGTTTTCAGGATGCCTGTTTTTCAGGTGGTTCATAATTTTGCAGTCCAGACCGCACGACTATTGGCGGCTGTTACGGCCACCGCCGCCGGTGCGGTGTTTACCTGAGTACCTACAAACTTAACACCGTGTTTATCTATTATTCAAGCTCTGAGCCCATGGTCACTGATAGTGGGGAGGACTGCTCTTTACATATGAAGTGAAAAAAGCATGCATTGAAACGGGCTACAATTTCAAGAAACATATTATTTATTGTCTAGCTGATCAAACATCAAATCAAATCAAAATCAACTTTATTTGAGTGCTAAAAACACCCAAAAAGTACATTAAAATTGATAAAAGGATCAGCACACCATACAATAAATTCTGTACAACCAGGCAATAAAATTAATTCCATCACCTAGTGTCACAAAAAACACTAGCAGGTAAAATATAAAGTGTCCAAAATTTGCTGTCACTCAGGGGCATATTTATACCCCATCATTTTTTTACACAAATTTGGCACAAAACTAACTCCATATTTATATTTTGACTTTAGACCCGTCTAACGTAAAAATATTAGAGTTTGCACCATTTTTTAGATGCGTGAACCTACCTCAATGAGATGCAAGGTAGGCGTTCCCATCTAAAACATGGTGTTAGCCCCATACTTATCTCCCTGTGATAAAATGGCGCACGGGTGGGAGGAGGGGCTAAATAATAGTGCAAAGCTTGCTTTGCACCATTATTTAATGCCTGAGACAGACTAGGTGTTAAGGGAGCTGTGGACCCATTTCCATGGTTAAACACCATGGAATGGGCCCACAGGTGCCCTACTCAAGCCCCAGGAACACCCCCACTCACACCAGTGGGTAAGTACAGGTAAGTAATTTATTTTTTTATTAACGTGCCATTGGGGCCCAACTTGGGGCCCCCTGCATGGCACAGGGTGCAATGGCCATGCCCAGGGGACAGTGGTCACCTGTGCTGGCCATTGGAGTGGAGTGCATGACTCCGGTCTTTTCTAAGATAGAAGTCATGTGGTATGGATGGTTTTGCATCAGAAAATGATGCTAGGCTGGTTAGAGTCATTTTTTTTTACTCTAACCAGCCTGACATCATTTTTTGGTGCAAAACCCCCTTCTCCCATACCGCCAGCCCCACCCGGGTAACGTCATTTTTTTACGCTAGCACACCATTCCATAAATATGGCGCCCAGCTGGTGCTCAGGAATGGTGCAGGCCGGTGCTAAACTTTTTGGTGCAAAACTGCGTTAGTGCAGTTTTGCACCAAAAAGTATAAATCTGCCCCTAAATATTACCAGTAAAAGTGCATAGAGCTTCAGAAACACGTAGCTAACTTCAGAAATGACATCAGCTGTTTGCATCAGGCAGCGATTACATATATCTTAAGGCTACTCTACACTATCGAATTTTGTGCTTCCTTAACAACGGAATTAAAAACTGTTTTGTGTAAAACATATAGAATCTACAGAAGAAGAAAAAATGCAAAAAAGACTGAGAGGCGTATCAATCACAGGGTCGTACTGAAACATCTTTACGAAAACCTAATGGGAAACAAAGTCAAAATATAACCGTGCCTGCCCTAAAACGAAACAGCAAAGATCTCTCCTAGTGCCCTTGCATTATGAATAAATACTGTTATGGCCCACTACAGTACTGTAGGTTCACATAGGCTAGCACTGTTGGTTTCGCAAGTTCTACAGTATCCAGTGCAAAGCGCGCTGGTTCTGAAAATGTGTGCCTCATTAGCTTTTTGTCAACCTTAGGGCCAAGCGAGGGGTCATCAAGATAGCAGCCCCAGCTCAAAAAGAGTTTTACGGACATAAGCGAGCCAGGGAGTGCTAAGACCCTTGTAACAGGAGAGGCAGTCTTTAATGGCTGATTCAAGCTGGCTTCCTGCCAAATAGAAAGCCACGAGGCAGCTGGGCCCAGTACTCAATATAACAGAGCCCTAATTCCTCATTACAAATAAAATGGGGAGCAGTCAGTGGGCAGCAAGAAGACTCGTGCAGAAGCAATTTTCTTCTGCCTTGATGGTTGTACAACCAGCAAATCCCCAAACCCTGCTCCACATACTTGCAATATATTATCATTACAAGATCTGGAACAATCAAAAGTGATCTCAAATAGGAGAAGCTATTGGCCCTTTGATGTTGTTTACTGCCCACAGCGAAGGTGGGAACATTCAATCCTTCAAGGCCACAGGCCATCCTATATGATTTGGAGTAATCTGTGAGCATATCTAGTTCGGTCATGTACTAGGAGAAAGAAGTTACTAAAAGGCGTAAGGCCTTTGGTGTGCAAGCCACATCATCAGCGTATAATAATGCTGATAGAGGGGCTGGGAACATCCTTATTTGCTCTGTTAAGGGACAGACTTAATTTGTTAATATAAAGAATTAATAAGAGCAGAGAAAGAACACATCCATGCCGTACTCCCAAGGAAATTCCAAACTCATCTGTGAGTTCACCACCGGTGCCACATCCAACCCTTGCACTCATGCGTTTGTGTAAAGCAGATAGAAAATTTACTAGCGCTATATCCAGCACCATGTTCAATAGTATCAGCCATCATTTTGACCAAGTCCATAAATGCAAGATAAAATGCACTATGCTATGGAATAGTGTATTTACCTAGAATTAAACTGAAGTTTAGCCACTGCTCTGAAGTCCCCAAACGTTTACACAGTCAAAAACTGTGCACAAGTCTTCAAATGTGAAATGAAAAGAATTATGCTTTGGAATAGTGTATTTACCTAAAATTAAATTAAGATTTAGGTACTGATCTGCAGTCACCTAACGTTCCATAAAGCCACAATGGCAGGGATTGAGAATATTGTTCTCAGAGAACCAGTCATGAAATCTATTTTAGATGACCCTGCTGTTAGCACGTTGATCCTTAATAAGTAAACTTATAAGGTGACGCGTATAGGTCAAACCTTTTGACTCATTTAAGATGTTCTTACCCTAGCTCCAGAACGGAAATCAATACACCATAATCAATAATCATTATCAAATCAATAATCAGTAATCAAAGTAGTCAGTAATTGTCACACACCACGACTTTTTCAGCCATGAATAACCACACTTTTAGTAAAGGTTTAGTAATTTTATTTCATTTATATTAACAATGCTAAAGTCATGTAGATTATCTCGAAATCAATCCGAAACGCATATAAAAACAGTATTGATTTACCCAAAAGACACAAGAAACACAACCTAATCAAAGCTTGAATCACCATACATTCTAAAGCATCAGCGCAAATCATTAGCAAAGATAGCTTAAATAAGGCTACATAATCCATAAGGTTCAACAAAGTATTCCGTCAACCATTTGTCTCTGTAATTTGTCAGTAGTCATGTAGATACCCTCAACTAATCCAGATTAGCATTAGCATGTGGGGCTTCATGCACAGACACAGATTTATGACAGTTGTATTCACAATTCTCTGTAAGGGTGGGCAGATCAGTGACAATGTCTGAATGACAGTGACCCCATAGTAGGTGCCACACCTTATCTCCAGGAGGTGTGTCTTTTCAAGGGGCTATAGCAGGTCAATTATTCATACCTACTGTGGTGGCAAATTTATAAACGTGGTCCTTTACTATCCCCGTAGCCACTTGGATGTTGGTGTACGCTGGAGGTGCAGGAAAGGTTCCTTGCACCGTGCCTATAGCTACAGTAAGTCCCTTTAGTTGTGATTCAATTAATCCCAGGTGATCAGAAAGAGGTTGCAATTGTGCTTGGAGAATCAGGGAGAACCTACTTCAAGCACTCATGTTCTGAAAAGTGTCCAGAGGTGCAGCTGGATGTGCAGCTCTTTTCCTCAGCTTTGCTGCTTCTATAAAAGACAACAGAGCTTCTGCAGGATTGTGGGAGTGGTTGGGGTTAAACATGCTACCAACACCCCCATCCCCACTGTGTCCAACAGGTCTTTGATCATCAGTTTTGTCACTGGACACTGCAGGCACCTGCTCCATGGAAAGTATGTGCTCAGTAAGGACAATTTAATTTGTGATGACACCCACCAACCTCTCAGCACGCTATAAATCGTTGTGGCTCTGTGTGATGGATTGGATGTCTCGACCACCTTCTGCTTGACCATACCTCCACACAGCAAGTTGTCCAGCAGTCTATCCCACACAGCTTATTGGACAGCCCCAGAGGAGCAGATAAAAAAGAGCAGGCCCAGCCTTGTCTACTCGTGGATAGGGCCGCTTTTTGCCCGGTATTCTCCCAGGCCACACCTGAGTGCATCACACGTTAAAAGCGCATTCTTAGCCAAGTCCCCTTAAGAGGAATCTGGGTATGCAAGTCCAGTCCCTCGCACCACCAGCACTACCAGTACAGTTCCAGGAAAACACCCTGCACTGCGGGATTGCAGAGAGCACTACAAGCATGTTGTTAGCCATGCCACCTCCCAAAAATTCTGAGAAGGCTTGTCTGGTCCCTGGTACCACAACACCACCAGCAACAGTTCCAGGAAAATACACCCAAACATATTTTCCTTCTGCTGATCAGAATGTTTTACACATTGTGAAAGTGTAGCCAATTAATCTGTGATTACAATTCAGTAGGTGTACATGTAATGTTACCATCCAGAAACAACCATTGTATGAAAGGACAAAGCAAGCCCATACTGTATTAATTGTTGTTCATATATATGCAGCTGTGGATATATTCAAAAGTGTATAATAAGCTAAAATATAAGACTGTTTTTACTACACCAAGTTTTGCTATTTTTTTCTATGCCTAAACCACTTGATTTCTTCCTTTTAAAATTCCTTTATTCATAAGGCACATGTGTCCATTTGAAAGGACAGGGGTAAACTTACCTGTGAGAAGGGTGATGCTCCTACAACAACATCCTGATGAAGGAGCTGCCTGCAGAAAGTAAAGTAAAGAAAGTACACTAAAGGTTAGAGAGGAGAAAAAGACTACAAGGCAGGAGATAGGAAGGAAACGCAGGATTAGAGAATAATAAAATATTTGTGATGGTGTGATGTTAGTTCCCCAGGAAGAGTTCAGTACAGGAGTTCTGAACATAAGGATATACAGGGCAAAAAGTACAAAGTAGCTTTTTGGTCACAAACTCTCCAATTTGAAGTTTTTTAAACAAAACGTGCTTTTAGCAATGTACAAAACACATATTAGAAATCTAAAACTTTTTACTGACTCCTACAATAGGTTTAGAAATGCATATAGATTCGAAGGGGTGTGGTGAATGCATCCCTTCCAAATTCCTAGCTTTATATATATCAATGTTTCAAGACTGAAATTGTGGTTATAAAGCATTGAAAAGTTATCAACCCCCAAACTGGGGTAGTAACCCATTCACAAAAAGGAAGGGTTTCTTTTGGCACCCCTTCTCCTTTCATAATGTTAAATAAATGTTTGGTTGGTAGTAGGCAGCAGTCCCTGGAACCACTGTTAAATCTTCAACAAACTAGAACAAATAAACGTTCTATTTAAATGCTGCTTGGGTTACCTTAAGGAAAAATGGGCTGGATTAAAAAAAATGTCTGCTTTATTAAAATTCAATTAAAATTCAATCACAGTCATGGAGGCTGCTGACTCCAGAAGGCCACCATCCCTGTGATGGCATCCAATTCTTGTGAGTCACAATTCGTGACCTATCTCATTAATATTCATGAGGTAGATCAGATTCCAACCCACTACACTATGGATGTTTAAGAACTGACCTATTAGTAGATAGGTTGGTTCCTAAAAAACCTTTTCTGGTCACAAAAAGACTAGTAAGAATGGAGCAGCATAATGTTTTGTCTCCACTGTCTATATATCATTTATATGCATTTATGTGTGAGTCGTATATTCAGAATTTACCTAACATTCATTCATTTGCATTCTTTCTCACAAAAATTGTGTTAGATCACAACTTACTAGCTTATTGAGAGGTTATACTAAGTTAAATGAGAATCAATATAATTCTGGCTACTGAATGTACTTTCATTTTTTCTAATTATTGTTTGATTGCTAAGAATTAACTATACAGTAATGACTTTTCATCTTGGATTTTTGAGTTAATTTAGCCTTAGACTTTGGACCTTAACTGAGCATTCTCATATAATAAAGTTTGCAAGTGTGTCCTTTTGTTCCCCCTGCAGGTGTATTATCAGGTTCCTCCTTAGAGAAGGGTTTACTGTTATGTATTAGACTGATAGTGAGGCCATTGAGGCCTGGAAATTAATATTCAATAGTTAGTTTCAGATAGACTTTTACCTTGACTTAGAAGAGAGCAGATCTTTCTGTTGGGTTTTCTCCCCAGAGAGAAAGCTTTATGCTAAACACTCTTTTGTGTCCTCTAAACTTCTACTGAGGTCCATGTGACATTGACACCTTCCTCTTTAGAAATCCCTGACTTTCCTTCTAAACTTGGGAAGAGGGAGTTTCTTTACAGAACACATAATTTGGACATTTTGGATTCTTTACATATTGTTTGTTGCTATCCTGTACTTCAAAATACTTAAATTCAGAATACTAGCGCACCTGAATGTTATGGCTGTATTAACATACTTTCTGAACCACTTTCGAATTTGCTGATCAAAGATTGATTAATAATTTGAAACAAATAATAAACCTACACTGTTGAAATACCATCCTCTTTGTCATAATTGTAGCCTTTTGGGTTTACTGTACTTCAAATGAAATTTCAATGTTAGCTCCCTCTCAACGCTTCAAGTCGACAACTAAAAGTCTATACAATCAGTGGGGGATACTATTTGATGATTTAAGCAAGAGATTGTGGTTCAAATATCCCAGCTCCATCAACAGTTTTCGACCAGAAGTTTGCAACCAGATCATACATCTGGCCCTCAGTCAGGAAGAGACACTGCTGCCTTAGAGAGGGACCAAAGAGGGAGACAGTAGAGGATGAATAGCATTACTCAGGGAGCCGTGAACTACTGGGAGCTGCTGGAACAAACCTGAAGCCAAGGAAGGCGGCTAATGAGTTTTACAACCCAGGCTACACAGAGAACAGGGATGAGGGGCAGGAGACGAGGCTAAATGGTACTGCCACTCTAGCTATAACTTCGAATATCCCACCGTGGCCCAAGCGAGGACCGTGGCTTAAGTAGATGTATGAAAAACTACAGAAAGGGAAGTTTGTTTAAAGGGAAGGGTCGATTTTAGAATGTGTAGAATGTGTTTTCTGATTATGTTTGGAATTTGTTTTTTTACCTAACTCTCCTCTTCCCACACTTCCTGTTTTTATTTGGCACCTTTTTAGCACTTCTGGGAATTGGAAAAATACTGATGGGCTTATCAGATAAACAAACTTCGGAAAAACAAACAAAGAAAACAAGACTCTTCCAGCATTAAGGACCGAGGGGACTCGCAGGCAGATGCAAAAAAGGGAAAATAACTAGTAAGGTGCTGAACTAGAAAGCGCTTAACCTCGGTTAGCTTGAAAGAGCTAAAACAGGTACAATAGAGGGAAATCAGAAACAAGAATAGTTAAAGAGACGGAAAAAAGAGGTTAAGCTGAGAAAAGCCAAACTGAGCATTCAAGACAAGATAGTGTTGACTCTCCAAACTCAATGACATTAAGGAGGTCAGTTTGCGAGAAAGGGAGAATCCTATCCCCAAAAAATCAATCAAGACCATTAAGGGAAAATATGCAAAATGAGGCTTTTACCGGTTCTTATTCTTCAGATTTAAATATCAAATTAATCGTTATAGAAAGTAAAACGTTGGAATCAGAAGCCAATTCATTAGTCAATACAATAATGCCATGTTCCTTTAAGAAATTAAGTAGCCACAACACATTAGCTGTAGCCAAATTAATAATAACAAACCCCAATACAAAAGGACAATGTATCTAGCACTTTCTAGTACAACACAAGAAAGAGATCACTTCTACCCAAATAGCACATCTATATTTTTCAAAGACAACACACAATTTCATAGCATGACATTACATAGAAAGACAGTGCTAAAATGTTACTTGTGCTGCAAACTAATAAGACTATTAATTTTAAAAAAAACACCTGCTTGCAAACGATTTTCATTGGACAGAAGCATGATATGGAACTAAATACAATGGATTAATATGCATTACGAACATAGCAATAGAGGTTTAGCCAATAAGCTTTACATGTTCGAAAAAAACATATCCCTTCAGCCAAATAAGCTGCAGGAAAAAAATACTTTACCCTTATAGAGACGGACTGTGCCTATAGCTGAATTTGGATAAATGTCTACAAAGCAAATGAAAAAATACTTATGCACAACATCAAAAATGTATTTTCAACAATCAGGCCTAGTGCGCGCTGGGTATGCTAACTGATCCAAAACTCTATTATAGCCTTATAGCATGCTGCAAAGGGCTATACCTGTTGTTAAAAGCCCTCAACCTGAGTCGGCTTGGGCCTATAATGAGGGAGAGGGCATTAAACAACTGGTATAGCCCAAGGCTGAAGGGCTATAAGGCTATTATTACATTTAACCCACTTAGGGTTGAATGCAATAAATTAAAAATGGAGAAACGTAAAGAAAAACATTGGACTGTTGGAGCACAAGGCTTATATCAGCCGTTATAAGCCCAAAGCTACTCCAGTGTCTTCAATGGCGTTCTCAACATTTCAATGTTTTTATAAGCAATATTTTTCTAAATAAAATCTAAATAAAATTCACTTTCCACAATAGCGACATCCAACTATCCTAAAATGCTTGTCACTAATTCGTTTTACTAAGAAAAAATGAAAGGGAGAAAGAAAAAGAAACACTGAGACTTCAATTAAGTTTTTCAGTTTTTCTTTTTTATGCTGATCTCTTATACTTACCTGTTTGCATTCCGAGGAATCGTGATGAAGTGGTCCATGGAAGGACATCCAAAGAAATGAAGACTTCAACACTCTGCTGCCACATCACCTGGAAGAAACCAGAAAACCTATGCTGAACAAGACTGTCATAGTTTGGCTAATCAGGATATTTGTTACTTTTGAAAGACTGTTTAGAATTCTGAAAAAGTATATAATAAAACTGAGCTAGAACAGTGGCTACTAATTTCTTCACCTCAGAACTACTAAAACTCACATAACTGCACAGATTTGCATACCCAAGTTATGTTTAGGTAAAATGTGTTAATGCAGATTTCCTTCAATAAATTAAAAGTGTCACTTACATGCATGCATGTGCAAATGGAAGGGACATAAAGGATACTTAACATTACCTCTTTTAAATTCTCAACACACTCATTGTAGGCAAATAACTGCTTCTTACAAATTGAGATTCAGGCAGAAAATCTCAGCATTTGAATTCTAAATTCGACTTCATTTTATTGCAGTGAGAGAAATGTCCATGTCTTCCAAAATGTCCCTATTGGTGTTTTTTAAGTGTGAGGACTTCATCACTAATTGGAAAGTACAGGGGAAACTGTACATTTCCATGCACATTTACAGTAACATATTGTACAACAGTTCCAAAACCATTCAATTACAAGTTAAGCCCCATGGAATGGGGAGGACTTAAATTGTGGGGCTGATTTTCCCAGTCAAAAATACAAAGCAGATTTTCCACCTGCTTTGTGTAGGTGGTAAATGTATGCTGGGGCCTCTGGATAGAGTCTGAAGAGTACGAAGAGGGTTGGGGGAGTAGAGAAGAGAAGTTAATTTCTGGAAAGAGAAGGACATTTCTGGAAGGGGAAAGCACTCCTCTCTGTCAGAACAAAAATGGGTAAAGAGGCTTGGCTACTGCTGCAGTCAAAGCCTCATATGATTTTTCCAACCAAAGTCACTAACTAAAAAATTCATGCCTGGTTTCTCTACATCTGAAAAACACAGATGTGGAGAACTTATCAACACAGAACCAGGCAAAGCAACGTTCCATGCAGTCATCTCCCTAACCCTAATTCCCAATTGGGCTGTTAGGATTATAAAGATTCATGGATGATGATCAGGAGGATGATGTTGTTTTGGTAAGAGGATGTGGTATAAAGATTTTAAATTCTCATATTGATTCCTCCAACCACTTAAAACTTCATGATAATGTAACTGAGTAAAAGTACAAAAATCCTAAATATGTCAACCACAAAGTTTAAAAAATGCAGTAATAAACACAATATGATTAAACTCTAGAAGTGCATAATTTTCTGAGGCTTTTCTATGAAATGCAGAAAATGTCACTGCTATTATTCCATCTAGTTGGTTTCCATATCTGCCTCATATTTGTTTAGGAATTCAAAAATAATTTTCACTTTTTGAAGGAAATTGGGTTACTGGTTGAGAGTGGTAAACCCCTGCTCAAGCAGCAGCCACAATTCTTGTCGGTGTGAAGCACAAGCAAACCCTAGATTTGCCTGTGCTTACCCCTCTGTTAGCTTGGCATAAAGCAGTCATGCTTAACTTATAGGCAATGTGTAAAGGATTTATGCAGCACTTAAAACAGTAATAAAGTGAAAGCACAATACAAGAAAAAACCCACAACAATTAAAAAAAGTAGAGTAACATTCAATACATTTTTTGACACCAAAAAAACAAAAATCCAATTAGTAGAACAGGAGACATTTTAAAGATTTAGGTAAAAATAGTGCTTAACAGCACAAAACACCAACTGTGGCTGTCTGGTAATGCCAGACCAAGACAAAGTCATGAGTTCAGGCCAACTGCGAAGGAGTGTAGGCCAGATACAGGGAACAAGTTAGACCCGCTGAACAAAGTACCTTAAATACTGGAGGAGGGGCTCTGCAAGGCCCTGCTTCGAGGATGGCATGCAGCAGCAGTTTCAAGGAGCTGTGGTGTTGCAATATGAGGTCCTGCAATGAGGATGCGCCGCACAGCAGAGGTTCTGAGGAGGTCCTCGCAACGCGATGACCTGCATCAGGGATGTATCTCGCTGTGACAGTTCACAGGAGCTGCAGACCTGCATTGAAAGCTCCTGCATTGGGGATGGATAAGACAGTGGCAATCCTGAGGAGCTACGAGGCCTTGCGTTGGGGATGCTTCACGCAGCAACTGTTCTAATGCAGAGCTGCGTGGTGATGCATCACGCTAAGTTGGCTGTGCTGGAAGCACAGCTAGGTGTGGAAAGCCCTTCATGCCAACCTCCAAAGGTTCAGGCTTCGGGTGGCACCTCGTGGGGGGGAGGACTCACAGCAGGCAGAGTCCAGCTGCAGGGTTCAATGTGGTTGGAGACTTTTTTGCCCCTGAGGCTCTGATCCTGATGCCAGCCAACTAGCCCTTGGAGTCACTCTAGTGGTCCTGGGTTCAAGATGCATGTCCAGTCGATCTAATTTAAGCAGCAGGACAGCAGAGTAACATGGCAGCAGGGCAGTCCTTCTTGCAGCTGAGCAGCACAGCAGTTTGTTTTCTCAGTCTTCTACAAGTCCAGAAGCGTACTAAAGAGTTAGGTCTCTGGGTTGACTATTTATCCTTCATGCCAGCTTTGAAGTAGGAGAAGTTTGTGAAAGGTTCTAACCCTTGAGGTGTTTGGAAAATCTTCCTGCCTGCCCAGACTTGTCTCGGAACAAAAGACTAATGTGAAACCCTTTGTGAGTTTGCTGAGGCAAAGCCTTTGTGATGTTCCAGTTTGGTAAGTGACAGCTCCGGCCGCTCACAGGTCAGAGATGGCCCATCCTCCCAACACCTATTGCCCCTTTGCCTCACTGTCTGAAAGGAATACACAAAGACCATCTGCCACTTACACCTAGTCATGTGACTCTGGATACAGGCTCAAGGCACCGAATGGTTGGGACAAGAAAATGCCAACTTTCTAAAAGTGGCATTTTCAGAACTCTGACTTAAAATCCAACTATATTTTTAAAGAGGATTTTAAATTACAATTCTTTAGACACCAAACTTGATATTCCTAATAGCGCCCACTTGAAAGTTATCACTTATTAAAGGTAATGAGGTAACCTAATGTTATCCTATGGAAGGGGTGGGCCTTGCAGTAGTGAAAAATGAGTTTAAGGGCTTTTCACTACCAGGATTGTAAAAGTTAAAAGTACATGACCATTTTTTAAATACACTGCTCCCTGCCCTTCCGGCTGTTTAGGGCTTACCCAGGGATGATTTATATGTATTAAAAGATGGGTGTTTAGGCCTGACAAGAGGTTTATTTTACCAGGTGTAAATGACAGTTTAAAACTGCACACATGGGCTGCAAAGGCATGTCTCAGACATGTTTAAAAGGGCTACTTAATTGGATGGCACAATCAGTGCTGCAGGTCCACTAGTCGTATTTAATTTACAAGCACATGGGTGACTTATAAGTAAATTAAATGTGCCAGTTGGGTGTAAGTCAGTTTTACCACGTTTAAAGGAGAGAGCCCAATGACTTTAGCACTGGTTACCAGTGATAAATTGTACAGAGTCCTAAAAGCCAACAAAAAAGAGTTTAGAAAACAGGAGGGTGAAGGCAAACCTTTTTGGGATGACCCTGCAAAAAGGGCCAAGTCCAACACTTTTACATAGAGAAAAAAAGGGGGCTGCATAGTACTTTAAGTACTTTACATACAGAGCAGTGTGGAGTCCTTATGATAATAGTTACAAAAGGGCACTATGGAAATGGGCAAGACAATGGAGCTTTGCATAAAGGGAAATGTGAAAATGCTGAGACATCAGTATTTTACTAGCGATTACTAGCGATTGTAGAAACTAACATGCTGGGAAAGTGTTTAAAATCAATGTGACTATGTGTCCTTTACATACCAGAGTTAGGTGATGGGGAGTCTGTAGTGATCATAATATTTTACGTACTTTACAGGATGAATTGATATAGTAATGGTGCTTATATATGTGAACTATAGGATGGGAGCATAGAAACAGGTATGGCAAAGGTTGTTTACATAATGAGGACAATAGTGTTTTTCATTCTGGAAATGTTAGCAGTGGTTTTAATAGCAATGGCGCTTTACAAATTGGAGGCTACATAGAAAGTTATTTGGCAATGTGTGTTTTTCATATTTAGGCAATACGGACACCAGCATCATGGCAATATATGTAAACTAATGGATAACATGACTATCTAACATCTAAGACCGTAAAATCAGTAGGTTGACCTTTAGTACCATCTTGAGTAGCAAACCCTGACAAAGTAAGGAGTCCCATATTTACAAGTGTCCTGTGCCATTGGTGCATCACTTTTTGTGATGCACCAGTAGCCCAGGCTGCTGACCCATATCTACAAGGCCAGGAAAAGTCACTTTGCATGGCTTTTCATGGTCTTATAGATATAGAGTAAGGCAACACAACGCAGGTTGCTGCTCTGCCTTACTTTGCGTCAGGGAGGCGATTCTATGGGTGTTGCATGGGTGTTCCCACACAACATCCATGGATTTTGATGCATTCCCAGATTTACAAGGTTTTGTAAACCTGAGAATGTGCCAAAAGCAGTAACAGTGATGCAACGGGGAGAACTATCTTTATTTCTTTCTATTTTTTCTTCTTTCCATGTGTGCATTCTGCAGCACACATAGGAAGAGGAAATAGCCTCCATTGATTGTTTTTGTGCAGGAAGGTATGCCTTCCTGCACAAAAACACTCATCCCCACAACTAGGCACCTTTGCACTATGGGGCAAGGGCCCCTGCATTGGCACATGGCAGCATTTTGTGCACCAGTGCCGGGGGAGAGAATACAAATGCACCGAATCTTGTAGATACATCACATTTCTGCCCTTTCCCTGTGACGTAGGGGCCACCCTCTGCCACCAGCCTTATAAATACGGCCCAGAGTGTATTAGCACAGTGAGATGCCTTGGATTACATGAATATCATCACTGACAGGTGGGCATTTTCTGAAGTACTCTGACAAATTTCAGAGGCATCACAAGCAGGCTGGCAATCTGGGTGTTAAATTGCTGAAAGCATCCAAATACACTTCTGTAGCACTTTAATATAATTTGCCGCACCCATGAATATTTTTATTTTGGATGCATCCTGGCATATGATGGCAATGGCCTAGAAAATACTAAAATGAGTTCCAGTGGTATATCATTTCCATGCCCAGTAGTCTTTTGGGCTTTGAACAGAGATGTGAACCGTTATCGGATCTGCAGCCAGGCTTAGTTTGAAACTGGTACCTTTCCTCCTGGTATAAAATTATTGCTGGACCTTTTAGTGGGGTACACTATAGCAAATATGCCACACTTCTGTAGTAAACTTACTTTGCCTGCTGTGTGTCCAGTTACGACTTTTTATTTGCGTATTAATTCGGGTAATGCAAGAGACACAGGAAGACTGGAATATTACAGAAGTTTCTCTGTAAATCAGTATATAAAATATATGACTTTTTAGCCAATTCGTTGAAACTACTGTACTGTGAAATGCAAGATTTGTTTCAATTTTCAAAAACATTTTTTTAGAATTTCTGCTGTTGTTCAACATGATACGATACGATAATACTTTATTTGTTGATTAATTAAAATTACTACAGATAATAGATTGAACGTATGAAGATCAAGGTGTCCACTATAAATACAGAAGAAAATAAAGTTACTCCCATCAAATAATAATTTCATCATGTGAAATGCATTAACCGTTTTGAGACTCTTCGGCTGTTTTAGGGGCTACGTCTAAATATTTTCCAGGTATTTGTAGCAGCTGTTTACTGTTTAAGCAAATCGTTAAAGCGTCGTTTGTGGATCGAACCCTAGGAATTAAACATTGTTTTTTTTTAAAGAATGCATGTCCATGTAAACATGAGGGGCAATTAAAACCTACCCTCCACACCAGCAATCTGTCTGGAAGCGCAGATCCAACAAGGCAAACTTGATCGTCCTTCAATAATACTCCACAAATCAAGAGTTAAAACAGTAGAGAAAGCATCTTCCCAAAAAGCCCTAAAACACACCTTTTCAACCAGACATTCGCCAAATGAGAGGACTCCTTTGCGACTGGCCTTTCCTTTCTTGTTGAAACTATGCCCCTGAAGACATTAATACCTTTTCTGGATTGCCGCAGGATGAAGTCAGAAGCAGTAGGTCTGTAGATTTTTTCTACGGAACATACACATTTCAGCTTGAGGGACTGCAAGAAAATGCTCTGTCTCTAACACTGTCACTTTGGACGTGACCACCAGGGAGCCATTACAGACTGACAACATCGGATCTGGCTACCGTGACTGGAGTATAGGCAACAGGACCAGATGACTCACTCAGCCACACCCAACACACAGGGAAGGAAGGAGCCTAGGGCTGGTAAAACAAGGACGAAATTAGCACACAAACCACGCCTGTTACCCATGTGGCCCACCCCAGCTCAAGTAGTTGTCCCCTCACACTCAAGTCTGTAGAAAAGCAGCGCTTAAACATCATAAGGGACTGGGTTAAAATGTTTATACTTTGATAGCCTTTACAGAATGTTGCTGTACGGATACCACCTTCTCAAAAATAGCCAATGTCTTTGAAGGGTAGTATTACACGTGCTGTGAACGTCTCTAGGGCACTCATGAGATTTAACTTATGATGCTTGAAGACTGCACGTGAAAACGCCAATGCTACAGGGTACCGTCATTTCCAGGTTCAGTATGACCTCACCATCAGAGGCCACGTCAGAATTTCTTGTGCACCTGCATTGAATGTTTAAGAGTCAACCAGATGCATAAAGGATAAAAACGTCGAAAGCAGTGGTTCCAAGCTCTTCCCACGTGTAACATTTCACTATCTTTGCAAATGAGGTATTCCTTCTGTTGTTTTCATGTGATGACTACGTTGTTTCTTTGGCAGCAACAATACAAAATATAAAGGAGGACAAACTTGAAGAACTGCCACCAGTCAAAAATCACCAAATATTCAAGGGTGCCTAGGAACTTGGCTCCAGTCTGTTCCAGATATATATAAATATACATATATTGCGTACCTGGCTTTATACCCCCATGACAATCGCTCACTGGCCCTAGAAATGCACCAGCTAAGCCTGCGCCACCCGCAACATTAACTTGTGACATGTTTTTTGGAAAAGTTAATGTGCACCACAGAGCACAATTTTTCCTTTCCGAATCTCTTCCTACGCACGTGTTTTATCCGAAAGGCAGCCGTATCATTTGCCCAACGTTTTTCATAAGCGCATCATTCTCCTGTAGTGATGACAGCTACAACGCGCGTGTTCCAAGACTGATGACTCGAAGGATTTGAAAAGGCAGGACACCGCCTTCACGCACTTAACAAATTATCCCACTCACTCACTGTCGACAACAGCCCTGTCAACGGCAGGCCTAGTCGCAGCCTCCTTAGCAGGCTATTCGCCATTAACTGTAACCTGGTGTGACGCAGTAGGACAGTTGTTTCTTGGGGACCAGGATTTATTTTCCAACATCAGACTTTGGCAACAGCAAAAGAGAGAGAGGCAGAAAAGGGAACAATAACAAGTAAGCGAAAGATAATACATAGGCACTACAAGAGAAAGTAAGGTTGAAAACAACATGCAAGACAGAGATAAAGAAACATGATGTAATGGGTGGTGGAAAAAAGGCATGAGATGAAATCAAGACGAGGCAGTCTTGGTAATCAGTAAAACTGTAATTTGCCTGTGGTGTGGAGGGCTCTTTAGATAAAATGTGGGCCCTTGAATTTTGTTTAAGAATTGTAAACAATAATACATATTCATTATAAATAAAACCCTTCACCCCTGCAGTATTGTATGTTTAAGAACCTTAGTGAGATTTTAACCACACAATGTTATTCAGCATCTTCATTAACATCTGCTAGTATACACTCACAATATTCAATGGCAGCATAGGGAGACAATCACAACTCCACAAGCATACATTTTTTTAACTTTTCTTTTAATTAAGCTTAAAAATTACCATGATGTGCTTGAGAATACATGTCTAGAATATCACAGAATGAAGTGAGGTCAACAGTGGATATAAGAAAAATGAAACACACCTGGTCGAGAGCGAAGGTAAACAATCTGTGAAGGGTTTATCCAACTCTCTATACAGGTGAGATGTCATATAAAGCATTTTCTAAAGAGAGAAAGGAATTCATGATTCTACATTGTGTGACAAAATCAAGACCATATATGATCAATGGGTCCTCGTTTGAAGGAAGCCTTGGTACAAGATGCCCACTGCATGGTAAAGGAGTATTTCCCCTTCTTTGAGTGTTCTGACTGCCCATGAAACTAGTATCCTGACTTTTCTTTGGCCCAGCTTACATGACAAACTGGCATATATGCTGAAGCCTAGGTCTGTCCATGACGACTCTGGTCTAGAACCTGTTCTGTGATGTGGAGGGGCACACCAAACGTGCCCACTGTCCTGACACTAGACTATTGTCCATGTCCTGGGTTGTTGTAAACTAGTGGTGATAGCGCACTGGCTTTGAAAGAGTACAATAATGGACAGAATTTTTTGTGGTTCAGATGGAGTATGCTGGCTACTGGCCAACTCCCGTAAACTCCTGTAAAGTTTTGTTTTTTGTGATACTAGGACCCTTGAACTAAGATCCTGTGTGTATGTTGAGTGCATGTGTGTTTCCTACGTCGATTGCATGTGTGTGTAAGGTATGGATGGTTGCAAGCCTCCGTGTTGTGGTGAGAGTAAGGGGAGTCTTTGTGGATTGAACCTGCTTTAACATGGCACAAGATGGAAGATGAAGTACAACTTTCCCAGAGAGGTGAAGTGTATTGCCTCCATTCATGGAGCTGAAGGGATGAGCCCAGGACACTGAAGAGTGGGTAAATGGTGAAAGGGCGACCTTTATTTAGGAATTCTATGAGAAACTTTAAGCAGGGGATTGCTGTTTAGTCCTTCCTGAGCGCAGCCACTTGGTTGATGGTAGGAGAATGGGAGCAAGTCAGCAGATTCTATTACTAGGGTTAATTAATCTTTTAGGCAGGTCAACCCTTTTGTCTTTCACTCAGTGCTAATTGAGGAAGGCGTATTACAGCCAGGAGCCTAGTCCTCACACTTCATTGTGCTCATTGCTTAGAGACAATATTGTCAATGACCACTGTTAGCCATTCTCTTCATCAAAGACTGATTCTGCACTTCAGTCAGGAGATGAGATTTGGAAAGTAACCACCCTAAATTGGTTGCTGGTCTTTTTACAGAGGATAGGCATCGCCTGTCTGCAAAAACAATATTTAGGTGGGACCAAAATCATCCAACTTTGTTTCAGGTCCAAGTTCTTCTTGACTAAGAGACCGCTCAACATAGTACTCAAAGAGCTCATGTGATCCAGGGCTGGTGTCTCCCTGGCAGCTAGTCTCCAATAGTTGAGAAGATATCACCTGAAGTCTGCATGACTTACTGAGTGCTGAGGGTCTATCTAGCACCTGGAGGCCCGTCTGCATGTTCAGAGAGGAATTGAGTATGACTGGATCTCCAGGAGAAAAGACTGTTCAGGAGGAAAACCCAGCCATATTCCCAGAGTTTGAAGCACCCAGAAGAACAGACTTGTGACCAGGAGTATGACCCATGCCAACCAAAGTTGAGGGGTTACCTGGTCTTTCCACGTGGTTCATGTGGCGAACTGCATAAACAAATCTGTAAACCCCAAGAGCAATTGTCTGTCCTCCAGATTTACCGCAAAGTGGCCAGAATAACTTGTCCTGACACTGTGTTGCAAGTCCTGCAAGAGTCAACAACACCGCCATAGCACAGGCCCCCAATTGCAGGAGGTGAGTGACTGCTGCAAATGCATGCCATGTTGTACATCCCCAGCGATGAGATCCAAGAGATGGGGCCACTGCCTGTGATCCTGTGTCCACCAAATAAAGCACTGAATGTGCAACCTAGAAGGGCGCATCACAAACACCTAGACCACACCATATCCAAAAGGACAGGTAACATGAGGCGTGAAGTGAAAAACTGATAGACTGTATCTTGAACACAAATATACATCTGCATCTTAGAGGCATTAAAGATTGCCAACCTTAACTCTTTTATTCTTGATATGAAATTACCTGACCTATGGGTAAAAAAAGCTCATATTTACTTGAACAATGTTGATAAGGAACTCAAACCTGTGCCAACTTCCTGCCCATGATCCTTCCAGTGCCGCTAGAGCAACGTGGTGGTGTGGGAACTGAAGCAAATGTGCTGAGACACTGTAGATGTTGTTGGAACTACACCAATTATGTGAGAACAATGTTTTTCTAGTCAGAAAGGTAGAAATATGCTAGTACCCCATAGTGTATTAGAACCCTGTACCTGAACCTCTAGTACTGTGTTCTGTGCCATGTTTTGATGTGACATTGAAGTACTTCTTTTTTTTTTACTAAGATAAGAGCTAGACTGGACCATATGTTATTGTGTCTGATGTTTGACTGCTTGAGGTTTGAGTCTCAGTCCACTACCTTAGCCCCTGAGAAGCCTTTGACTGCTCACCCTTGAAACCCTAACAGTTGAGCCATAGCAGAATGGGCCCCAGAACACCAGAAGCGACCCTGGGTAATGCCCAGTAGCACCCACACACCCTATCCCACCCCAAAATAGGCTTTACAGATTTTGTTATGCAAAATATTGCATCTCTGATGTTAAAAAATGGCTTGTTCTTCCCAACCTGAGGCAGTCAAATATTTTGATTGTTCTGCTGACCATAAAAGGCATCTGGCAATTCTTGGAAACACAGTAGAAGAGCAGGTATCTCAGTTTGCATTTAGTGCACTGTTAAAAAAAGCAGTCTCTAGTTGGCAGAGGTATGCACCCGGTCCAAGTAGAGATCACAATCCTAGTCAGGGTAAGTCACAACACATCCCAAATTATCCTGTGCTCACCCTCCGGCATGCTTAACTTAGAAGACAATGTGTAAAGTATTTGTGCAGTAACTCATACAGTAACACAGTGAAAACACCACAAAAAGAACTCCACACCAGTTTATGAAAATAGATAATATTTATTTGGATACAATAAGTCCAAAATGACAAACATTCAATATGCACAAGTCAAGATATCATTTTTAAAAGGTTTAAATGAGTCTTGATCCTTAAGAATCAGTGTTTGTATCCTTTTAACAAACAGTACCTCGGATGAGTCAAAAATAACAACACAGAGGGGCTGCAGAGAAGGAGATGTGTCAACAAGTAAAGTGATGCATCGTTTTTTCTGGTGCGACAAATGCAATGCATTGCTTTGTTCCATGCTGCAAGGTGATGCGTCAGTTTCCAGGAGCACAGCCTTGGTTCCTCCCTGCGATGTGGGGATATTTTGATGCCCAGGCACAATGCGTGGAAAACCCAGAATGCAGAGGCAACAGGTGCTGCGGCGATCAGATAGGTGATGCAATGATTTTTCAGCCATTAGACAGGCACTGCGGCGATCCGGCAGAAATTGCATCGAATTTTGCAGGCTTTGCATCAATTTTCAAAGTGCTGGATTTTCTTCTTTTTGGTGAAGTCTTTAATAGCCCTGAGACCTCAGAACAGGTCAATCCAAGCCCTCAGAGAGTACTTGAGGAGGAAGGCAGAGTCCTTCCAGCAGAGTCAGGGGTCAGCAGGCAGCAGGGCAACAAGCAGGCCAGCAGTCCTTCCAGAAAAGCAGTCCAGATGAGTCCTTTGGGAAGCCGGGCAGTCCCTCTGACAGATTCAAGTTGTAGTTGCAGAAGTACCTGATTGGGTAGGGTCAGAGACCCAGTATTTAAACCCAAAAGTGCCTTTGAAGTGGAGGAAAATTTAAAGAGTGGTTTTGAAGTGCACAGGTTCTCCTTTCAACCAAGCCCTGTCTGCCAAGAGCCCTGCAGAGGGTTATCAGTCCTCTGTGTGAGGGCAGGTCACTGACCTTTGCAGTGTAAGAGAGAGCGCCTTCACCCTTGCTGCGGAGGAAAACACATCTTTATGCAAATGAATGCAGATGCAGCTGAGTATCCTGTGTTTATGGCTGTCTGGGTGGAATGCACAAGGGAAGCTGTCAGCCAGCACAGACCAGACATGGATTGGAGACAGGTTGTAAGGCACAGATGGCAGTAAGTGCAGAGAAATGCCTACTTTTTAAAAGTGGCATTTTGCAAATAGTAATGTAGAATTCAACTTCACCAGTAATTAGGATTTCTCACTACCATTCCAACCATAGCAAATATGACAAGTCTATTCCTCCAGCATCTCTCCTGATGATCCCAATTACCTTCTAGCCACAGTCTAAATTTACCCTTCATCTGTTTCTTTATTTCATATTCTCCCCTGTGGCTATTTCATCCCATTTATTCCATGCCTCATACCGTGTAGGATTATATAACAGCTTCCTTGCATTCATGGTCTGTCTCAAGAAATCTAGCTTTCTAATGTTAAATGTACATTTTAAAATAAATTGCAAACCCTTGTCAGAAGAGGTGCATTTATGCCAATTATGAATCTAGGTACTGTTATAAAACTCAGTACCCATCATCATTTCCTATGCAGGCAAATCCTCTACGGTTATTTTCTGTCCCTCTCTAGCAAGTACGCTAGGAGCCTTCAGCGTTTTTAACAAAGCACTCATTATTCTCACTCAAAATATTGTACAAGCTGCACAAAACAAGCTAGCAAACAACAACCAATTCTAGTGCAGCTATGTCAAAGGTCAAACAAACCCAGTGTTGCTTTGACAGTAACCAACCAATGACACTGCAACTCTGTGGTTACCTCTCAACAGCTCCAGTGAGAAGCTTAACTACTCGGCTGACTAACCAATCGCAGCACAACTTCTTCATGAATGGGAAAAAAACACATAGCCTTTCTCAATAAACAGTCACTAAATAAACTAAATAATATATTGTATGCTCAACATTAATAGGAGGAAATTAGCAAGGTAGAATAAAACAAATATTGCAAACGATAGGAGCAAACCTAGTACCTCTTTGGCACTTTTCAAACTCAATTCATACTAAAGCAGACTCCAGTCTAGAACCATTCCACCTCTAGCCAGTGTACTTACTCCCGTGCATGTAGAAGCAAATGACACCCACCTCAATCAGACCAGTAAATCCCTGGAAAAAAATCTCATTAATTCAGGAAAAATCCCTATGTGTGTGTTTGCAGCGTCTTACAAAACACACTAAGAATTGAACCCAGATTCAACGTCACCTAACCAAAAGCCTCACATGCCACATAATAATTCATCACGGAAAACAAACTTCAATACTGCAATACTTCAATAATTCACCGGAGCACTCGCAAACATCAAAATCAGTCTGCCCAATTCATACTTACAATACTTTTTGCTTAAAAAGAGCATCAGAAGTCAGGGACCCGGCAAAATCCATCAGGAAAATCCACAATGTAAAATTCACTAAAACTAGCAACAGTAAAAATAGATCATGTCTATAGCATAAATGAGGTGCTCTTAACTCACAATCATACTCTGCAACCATAAATTTGTAGCACGCGGAACCTTGGAAATGTTATACCCCAAATCATTACCTCAACAAAATGTCCACAGGTTGATGAATGGTAGATGGGATTAAACCTCAATTTCATGAGGCAATATTCCCCCGAGGTAAGGCATATCTCAACACATCAAAAATATAATTAATAAGTAATAATTGAGTTCTAGATCAGTGGAATAAAGACATAATGAAATTCAAAAGGATTGCAATACAGAATCAGCATAAAGCATTTGTCAAGAAGGCTTTCAGCAAATAATACATTAGAAAGTAGTGCAAAATCTAAAATATTCGAATTACCAAGTGAGCAGAAAAATCATTAAGAAAACAGACAGCATCCCTAGAAGAATCGGAAAGTCTTCTGGCTTACCACCATGAAGATTCATCATGATGTGAGGAAATGTATTACAATTTTAACAAACCAGAGCACAGTTTTACTAAACACCATATTGCCATAGCACTTAAGCACTATCCTACTACATGAGTATTAATTCTGCCATGCTATGCTGAGGTCATCCGGAATTTTAAGGACAAACTAGATATGTGAAAAACAGCCAACTATCTTGAATGAATTGTAAGAATATAGCCTATACTTTTTAACTTTGATAAGAGATACAAAATACTATTGTTGCAAAATGAGTTCTGACCATTTATTGCGCCCGGATTTTTTGCTTTTTTTTAATCACCTGCTTTTTTTTTGTTTTTTTGTTTTTACTGTAGTTGAGTCTGAGTACTTGTGTCTCACCCACGGTAATCACACGGTAGATGGACTGTGCATGTTTACTTGCAGTATCCAACTTTAAGATAAGGCTGCTGCAATGTGGCAAGGGTAAAGGGCACTTGGCAGGTTACACTTGAACCAGTGTGCACATGTGAGGGCTACGTGCTTGAGACTATCATTGTGTGCAGCTTGGTAACTGTACAGGTAGCCTGGCACAGAGGGGAGTCTGCAGGCTTAGATACTGACCTCAGCTCTGCCTTATAGAATTAGTGGGCACTCATAGGTAAGGTCAGAATGGTTTACTGTTTTGTATGCAGTGACACTTTAATATATACATGGGGTAAATCTGCCTTAGTGTGCAGTTTTGCTTCCTATTGACCTACACAGCCTGGCAAGGTATCAAACTGAGGTGAAAGAGGTGCACCAAGATTGATCATGGAAGTCCCAAGAAAATATATGTACACCTTATGGGTCATCCAGAATTTTCATATTTCTCTGTCTCAACTTAGGATCAGAGCCCAAGTCTTTTGACACCTTCCTGGGTTATGTTAATTACATTGCTCACCAGCAGAGGGAACAAATGCCTCCCTACACAAAAACAATAATTAATAGTGCTTCTCCCAGCTCCTGAGGAGGAACGGGTAAGAAAAAAATCTGCATCTGTTAATTAGCTGTCTCAGTGTATCAGGTACCAGCTATCAAAGGCCCACTGAGCAAAGTAGAAGAGCCAGACAGCTCGAACCAGCAATGGAGGGAGCTCCTCTTTGAAGCTTTATTGAGAAAGACCCTGGCAGTGATGTCAGCAAGGGGCGGAGCTGAGGAGCCCAGAGGAGATGTGACCAGTGACTTCTGGACAGCACCTTCTTGAACCGTCACAGCATTCTGTGCAGTATTTGCGGTTGGGAAAGGGATGAAGTAGTGATGTGGCACCCTAGGATTAGCCACGGGTTCCTGGCTTCTGGAACCTTCCACTCCCATTTAAAAACTCTTGCATAAGGGGGAGCAGTTATTGTTATATTTTGGACACTAGGAATGTGATAGCAGCAGCCATGGATAACTAGAAGGTCAAGCCACTTGATGCCCTAATGGACTAAGGACTCTGCCAAAAATTGACCACAGGATCAATGGATGTCTCCAGCACCAGGGAAGCTGGTTCCCTTACAGCCCATAAGGGCTTGTTGGGGGAAGGTCTGGACTTCTGTGCTCCAGCAGGACGATAAGAGCAACAGAGACAGAGGAAAGGAGGCAAGCTATTGCAGGCAGCCAGTGAAACCAAATCCATGCAGAATGCACTGTGTTGGTGGTAAGGAGATCTGCTGAAACTGCTCCTGATAGCTATAGCTCACTACAAAGAGAAAACTGAGCCCATTATCATCCAGATTGGCCCAATGAGGCCCAAATTATGGCTTTTTGAATTTCTATGACCTTCCACACCTGAAACAGAGAAATGGAGCACATGGGCTCTGACGCTGTTTTCCAAACTTCACCCTGAGGTAAGCCAGTGACTGGGGTTGGCACAAGATTTATTAAAAGATGTATTCATTTATATTTTCCAGGGGAGGGGAGTATGTAAGACCCCCTTCCCAGACTTTCTATTAACCTAGGAACTCCATCCCGTGGACCGTGTACAATGTAAAGGGGGACTGGACCCCATCCCTGACCCCCAAAGCAAAGGAGGAAGGGGGAGCCCTATTGCACCCCCACAGTGATGGGAACTGACTCTCACTCCACATGCCCATGTCTAGGGGGTGCAGGGTTCTAATAGGAAACAACATCTTGCCTGCACAGGGTAGGCAAGGAGAACATAGCTGTTGAATTCCGTACTAGTAACAAAGAGTGCTGGCTGGGGCAGCCAAGAGTGGGCTACTTGGGATGCTCCCTTTACCAGAAGCAACCTGGAGTCTGGTGGACATGGACACACAGGAATAAAAAGAAAGTAATAAAAGGAAAAAAACACCAGAAGAAAATAATTGTGGGCTCCCAAACACAGTGGGAGGCCCAAAATACAGTGCAAGGTCTACAGTTGACCCTTGTGTGATCCATTCCTGTTGTTGGCTCTAGGCCCAGGCACACAAGAGAGATAACATTTTCACCGGGACAAGTGGGGGAACACTGGGTGGTAGGAAGTTTGAGGATCCCTGCACATTCCTGTAGTTTATGTCACAGTAATGAAAGGAAAATGTGTATTTTTATTCAACGTTTCACTTTGCAGGGTATTCTGGGTAAGAAAATATTCAGAGAATCAAACAAGTGATACCTCCCTGGACTCTCCCAGGTGTCTAGTTTTTAGAAATGTCTGGGTTTGATAGGTTTCTCTACATGGTAGCCAAACCCAGGACTAATTAGTACACCTATGGCAGTTATCATTATCGCCACAATATGTTTTGGGCCCTTCCCTGTTGTGGGCACTTGGTGTAGCCAGACAAGTAATTTACCATTTGTATCAGAAGACTTAGGGAAATGTTGGGTAGAAGGAGGTATGTGGCTACCTGCAGATTCCAGACCTTGACATCACAGAAATGTGTGTTTTTAGTTAATGTTTGAGGTTTGCAAGGGATACTGGGTAAACCATCAGGTAAGTGCCATACCAGTCACCCCACCCTGGATTTCCTTAGGTGTCTGGCTTTCAAAGATGTACAGGTTTGCTAGGTTTCCGCAGGTGCCAGCTGAGCTGGGCCAAAATCCACAGGTAGGCACATTGGAAAAAAAGGTCAGTTTTCAGTTGAAAAATGTGATGTGTCCATTTTGCATTTTTGGGCCTTTCCTGTCACAGATACTAGCTCAACCAAACAAGTATGGTACCAGTTTTGGCCCTGATTTATATGTTTCTGTGCCGCATTAGCATCATGTTTTGATGCAAAAGCAGCGCAAACTTACAAAATACAGTTGTAATTTGTAAGTTTATTCCGCTTTTGCGTAAAACAATGAGGCTAAATCAGGGCCTTTATCTGTAGACTTAGGGGAATACAGAAAGTGTTATTACCAATTGTATTTCTCTCCATTTAAGCCTTCCAAATGTAGGTCAGTGTGTAAGAAAGAAGGCATTTTGTAAAATGCCCTCTAATTCACATGCTACTATGGGTACCCACAAATTTGGAGATGTGCAGCTAGCCACTGCTTCTAAACTCCATATCTTGTGCCTATTTTGGAAATACATAGTTTTTCTTGATAACTATTTTTCACTCTTTATATTTTACCCTTTATATCCGTGCAACCAGAAGGGTCCAGTGTTTGTAATGGTATATTGCTTTAGTAAATCAGCCATTGTGATGTGAAGTTACAAATGAAAATGTTGTCGCAAGTGGCCGTTTTGTCCTACTAATTTTCAATATTTTTTTATTTCAACACTTAGGTTTGATAGAGACCAAATTTTACTAACACAATAGTGGCATAGAGGTTAGCATATGGTGACTTACAAACCTTCATTTAAAAGCCTAACAGAAAAAATGACATTAAAATGTAAAATGTGCACGTTTGAATTATGGTGGACAAAGTGGGATCCATTCGTATTTGACATTGTATTTTAAACATTAAAGATATTGTGCATTTATATTCGAGTGAACTACTGACGTGAACTAATATAAAAAGTATTATTTTTAGAGAAACTGTTGAGATTAAGGGGGTCATTCTGACCTTGGCGGTCCATGACCGCCATGGCGGAGTGCGGCGGAAGCACCGCCAACAGGCTGGCGGTGCTTCCTGGGCGATTCTGACCGCGGCGGTAAAGCCGCGGTCGGAAAAGGGGAGCCGGCGGTTTCCCGCCGGTTTCCCGCTGGGCCAGGGAACCCACCATGGCGGCGCTGCTTGCAGCACCGCCATGGGGATTCCGACCCCCTTACCGCCAGCCTGTTTCTGGCATGGGCAGTGCAGGGGCCCCCTAACAGGGCCCCACAAAGATTTTCACTGCACCCGTCGCACCCCTTCAACTCCGCCGGCTCATTCCGAGCCGGCTTCATCGTTGAAGGGGCTGTCCCGCTGGCCCGGCCGGCGGTCTTCTGGCGGTCGCCCGCCGGCCCAGCGGGAAAGCCAGAATGACCGCCGCGGTCTTTTGACCGCGGTGCGGTCTTTCGGCGGGAACCGCTTGGCGGGCGGCGACCGGCGACCGCCGCGGTCAGAATGACCACCTATGTATATTAAGAGTAATAAATGAGCATGAATTAATCATACTTTTATTGATTTAAATGAATTTATGAACGTGAGTTACGTATGCAGAAAATTCAATGCACATTTAAACTATTCCTAATATGTGGTGAATAATGTTTGCAATTAAGTAATTTGTGTTAGACCTGACAGCCTTAGGGTGGTCACCCCCAACTTTTTGCCTGCCTCCCTCCACTTTCTGACACTGTTTTTGATGGTTTGAGGACTCTGCACACTTTACCACTGCTAATCAGTGCTAAAGTGCACATGCCCTCTTCCTTAAATCATGGTAAAATTGGTTCATACCCAATTGGCATATTTGTTTTACTGGTAAGTCCCTAGTAAAGTGCACTACATGTGCCCAGGGCCTGTAGATTGAATGCTACTGGTGGGCTTGCAGCACTGGATGTGCCATCCACATAAGTAGCCCCTTAACCATGTCTCAGGCCTGCCATTGCAAACCCTGTGTGTGCAGTTTCACTTCCACTTCGACTTGGCATTTAAAAGTACTTGCCAAGCCTTAAACTCCCCTTTTTCTACATATATGTCACCCGTAAGGTAGGCCCTAGGTAACCCAGAGGGCAGGGTGCTGTGTGGGTAAAAGGCAGGACATATATCTGTGTGTTTATATGTCCCGGTGGTGGAAAATTCCTAAATTCATGTTCTAATGCTGTGAGGCCTGCTCCTTATCTAGGCTAACATTAGGGCTACCCTCATAAACTGTTTGAGTGGTAGATTCTGATTAGAAAGGGGTAAACAGGTCATATTTAGGATGGCCAGAATGGTAATACAAAATCCTATTGACTGGTGAAGTTGGATTTTATATTACTATTTCAGAAATGCCACTTTCAGAAAGTGATCATTTCTCAGCACTTAAATCCTTCTGTGCCTTACAATCCACGTCTGGGCTGAGTTGGTTGACAGCTCCCTTGTGCATTTCACCCAGACAACCACAAACACAGGATGCTCAGTCACACCTGCACACATCTGCATACTGAATGGGTCTTCCTGGGCTGGAAAGCCTGACACTTAACATTTCAAAGGACAGTGGCCTGCCCTCACACAATGAACTGCCAAACCCCCTACTGGGGCCCTGGCAGACAGGATTGTACTGAAAGAGGACCTTGTGCACTTCTAAGCCACTTTTTGAAGTCTCCCCCACTTCAAAGGCACATTTGGGTATATACACTGGGTCCATGACCCTACCAACTCAAACACTTCCTGGGAAAGAAACTCTGAACCAGAATCTGCAACATGCCAAGAGAAGCTGCCTGGCTGCCCAAAGGACTCACCTGGACTGCTGTGCTGTAAAGGACTTCTCCCTTGCTGTTGTCCTGCTGCCTTGCTGGCCTCTGACTCTGCTGAGAAGTGCTCTCCAAGGGCTTGGATTGAGCTTGCCTCCTGTTTCCTGAAGTCTCAGGGCCAAAAAGACTTCATCTCTGCAAAGAACGCCTTGTGCGGCGAAAAATCGATGCACAGCCTGCCGGAAATTACACACAGCCTGCTTAGCGGGGAAAGAATCCCCGCATCACTGAACTGGAACGACGCAGCCTGGCTCCCCGAGTGGAGATCGACGCAGCGCTAGTGTTCCGACTGGAACTTCGACGCACAGCCCACTGGATCAACACATCGCTGAGATGGAACAACACAGCCCGACGTCCTGCAAGAGGAATCAATGCAGTGCCTGCCGTGCATAAGATACTCCCACGCAACACCCACCGGAACGACGCAGCACCTGCGACTTCATCCTACTTGCCCCGGATTTCCATACATCGTCTCTGGGTGTCAAAAGACCCCGACTCGCAAAGAGGATACAAGCCTGCGCACTGGAATTCAACGCAAAGACCTTGCCACATGGAAAAGAATCGCTGCATCATCTGTGTGCACCTGGAAATCTGACGCACACCTACCTTTTTCAATGCATCTCCTCCTCTGCAGTCTTCGTGCATGTAATTTTGACGCAAACCAGGTACTTTGTGCTTGCAAGAGACCATTGTTGCTTTTAAGAACTTAAACCTCACCTTATCATTACAAAAGTGATATTTCAACTTGTATTTGTCAAATCGTGATTGTTTTGACCTTAATCTACTCAGATAAATATTCTATATTTTTCTAAACCTGTGTGGTGTATTTTTGTGGTGTTTGCACTGTGTTATTGCATGATTTGTTGCACAAATACTTTACACATTGCCTTCTAAGTTAAGCCTGACTGCTCAGTGCCAAGCTACCAGAGGGTAGGCACTGGATAATTTGGATTGTTTGTGACTTACCCTGACTTGAGTGAGGGTCCTTGCTTGGACAGGGGTTAACCTGACTGTCAACTAAAGACCCCATTTCTAATAATTTGCCTCGCAAAATTAATTTAAATTGTAAGGTGCACAATATGTTTTATATGTATTAATGTGTATTTAAGCTTTCTTAGTTAGATTAATTTTACAGTAGAAGGGGAAAATTACTTGCTTATTCTGTTTCCCTCTGACCTGAATTTTTCCCCTTGGTTGCTGACATATTGCTGAATGCCCTATTGATTTAAAGACAGAGCACATGTATTGGTAAATTTACAATGCAACAGTATTTGTTCTAGCTGTGGAGCAATGCAGGAAGCCTTGTTGGTTTCACATGACAATTGGTCAATTCATCCTATGAACTGTGGGAAAGGATTCCAAAGTTACAATATACAATTAAGTATTGTATTCTGGTGAAACTGTATGAATTCATTGAGATGACCATGCATCTTCCCCGAGAAAATCTGGAATAGTTGGAAAGTTGATGGGCGTGTGGAAGTCTAATTAAATATTGATTCTAGTGCGCAACATGAGCCCACCTGGAGGACCAACCGGAGACTGGTAGACATTTCTAGTTAGGAAGAGACTCTTGAAAGTTTTAGTTAGTCTGCTGCTGTCTTCCGAAGCCTTAGAGTTCTTCTTGGGGGTTCATGCTGTCACCTCCTGTCCCTATTTAAGTCTTCTGCCACAGTTAGTCTTTATGTTATGAGTTTTCTATTAGTCTAATTGCCCCGCTTACTTATGCTGTTCAGTACTAAGTATGCCCAAATAGTAGTGGAGAAGTGTGGCTCAATGGTTAGAGCGGCAGACCCTGAAGCAGAGATCTGGCTCAAGACCAGGGTTCAAGTCCTGCTTCGGCAGGTCTTGGGCTCAATTCCCCTTGACCAGATAATTCTCGCCTCGGTGCCTAATCTAATTTATGGGTCCCACTCTGCAACTCTGGGCAATAGCTTGCTTAATCTCCACAACAGCCCCAACAGCGCTTGGATGCCTGGCTTCACCCTGGGGGTGCTCAGTAGTGGGCGCCTCACAGGGAAAAGCCAGGAGGGGTTCCATAGCGCTATGAGTACAGTGCCTTGAGACCCTAACGGGTGAGTAGTGCGCTATACAAGTGCTAATTTACATTTACAATAAATTCTGAACTGCTGACCTTCCCTATGTGCAGCTTGTGTTCTGCACTGTCCTGATGCTGTGCAACGTTGAACGCTCTGCTTGATGAGACTTGACTGCTTGCTGTCCTATGAGGAGAGGTATAATCCAAATGTGGTTTCTTGTTCTCCTTTCACCTTAGATAATTACACCAGTGTATTTTTATAGTGAGTTACCCTAGTTAGATGATTTTTCCACATTATTTTAGTCCCTTTTTGTTTTGCCCGCATGTGTTAGTCCGTTTCCACACATACAAGTTCAAATTTGTGTTAGAGATAAGGATGGCCCACCAGGCCTGAAAACTAATTGTTATTAACTGAACTTAGATGATTTACTGATGTCACCAGCATCTGCTTTGAAATGTGACTTTAATGTCCATATTATTGTCTTATTAATTGGTGTCATACTTTTGGAGTGTTTAATAGTATTGATGTTTGGTAGGCTTAATCTCTTCCGACGTTTTGGTCAGCCTCTGGTTTTCATGTATGTTTATAACTTAGTTTTGCGCGCCAATTTATTTTACATGAGCTTTGCGGTTGTAATAAAGCTTTGAAACTTTGCTCATTTGGAGTCTTCTTTATGGTAAAATATGGTTATGGTGATTTAAAGTGTTTATGTTTCCCTTGTTTTTGATCAGTGATCAATGAATCCAATTACCACATTCCTCACTGAGTCCCCAGTTCCAGTCGACTTCTAGTGGTGGGATAAGTAATGGTGTCTCATCAGGGAGCTTGAGGTTTCTGAACCAGAGGTGGGAAGAAGACCTCTGAAAGAACTGGAGACAAAGAGTGTTCTAAAAACGTAAAGTCATTTTAAAATCCTGGTGGATGGTCCCCCATCTACCAAGAGGGCTGAGGACATGACCTACCTGCCAGTGGAGGATTTGTACACTCTTTTCATAAATCCACATCTGCCTGGCATGCATGTCCATGCTGTGTACATAGCTACTGCCATGGGGGCTTTCTAAAGCGTATTCAAGGTTAACGGAGCAGGCGGCATGCTTAAAATGCCCACTTGGGAAGTGTTTTTGTTCAGTGAAAACAAACTCCCAGGTACATTTATTATACGGAGAGCAAGATGGCGGCCGCGGAACACAGCCGCGAAGCGTCTGCTCCGACCAGGGAAACCTCCCAGTGCTGCGGCAGCTCTCCCGCGGGTCGGAGCCTCCTTCGGCAGCCGCGCTTACAGGAAACAATGTAGCAACATTGTAGCGGCATTGTGTTGACTCACGTTGCTTTACCTGCTCCTTCTCTCTTTTAGGGGACGACTGTCCCAGGGCTGTCAGGAGGGACGGCACAGGGGAAATATTGCGGATGGTATCGTTTTTTGAAGGACTGCTCTTCAAGCGAGGATTGTTTAGGCTACTTGGCTCCTGGTTTTCTGCGGGGCTTTTTTCCTCTCTGGGAGAAGCAAAACTACGAGGATTTGTTGACGGAGGCTAAAAGGATTGCAAAAGTGCCTGCCCGGGATGCGGTCTGGACTGCTCCTGTTCCTACCTGGAGACAACTACAGGTCTGAGCTCACGGGTGCCAATTGGGGGCAATTTTCGACGTGGACTCAAAAAACGGTCAGAGTTTCTTTATTTTATTACAAATATTTGACACTGGGCGTATATTACAATAACGCATTTTGTATCAAAAAACAAAAAAAAAAAGTAAAAATGCCACCTAAGGGAGTGAAAAATGTGACTCTGTCTGGACGAGGCAAGCCGGTAAGAGTAAGCTTGTCAGCTCGGCAGGGGAGGGTACGGATATAAAACAAGGCTTAGGTGAGAAGGTTGTCTCCAAAAACAAGAGTGCTTCACTGGACAGGTATTTTGAGAAAGGGAAGGACATACTGGTGGGGGGTACAGATACCCCCCGCCGCCGTGGAGGAGGCCGATCCTCTGGTAACCGAGGAGATAGCGGCTATAGATGGGCCCCCCCCGTATGAAGGTGGGCAGAGTGATGTTGTTGATGTGGCAACTTTACAAGTCACCGGGAGTCAGATGGAGCAGAAGGAGCAGAGGGAGCAGAGGGAGGGCGCACAAAGCGCTAGGACATTATCACAGGTGGAGCGGAGGCCGGTGGAATTACGTGATAATGAGATAATACAAGGAGACAAGTTTTTCTCACTATCAGATCATTCAAGTTGGTCAAGTAACGAGCAGCTGGATTTGGAGGCGGATAAAACTTCTTCTGAATTTGAATCTGAGGTATCCTCCTTGGCACTGGGAAAGGAATTACAGGAGAGTAGCAGGAGTGCTACCGTTAGGAAAAAACAGAGGAAGAGAAGTGAGCAAGTAGGACTTAATAAGCACTCCACTAACCCATTGGACAATAAGGGTCTTCAGGGGCTTCAGTGGGAGTATTCCAAAGATGATTTAACTCTATATGATGATGGTGAAAAACAGCCTAATCCTGTGTCACTGGAAACCATATATCAAAGCATTATGGAACACTGAGAGGAATCTAAATTAGAGAGCCGTAGGACTCAAATGGCTTGCCGCAAGATGCAAATCCAAATTCGTCGAGTAGCCAAGACATGTTCAGAGTTTACTACACGGATGGAAGAAGCAGAGACCCGGATCTCGCGTCTGGAGGATGAGGCTGGAGCCCACCAGTCATCTCGAGAAGTGATGGAGAAACAACTTGAGGACACTCAGTGGAAATTGACAGATTTAGAGGACAGAATGAGGAGGAATAATTTGCGCGTCCTGGGTGTACCAGAAGGACTTGAAGGATCAGACACACATAGCTTTATGGTCGCACTTTTTAAAGAAGCTTTTCCGGATTTACACCAGTGGGATTGGGACAAAGAGGTTCAAAGAGCCCATCGATTTCCTTTTAGCAAAATAGGACCAAACTCAGAAGGAGGAAGTGGTAGACCTAGAGTAATATTAATTTCTTTGCTTAATTATCAGGCAAGGCAGGCTATATACGATCGAGCTCGACCCAATGCTAGAAGTAAGGCTAAGGGATGTGAGTTTTTTGTGAGACCAGACTATTGCCATAATACTGTTGAAAAAAGGTGGAGGCTCCGGCAGTTAATTCAGCCACTTCAAAGTAAGGGGGCACAGGTTTTTTTATTAAATCCGGCTAAACTGAAAGTAGTAATTGATAACAGGACTCACTACTTCACGACAGAGGAGAAAGCAAGGGCTTTTTTGGGTGGACTTAACAGTCCGGTTTCCTAAGATAGGTTTTCTGGATTGGGGCATAGGGGTAGGGGTAAAGTAGAGAGGGATAGGAGTTAAGCCCTGAGAAGTCAAGCCAGGGGTAAGAAAGAAGCCTTTTAGGATTAATCCCCCCTTTAGGGGGGGGAAAAAAAAAAAAGGGAATTTTTTTTGTAGTTGGCTAAAACAGGGTTAGATAGAGAGAGATAAAGGCAAAGAAAGGGAGAAAAGGTAAAAAGGGGAAAAAAAAAAAAGAAAAAAATAATCACGCACTGGGTAGGGATGGTCGGAGCGGAAGCTTTACCATCATTAGGGACAGTGAGATCCCATACTCTCTATAAATTGGGTGTAAGGGTAGGGGTAAGGGTTGCAGGGGGGTGGGGGGGTGGTTGGTAGTAGGATTGGGGTGCCAGGGGCGGGAGGATGGGAGAGGGGGGAGAGGGGTGGTGGGGAGTGGGGGGGGGTACTAATATAGGCAGAAACGTTCAGAACAATTTAATGAAGACATATCAAAAGAAGAGGATGTATAGGATTCAATATCAACAAGATGGTTCCTTTAAGGGAGAAAGTATTGACGTGAGATTAGTATATCAAACTGAGTGATATGGCAAATAGATTAAGGATTTGTACATTGAACATTTGCGGTCTAAATAGCCCTCAGAAAAGGAAAAGAGTGGCAGCTGGTCTTAAACTAATTAAATCAGATTTATATTGTTTGCAGGAAACACACATTGCATGGAGTAAGCGAGAGCTCATACGAGAGCTTGGGTTGACGCCTCTTGTTTGTACCAGACAGGAGGTATCGACACGTGGGGTGACGATACTTGCCAGAAATAACAATGTACAAGTTTGTGGATCTCGAGCAAGTAATGATGGGCGGTGGGCTCTCTTAGAATTATCCGTGAATACATTTAAATTTACCCTCTGCACTATATATGGATCAGTCTTGGACGAGGCTGAGCCTCTGGATACGTTGAACATGGAACTAGTTGGATGGCCCTTACCAATAATCATTTGTGGCGATTTAAATATACACTTAGAGGTAGGTAGTAGGAGCATGGGCACTCAGAGTTTATATCAGGGACGAAAGCCTAAAGTATGGAAAGCTCTAAGGAGGTTAGTAAGGGAGCATGGGTTGAGAGATGTCTGGGAAAATATTAAAACTTTAGATCCAGGGTATACCTATTACTCGTTCCCACATGCCAAATTGGTAAGGTTGGATTATTTTTTTGTATCACAAAACTTAATTCATGGGGCTGAAATAGAATGCAAACCCAGATTCTTATCAGATCATAATCCATTAATATTGTCTATAACAATTAAGGGACCATCTAATCCACGTCGTGTATGGACATTTGATAGGAAATTGTTGGTTGACCCAGGATATATATCTCATATGAAAGAGTGGATTCACCACTTTTTTGATATTAATAGGAATACGGCAGATCCGGGGATGGTATGGGACTCATTTAAAGCTGCAGTGAGAGGTGAAACTCTTAGCTATAGTTTGGGAATACAGAAAATTAGGGGGAAGGAAATTGTAGAACTTAAAGAAAGATTAATAATAAAAGAGAGGGAATTAGCTAGTAAAATTACTGGTAGAGAAGACATTACTCTCACTCAGACCCAAATGGCGATTCTTAAGGCTAAAATAAATGCTTATTTGAATAAAATAGTGGCAGCCGTCTATCAAAGTCACCGATTGGAGTGCTATGAATATGGTGAATCCACAGGAAAAGTCCTAGCTAGACGGGTCAGACAAAAGGCAGTTAAACAGAAAGTTTTGAGTATAATTGATGGTAATGGGTGGAAACATACAGAGTTAGAAGGAATTCTAGAGGTCTTTAAGGATTACTATCAGGAGTTGTATAGTGAAGATATAGTGTATTCTGAACAGCTACAAAAAAAGGTTAGTGAATTTCTGGGGGAATTAAAAAGTGTAAGGCTCTCTTCTGAAGAACAAATTACATTAGATGCACCAATTCGTATTGATGAGATAATTGAGGCAGTAAGCTCCCTGGCAACAGGGAAAGCTGCTGGGCCGGATGCAATACCACTTGAATTTTACAAGACCTTCCTGATAGACATTAAAAAGGATATGCATAGCATTTTTTGTATAGCACAGGCAGGTCAGGCACCTCTATCATGGGAATGTGCAAGTATTATAGTGCTAAAAAAAAAGGATAAATCAACAGAGTTCCCCAGTTCATATAGACCCATATCCTTGCTAAACGTAGATGGAAAGATTTATGCAAAGATTTTGGCCAGTAGATTGGCAAATGTGATAGTCAGGCTGGTTAGAAAACAACAACATGGGTTTATTCCAGGTAGAGATACAATAGATCATATAAGAAGAATAATAGCCATGTTTGATCTTGCAGAACTATATCAAACAAATCTAGGATTATTACTTTTGGATGCCGAGAAGGCATTTGATCGTGTATCGTGGAAGTTTCTATGGGAAGTTATGCGCTGGAAAGGTATAAGGAGCGGATATATTACAGCTATAAAAACTTTATATGTAGCCCCAAAAGCTAGAATAAGCATTGCTGGTTTGGATTCAGATATTATCTTAATCTCTAGGGGGACTAGACAAGGGTGCCCATGCTCCCCCTTGCTCTTTGCGCTATATATTGATTCTTTCTTGCTGAGATTAGAAGAATGTAAAAATATTCAACCTCTATTATATCATGGAGAAACATATAAGGTGTTTGCATATGCTGATGATGTAGCTATAGTGACAAGCAATACGGAGGAAGCTATTAAGGCAATAGAAATAGAGGCAAGAGAGTTTGGAAGATACTCCGGATATAAGCTGAATTCAGATAAAACACAAATAGTATGTTCTGGGCACGTTTCAATAGTAGATAGACGATTGGTATCTGAAGCAGTATATTTGGGGGTGAAGATTACATCAGTGGTTAATCGGTTGGTGGAAATCAATTTTATCCCACTATTAAATAGAATAAAGAGGGATTTAGACCGAATGCATAATTTGCACTTATCGCTAGAGGGTCGTTGTAATGTATTGAAAATGATGGTTCTGCCAAAAATCCTATATTTATTTCGGGCTATTCCCCTTGAGGTTGATAAAAAATGGCTCAAAAGATTGGAAAAGATGGGGAATATTTTTTTATGGGGATATGCTAAAACGAGAAGGGCAATGAAGTATATGACACTTCCCAAAGATCGAGGCGGGTGGTCAGTCCCTAATTTTACACTGTATTACTACGCCTGTTGTCTTCAACATATGGATGAACTTATAAGGGGAAGGTTTAAGGGTAATGAAGAAGTAAAATCAACCCCTATTTATACTATGATGGCGGGTGGGGAGGCAAGTGGTTGGTTATCAAAATTTGAGGAACCAAGTTACTTCAAAAAAGTAAGATTTAAGCCTTTTTTGTCCGCCTTTAAGGTTTGGGCTCAGATAAAACGAAGTATGGGACTGGGAAAGATTACGGCTTATACACCAGTGAAATTCTCAGCTATCCCAAATCATATCTTTAGGGATCCCATACTAGATTTTTGGCATTCTAAGGGAATAAATAAAGTCGGATACTTGTATTGTAAATCCGGTTGTAAATCATTTACGGAGTTGCAGTCTCAATTTGGCTTACCTAAGACCCATTTTTTAAAATTTTTGCAAATACTACATTTTTTACAGTCTCAGAAGTACGGTAGGGTACAGTTGTCGGAGATCCCGGTAGTTGAGGCTGTAAAAAATGGGGCAAAGATTGGTAAGCTATATAAGCTACTAACAGAGTTACAAGTAGATGATATGGCACAACAGAATGAGCGATGATTGCACGATAGGGGGTGGCTGGAGAGTGGGTGGACCAATCCCTAGCCATGGCTGAGACAACATTTCTATCAGCTAATTTGAAAACCCAGCATTACAAAACACTGATGGACTTATATTATACTCCAGCAAAACTGAAAAAGTGGGGAATATCCTCTGGAAGCTGCAATCGATGTGGGGAAGTTGAAGCTGAGATAACGCATATGTTTTTTGTATGCCCAATGTTGCAGGGAATATTAAATGAGATAGAGGTATTCCTTAAGATGATCACACATTGCAATATTCGGGTTACTGTTATGCTGGTAGTATTGGGAGTCGTGGACTCACCTGAAAGTATGGAACCGGCACTGTATAAAATTAGGCGATTTTTATTTTTGTCTATGGCAGTATACCGCATATGTATTGCTACAGATTGGCTCAAAAAAGAACCCCCCACGTTTGAGGGTTGGCGCTCTAGATTACTTACCATCTATAATACTGAATTAAGTCTTTATAAGTTAAAGGGTCATAAGAAGAGACATAGAGGAGAACGAATGTGGGCACCACTGACTAGATGGTTGGAATATCAAGATACAGTTTAAAAAAAAAAAAAAAATGTTAATTGTTTCGATATGTGATATATATAACTGTTGTATTTTTTTTTAAGGTCTTCTTTCTCCCGTTTTGTTTACTCTGCTTTCTTTGCACGGATATATTATGTCTTCTTCTTTTTTTCTCTTATGTAACCCCCTCCCTCCGGGAAAAAAAAATAAATAAAAAAAAAAAAAAAAAGAAAGAAAACAAACTCCCAAAGGTTTTTTTGTGTTTCTCTGAGCAAAAACAAATGCCCTAAATGGGTAGAGAGTTTTCTCCGTGCACACAGGGGCCATTTAACATTTTCCCTGCATTGTATGGCAGGCATGGGTAGAGAGGAATGAGTGACTTTCATCCAGCCTTGAATAGGGAGAGGTATCTCCCCATAAAACGCAATAGTACTGTGGTGAATGGGCTGCTGGCCAGGAATTACAGTCTGCGGAGGCATCAGAGGCCACACCATCTCTGAACATGACTCCACATTGAGTGAGGGAACTGCAGGTTTGGCAGATTGAAAGGACTACTGATCTACAACTTTCCTCCATGCTACCTAATCCTCTCAATTAGGCCATTCATTTGTTTTAATGCACTAGCATTAGCCAGTCAGTATATTTTTGACAACATATTAAAGAGCAAACACTTTTAAAACAACTTTATATAGGTCCCACTTGTTCGATAAGGAAGCATCTTCGGAATTATTTGGGGTGAAAAAATCTCTCATGAAAGCAGTCATTTCGTTAGAAAAGGTAGAGTCTGGTAAAGTAGTGTCTGGTGAGAGATAGTTATGAAACCTGCCTCTAACACTTGGGCGCATATTTATACTTTTTTAGCACCGCATTTGCGTCATTTTTTTATGCAAAAGCGGCACAAAGTTGCAAAATACAATTGGCCCATATTTAGACTTTTTGACGCAAACCAGCGCCGGCACTGGTTTGCGTAAAAAATTGTACCGCCGGCTAACGCCATTCCAACGTGCCAGGCGGGCATCTTATTTATGGATTGACGTTAGCCGGCGCTGCGGGCTGGTTAGAGTAAAAAAAATATGACTAACCGGGCAGCGCAGGCGTAGGGAAGAATGGGGGTTGTCTGTCAAAAAAATGGTGCAAGTCAGGTTAGAGTAAAAAATTATGGCTCTAACCGGACTTGCACCATTTTTTGACGCACACCCCCCATTGAAATGACTCCTGTCTTAGTAAAGACAGGAGTCATGCCCCCCTGCCCAATGGCCATGCTCAGGGGACTTCTGTCCCCTGGGCATGGTCATTGGGCACAGCGGCATGTAGGGTGGCCCAAGTTACGCCCCCCATGCCACTTAAAAAAATACTTACTTCAACTTACCTGCACTTACCTGGGATGGGTCCCCCCATCCATTGGTGTCCTCCAGGAGTGGGCGACGGTGGCAGGGTTTGTCCCTAGGGGCAGGGAAGGGCACCTGTGGACTGCTTCCATTGTCAGAGACCATGGAAATGAGCCCACATGTCCCTTAACGCCTGCCCTCACCCAGGCGTTAAAAACCGTTGCAAATCAGGCTGTGCACCATTTGTTAAGGCCCGCCCCCTCCTGTGCGTCAAAATGACGCAGGAGGATAAATAAGGCACACAGGCCTTAAAGTAATTTTTTGGATGGGAATGCCTACCTTGCATGTCATTAACGCAAGGCGGTTTCACGCATCCAGAAAATGACGCACACTGCTGAATTTTGACGTTCGCGGGGTCGGGTGTCAAAGTATAAATAAGGTGTTAGGTTTGCGCCAAATTTGCGTCAAAAATTTTGACGCAAATTCGGCGCAAACAGAGTATAAATATGCCCCAATTGTATTTGTAAGTTAGTGCCATTTTTGCATCAAAAAGCGGCGCAAATGCAGCACTAAAAAAGTATAAATACAGGCCTTGGTTTCTCAATAAACGAATGATAGACACTCATTATCACAGAAGCATGATCTGAGATTAATATGAATCTCCCTTCTGATTTTCCTAGATTAGCAATGATGGATTTGCTGATAAAAATCTAATCAGCCCTGACCAGCCATGATGGGGTGAAAAAGTAAATTCTTTCCAATGAGGGCTAAAGATTCTTCTTAAGCCATACTCCTCACTTCAAAGAACACTATATTCTGACACAATGGAATGTTCTCACCAGACTCCTCCCATTAGCACCTCACCCTATTCCTCCCTGAGTATTGTCTGTTTTTGCCTCCGGACACTACATAGTGCTTCTCGCCTAGGTACCATATAAATACATAAAATGGACAGCCATCTTGCACTGCATCAACCCAGGTTTTAGGATGTAAAGACATTTTAGAAATTAGATCGATATCCAAAAAGATATAAAGAATACACATAGGGTGCTCTGCAACTGAACAAAAGAAATGTACATCCAGATATATTACCATACTGTATTTTTGGTTACGACCGCATAAGAATGTTGCTAAAATGAGTGACAGTCCAAATGATGTAATTCCTAGGCATTGAAATGAAAATGAACAAAAAGAGATGAATGCATAAAATATAAAATAGATCGAGAAGAAGTCCGCTGTGAATGCAGGGATCCATTTACAATCTATTCAAAATACACGCTCCAACAGCCATTCTAATTTAAGCCTTAAGATCCTCAACCAAACACAGATTGCAACGAAAAACAGAAGTCACATGCTTAAAAGAGTGGATCGATATTCCTGTAACAATTCTAGAAATAGAAAAACATTATCGAGCCATGATAACGAAATCAGGCATTGGCACAGCCAATAGTTCTCGTGGTGTCACGACTGTATGCTTTGTGATATGTTTGGATGCACACACAGAAAGCATACATGTAGCCACTCAAATACACAGCCGCAATACCAAGCAGCACATATTCACGAAGACAGCACGAAGACGCATATGCGGTCAGACAACATACATACAAGGAAACGCAGTCACATATGGATGGATGCCTGGATATTTACACAAACTAATACCTGTTTGGACCCCATAGGTGCACACAAAAATGTCTGACTGAGTGAATGGATCGGTGTGGTTGCATTGTAGGTTGGATCGTAGTGTTGTGGATGAGTGCTTAGGTGAGAGTAAATGAATGCTGGTGGCATGAGTGTGTAGATGCATATATGAGGGTGGGACTTTGTGGATGGAAAGCTACATCCAGGAGTGAGCAGAACAGTGGCTGGACAGACTACTGTGGGTAGAATGGGCACGTGTCTGTGGGTAGAGGGTTGTTTAACAAATGCATGTGGGTGGGTGTTGATCAATTCATGAGGTTGGGCGGACAGACGAAAGTTATGTGTGGTAGATTTATTCAAGGACATCAAGGATGGAAAGGTGTGCATATGTGTTTGGGTAGATCAGTGTTAGAAGATGGCTAATGAATGGATGTCAGTGTGTGTGGTTGTAGAAGCGGGTGTGTGGGTGAGTAAATATATTTGAGCTTGTCTTTGTGCTTTTGTATTTCTCAGCTGTTTATGTGTTCTATTGTTTGGGTGGGCGATTGTATTGATCATTGTTGCCACTGTGCGTGCGTTAGTCACATTACTTAAACGCAGGTGTGTTAAAAATTCACATATTAAGACTAGAAACTACATAGTATCTGTTTAAGCAGTACCTGGATTCTATCAGTTGAAGAATGATACGTTTTTACGAGCTGTATTGAAACACACAGAATAAGAAAGATATTTTTTGAATAAATCCAAGAATGTGCTCAGAAGGCAGCTGCACTTTACTTGACTAACAGGCAGCCATGGATCGGCAGATGGACAGGAACGTGATCCTGCTTCCAGGTTGCACCCTTCCACCACAAGTGTGAGCTGCCACTAAGCCGCATGTTTTACCGTGTTCCTCTTGTCTGCTGTTGGCCAATCAGGGCTTCTCTCCTCTGTTGCAGTGTTCCTAACGCCTAGGCAGCAACAAGGGCCCAGGAGCATGGTCCTACCCTCAGTGTAGCAGGAGGAGGAGCAGCATCCTCGCAGGGGTGTATTCCCTGAGCCAGTAACACCCAACCCCAAACCATCCTCACAGCAACATTCAGCTCCCGCTAAAGCCATATCTTCAAGTACCAGCAAAGTCCGAGCAGTTCCATCAGAGGACTGCAGCAGCAAAATGCGCTCCTCTGCCATGCAGAATAGCACACAGAACCATCTTTGTCAGAGCCACTGTCCCACCGTTGAGCTCCTTTCTACCAGGGCCTGCAAGAGCACATTTGAGCCATCCCCATTTGAGCCATCCCTCCAGCAACCTCCGTCTCCAAAGCAATTCTGCAGAAGTCTTAGACAGCATCAACGACCTGAAAATAGCTCTTCAGCTGCATGAAGCCAAATCCAGACCCCAGAGCCCATACCTGAAAAGGCATGCAACGACATAGGCTCCCTTGAGCCCATCGGACCTGCAGTAGTGCTCACCCTCTCTGAATCCCATCTTTGCGGTGCTAGAAGACCACCCAGCCCACTGAACCTATTTCAGCAGATACCTGCAGCAAAGTACTGCCCACTCAGTGACATAGAACACCATCAACCCCTTGGACGAGCCAGTAGCGATCATCAGGAATCCAGCCTAGCTGGTGCATTCTTTCGGGGAGACGAGGAGCCAGGCCCATTGGCCACACTCTGTCCTTTATCATGCTCTCCATAGGGCAAAAGATGTTTCAAGAAGTGAATGCAGGTATATGCTAGGAGCACAGCATGTGTGACTGGTGAACCACCCATACTACCTAAGTGATCTGAGACAAACAAGGGCATGTGATGTCACATATACATATATTTTCAGTCACAGTTCCTCAACCACTGAGAGTTGTGATACCCTGATACTAGGTCCATCAAGAAGGTGATTTCATACATGGCCAGAGAACACACAAACCTGAGCCGCGAAAGTACACAGGTGCCAGCAACAAAGAAAGAGAGGAAACATTAGGACACTGGGTGTGGTTAAGTTGTATGAGGTTGACGGTAACCGAGGCGGGCAAAACACAATGCAGCGGGCACCAGGGCAAGTTTGAGAATGCATGGGGCTAGAGCACAGGGCAAGGCGAAGCATTTCAGGCTGGGATACAGCACATGGGAGAGTGCATAGGTAGGACAGGAATGAAGGAACGAGGAGCAGAGGAAGCCAAGTACAAACAAAATAAAGGATTTGTTCAGGAGAAGGAATGAGCAGATTTGCAGGGTAGGTCTGATATATAAAAAAGGTGTAAAAATAGGCGTGGAATTCTACGACTTCACTTGAACATATGTATACACTTTTTAATTTAACAAAATAGGCCTAACATTATGCCACGGAAGCCACGCCATGATCAGGTTTTTAGGAACACTATGTCACATTTTCTGTGACTTTTATTTAGCTGCCTAATTTCCCTGTGTGCAGGTGTACGTAAAGTATAATTCCGTACAGTGAAAACAACAGCCGAATGTGTAAAATCACGTTTTTTTCTTTTTTTTCCTCTACAGTGAAAACATTTCCCCACGTGGAAAAAGCCCTTAAACAACACCCCCACTTTATCCGGAAGTGATGCGTTCTCTTTCTCATCCTGGATTTCAGTCTGTAACTGCCAAGCAATGTACGTCCAACCATGCCTTATTCCTCCCACCTGCGACCCCTGTGCGGGGTATACTGCTGCAGGCTTCTCCTCATTCATGGCGTTGAATCCTGACAGGCCTCACTGAAGGGATTTTCAGCTGTAAACGTATATTTGTGGCCAGAAATGACTTTATAAATCGGGTCCTTAGAGGATGTCTTTGACCTTGGGCAACTTGAAATTTTGCCAGCATCACTCAAGCTGCCTTCAATTCCGACTTAATACAAGTAGTGAATCAGAAAACCATTTGTTTCCACTGAGTCACTGAGAAAATTGTTTTTGTTCTCTTCTGGGGTGCTAAATGATCCATGGATGCTTTCACCATGTCATTACATGGAGAAAAAAAATTGTTTGTATTAGAAAAGAACGCAAACCCCAGCTTCCTTTGCAGTCCAAAGTTAAAGACATCTTGATGGAAAACTATTATAAACTCACTTTAATATAATTTACAGCGACTTTATTACAGAAGGCGTTTCTGCAGATAATGATGACAAACTGCACAACACAATGCTCTTCGTAGTCCTTCTCAGTGCTGAGTGATGCAGATACTAACTCTCAGATTTACAGCAATATAGATACGCCACATTTTTGTGAGACAAATACATCATGAGAGACAAAACTTCAGTCATGATGAGTTTGCTGTCATTTTCCTTATGAATCCGTGTACTAATTATTGACCCGTATATATTCGAACAGCAGCTGCGCGTTGTACACTGGATCTTGGGAACTCATTCACGTGTACAGAACCTAAAGGGCTAGTAAAAATGCAACGAGTTACGTTTTTCACGTGGCTAATGCATTCCTTGAGCAGTGGAGTGCTGGGTCTGCAATGCACACAGAAGGCCTGTCTGCTATATCCCTGTCTGTCTTGCACTTTGGGCAGTTCTGCACTAATTCACGACTGCAATTATGGAAGAACAGCAGGTTTTCCAGACGAAGATCTCAGCATGTCCCTGTTTCATTAGGGGATGAGTTGATACCTGTGCCTACCACACCACTGGACATGTCCCCAAGTATTGACTTTGTGCCACGCCGGGTGCCTGGTGCTCACGGCAATTTCACCACATGCTGAGATACCTTTTATGCCATTTGCAAATTTTTTTACAAATTTCGCTTGTGTATAAAACATTCTCTTTTTCTAATCTGTGTCAACCCCAGCTGCGCAATCTTTCAGGAATCGAGTCTTAAGAATATGATTGTTGCACAATATTTCACACATGTAGCTGTCATCTGTATAGCATCGTGAACTGTCCGGCCCTCTTTGTGAGGGGCCTATAATTTTCAACGGGCCTGGTAAAAATTGTTAGCCCACTTCTAATGGCAAGAAACTATCCCTTTCAAACTTCCACTTGTATTTTGGTTCATGAATAGTGAGGTGTGGCCTTAGCGGGGTACTCCAAGGGCACTCTTTGGGACATATTTACTAAAGTGGCGCAGCGCAGCCGTTGTGCCATAATTTGCAGCGTCGCACTGCGTCTCTTGTAAAACGCAGGGATGCAGCGTATTTAAAAGAATATAGTGCATCTGTGTTTCTCTCTGCACCAGCGCAGACACCATTGCGCCACGGTGCAAGGATGGCCGCCTTGCGGTGGAGATTGTTTTTGTGCAGGAAGAAACACCTTCCTGCAGAATAACAATCTCTATTGGTGACTAACTCTTCCTATGTGTGCTGCAGAATGCAACACACATAGAAAGAGCAACAAATGATGAGAAATCAAAGCATTTCTCCCCCTTGCGCCTTGCACCTGGGGTGGCATTAGATTTTGGCACAGCCTCAGGTTTACGAAGTCTCATGAATCTGGGTCAGCTTCAAAATGTAATAGGTGTTGCTGTGGAATGCCCACAGCAACACCCATTGTACGCCCCTTCCACGCAAAGTGCTGCGTGTTAAGGGCCACAGGGTACAGCGCCACTGGAGCATCACTGAAAGTGACGCTCCAGTGGCACTAAGGGCTTGTAAATATGCCCCTTTGTTTTTACCACATTTTTACTACATCTGAAATGAGAGGAGGGGTGGAGATTCTGCATGTCCCCGGGCGGATCTAAATCAATGTCATTACTACTGCAAATTTCCATATAAACAAATAGATTGAATGTCCGTACATCTTAACTGCCCTTTTACTTCTTCACTGGTGTTTATTGTTGAATCTATGAATCGTTAGTCATGTATTTTTTGTAAAGGTTCCACAAAGCCTGTCTGTTGCTCTAAAGAATACAATCCCATACGCTGCCACATAGCATAGTTCATCAATTCTGCCTTTAATTCTTTCTGGCCCTTTTTCCAAATTCATCGAAACAGGTCCACGTGTAATCTAAACTAAACAAACAAATGCACAAAATGAAATAAATGTTGCATGCAGATATTTTAATGCTTATCGTCGGTTAGAGTTGCATTTACATTTGCCCGGTGCATTGACTTCGCATCAGTGCATTTTTTTGATCACTAAAAAAAGAGCTGAAGAATTTGCTCTGCTCTGTGAAACTTGTTACTATTACTCTTCCAAACGTAAATAACTGAATAGGATGAGGAGCTTTGTCTTTCAGGTGTGCAGACACCAAAAGCCTGCTAGCTGCACTGTCTCGCCACCCTCAGTGCTAGCATTCTGGGATGGTCGGTCGCTCTATTCACGAGGTTTCTATCAAATTCCACTCACTTGTTGCCTCCGTTTCCTCCCTCCGAGACTGTCCTTTCTTCCCTCTAAACTGTTCTTTTCTATTCTGGTGCCTTCTTTATGAATCTACTAGCACCTCCCTCCATCGCGAAGTTCTATCACTGTGCCATAAAACTCCATAGAAGCAAAGCAGCCTCCACTATATATATAAATATAACTATATATAAATATATATATATATATATATATATGGTGTTCCCTGCGTGAGATTCTATCCATCATAAACTGAGACGCTTGTTCCTATATATATATAATATATATATATATATATATATATATATATATATATATATATATATATATGGTGTTCCCTGCGTGAGATTCTATCCATCATAAACTGAGGCGCTTGCTCCAGTTTAGGATTTATTCGTAAAACACCCCATCCAACAACAGCTCCTCCGCTTCACCCGGTTATCCCAACTGCCACTTCAACATTCTCCTATCCACTCATCCGCATGAGATTCTATTCTTAGAATCCCACGGAGGGAACACCACCACTCCCTTCTTCATTTAAATATACCTAACAGTGACATATTAACCATAACACACTGAGAGAAGAAACAGAGGAGAAAAAATTTAAAAACAGATAATTATTTCAAACCATATCCCTTAAGATATTTTGGCGTTATTCTTTTCCTATGACTCCTCCTTTCTTCACCCACCTCTGAACTCTTTATCATTCCTCTGATGAGCTTCTGAATTCACCAAAGCATCATCACTATGCAAATCTTCGCCACCTCTTTCTTTGACCAGCACTGTCAATGGCACCTCTCTATTCTTGTTCCACATCCTACCATCTGCCGTTTTTACAGCATTATGAATACTTTTATAAATTCCTGCGCCTTAGTATATTTTGACCATGACGCACACCCTACTGGTACCTTAATTTTCACAATATCACCCACTTTTACTTCTAAATTGCAAAAAAAAATCGTATTGTCAAAATCTTGTTCCCTTTTGAGCATTAATCTCTGTGCTCTGTCCCTCCAAAATACCTTTTGCACATTAGACAAATTTGTACTGTTCTTCCTCCAATCCATCCAACCTGGACACAAATTAGTGTTGGGCACTCTTCCTCTGAACACTTAAAATGGTGACTTCCCAGTCTTCATGTGGGGAGAGAAACAATACGCTGTAATCTTTTCTTGTAATCCTTCTCCCAATCCAAACAGTTTGCTCTAGCTAATTTGTTAGAAATGGGGTCTTTGGTTGGCAGTCAGGTTACCCCCTGTCCAAGCAAGGACCCGCACTCTAGTCAGGGTAAGACATACACAATCCAAATTACCCTGTGCCCACCCTCTGGTAGCTTGGCACTGAGCAGTCAGGCTTAACTTAGAAGGCAATGTGTAAAGTATTTGTGCAATAAATCATACAATAACACAATATAGCACCACAAAAATACACACCACAGCGTTTAGTAAACAATATATAATATTTATCTGGATAAATGCGGGTCAAAACGATTAAAATGCAATAATTATATGTTGAGATATCACTGAAAGTGATGTAAAGTGTCTTAAGTCTTTTAAAAGCAAACAAAGTCTCTTTCAAGCACAAAGTACCTGGTTTGCGTGAAAAATCTCTGCAAAGAATCGCAGAGTAGGAGAAGCGTGGAAACAAAGGGGTGTGCGTAGATTTCTTGGGCCGCACACAGCGATGCGTCATTTAGTTTTCATGCAGGGACGGCTGTGCATCGATTTCCAGCTCCCGGTCGTGGATCTTCCTCGGGTTGCGGGGTTTTCAGACGCCCCAGGGACGATGCGTGGATTTATGGTGCTGGCAGAACGAAGTCACAGGGGCTGCGTCAATCCAGTGGGCATTGCGTCAAATTTTCTACTGCACGGCAGGCGCTGCATTGATTTCTCTCTGGAAGTCGGGCTGCTTCGTTCCGGCTCGGCTGTGCGTCGTTCCGGAAGGGCCTTGGGGCGAATTTCCAGTTGCTGCGCAGGCCCTGCTCGATCTTCTCACTGCAAAGTCGGGCTGCGTCATTCCTGTTCGGCGTGCAGTGACATTTTCACTGCAGTGCAGGCTGTGTGTCGTTTTTGACAGTCTGTGCGTCGAATTTTGCCACACAAAGAGTCCTTCTTGTAGAGATGAAGTCTTTTTGGTCCTCAGACTTCAGGGAACAGGAGGCAAGCTCTATCCAAGCCCTTGGAGAGCACCTCTTCACCCCAGCCAGAGAGCAGCAAGGCAGCAGGGCAACAGCAAGGCCATAGTCCTTCACAGACAGGTGAGTCCTTTGAGCAGCCAGGCAGGTATTCTTGACAGGATGCAGGTTCCGGCTCAGGTTCTCTTCTCCAGGAAATGTCTGAGTTGATAGGGGCAGAGGCCCTGTTTAAATACCTAAATGTGCCTTTGAAGTGGGGGAGACTTCAAAGAGTGGCTTAGAAGTGCACAAGGTCCCCTTTCAGTTCAATCTTGTCTGCCTGGGTCCCAGTACGGGGTGTGGCAGTATTTTGTATGAGGGCAGGCTACTGTCCTTTGACATGCAGGTGTCAGGCCCTCCACCCTCCCAGCCCAGGAAGACCCACTCAAAATGCAGATGTATGCAAGTGAGGCTGAGTATCCTGCGTTTGGGGTGTGTCTGAGTGAATGCACAAAGGAGCTGTCAACTGAACCTAGCCAGATGTGGATTGTAAGGCACAGAAGGATTTAAGTGCAGAGAAATGCTCCGTTTCTAAAAGTGGCATTTCTAAAATAGTAATATTAAATCCAACTTCAGCAGTCAGCAGGATTTTGTATTACCATTCTGGCCATATTAAATATGACATTCCTATTCCTTTCAGATCAGAAGCTACCACTCAAACAGTATATGAGGGTAGGTCTAATGTTACCGTATGAAAGGAGCAGGCCACACAGCAGTGCAAAATCAATTTAGGAGTTTTACACTACCAGGACATGTAAAAACTACACAGGTACATGTCCTGCCTTTTGTCTACACAGCACCCTGTCCTATGGGTTACCTAGGGCCTACCTTAGGGGTGACCTATATGTATTAAAAGGGGAGCTTTAGGCTTGGCAAGTACTTTGAAATGGAAAGTCGAATTGGCAGTGAACCTGCACACGCAGGCCTTGCAATGGCAGGCCCGAAACAGAGTTAAGGGGCTACTTAAGTGGGTAGCACAAGCAGTGCTGCAGGCCCACTAGTAGCAGTTAATCTACAGGCCCTGGCCCATATAGTGCACTTTACTAGGGACTCATAAGTAAATTAAATAAGCCAATTGGCTACGATCCAATGTCATCATGTTTAAGGGAGAGAGCATATGCACTTTAGCACTGGTTAGCAGTGGTAAAGTGCGCAGAGTCCTAAAACCAGCAAAAACTGTGTCCAAAAAATGGAGGGAGGCAGGCAAAAAGTTAGGGGATACCACCCTAAGGCTGTCAGGTCTAACAACAGGTGGTTGGGGCTCAGGCAGCTGGCATCTGCCACTCCAGATATAGCCCAAGATCTGGTCCAGCACATAGTGTACAGTTAGACCCAAACATGAGAACAGAGGCCTTGCTTCTAGGAGCCTTACTCTCTAAACCCAGCATCACTGGCTAAGGAGCAGTAGGTAACTTTAACCTTTGTTCTTGCGCAGGTAAAGGTGGTTGATAATCCACTTGCCACCATTATTTGGAGCCTCGCTGTCTGCTGTGGTGACCAGTGGACCAGTCCACAAAAAGATCAGCATGGGACAGATCGAGGAGGAGTTGGGGTTCAGACCATGCCCCAATGCACATCTGTCCTTTATGGGAAAGGCCCTGGTTGAGGCACCCATCCTCCTATTATTATGGCACCATTGATGAATATTCCTACTGTCTTTAGCCCATATTTGCCCAAATTGTAATATGCCTCCGTATTTTTTTTTTTAAACAAAAAGGCTTCAGGATACTAGTCCTTGATTGTGCGATCTTTTCAGGTGATTCTCAATATCATGAAGGCACTACACCTGGAGGGAGAGGCTCCCTGTGGTGAGCCCAGTGCCCATTGGCTTGAGAAACCCTTCATCCACAGAGATTACATTGCTTCCTGTTGACAGCTATCTCAGAGAAAAGACAGATCTATAGGGCCCTGCGATACTGGCTTGTGTGCTTCCAGGGTCTGCCAGAGGCAGAGCTTGTGCTACTGTCCTATCCTTTTATAGACCCTCTTGCTGCTGCAAGATGCCCTGAGGGTGCTTAGAAGGATCATGGCCTTACGTGGCTGGTACAGAGCCACTTGACAGTGTGTCTCTTTCATCCTGGGGCTGGAGACTGTCCCTTCCACATTTCGTCTGTGCTGAAAGTGGATGACAACATGCGTTTCCACATTAGATGTTGCTGCTGTTTCTACAAGAGATAGCTCAACCTTTCACTTTACTAATCTATGTCAGGGATGTTTTAGGAATACCTAGCATGCCTGCCCATCGGACGTGAGGCTGTACATTCTGGAAGGTTTCCTTTAGTCAAAGGGACTGTAAATTTGAACAACACTTTTTATGAGGAGCTTATGCTAACCAAATTCCAATTGTTACTTTCTCAGTCTTCTTCAGTGGCTCACTGCTTCCTTCAGAAGGACAGCCAGCTGAGAAACGGTCAGGGTGCCAGCCAGCCGACCTCCAAGCTCGCAGGGTAGAATTCACCTATCAACGTAAATTACCTTGACCGATCCCATGGGGTGGGATATAACTGCATCTATGCGCACCACAACGGTACACCAAAAGGTCTGTCATTGGCACTCTTTATTTGGTCTTCATCCTTAAGACCTACAGTGGCACTGGATAAAGTTGTTGATGCATAACCAGTCCAGTTTTAGAGGCTAGGGTAGTCTACCTGTCTCTCCTCCTGCATATTTCATGCCCTCTCACATCATAATGGCCACCTACTAGAATGTCTCTGCAACCCCAGCTGAGGTGCACACACCTACACTCATCCACACACTAGAGTGGGGATCACTTTACACACTGCCCTTGAAGCACTTAGACCAAATCCTATCTACCCCATGCTGAGTGAAGATCACCTACCCCTCAAGGGTCAATATATATCTGTTTTATGTACATCTTTATCCATTTGGCACCGACCGCCTTCCACAGTGTTGTACAGTTGTGACAACCTGAGGTATACTTCATCAACTGAATCATTTTAGGAATGTGTCTTCATTAATTTATTGACTGTGTTTTGCTGTGGATGTCTTGCACAACTTCTCAAGTTGACACCAGTCATCTTGCAGCCATTGGTCATAAACATTAAATCATAGCCCAGAAACAAATTTCAATCCTCAAGAGAGTCAGCTCACTGCCAAGACCTTTGTGAGCGCCTTTCTCAAAACTTTCTCCATCACTAATAATTTCTGCATAATACTGTTCTGAACCTTAGTTTATCTTCTGTGTCTATTGGGTCTAGTTCAATATGTACAAGACAATAATCCGTATTTACTGATTTCTGTGCACGTGATACCCAATTCTAGGTCACTCCACAAATTATCAAAACACACCACATGCAAATGGTGCTTCAGCCTCTTCTCGTGTAATCCTTACATTTTGACTTTGCAAAGTTCACGAGGAAACACCCTCTAATAAAGCAACAATTACTTCATAAATGAAAGCACCATTTATGTCTCTCTGCTGACATTGCTTAAGCAGCAGCATCAATCAAGCGTTACTCATTAAATTTAAGAGATTACACTGTGTACTTTACCCCAGCAGGGGTTCCGGCTACTGGGCCAGATTTAATTACAGCCACTGTATTCTGATCCTCCCAGATTTAGCAAGTGTGGAGACAGGCTTTTCTGCTTTGGTGTGTTGGGCCAGAAGAATAAATAAACACGTGGCGGAGGGAACTGGGTCCCTTTTAGGTCTGGCAAGAAAAAAATGTTTCTCCTCCAGACATTATGTGGATATGGTAATGAGGAAACGCCTCACTGTCACATGACAGGAAATTCTGCTAGGCAACATTCAACATACAATGAAATCCTCAGACGAAGCACTTTTCACCCCTTGTATGCATGACTGTTTGCATTAAGCTTAAGTTACAAATATGGCATATTTAACAGCTCCCTTGAGCATGGCTGGCTACACTACCCACTTTATGCAAATTATGGTAAAACAAACATATATTTGATAAATCCAGAGATTTAGAGTCTGTCAGAGTCTGTTTGTATTGAGTTGGGGAGGATATTCAAAGTTTCCTAATAACTGGCAGAGGTTCTTTTCAACCAGAACACAATTTCTAGTATATTTTAATACATAGAACATTAATATTTTTTGTAAACAAAGCTCAGGCTGTAATTTATTTTTAATTAATTGTATTTAAACAATTGTTGTTAAATTAAATTAAATTATATTCTAACGAAGTAACTTCTACTTTAGCCTAGAAAAATTACCATGAAACAATTATAAGCCTTAGTCTACCCTGTAATTAAGTAAAACACATTAATATAAACTACTTACTAATAACTCAGTGGATTTTTAAAACTCAAATTTTAAAGTATGCTTACCTTATAAATCGTTTTCCTGATACATTGGGGGAAGTGGTAGGGTAATTTGTTACATGTAGATAAAGTAAAGGTGCTGTCAAATAATTGCAAGGAAGTATATGTCATTAATAGCAAAGGGAAAGAAATTGCATTTAAATAGCACTTACTGCACCTGACAATGAAATAAAATTCGGATACCGTCAGGAATACTACATACAAACTAGGGCTTTCTCAGTCACCTGGCTTTCCCTTAATCAACGGTGGGGATAAGAGGGAAATTCACAGAGAGCTTATCAACTTGTCAATTTAACAACATTGAAATTAAAAGATTGAACAACCAGCTATCAAAGTTGTCTATCAAATCATAACTCGCACTGCTATTTTAATCCTCCAATCCACACTTCTGCCCATACATACTCACACTCATGACTAAACAAACTCATGAAATGAAACCCAAATCTGCTGGTAATTGACTAGTGCTAAAAGACCTAATAATCCTACGGCATGTCTTGTTTTTGTGATATGCAAGTTTGCCCTCATCTCTCAAGGCCTGCGTCAGCCTGCTGGCTTCTTTATATTATAGACAGGCAGATTCATGACTTCAGTGTCAGTGCAAAGAAGATTTCCCAAATTGCAATGGGGCATCTTCGAGCAGTATCTGCCTTTATACTCTGGAAAGATCCCCATGCCCATCCTGCTTCTTGTTGACTGTCTCAAGATGTAGAGGCTTAGCTGGGATTTTGTGAAGTTTTCTATAAAATAATTTTTGTGAACATCTGTTTCTCTTTTCATTCTGGAAAACACAGAAGGCTTGAGTGTGTTGGTGAGCTACGAGGAGCGGTTCAAATGTTTCAGGGACATCCTCATGAGGGATATATCACTCATAAAAACCTCAGTTATGCGCTGAAGTGTGGGTATCTTTGTTTTGGGTGCATGTGAGCAAAATAACATTTGAACCAAATGCTGGACCTGGAGTGAGTGCGAAAGAGTTGAAGGATTCAGGCAAAATGGCCTTTGCATTAAGAAATGCTGAGTTTAAAGTTCAGCACAAAGCAGACATCTGTTAGTCAGGGGTTTCACAGTCTGCGTGTCATCCTGAATTTTGCTCTGCCTATGACCTATAACTCTCCTTTTAGTGCTGTGGCAACTGCAGTGCATATAGGTAATCAAACTCTCACAACACAGTATTCAGACGGTCTCTTCAGTAAGTAGAGCTACAATTGTGCACAATAAAATGAGCTACAACTTTCACTATTCAGGAAGCCTTTTATTTGAAGCAGGCTTTAGGTGGGATAAAAATGTGGTGTCCTCTAAAAGGGCAATGGCCAAAGAGGTGTTACCAAGAGTGCTTTAAAAGTGATGTGGCCTATGTAAATAAAGGTATGGCCTAAATCAAGTGAGTCTAGAAACCTCGTCCTCACAAATTCATGAAGTGTTGCTCAACAAACGATAACTGAAATTTGCAAGCAACAAAATATTTATTTAACATAAACATCACAACACTTTACATAGTGCATATATATTTCTGTTGTAATGCAAGTCATTTAAATGTATTGTAAGGAAATATCATTAGAAATTTATTTCAGAATTTTCCAAAACCCAAAAAGAGATATTCCTTGTCTCTGTTTTGCTGGAACTTCACACAACAGTGCTCACTAGCTGACTGTTTCCCCTTTGCTAGCCAACTCTTTGTCCCAGATTCAGGTAGGTGACAGGCAAGTCAGCACAGCACTCAAAGTTGCTGCACTGCATTGTGTGACAAGGAGAGAGCAGGAGAGCTCCGTATTCTCATAGAAAGGACACTCTCCTCCCCTCTCCCTAGCACCGGCACTGATTTCAGTTGCTGTGCGAAACAAACACACCTTAGAGCCATAGTGCTACAGTGTGTGTGTGAATCTAGCATCGGTTTTTTACAGGAAGAGTATCCTTCCTGTACAAAATACTATGTCCAGACAAGTGCAAATGCTTTTCCTACTTTTTATGTGTGCTGTACACTGCAGCACACATGCAAAGTCGGAAAAGCAGGGAGAAAAAAAAAATTCTCCGCTTTGTGCCTGCTTTTCAAAGGCGTTAATTTTTGGCACTAAACCCTTTGTTCTGATGTTTCAGAATCGGATTTAGCGTCAAAAAGCATATGTAGTAGCTCGGGTACGCCCATGTACCACCCATGTAATGCTTCCTTGACCCAAAGTAACGCAAAGCAGCGTTTCGTGCTGCGTTGCGTTACTTTGCTTCACAAATCAACGCAAAAATGAAAATGGGCAATTTAGCGTTAAAAAAGCATTGCTAAACAGACGCTAAACCTTTGAGAATCTGGGCCTTTATGCATTACTTTGCTTCCTAAGTTTCAACTCGACAACCACTGGGTTTCATCCATTAGCATGATGAAATTCTGTCTGTAAGAAGAGAGGCCCATGTTGAAGAAGCAATCAGATGCATTGCACTGAAGCCCCTCTCACATTGCTCGGTCTCATGCTTCAGTAAATTGATAAACCAATTCCCTGTAGTCTGGCCAATGTTGTCTTACAAACCCTGTAACTGTCTTACTATGAGGCTGTTTCTCAGTCGCACCGTGTTAGTTACAACAGGCCTCACACACACTTTAGCATGTTTTCCTGCCCTCCAAGAGCAGTCACAGACTCTGAAGGCTGCTCGTACGAATAGTTTCTGGGGTCATACGGATTTGCCGTTTACCACGTTGCGTTTGTTTTTCACACTCCTTTGTGTGTTCATGGCACACTTCTCCTCTCCGTGGCGGACCTAGGTGTTGACAGGCCCTCAAGGCCGCAGGGATAGTTCTGCCATTTTACTTTTAATGAAGGTTTGCCGAACCTCACTCTAATCTGCATGCTTTAATAATTGAGATGGCAGCGGGATTCCAGGGTTAAGCTCTGAGGTAAAATGCTGCTCTGATAATCCTCTGTTGCGCTCAGCAGCAGTTCATAATCCACTTATGACTAAATGTAAAAACGTCTGTTTTAAGTAATTTATTCACAGTTGGATTATGGTCGTACATATGAACCAAGTATCCACCAGTACCTTCCCACAAGCCTGCATTCCTAGACCCAGAGGCAGCTAAATCTGCACGTGCACAGTGTGTATGAAAACACCACCCACAACCTATATGCAGTTCAGTGTAAGGTTATCAAACATGAAGCAATGCCTGGCAGACGGAACATGTGCTTACCCAGTGATGTCAGTGCACCACAATTATATATATATATATATATATAAGCTACGAGGGCATATTGTGGTGCACTAACATCACTGGGTATAATATATATTACTAAGTGGCAGTCACCATTAGGTAGTTATAGTTAGGACCATGTTTCCATAGAAAAAGGCAGACAAGATTGAACTGGAAGGGGACCTTGTGCACTTCTACGCCACTCTTTGAAGTCTGTCCCACTTCAAAGGCACATTTGGGTATTTAAACAGGGCCTCTGCCCCTACCAACTCAGACACTTCTGAGGTAGACACTCTACTTCATCAAGACACTTTCTGGAGAAGAAAACCTGAACCAGAACCTGCAACCTGCCAAGAAGAACTGCCTGGCTGCCCAGAGGACTCACCTGACTTCTTTTCTGAGAAGGACTGTTGCCTTGCTGTTGCCCTGCTGCCTTACTGCTCTCTGGCTGTGCTGAGAAGTGCTCTCCAAGGGCTTGGATAGAGCTTGCCTCCTGTTCCCTGAAGTCTCAGGACCAAAAAGACTTCATTCCTGCAAAAGAACTCCTTGTGCAGCGAAATCGATGCAAAGCCTGCAAGAATTGCCGCACAGCCTGCATTGTGGTGAAAAATTCGCCGCACGCCGAACCGGAACTGTAGGAGGCTGGACTGGCTTGTAGTGAGTACCTAGGGGTACTTACACCTTGCACCAGGCCCAGTTATCCCTTATTAGTGTATAGGGTGTCTAGCAGCTTAGGCTGATAGATAATGGTAGCTTAGCAGAGCAGCTTAGGGTGAACTAGGAGACGAGTGAAGCTCCTACAGTACCACTAGTGTCATATGCACAATATCATAAGAAAACACAATACACAGATATACTAAAAATAAAGGTACTTTATTTTTATGACAATATGCCAAAAGTATCTCAGTGAGTACCCTCAGTATGAGGATAGCAAATATACACAAGACGTATGTACACAATACCAAAATATGCAGTAATAGTATTAGAAAACAGTGCAAACAATGTATAGTTACAATAGGATGCAATGGGGACACATAGGGATAGGGGCAACACAAACCATATACTCCAAAAGTGGAATGCGAACCACGAATGGACCCCAAACCTATGTGACCTTGTAGAGGGTCGCTGGGACTGTAAGAAAACAGTTAGGGTTAGAAAAATAGCCCACCCCAAGACCCTGAAAAGTGAGTGCAAAGTGCACTAAAGTTCCCCAAAGGACATAGAAGTCGTGATAGGGGAATTCTGCAGGAAAGACACAAATCAGCAATGCAACAACGATGGATTTCCAAACGAGGGTACCTGTGGAACAAGGGGACTAAGTCCAACGGTCACAAGCAAGTCGGAGATGGGCAGATGCCCAGGAAATGCCAGCTGTGGGTGCAAAGAAGCTGCTACTGGACAGTAGAAGCTGAAGATTCTGCAGGAACGACAAGGGCTAGGAACTTCCCCTTTGGAGGACGGATCCCCCACGCCGTGGAGAATCGTGCAGAAGTAGTTTCCTGAAGAAAGACCGCCAACAAGCCTTGCTAGCTGCAAATCATGCGGTTAGGGTTTTTAGATGCTGCTGTGGCCCAGGAGGGACCAGGATGTCGCCAATTGCGTCTGGGGACAGAGGGGGCATCGAGCAAGACAAGGAGCCCTCTCAAAAGCAGGCAGCACCCACAGAAGTGCCGGAATAGGCACTACAAAGTGGAGTGAAACGGTGCTCACCTGAAGTTGCACAAAGGAGTCCCACGTGGCCGGAGGACAACTTAGGAGGTCGTGCAATGCAGGTTAGAGTGCCGTGGACCCAGGCTGGACTGTGCACAAAGGATTTCCGCCGGAATGAGGCCGGAGTAGCTGCAAAAGTCGCAGTTCCCAGCAATGCAGTCTGGTGTGGGGAGGCAAGGACTTACCTCCACCAAACTTGGACTGAAGAGTCACTGGACTGTGGGAGTCACTTGGACAGAGTTGCTGGATTCAAGGGACCTCGCTCGTCGTGCTGAGAGGAGACCCAGGGTACCGGTGATGCAGTTCTTTGGTGCCTGCAGTTGCAGGGGGACGATTCTGTCGACCCACGGGAGATTTCTTCGGAGCTTCTAGTGCAGAGAGGAGGCAGACTACCCCCACAGCATGCACCACCAGGAAAGCAGTCGAGAAGGCGGCAGGATCAGCGTTACAGAGTTGCAGTAGTCGTCTTCGCTACTAAATTGCAGTTTTGCAGGCTTCCAGCGCGGTCAGCAGTCGATTCCTTGGCAGAAGGTGAAGAGAGAGATGCAGAGGAACTCGGATGAGCTCTTGCATTCGTTATCTAAGGAATCCCCAAAGACAGAGACCCTAAATAGCCAGAAAAGAGGGTTTGGCTACCTAGGAGAGAGGATAGGCTAGCAACACCTGAAGGAGCCTATCAGAAGGAGTCTCTGACGTCACCTGCTGGCACTGGCCACTCAGAGCAGTCCAGTGTGCCAGCAGCACCTCTGTTTCCAAGATGGCAGAGGTCTGGAGCACACTGGAGGAGCTCTGGGCACCTCCCAGGGGAGGTGCAGGTCAGGGGAGTGGTCACTCCCCTTTCCTTTGTCCAGTTTCGCGCCAGAGCAGGGCTGAGGGGTCCCTGAACCAGTGTAGACTGGCTTATGCAGAAATGGGCACCATCTGTGCCCATGAAAGCATTTCCAGAGGCTGGGGGAGGCTACTCCTCCCTAGCCCTAACACCATTTTCCAAAGGGAGAGGGTGTAACACCCTCTCTCTGAGGAAGTCCTTTGTTCTGCCTTCCTGGGCCAGGCCTGGCTGGACCCCAGGAGGGCAGAAACCTGTCTGAGGGGTTGGCAGCAGCAGCAGCTGCAGTGAAACCCCGGGAAAGGCAGTTTGGCAGTGCCAGGGTCTGTGCTAGAGACCCGTGGGATCATGGGATTGTACCAACTATGCCAGGATGGTACAGAGGGGGCAATTCCATGATCATAGACATGTTACATGGCCATATTCGGAGTTACCATTGTGAAGCTACATATAGATAGTGACCTATATGTAGTGCACGCGTGTAATGGTGTCCCCGCACTCACAAAGTCCGGGGAATTGGCCCTGAACAATGTGGGGGCACCTTGGCTAGTGCCAGGGTGCCCACACACTAACCCGCACCCAACCTTTACCAGGTAAAGGTTAGACATATAGGTTACTTATAAGTTACTTAAGTGCAGTGTAAAATGGCTGTGAAATAACGTGGACGTTATTTCACTCAGGCTGCAGTGGCTGGCCTGTGTAAGAATTGTCAGAGCTCCCTATGGGTGGCAAAAGAAATGCTGCAGCCCATAGGGATCTCCTGGAACCCCAATACCCTGGGTACCTCAGTACCATATACTAGGGAATTATAAGGGTGTTCCAGTATGCCAATGTAAATTGGTAAAATTGGTCACTAGCCTGTTAGTGACAATTTGAAAGAAATGAGAGAGCATAACCACTGAGGTTCTGATTAGCAGAGCCTCAGTGCGACAGTTAGTCATAACACAGGTAACACATTCAGGCACACTTATGAGCACTGGGGCCCTGGCTGGCAGGGTCCCAGTGACACATACAACTAAAACAACATATATACAGTGAAAAATGGGGGTAACATGCCAGGCAAGATGGTACTTTCCTACACACCCCCCCCAAACGAAGGACAATAAGACTAGCCATGACCTGATGAGTCTTCATTGTCGAAGTGGAAATATCTGGAGAGTCCATCTGCATTGGAGTGGCTACTCCCAGGTCTATGTTCCACTGTATAGTCCATTCCCTGTAGGGATATGGACCACCTCAACAATTTAGGATTTTCACCTTTCATTTGTTTTAGCCAAAGTAGAGGTTTGTGGTCTGTCTGAACAACGAAGTGAGTGCCAAACAGGTATGGCCTCAACTTCTTCAGTGCCCAGACCACAGCAAAGGCCTCCCTCTCTATGGCAGACCAACGCTTTTCTCTAGGGGTCAACCTCCTACTAATAAAAGCAACAGGTTGATCCTGGCCCTCAGAATTAAGTTGTGATAGGACTGCCCCTACTCCTAATTCAGATGCATCAGTCTCGACATAGAATTTTTTAGAGTAACAAGGGCTTTTCAGGACAGGTGCAGAGCACATGGCCTGCTTCAGCTCCTCAAAAGCTTTCTGACAGTTTGCTGTCCATAATACCTTTTTAGGCATTTTCTTGGATGTGAGGTCATTAAGAGGGGCTGCAATGGAGCCATAGTCCTTAATGAACCTCCTGTAATACCCAGTGAGGCCTAGGAAGGCTCTCACCTGAGTCTGAGTAGTAGGGGGAACCCAATCTATAATAGTTTGGATTTTCCCCTGAAGTGGTGCAATCTGTTCCCCACCAACAAGGTGTCCCAGATAAACCACCTTCCCCTGCCCTATCTGGCACTTTGAAGCCTTGATAGTGAGGCCTGCCTTTTGCAGGGCCTCCAAAACTTTCCATAGGTGGACCAGGTGATCATCCCAGCTGGAGCTAAAGACAGCTATATCGTCCAGATATGCTGCACTAAAAGCTTCCAGCCCTTGCAGGACTGTGTTCACCAACCTCTGAAAAGTGGCAGGTGCATTTTTCAATCCAAAAGGCATTACTGTGAATTGGTAATGGCCTCCAATGGTTGAAAATGCAGTTTTTGCTTTTGCATCTTCTGATAATTTGATCTGCCAATACCCTGCAGTCAAGTCAAAAGTGCTTAGATACTTGGCAGATGCCAGTGTATCTATGAGCTCATCTGCCCTGGGTATAGGGTGAGCATCAGTTTTGGTTACCTGGTTGAGACCTCTGTAGTCAACACAAAACCGCATTTCCTTCTTTCCATCTTTGGAATGAGGTTTTGGTACAAGTACCACAGGAGAAGCCCATGGACTTTCAGAATGCTCAACCACTCCCAGTTCTAACATTTTCTGCACCTCTTGCTTTATGCAGTCTCTGACATGGTCAGGCTGCCTATAGATTTTACTTTTGACAGGCAAGCTGTCTCCAGTATCTATAGTGTGCTCACACCAAGAAGTGGTACCTGGCACAGTAGAGAATAGTTCAGAAAACGGACCCAGGAGATTTATGCAATGGTCTTTCTGCTCAGCAGTAAGACAATCAGCCAAAACTACACCTTCCACTAGAGCATCTTGTTCTGTGGAAGAGAAGAGATCAGGGAGAGGGTCACTCTCTTCTTCCTGTCCCTCATCAGTTGCCATGAGCAGGGTGAGATCAGCCCTGTCATAGTAGGGTTTCAGGCGATTGACATGGAGCACCCTAAGGGGACTCCTGGCAGTGCCTAAGTCAACTAAGTAGGTGATTTCACCCTTTTCCTCAACAATTGTGTGGGGTCCACTCCATTTATCTTAGAGTGCTCTTGGGGCCACAGGCTCCAAGACCCACACTTTCTGCCCTGGTTGGTACTGAACCAAAACAGCCTTCTGGTCATGCCATTGCTTTTGGAGCTCTTGGCTGGCCTGAAGGTTTTTACTGGCCTTTTTCATGTACTCAGCCATCCTTGATCTGAGGCCAAGTACATAGTCCACTATGTCTTGCTTTGGAGCTTTTAAAGGTTGTTCCCAACCCTACTTAACAAGTGTTAGAGGACCTCTTACTGGGTGTCCAAAGAGGAGTTCAAAGGGGCTGAAGCCCACTCCTTTCTGGGGTACCTCCCTGTAAGCAAAAAGGAGGCATGGTAAAAGGATATCCCATCTCCTGCGGAGTTTTTCAGGGAGTCCCATAATCATGCCTTTGAGAGTTTTATTAAATCTCTCCACCAGTCCATTTGTTTGTGGATGATAGGGTGTAGTGAACTTGTATGTCACACCACACTCCTTCCACATGGCCTTTAAGTAAGCAGACATGAAATTGCTTCCCCTGTCTGATACCACCTCTTTTGGGAAGCCCACCCTGGAAAATATTCCCAGGAGGGCCTTTGCCACTGCAGGTGCTGTAGTGGCCCTTAGAGGAATAGCTTCAGGATATCTTGTGGCATGGTCCACTACCACCAAGATAAACCTATTGCCTGAAGCAGTAGGAGGGTCAAGGGGGCCAACTATGTCAACTCCTACCCTTTCAAAGGGAACCCCAACCACAGGCAGTGGAATAAGGGGTGCCTTTGGAGTGCCACCTGTCTTGCCACTGGCTTGACAGGTTTCACAGGACTTGCAAAATTATTTTGTGTCCTCTGACATTCTAGGCCAATGAAACAAGGGAACAAGTCTGTCCCAAGTTTTCATTTGTCCCAAATGTCCAGCTAGGGGAATGTCGTGGGCTAGAGTTAGGAGGAACCTTCTGTACTCCTGAGGGATCACTAACCTCCTGGCAGTTCCAGGTTTAGGATCCCTTGCTTCAGTGTACAAGAGGTTGTCCTCCCAGTAAACTCTGTGAGAGTTACTGACATCCCCATTAGCTTGTTTGACAGCTTGCTGTCTTAGACCCTCTAGTGTGGGACAGGTTTGCTGTGCCACACTCAGCTCCTCCCTGGCAGGCCCCCCTTCACCCAAAAGCTCAGCAGTGTCTGCTTCCAGCTCCTCTGGTGTAGGTTCTGCACAGGGTGGAAATTCTTCTTCCTCAGAAGAGAGGGAGGGATAGTAGGTAGTGCTTTACTTCTACTAGCCCTAGCTTTAGGGAGCACTTGGTCCATTGTTCCAGGATCCAAGTCACCCTGTCCTTTTTGCTTTTTGGCCTGAGCCCTGGTTAAAGCAAAAATATGCCCTGGGATGCCCAGCATTGCTGCATGGGCCTCCAACTCCACATCTGACCAAGCTGATGTCTCTAAATCATTTCCAAGTAGACAGTCTACAGGTAAATCTGAGGCAACTACAACTTTCTTTGGACCAGTAACCCCCCCCCCCCAGTTGAGATTTACAACAGCCATGGGGTGGCTAAGTGTGTTGTTGTGAGCATCGGTTACTTGGTACTGGTGACCAAGTAGGTGTTGTTCAGGGTGGACCAGTTTCTCTATTACCATTGTAACACTGGCACCTGTGTCCCTGTAGGCCTGAACCTCAACACCATTTATTAGGGGTAGTTGCTTTTACTTATCCATGTTAAGGGGACAAGCAACTAAGGTGGCTAAATCAATAGCCCCCTCAGAGACTAACACAGCCTCTGTGGTCTCCCTAACAAGACCAACCCCAACTAAGTTACCAAAAGTGAGCCCACCTACTCCCTTGGATTGGCTATTAGTAGGTTTGCTCCCACCACCACTGCTATTAGTAGGGACACTAGGTGTAGCAGTAGGGGTTGTAGTGGTAGGAGGCTTGGTGCTTTTCTTTGGACAACTGGGATCTGTTGTCCAATGGCCTTTTATTTTACATAAATAGCACCATGGTTTCTTTTCTTTGTTTTGATTAGAAGAGGATTTGGGCCCACCACCCCCACCAGAGTGTTTTTGTGGGCCTGATGAAGACTCATTTTTAGATTTGTCCCCACCCTTGTCAGAAGACTTACCATCCTTCTTCTTGTTGCCATCTTTGTCACCCCCTGTATGAACTTTTCTGTTCACCCTTGTTCTGACCCATTTGTCTGCCTTCTTTCCCAATTCTTGGGGAGAGGTCAGATCAGAGTCCACCAGGTACTGGTGCAACAAATCAGACACACAGTTATTAAGTATATGCTCTCTCAGGATCAAGTTATACAGGCTTTCATAATCAGTAACTTTACTGCCATGTAACCACCCCTCCAAGGCCTTCACTGAATGGTCAACAAAATCAACCCAGTCTTGTGAAGACACCTTTTTGGTCTCTCTGAACTTCATCCTGTACTGTTCAGTGGTTAAGCCATAACCATCCAGGAGTGCATTCTTAAGAACTTTGAAATCATTGGCTTCACTTTCTTTCACAGTAAGGAGCCTATCCCTACCCTTTCCACTAAATGATAGCCATAGGATAGCAGCCCACTGCCTTTGAGGGACATCCTGTACAACACAGGCCCTCTCAAGTGCAGCAAACCACTTGTTAATGTCATCCCCCTCCTTATAAGGGGGAACTATCTTGTGCAGATTCCTAGAATCATGCTCTTTTGCAGGATGACTATTGGGAATACTGCTGCTGCCACCATGGGTTTCTAAACCCAACTTCTGTCTTTCTTTCTCTACTTCTAAGGACTGTCTATCCAAATCCAGCTGTTGTTGCGCCGCACCACGCGGCGTGAGCCGAATGCTCGGCTCGCGCAGCGCGTCCCCAGGACGCGGCGCGCCCCGAGCCTTCTGTGTACGGCGCGAGGCCCCAGATTTTACTTGGGGCCTCGCTCTGCTTTCTGTTGCGTCCCTGTTTCCCTCTGACCCCTCCTTACCTGTTCTTTTTCTTCTGTGCTTTCTGAGGCATTTTTCTTGTCCTTTCTTTATGTCTTTCCCCCCTTCCCATGTTACCTTTTTCTTCCCAGCATTCCTTGTTCACCATTTTCTATGGTTCCTGTTCTATTCTGTCCTATGTACTTCTTCCCTATCTAAGATGGTGTCTTTTTACTTCCTGTTGGTCATTTCCTGTTTCTTGGTATATAAGGGCTCTGTTTTCTCCCTTTCCTTGCGCTGCAACACTATCTGCTCTGATTGTGTCTTCGCTCCTGATTCTTAGCTTTTGGTTCTGAATCTTGTCAAATTCGTGTTTACCTGCATTTTTGTTTCTTTTTGATTCCTGGTTTTGTTCTTGTTTCAGGGATCCACTGTTTGGAGGTTTTTTCCCCTTTTAGGGTTTTTTTCCCTCTGGCACTATTTCTAAAGGGCACGGTCTGTTCTTGGCGGTTCCATTGCCTACAGCACCGTGGCTACTAGAAAGAGTCGCCCCTTTCTGGGCCAAAGCCGAACCTTCAAGACCCACGCCACTAAATCTGCCGTTTCCAGGCGCAAGCAGCACGTGAGTCGTGACAGCTGTTGCTTCTTGAGCTTCAGTCTGGTTTGTTCCACTCTCAATCTATTGAGCTCCCTTTCTAACAATCTGTCATCAGGGTGGGTGGGAGGGACATGTCTAGAAACAGAAGTATGATGAGAAAGGACAGAAGGAGACCTGTCTCTAACAGAAGGCACCCTAACAGCTTGGCTCACAGAAACAGCACTTCTACTATGATGAGAAGGAATACTCTTACTGTGATGTGAGACCACTCTATCTGTATGATGTGACTCAACATCAGTTCCAACTATGCTAGGTTGTCTGCTAGGGGGCAGGCTTGGAAGTTTCCCTCCCACTTCTTTAGCTAGGGGTGCCCCAGAGTCAGAGTGGGAACCATCAGCTAACTTTTTAACAGGAGTGCCAGCTGTGGCCTTATCCTGTTCAATAAGCATATTCACTAACAGTTCTCTAGAAGGATTCTTCCTTACACTTAAACCTCTTTCTATGCAGAGACTCCTTGCTCCTTTCCAGCTAAGGTAATCATAAGCAAGTTTGGACAGATCAACGGTTTGGCCTGTGCCAGACATTTTTAGAAAGTGTTTAAGTGATAGAAAAAGGAAAAAAGTTTTTCAGAACTTTTAGAAAGACAGAAAAAAAACTTGTAAAACTTTTTAAGAACTTTTTAGAAAGTTAGAGGTACTTTTCAGCACTTTAGAAAAGAAGTGAGAAAAGAAATGCAAAACTTTTTGGTTAGGTGTACATACACTGAACTTGTTTTGTATATTTTTCTCTTATGAAAAGTACAATGACAAAAGTGGTAAGTAGTTACAGAGCACTTTTCCCACCACTGCACAACCAACGTAGGAGGCTGGACTGGCTTGTAGTGAGTACCTAGGGGTACTTACACCTTGCACCAGGCCCAGTTATCCCTTATTAGTGTATAGGGTGTCTAGCAGCTTAGGCTGATAGATAATAGTAGCTTAGCAGAGCAGCTTAGGCTGAACTAGGAGACGAGTGAAGCTCCTACAGTACCACTAGTGTCATATGCACAATATCATAAGAAAACACAATACACAGATATACTAAAAATAAAGGTACTTTATTTTTATGACAATATGCCAAAAGTATCTCAGTGAGTACCCTCAGTATGAGGATAGCAAATATACACAAGATATATGTACACAATACCAAAATATGCAGTAATAGCAATAGAAAACAGTGCAAACAATGTATAGTCACAATAGAATGCAATGGGAGCACATAGGGATAGGGGCAACACAAACCATGTACTCTAGAAGTGGAATGCGAACCACGAATGGACCCCAAACCTATGTGACCTTGTAGAGGGTCGCTGGGACTGTAAGAAAACAGTTAGAGTTAGAAAAATAGCCCACCCCAAGACCCTGAAAAGTGAGTGCAAAGTGCACTAAAGTTCCCCAAAGGACATAGAAGTCGTGATAGGGGAATTCTGCAGGAAAGACACAAATCAGCAATGCAACAATGATGGATTTCCAAACGAGGGTACCTGTGGAATAAGGGGACTAAGTCCAAAAGTCACAAGCAAGTCGGAGATGGGCAGATGCCCAGGAAATGCCAGCTGTGGGTGCAAAGAAGCTGCTACTGGACAGTAGAAGCTGAAGATTCTGCAGGAACGACAAGGGCTAGGAACTTCCTCGTTGGAGGACGGATCCCCCATGCCGTGGAGAGTTGTGCAGAAGTGTTTTCGTGAAGAAAGACCGCCAACAAGCCTTGCTAGCTACAAATCGTGCGGTTACGGTTTTTGGATGCTGCTGTGGCCCAGGAGGGACCAGGATGTCGCCAATTGCGTCTGGAGACAGAGGGGGCGTCGAGCAAGACAAGGAGCCCTCTCAAAAGCAGGCAGCACCCGCAGAAGTGCCGGAATAGGCACTACAAAGTGGAGTGAAATGGTGCTCACCTGAAGTTGCACAAAGGAGTCCCACGCCGCCGGAGGACAACTTAGGAGGTCGTGCAATGCAGGTTAGAGTGCCGTGGACCCAGGCTGGACTGTGCACAAAGGATTTTCGCCGGAAGTGCACGGAGGCCGGAGTAGCTGCAAAAGTCGCGGTTCCCAGCAATGCAGTCTGGCGTGGGTAGGCAAGGACTTACCTCCACCAAACGGACTGAAGAGTCACTGGACTGTGGGAGTCACTTGGACAGAGTTGCTGGATTCAAGGGACCTCGCTCATCATGCTGAGAGGAGACCCAGGGTACTGGTGATGCAGTTCTTTGGTGCCTGCGGTTGCAGGGGGACGATTCCGTCGACCCACGGGAGATTTCTTCGGAGCTTCTAGTGCAGAGAGGAGGCAGACTACCCCCACAGCATGCACCACCAGGAAAGCAGTCGAGAAGGCGGCAGGATCAGCGTTACAGAGTTGCAGTAGTCGTCTTCGCTACTTTGTTGCAGTTTTGCAGGCTTCCAGCGCGGTCAGCAGTCGATTCCTTGGCAGAAGGTGAAGAGAGAGATGCAGAGGAACTCGGATGAGCTCTTGCATTCGTTATCTAAGGAATCCCCAAAGACAGAGACCCTAAATAGCCAGAAAAGAGGGTTTGGCTACCTAGGAGAGAGGATAGGCTAGCAACACCTGAAGGAGCCTATCAGAAGGAGTCTCTGACGTCACCTGCTGGCACTGGCCACTCAGAGCAGTCCAGTGTGCCAGCAGCACCTCTGTTTCCAAGATGGCAGAGGTCTGGAGCACACTGGAGGAGCTCTGGGCACCTCCCAGGGGAGGTGCAGGTCAGGGGAGTGGTCACTCCCCTTTCCTTTGTCCAGTTTCGCGCCAGAGCAGGGCTGAGGGGTCCCTGAACCGGTGTAGACTGGCTTATGCAGAAATGGGCACCATCTGTGCCCATGAAAGCATTTCCAGAGGCTGGGGGAGGCTACTCCTCCCCAGCCCTAACACCATTTTCCAAAGGGAGAGGGTGTAACACCCTCTCTCTGAGGAAGTCCTTTGTTCTGCCTTCCTGGGCCAGGCCTGGCTGGACCCCAGGTGGGCAGAAACCTGTCTGAGGGGTTGGCAGCAGCAGCAGCTGCAGTGAAACCCCGGGAAAGGCAGTTTGGCAGTGCCAGGGTCAGTGCTAGAGACCCGTGGGATCATGGGATTGTGCCAACTATGCCAGGATGGTATAGAGGGGGCAATTCCATGATCATAGACATGTTACATGGCCATATTCGGAGTTACCATTGTGAAGCTACATATAGGTAGTGACCTATATGTAGGTCACGCGTGTAATGGTGTCCCCGCACTCACAAAGTCCGGGGAATTGGCCCTGAACAATGTGGGGGCACCTTGGCTAGTGCCAGGGTGCCCACACACTAAGTAACTTAGCACCCAACCTTTACCAGGTAAAGGTTAGACATATAGGTGACTTATAAGTTACTTAAGTGCAGTGTAAAATGGCTGTGAAATAACGTGGACGAAATTTCACTCAGGCTGCAGTGGCAGGCCAGTGTAAGAATTGTCAGAGCTCCCTATGGGTGGCAAAAGAAATGCTGCAGCCCATAGGGATCTCCTGGAACCCCAATACCCTGGGTACCTCAGTACCATATACTAGGGAATTATAAGGGTCTTCCAGTATGCCAATGTAAATTGGTAAAATTGGTCACTAGCCTGTTAGTGACAATTTGAAAGAAATGAGAGAGCATAACCACTGAGGTTCTGATTAGCAGAGCCTCAGTGAGACAGTTAGTCATAACACAGGTAACACATTCAGGCACACTTAGGAGCACTGGGGCCCTGGCTGGCAGGGTCCCAGTGACACATACAACTAAAACAACATATATACAGTGAAAAATGGGGGTAACATGCCAGGCAAGATGGTACTTTCCTACAGGAACGATGCAGCCCGACTTCCCGATGATAAGATCAAAGCAGCGCCAGCGTTGCGACTGGAACTTTGACGCACGGCCCACTGGATGCAAAGCTGACCGGGAATGACGCAGCCCTACTTCGTGAGAAGAATCGACGCTGCCCTACTTTGTGAGAGAAATTGACGCAGCGCCCGCGGTGCAACTGAACTTTCCACGCATCACTCACCGGATCGATGCAGCTCCTGTGACTTCGTCCTGCAAGCGCCAGATTTCAACGCATCGTCCCCGGGCGTCCAAAAACCCTGCAACCCGTAGAGGATCCAGGTCCGGATGTCAGAAATTGACGCAAAGTCTCGCCTGCGTGGAAAATAAACAATGCATCGTCTGTGTGAGGCTGGAGAAATCGACACACACCTCCCTGTTTTCCACGCATCTCCTCCTCTGCAGTCCTTTGCGGAGAATTTGAATGCAAACCAGGTACTTTGTGCTTGCAAGAGACACGTTGCTTTTTAAGATATCATTTTTACAGTGATATTTCAACTTATACTTATTGCATCTTGATCATTTTGGCCTGCATCTTATCAGATAAATATAATATATTTTTCTAAGCACTGTGTGCTGTATTTTCGTAGTGTTCTACTGTGTTATTGCATGATTTATTGCACAAATACTTTACACATTGCCTTCTACGTTAAGCCTGACTGCTCAGTGCCAAGCTACCAGAGGGTGGGCACAGGATAATTTGGATTGTGTGTGACGTACCCTGACTAGAGTGAGGGTCCTTGCTTGGACAGGGGGTAACCTGACTGCCAATCAAAGACCCAATTTACAACACCTGTGTTCTGACTGCAGAGAAGAATTGAAAAGCACAGGCTTTCAGGGCGAGGAGTAAACTATCTCCTCCTACCTCCCAGCCATGTCCCAGTCCCCAGGCATGGGGAGGCATGCTTCGCCAGACATCTGCTGCTCAAAGTCCTCTAGTCTCCATGCGGCCTTGCCTGGAAAGGCAGTGGTACGCAGGAATACAGACAACAAGGCAACTGTGGTGCTCTTAGGAACTCCAGCTCACTGAAGCTGGAGATGACAAAGGAGAGCCTAGGTAACATAGGAATGGTAGGGGTTGTTAGAAAGTGGATTATTGGTAAGGGCAGGTAAGAACCTACTCTTTGCAATACACCACTAACCTCCATTTAGGCCCAGTTAGGTCTCAATAAATTAAACCCAAATCAACCCTGGGTAACTTGGCAATGAGCGAAAAGGCTTAACTTAGAAGACAAGTGTGTACAGCATTTAAAAATCACAAAACAGTAAGTAAGTAAAACACAAACACACAATAAAAATCCACCACCAATTTGTAAAAATAAATTATATTTTTAGCTTTAAAATGACACCAACACGATTAAAATCAGATAAGGGAAACCGGAGATATTAATTTTAGAAGAATTAGTGTTCTAGGCCCATAAAAACGAATAGCGTCAATCTGATCATCTGGTCGCACCTTGACCGTGGCAAAGTCAAACTTTAAGGCTGACCACGATGGAGCCCTGCTCGACTACAGCAAGCGGGAGGCCTCGGACAAAAGTTGACCTTCGGACTTAGTCGTTTTCTTGAAGATTTTCTTCAGCAGGACGAAATCGCCGATCGACCTCCCTGGAGCCCTTCCTCAGATACGTGTCGCATGAGCCCTCAATGAAGATGTCTATGTTCGGACTTAGACAATTTTTCGAGATGAAAATCCTTCAACCGGGCCGAACCTGAATCTTGATCCGACGTTCCTTAAGCCCTCTTCAGATACACTGCTCGGGAGGTCCCGGTCAACTTTCTACGTTCAGACTTAGTCACTTTTTCTGAGATTTTCTTCAGCAGGACGAACCTACAAGTCAGGCTGGGTCGCGGTTGAGGCAGGCCGGCTAGAATTGCCGTGGTGGGTCGGTCCATCTATGGAGCTTTTTCCAAAAAGTTCTCCAATGTTCTCCAATCTTCTGGATCTTCTTCCAGAAGGTCTTGTAAGGTTCTTTTTAACTCCACAACTCACCCCAAGGTTCCAGAAGCTCTGAGTTGCTCCTTGAGGATGCGGACTACAACTCCCAGAATGCGCCTGGCTCAAACTCCAAAATGGCCACTGGACAGTGGTCAGTTGGTCAGTTTCTTCAGGATTTAATGCAGGGGACTCTGCTTAGCTATTTTCTTACCTGTAGAAAACAGGGAGTCCCTCCTTGAACCAGTTGAAGCCAGGTAAAGTCCTTCTTGAGGTAAAGCCCAAGTATGCAGCTGGTGCAGTCCTTCAGAGTGCAGTGTCCAGGTGCAGGTCAGGGGTCAGGGAGAGCATTCCTTCTTCTCCTGATGTTCTTCCTTGTAGGGATCTATCTGGTAGGGATCTGAGGTGTGGGTGCAGCTCTGCCATATCTATCCTTGCTCCTGGGTGAAAAACAGGGGGGTCCTGGTTCTCCAGTCAGATGCAGGGTCGGTCCCCCTGTGATGACCACTTCCTGGGAACTGTGGCAAAAATCAATCACAGGGAGCAACATTCTTCAAAAATCCATCATGGCAGAAACTGATTTTTGGAGGTTACGTCTGGCTGAGCCCACCCACTGGTGTGGCTAAAAATCTTAAACACACCCCTCTCGTAATCTGATCAAGAGGGCACCTACTTGTCTGGGGTTGCAGGATGTGAGGGCGGTGCTGGGTTGCTCCAAATGTCCTTCCATGCCTTTGAAGACCAGTTTGGCAGCCCTCCCCCCTTTCCGCTTCCGCATCTGCTGAGGTAGTTCTCCTCCCCCAGGCACATCGTTTGTGTTGAGCCCTGGCAACTTCACACCTCATAAAGGCAGCCAGACCAGGCTGCCAGAGGCTGACCAATCAGAGAAGGGCACTAGAGTGCTGAAATTGGCAACTTTTTAGGTAAAGTGTAAAACTCGTTACCTAAACTAATTATATTAAATCCAACAATTGTAAGTTGTGGGATTTATTATAACAATTAATTTGATCCCAAACATGAGGTATCTGACACTTAAGGGGACTTTGTTACTTAAAATTAAGTCTCCCAATTTTAGACTATGGAGGCCATTCACTACAGTGAAGGAAAACGAATTTGGCTATTTTACCGCACCAGGGATTATAAAACAATTTTTATAAGGTCCCTGCTTATAGATACATGGCACCTAACCCTAGGGGCACATAGAGCACACTTAGGAGTGACTTATGTGTAAAAATAAGGTAGTTTAAAACTTTGGAAGTACTTTTAATTCCAAAGTCGAATTTCCATATAACTTTAGTTTAAAAGCAGTCAGTAAGGCAGGCCTGCCTTTAAAATGAGACTGGGCACATCAGCAGTGCATCTATGGGTGCGCTGCCTATACTGAGGTCCCTAAACCTACATGCCCTAACATATACTAGGGACTTATAGATAGGTAAATATTGCCAATTATAATTAGCCTAATTTGCATACTCATTTTATACAGAGCGCGGGCCCAGGGACTGGTTAGCAGTACCCAGTGCACCATCAGAGTCAGGAAGACACCAGCAAAAAGTGAAAAATGGGAGCAAAACGTTAGGAGGGCTCTGCAATCAGCCCTGTTTTCTCACATGGGTGATTTGGGCTACCATGCTGCAAGTAAGGTAATCTGCAGAGCTATTAAACTGTCACGCAATGAAACCTTTTCATGCTAATGAGTGAAATTTCCTAGGTGAAAGATTTGTACAAAGCCTATCTATACATTTTAAAGAGCCGTATACATGACATTTTCTACTTATCTGTAGAATACTATATGGGATTCAGAAAGCCTTGTAGTTTATTTCGACCTTTACCGACATATGCTGACAGAATAGCTAAATATCAAACCAAACCAGATATGTTCATGTATGTGTAGGTACTTGTTCACGAATATTCACAGATTTGACTTCAAGCAGTGTACATTACCTTACAGCAGTGACAGCTTTCTTAAAAAGTGTTTAACGTTTAAAGAAGTGGGCGAACATTAACAAATAGAAAATCCAAGAGAGAATATTAGATTTTGGATGTATTAAGCACAGAACGAGAAGCGGAAGTAAAGCATTTACCAATGAATAATAAGTCTCATGTCTTAGGTGAAAGAAATGACAAAGAATGAAAAAAAGAGAAGTGCAGTACAAGAAGGGTCCCGCAGACAGATGTTGGTTACGTTATGATAAATGTATTAAAAATAGGACAGGAACATCATAGGTCAAATAAGAGCCACCCAGCAAAATTCAGTTAACTAAATTACAGATAGATCAGTGCCTGGGGAAAGAGCCAAATCTTAAGGGTGCGCTCTGTACACGACCCAGAGAGGTTTCAATTGGATGTGCTGCCTGATTGGTAACCAATGGAGGCCAGCAAGTAAGCGGCTGGTGCGAAAGAAACAGCCCCCAGAATCAGGCGCACCGCGTCGATTTGCATCACTTGTAGTTTATGAAGCAAATTATTTGTGAATCCCAAACATACAGACAATTAGCATAATCCAAAATGAGTTCCATCAGCCCAGAGAAATGGAAGGCCTGTTCCCAATAGAAGATGCACAGCTAATGTGGCGAAAAGCAGCCCTCTTTACCAGACACACTTTATGAACTCATTTATGGAAACCCAGAATGAAAGCAATTTATAAAACGGTAGATGGCAGATAGTGGGATATGCAATGGATCTTATGGAGAGTGCGTAGCGGAGTTGAACATGTGGGGACAAGGAAAGACTAAAAACAAGCAGACCTCCGAGGGCATCAAACACCAACTAGAAGCTGCTACCCAACAAGCAAGACTTATGCTAGTTTGTGACTCACGTGCAACTCCTTCCCCCGTCTCCACCGCACACTTGAAATATAAATGATAAGAGTGAGTGGGTTAATTAGAAGTAGCAGGAGCCCCATCCCGACTCAGTAGCATCATAGAATGGTGCGGACAGGGAATAGAAATAGGAAGGGATGTACGTTTATTATTTTTACACGATAGGGCATATTTAATATATTGATTTTCTCGCCTCCTAGACAAGTACTTTAGACAAAACTCAGTGCCATGATCGCTTCCAATGTCTCTCAAATAACACAGTGTGAGTGAGCTCGGGACCCATAAGGTGGAGGCCTAAAACTCAAAGTGTCTGTCAGATAGTTCTATTAATGCCATGAAAGGTAGGGAGAAACATATAGAAGGAATACAGTTCTCGGAATGAATGGCCTGGTTTCCACTTCTCTGTTATGACATTTACACTCAGAACTGCGTTTTTGATGCCCTTTCACTTCAGAAACACTGTTCCTCTCCATGTTTCCACCTTTGCATTTGACCTCTGTACATCAAGGACTCAAAGTACCGATTTTTGGGCATACAAATAGGAAAATTATAGCTTTTGGTGCATGTGCACAGTGTGGTCTTGTGCAAATAAGAGTATCAATTTGTCAGCGGAACAATAGCAAATAAGGAGTCTACAGAAGTAGTTAGGAATTAAACGTGTTTCCTAAATCGCTTATTCATTTCTTAGTTTTGTTGGAAATTTCAGTTTCCCAGTTCTACATTTTCGCTCCTAGATCCAGTCGTGGCATGTTTTTGGCATTTGCCATGTAACACAACAATGGAATTCAACTGGTGAAGCGATTACTTACTAAAACCAATATAATAGGCACAGTTACACCAATGCCCACTTTTAGGAGGCCTTTAGGATCAATTGGATTTTTATCCACAGCAGTTTCAATTGATTTAAAAACGCCTGTCTCCAGGTGGTTGCAGTAGAAGCCATCTGTAACTCATGACCTGAAACCTTCAGCCAAGCAAATTAAATTCTTATTGTTTCGGGATTTCTGCAACTGCCATTTAGAAACCTCATCTTGACCTTACTTTTACTTATTAACGTTAATAACGGAAACTGGGGGGGCGTGGCTTCGGGCGTCAAGATGGCGGTCGCACTCTGAGAGTGCTCTGGACCCCTCCGTCATCCGCCCATAGTTAGCGCGGTCCAAGGGAGCTGAAAGACGCCGTTTCGGACACCCCTGTGTCCCGCAGGGGTCGCGCACGGCAAAAAAAAACGGAGATCCTGCATTTTATGCCCGCGCGGAGATCAGGCCGATCCCGGGAAGGGAAAACAAGATGGCGACCGCGACGCGCCCGGCTGGGCCGACGCCAGGCCGATAGCTGAGCTGATGGCGTGCGCAGCAGGCTGAAAGAACGGAGAGAGTCCCTGGGGGGGCCTGGACTGGGCCCCGGCGGCGGATCCCTGTGGCCGGGCGGCCGAGGAAGAAGGCACCAGGTGAGCGGCCCCGCCCTGTGCACTGTCCTGCGGGACCCCACATCCATCCTGCCTGACCCGCGAGACGAAAGTGAAGCGGCCGGGCGAGGACGGGAAGACCGCCGCCGCTGCTTGTTCCCCCCGCGGCCCCCTCCTGGTACGTAATAGGGGCTGGGGCCGCGCGGGGGGTCGGGACTCGACTGGAGGTCGGGCGGGTCCGCCCGGGAGGACGAAGACACTGCCCGGGGCCCAGGAGTGGAGGAGAAGGAGGGAGAGGGGGTTGACGAGTCGTGGACCCCCCCACTCCCCTGTCATTGCTACAGTGAGGGGGACAGGCAGTGGCCCACCTCCGGCTCCCATTCAGATCGCCATCCAGAGGGGATTTGCCATGGCCCACACCAAGAGCTGGTAGCAGACCAGGATCCGAGAAGTGGAGACACACACCCCAAAACAGTCTGAACTTTAAGGCCTCGAACTATAGACAATTGATCCTTGTCGAGCCAGATCTGAGAAGTAGAGGCCAGCGTGTGGCGAAACGGGGCCCTTTACGGAAACACCAGATCCTGGGTGTGGTGAGACTTGAGCCCGGATCTATAGTGAGTCCCTTTCGCCTAAGCAGGGGGTGAGAGGAGGGGAGCTACCGGATGGGAGCCAACGACCAGGTCTTTCAACGATACCGGCAAAAGATGCTTCCACAGGGCCCAAGAGAGAGTAAATTAGTCCAGAAGACGCCCCTGAGACAGTGACACCCCACCGTCCCTGCGCGGAGCGGCACAGCGATACCTTCCCTGGCCCAAGACACCGGAAAACAAATTGAAAACCTGGGCTTGAAAACATAAATACGGAGAGTGTGACACACCCGGCCCCCGCCCCGGGCACCACGATGGGAAAGGACAAGGCGAACAAACAGCCTCCACCCTCCCAACAAAAAATCGATCAGTTCACGACGACGATGGGCCAGCGGGGAGGGGGAGACACAGCCAGCGGGGGTCCGACCCTGGACGGAGTGAGCGCCATTCTCCAAGCTATTCAATCATCGCAGGTAGCCGTAGAAACCAAGATCGGAGAAGTACGAGTGGATATGGGCCTCATCAGACAAGACCTTAGAAATGCAGTAAACCGAATCACTGAGGTGGAATCCCGAGTTTCTCAGAATGATACTGATTTGTCTGACCTCAAAATCAAAGTGGCCCAACTGCAGACCCGAACCAACGAGCTTCACCGCCGTGCAGAGGATGCTGAAAACCGGGCAAGACGCAACAACTTACGCTTTATCGGCTTCCCCGAGGGTATAGAAGATGACAAGGCCTCCGAGTTCCTAGAGAGATGGATCAAAACGTGGATGCCGGACCAATCCCTCTCGCCCCTGTTTGCAGTTGAACGAGCCCACAGGGCACTCGCACCTCGCCCCCCTCTGGGCGGCCCGAAGCGCCCAATGATCGCACGATTTCTTAATTTTAAAGACAGAGACAACATCCTTAAAGAAGCGAGGAGGTTGGAAGATCTTCAATGGGAAAATCACAAAATCCTAATTTTTCCGGACTACACCAGAGAGGTCCAAACCCGCCGCAGGTCGTATGAGCAGGTTAAGCAAAAACTCAGGGCAATGCAACTTTCGTACATGCTCCTCTTCCCTGCACGCCTCAAAGTTCTCATGGCTGGGAAAGCATACTTCTTCGAATCACCTGAGGAGGCGTGGGACTGGCTGACGGAGGAGGGCATCGGGGCCCGGAGGGGTCCCCCGGGGGCTGCCAGGAAAACCCCTTGTATCGTACCCCCCTCTTCAGAGGGGCCCCGGAGGAGCCGGCGACGCACCAGATCTCGGAGAGGTAGGCGGAAAGACCTGAACACTCCTGCGGACGGTGAGACGGCCCAAGACTCAGGCTCACAGACTGAGATCACGGCGGACGCTCCTCCGGGGCCTCAGAAACCGGCCCTAGTGACAGAAGACGGTCGCCTAAGTCAATCTCCAGTGCTCGGCTGACAAGTCGTGTGCGGCCCCCTCGTTGGACGCGGGGAGAGACTGGCCGCGCCTGATGTGCTCGGGCAGGCCCCGGTGGGACTGCCGTTGACGACACCGGAGACTTTCTAAAGTATGGTGTCGAATGCTCGTTTTGTGACCGCTAATTGCAATTGATCCGAAAGAAAGGAGGGGTCCACCACTCCACCCCAACGACAGCAATGCTGGCTGTCTGGTTTTGGTTGGGTTTATGGGCGACAGATGCTTCCGGGGTGGGAGTACGGGGAGGGGGGAGTTTCGAGGGTGGGGGGAGTTTGAGTTGGATTTAAAGGGCTACGAGTTAGTCAGCCTGGTTTGTAACTTTAAGATTTCGCCAAATTGTTTGAAATGGTCGTCCCTAGGTTTACACCCGCACACTAAATCTTGCGTAACACCTGCACACCTCACGCTTGGCCCTCGATGACCCAAGTCCTTTCCTGGAATGTAAATGGCCTATTAGACAAGATCAAGAGATCAGCAGTATTCCACACTCTCCGTAGATATTCCCCCTCCGTGGTCCTCTTCCAGGAGACCCACCTCCTAGGATCCAGATGCCCTATGCTCGCGCGAGGAGGATATGATAGAGTATACCACGCAGGGTTCTCCAGAGGCTCTAGAGGGGTGGCTATCCTACTACACCGATCTTTACCCATGGTGATCACAGCCACGCAGTCTGACCCACAGGGTAGATTCGTAGTAGTCACAGGGACTCTTCAGGGACACCCGTTAAACTTGTATGTGCCTACGCTCCTCCAGCGGGACTTGACACCTTCCTACTTTCGCTCCACCGAGTGACCTCAGGACTTCCCCAAGGGACCACCCTACTGGGAGGCGACTTCAATGCGGTTCTTGACCCAACTCTGGACATATCTGGGGAAATCACCACCAATAGATCTAAGAGGGCTTCTGCCCTAAGCAATTGGGCGGAAAGCCTCGGCCTGTGCGAGGTGTGGCGCACCTGGCACCCCAGAGAGTGCCGGTACACGCACACGTCCGCGGCCCACCAGATGCAATCCAGAATAGACCTTGTGTTTATGCCCACTCTGGACTTCTTAAACATCACGGGGGCAGAGATTCTCCCCCGAGGGGTCTCGGACCATGCGCCACTACGTATCCGACTAGGTGGAGTAGACCCCACCAAGCGGCCTATGTGGCGCCTGAACGCTTGGCACCTGCAGGATAAAGATTACACGTAGGAGCTCAGGAATCACCTCAGTCAATATTTTGAACTTAACGTAGGTTCGGTTCAATCCCCGGGAATAATATGGGCCGCTTGTAAGGCTACTCTTAGAGGGCACGCCAAACACATTCTTCGGTCCCGTGAGCGAGACCAGAACTCCCAGATCTCTGTAATGGAAACCGAGGCCCTAAGACTGGAACGCCAGCATGTAAACTCGGCTTCGGCCTCTACCATGAGGCGCCTGACTAGGGTGAGAGAGGATATCAAACATATGATGCTGGAGTCGGCCAAACACATGTGGAGAGCCTCAGCAGCCCGAATATATGGATGGGGGGATAAAAACGGGAAACTGCTGCACTGGCTAGCCACCCCCCCCATGGCCGACAGAATTATACCCGAGATCCTAGAGGACTCGGGCTCCCTTGTTAAAACATCTGCAGAAATTGCACATAGTTTCGCCTCCTACTATACGCGTCTATATGCCAAGCACCCACGCCCCCCCATTGAGAGAGAGACCCCACTACTAAACGATATTACCCTTCCGAGGGTGTCCCCAGAGGCGAGAAATAGATTGGAGGAGGCCATTACCCTTGCAGAGATTAGCAGTGCAATATCCAGCCTGGCAAAGTGCAAAACCCCAGGCCCGGACGGCTTCCCAGCAGAACTATATAGTAAATGCAGTGACATTCTGGGTCCCCACCTACTTAACATGTACCACGAAGCTGAAAACCAAGGCCGGTTCCCCACTGAGATTGACCAAGCGACAATTGTGGTGATCCCCAAAACCCAACCCCCTTCACGAAACTGCTCAGCGTACCGGCCCATCTCGCTCCTAAATGTCGAAATTAAGGTACTCCCCTCGATCCTTGCCTCCAGACTAAAGGAGGTAATGCCCACTCTGGTTCACCCTGACCAATGTGGCTTCATGCCTACCCGTAGTACCAGGCACTGCATCAGGCGGTTACATCTGGCTTTGGCGCACCGCAAAACTCTGTCACACAAATACTTGGCACTACTTCTACTTGATTTTGAAAAGGCCTTTGATACGGTGGATTGGTCTTACCTCGAACAGGTCCTGCATAAAAATGGGCTCGGACCGAAATTCAGAGGATTAGTGAAACTCCTATACTCTAATCCGACTGCCCTAGTCCGGGTGAACGGAGTAGTCTCCGACCTGTTCCCCATTGGCCGTGGAACGCTACAGGGATGCCCGCTATCCCCTCTACTTTTTGCGCTAGTAATAGAACCCTTGGCGATACTACTGAGAAGCGACCCACTGATTGAGGGCTGGCACTGGCCCATCGGTTCGGAAGACCGAGTGGCATTATACGCAGACGATGTTCTCCTGTATATCTCCAACCCACCCAAAAGCGGCCCACGCGTCCTAGAAATCCTGAGACTTTTCGCAGAAGCCTCAGGACTGATCCTGAACCCAGCCAAGTCCCTGCTAGTCCCCCTACACCGCTCTCGCGACTGTATAGACTGGCAACGAAACATCCCAATTCGGAGAAACAGCTTCAAATACCTAGGAATACATGTTTCACTTCTCCCCGAGTTAGCGTGGGAACTTAATATCACGCCGCTAACAAAGAAGATCAAGCCCGACCTCCTGCGCTGGAAGGTGCTCCCCCTGAATCTACTTGTCAGAATAGCGCTGTACAAGATGATGATCCTCCCCAGGCTCCTATACCTCCTACAGAACTTCCCACTTCCCGTCCCCACGAAATGGTTCAGGGAGATGGATTCCTTAGCGCGCCAATTCATATGGGGCGGAACTCGCGCACGATTGTCACTTAAAACATGTCAGAGGGACATATACGAGGGGGGCTTAGGCATGTCTAATATCCAATACTACTATCTAGCGATGCATACACTTGTAATTAATGACTGGGTGGGAGGTGGTTGGTCAGACCCCGCATACAAACTAGAACTACAAACAATGGGCTACCCACAGATCTTCGGCGCCCTCTATGGGAATCCGATCCCTCGAGATACCCCAGATGTAACCAAAGTGGTACTACAGGGTTGGCGGACGGCTCAGAAGGTGACGGGGTGGTGGGGACGCCTTACCCAACAGACCCCGTTATGGCACGGGAGACAGCTGGTACATGTGGCAGGCCTGGAGGGCCTTCAGACCTGGGACAACATAGGTATCTCCACTCTGGGTGATATCTGGGATGGGTCACATATGCGGTCCTTTCAGGACCTCCAGAAACAATACGCCTTGAACAAGACACAGTTCTACCGATATCTTCAGTTGCGTCATGCCCTACTAGTCCACGTACAGACTGGGGACACCATCCCCGAGCATAGCCCCATGGAAGCCAAGGCTCTGATGGGAAACCTGGGCAGAGGAGGGGTTTCCCAGATATACCGCACCCTAACTACCATCGCGGCGGGCCCCCTGGGAGGACTTTGCAAGAGGTGGGAGGATTGGGTGGGTCCCATGGAGGACATGGATTGGACAGAAGCACTGATGGCCCCGCGCTCTCTTACAATGGCCACTCGCCTCCGATTAATACAAACCTACTTTCTGCATGCCGCATATCTCACGCCTGACAAACTACACAGAGCGGGCCTCCGCTCCTCGGCGGAATGCACACGTTGTGGGAGCCCCACAGCTGACTTCTTCCACATGGTATGGGCATGCCCGATAATAGCGGCCTACTGGGGTGCGGTTGATATAATGACAGAATGGAAGGCAAAGAATGCGCCGACACTGACTAAGTGGAGACGGGGGGTGGATTGGTGTGCGCAGCGTGAGAAACTTATATATGGGGCTAGAGGTTGCTTAAATAAGCATAACAAGATATGGGGGAGGTGGGAGGGCACGGCAGGCTTTTAGGTTTAAAGATTGTATATTATATGTATCAACAAGGTGTGGGGGGGACCTAGAATTCGACCACCATTGTTTAAATGCCCGTTGGCATCATGTTGAGTTGTATTTATTACTGTTTTCATGCAAAGTCAATAAAAATTTCTTTATCAAAAAATAAATAAATAACGGAAACTGATGCTTTATATCGCTTCTCGCAGTGCTTTAAGTGGGCCAGTACTCTCCGGTACTGAGTACCGGCACTTTTTTATTTTGAAAGGGAGAGTACCAACACTTCTCCAGAAAAACGTAATACTTTCAATTGGAGAGTACCGACACAACTCTGAAACAAGCAGGTACTCTGATACAGAGTACATGCACTTCTATTTTTCCATTTCAAGCACTGGCTGCTCGTGAGTCAAGCGGGGAAAATTGTCCTAATGTCCCCTGTTGTCTCTTAGAAGAGCCTGTTTTCTTCCCCAAGGAAGTTTGTGCTGTCACTGGGCATCATTTCTCATTTACAACTGTAGGAGTCAGAGCTGCTGTATTGTAGTGTCCGCGGGTGATGCGCTCTTCTCTTAAATTGTGCTCACAGATTAAAAGAACCAGCTCTTGAATAATCAATACATCTCTCATTTCAAATGCTGATACTGAGATATTACGTTTAGTACGTTTTTATCCAGATGACTACCTTGCATGCACACACAGCCGTCATCTTGCAATGCTTTTTTTCATGGTATAAGAAAAGGCATTCCAGGATGGCCACAGATATATGAGTGCTCATGCACAGTTGCCATCTTGTAATGATTTTGTTCTATTCTTTGTCATTATTTTACCTTTCCAAAATGGCAGACGGCCTTTTGAAACAGTAAATTAAGAGCTGGTGTATACAGTAGGCGGGGAAGATGCCTAGTAACAGCGTGCTGCTGATGGGTCCTCACAAAAATAATTGAAAAAAACCCTAAAAAAGAAACAATTAAGCTGGTAGGGGCAGGTGCTGGAGCAATGGTCGAGTGGGAGGAGGTAGTAAGCAACATGAAGAGAGACTTGTGATACAATTTATTCAGTTAAAATGATGGTAATGGAGCTGTGCTGCAAGCAAGGGAGAACAAGCTTTTCAATGCAACGGGGCTCGCATTTGCTCGAGTTGGAGCTATTTGCGTTGTAAACTCCTAACCTAACTTTTCTTGCCACACAAATTAAAAGAAAAAAAACACAGCGCGATCGCGCTATGTAAAATGCAGCACGATCGCGCTGAAATTGAAAACGAAAAAACGAAGCACGATCGCGATATGTAAACCCCAGCGCGATCGCGCTGCGGGGAAAATTAACAGAAAAGTAGTCCAGAAACCAGGCTCAAAACATCGAGCCTCGTATGTTTCTAGTAGTTTACCGGTGCTGTGTAGGCGGGCTAAACACCGGAAAAGGCATGACGTATGCATGCCTTTCACAAATGAAAGCAAGCAGATTTAAAATTAAAGAGCAAGCCCAGGAGCCAATGAAAGAGATTGACGTGACCTGGACGTGGTTGGAAGCCCAAAGAGAGATTACTTTATTGCTTTGCGCTCGCCCATAAAAACAAGAATAAGAAGGCAAGCCACTGAGTCAGGCACATCGAACTGAGATGGACAAGAAACCCATTCAGTCAGGAGCACAGTGCCTACCTAAGGCCTACTGCATTGTATTTTGTGCGTTAGATCTTCAAATAAGCACAGCTAAAGGTGTCTCTGAGCAAGACATAAAATTCACCTATGGCCTAGGCACAGGGTATTGAAATTCCAAGTTTATTGTAAAGTGAGATGAACCTTGTGGAAATCTGTTTTCTTTTCCATGTATTGCTCTTTTTAGGCTACATAGAACGTACCAAACCAAATAAAAATAAAAATAGCTGCAGCTGTTCATCTCATTGTGAATTATAATCATAGATATCGACATTGTAATAAACAGTCACACTTCTGTAAATCTCAAAGGAGTAAAAGCTGCTTAGCACTAGAGAAGACCACTTGACACTAAGCTCCTTGAAGGAAGCACTTGAGGTCTTATCATCTCAACAGTGCCTGTTTTGACAGCATAATCCCAAACTTGGCATCATTAAGCCTCTATGTGGGCACAAGACAAGGTTGACAAGCCATAAATCTAATGACTGCGTAATTGGCAGATAGAGAATCAAGTGGGCACCAGACATGCAACACAAAGGGGAAGAACAATCGACATACATACTTTCTGTGGAAAAAGGTCCTTTACTTGGAAGAAAGCAGAGCTCATAGTACACAAAGCTTTGGCTTAACCGTACATACTAAGGGCTAAATTTATGGAAAATGTTTGTAGGGCAGCGCAGCAAGTCACTTGCTGCACTGCCCTACGCCAAAGTGAAAGGGCATGAATGCACTGTATTTATGTGATACAGGGCATTCCTGTCCTTTCCCTCTGTGCTGGCGCACTTTTGGCAGCCTAGTGTCATCGCAGACACCCCTGCACCATGGTGCAAGAGTGCCTCCATTACAAGCAGGATTGTTCTTGTGCAGGAAGGTGCTCGTACTGCACAAAAACAATTCCAAGAGGTGTTTTCCTGTTTCTATGTGTGCTGCAGAATGCAGCGCAAATGGAAAGAGAAAAAAACAAGGAGAAATAGAAATATTTCTCCTCTTTACTCCTCACCTGAAGAGGCATAAGGTTTTGACACTTCCACAGGTTTATGTGATTTTGTGACTCTGAAGCAGTGTCAAAATCCATGGGTGTTGCATAGGAAAACCTACCACAATGCCTATGTAATGCCTCTATGGAGCAGAGTAAGGCAACGCAGGAACTTCCGCTGCTTTGCCTTACTCCATATCTATGAGGCCATTCAAAGCCACCCAAAGTGGCTCAGCGAGGCCTCATAGATATGAGTTTTTAGTCTGCGCCATCAGAGCATCAAAAAAAGTGATGCTCCGGCAGCACACGGGGCTCATAAATATGTCCCCGCCTCCCCTAAACTTTAGCCACTGCTTAGGGCTCAAACAAACCTGCCCACCTCATAAATGAGATACTATTAATAGTTGAAACCAAACCATTAACTCTCTCTAATTTTATTCCTTGTAATGTTTGTTGCCACTACATCACTGATCTTCGACTGCCCAACTCTGCCCCTCTTTACCCTGATGTCTCTCTTACCACCTGCTTCCAGCAACATAGTTCATTACAGCAAATATACAATCCCAGCCCACCTCCTCCCAATAAGCCACTTTAATTACACCAGGATGGGCAATGGGTTCATTGTTGCACAGGGAGCTAGAATTAGGCATCCTGCACAGGCATGGCTACACAAATCACAAAGAGGCTACACATTGGGCTACATCATACACCACCACGTCATCTGCCACCCTGAATAATGCTCCTCGCATAGAGAAGATGGTGCCATCCCTTCCACATAGGGCCCATCTTAAGACCATCTGGTCTGACTTAAAGTGTACAGACTGGCCTGTGTCTTCTTCTCTGTTGTGCTCTAGACTGCGGCCATGTGTTGCAGTGGATAAAGGACTGAGGGCCAGATGTAGCAAAAAGCAAAATTGCGACTTGCAATTTGCGAGTCCATCCGACTCGCAAATTGCAAGTCGCAATTTGCTATGCAGTACGGTGTCTCAGACACCGACTGCGACTCGCAATGGGGTCGCAATGACCCACCTCATTAATATTCATGAGGTGGGTCGCAAATTGCGGCCCCATTGCGAGTATAGGCACTCGCTAACATGGAGGCCTGCTGACGTCAGCAGACCTCCATGTTCGCGACCTGCTTTTAAATAAAGCATTTTTTTTTTTTTAAGTGTAGCCCGTTTTCCTGACAGGAAAACGAGCTGCACTGCAAAAAAAACGAAACCTTTTGTTTCGGTATTTTTTCAGGGCAGGGAGTGGTCCATTGGACCACTCCCTGCCCTGAAAAAATATTTTGGGGTCCAGTCACAAACTGGAAGGGGTCCCATAGGGACCCCTTCCAATTTGCGAGTGGGTTATCATCCACTTGAAGTGGATGGTAACTGCGATGCCATTTGCGACCGCGTACGCGGTCGCAAATGGTATTGCATCCCACAGCGACTCGCAAATAGGAAGGGAACACCCCTTCCTATTTGCGAGTCGGAAATGCATATTGCGAGTCGGTAACAACTCGCAATATGCATTTCTGCATGCCAAACCCACGTTTGCGACTCGCAAACGGCGAATTTCGCCGTTTGCGACTCGCAAACGGGTTGCTACATCTGGCCCTAGAAGTGTTGCTAGTTTTGTCTCAATGCACCAAGAACCTGGCATGTTTTGCAGGGTGTTTTAAATGACAGCACACTTGGTGAAGGGTAAAACCGATAACTGAACACCATGGGTGCACAAGAACACTACATCCTTCTAAAAATTCAGTGTGAGAGTTGTGGAGAACCTAAAAAGCCAAATTGTCAACCGAATATCAAAAGTTAGCAAAGGCTTTGGCCTCCCGGCTTCAGGGACAGCTTTAGTGCTGGTGGCGCCCATTGCGATAGTTGTTTTTGGTGCCCGACCCATGACCTCCTCCTCCGATTCACTCACTACCACCAGGCAAAAGTGCCCCTCATTGCTCCAATGACCCACTCTCACATACAATTAATTTGTTTTAAAGTGATGGTAAAGGCTGGCTTTCCTAATCCATCCAGCTATCCCCATAAAATATATATCTAGTTCTTTCCAGCAGCCATATTAATCCTCTGCACTACTTTATGGTGAATGAAAACTGGCACTAGACAAAATCTCTCTCTCTCACAGGAATACTAATCCCAAAAATTATCTTGACATTTTTATTGCTGCCTGAAAGCTGGATGTACAAGGACTCTACAGCAGGTGCTTTTAAATTGTAAGTTATTGCTAAACAGAGCCCCCGCACCGAGGTCACCCCTCCAGGTAAGCACCCTGTGTGGCCACACTGGTCGCACCGCCAAAAAGCCAACCCTGCCCAGGTTTATTGTACAAAGTCTCAGTAATTTTGGGAAGGCAAAAAGGTCCGATAATAGGTTTTATGAAGTCTGGCCTTCCAGATAAGGAGAATGTTTCTGATACCATTCCATTGGTATCCCAGGAGAGGCTGAAGTAGCAAGTGACTCCTCTTGACCACAGGAGGCATGTTTCTCTTGGGTCAGTACAAGATGATCACTTCCTATGTACTATTTCCTAGTTTACTGATTTAGGCCTGTTGAAGCAACCTTACTGTCGTGAATCATGTGTTGGTCAGTTTTTGTTGAAGGCAAGAATAAAAGAGTTGTTTAAAAATATTGCTTTGTGCATGATCACTTCATATTGAGACCTCAAAACTAAGGCCCTCATTCTGACCTTGGCGGTCGGCGGAGAGGCGGCGGTCGGACCGCGAACAGACCGGCGGTATTAAAAATGGCATTCTGACCGCGGCGGTCACCGCCGCGACCGACCGCCACTTCCCCACTCCGACAGCCACGGCGGTCATGACCGACGGGCTGGAGTCTGCGCACTCCGGTCCGGCGGTCGACCCAAGACCGCCAACGGTATCATGACCCTGCTTACCGCCGCGGTTTCTGGCGTTCGGGAACCGCCATGCGAACCATGGCGGTAGGCACTATCGGGGCCAGGGAATTCCTTCCCTGGCACTGATAGGGGTCTCCCCCACCCCCCACTGCCCCCCCGAGTCCTCCCCCCACACCCTCCACCCCCCTGCCACCCCCCAGAGGTGGTACGAACCCCCTCCCCACCCCCACCCCGACATGCACATACACGCACCCCGACATGCACACACCCCCAACATGCACATATACACACCCCCTACACACACACATACACAACGGGGACACATACCCGCACACATACATGCCGACATGCGCACCCGCCGAACTACACACATCGCCCATAGGCACAGCAGCACTCCCCGCCCGCTTGCACGCACTCACACACCCCCTCTACACACTCACACGCACACCCCCATGCATGCACACATCACACAACACCCCCCCACCCCCTCCCCTCACGGACGATCAACTTACCTTGTGCGTTGGTCCTCCGGGAGGCGACGGGAGCCATAGGGACGTGACCGCCAACAGAAGACCGCCAACAGAAGACCGCCACACAGAAATGTGGGTCGTAATTCTGGGGGCGGTGTTCTGCTGGCGTGGCGGTGGAGGTTGACCAGTCTCCACTTTCCCGCCGACCGCCAGTGTGGCTGCTGGCGGTATTCCGGCGGAACGCTCCCAGCGGTCGGAATACGCGCAGCGGCATACCGCCGCGGTCGGCGGTCTTTACCGCGGCGGTAACTCAGCGGTCTTGCGAAAAGACCGCCAAGGTCAGAATGAGGGCCTAAGTCTGTTTTTGCTTTAAAAACTTGTGGTGGCAAAGGTGAAGGCCCCAGGTATATTGGAGTTCTGCTAATGTCTGATTCTGAGTGCCTCCGTATCCCCCACCTGTGATTTGTTTACAAAAGGCAGCATAGATACATCACATTTTTCCACTCAAAACTGAACTTTTTTTTGCAAGGTGGGTAGCTGTGAAGTTTTGGGACCTAGTTCCACCGGCACCTAGGGGAACCTAGCACACTTTCACATTTCTGAAAACTAGACACTTGGGGTAAACCAGGGGCCATATTATACAAAGTAACCTGTGGGCGCAACAGGCATGTGTACCCACTTTGCATGCCCCAGGGCACTTTCATATTACACAAAGAGCCTCAGACACTTGTGCAGCCCTTTCTGTAATAGAGATAGAGCTGGCATGCATATAGCGCCAACAATAGCACCAGAGGGTGTTCCTTCATTTGCAAGGGGGCATGGCCCCACACAAATGAGGGATTCCCTTTGTCTCTACGTCAGGGCCGTATTATAGATGCGGGCGCAGATGCAAAGAAGCTGCCAGGAGGCATGCTGGCAGTGCACCACCTAAAAGGTGGCGCACTGTCAATGCACCCTATGATAACATCCCTCTAGAGGAGGGAAGCCGGTCCTATGGTACCCCAGAAATCGAACTGCAGGCGAGTGCAGTTACTCAGTGCACCCACCTGCAAGGGGATCTCTAATCCCCCTTAAAAAAGTGCAGATGGGTTGCTGCCTGCACAGTGAAACACGGTGCGGCTGCTTCAAAGCTGGTCCATTTTTCACTTGAATGTGGTGCCCCTAACAGCACACTCAATGTAACAGGGCGCCCTTTCTCTGTTCATGTCTGGCTCACCTGTTTTAAGGTGCTCTGTCGCGCAAACAGAGAACGTGTGCCCTATGTGTAATAAGACCCCAAGTGTCTAGTTTTCAAAATGGTCAATGCCAGTCTTCAGAGGGGACTCCCATTGACCCCAGTTTGATTTGTTCCTGTCACAGGTACTAGGCCCAACCACACAAGTGGTACAGCATTTTTATTAGTACAAGTGGGATAATCCTGGGTGTTAGGAATTTTGAGTATTCCTGAGGATTCCGGAGGTTTCCATCACAGAAATATAAAGAAAATGCATGATTTCCGGCAAACTTTGAGGTTTGCATGGGATTGTGGGTAAGAAAACCTCATTGGATCCATGCAAGGCACACTGCACTGGTTCTCCAGTTTTAAAAAATGTCTGTGCCTAGAAAGTTTCCATGGGTGGGTTCCAAATACTGCAGCTACCCCTATTGCTGATCTCTCCACGTAGCTCTATAGGGCCTTGTGTGTCAAGGTCTCTTGGCCCACCTACACAAGTGAGGTTCCATTTTTATTGGGGGATTTGGGAGAATGCTGTGTGGTAGGACGTTTGTGTCTCCCCAAAGATTACAGAAGCTTTCCTCGGAGAAATATGAGGAAAATATCTGTTTTAGTCAAAGTTTGAGGTTTGCAGGGCATCGTGGGCAAGAAAATGGTGTGGGATCCATGCGAAGGACACCTTCCTGTCGACTTTTTATACTTTTTAGAACTGTCTGGATCTAGTAGGCTTTTCTAGGTGGCAGCCTATCCAGGCCCAAAAAGTGTAGCCATTTACCATTTTGGGAGTCAGCCACACTCTCCTGGCCCATATGTAAAAACAACACTCAAACACAAACAAAAAACAGTCACATGTCTACTTGCTTGCCATTGGGATAGGATGCTTCAGTCTGCAGGGGAGCTGAAAGACTGTTGAGGCTTTAGGGATATTTGCTGGGCACGATATTAACATAAGCTAGACCCACCACATTATTTCACAAAAAATATTTATTCCTGTCATACAAGGGCCTTTCGGCCCCCCTGGAACTATTGAGGGCACATTTCCTGTCTGCCCTGGGGGGTGAAAGAAGACTGGTTTGTCCCTTCGGGGGAAGGGCAGGGGTGGCCAATGCCAGAAAGCAACAGCTGCAGCACTTTGTTTTGCCCCAAGGCAAAATCCCTGGCATCAGGTGGACGTTGTACCCCCACGGGTGCAAGCTTGGGAAAAACTCCCCAATTGGGACAAGCTTCCTATTTACCCCGAAGGGGCTGAAATACACTATTTAGCCCATTGGAGTAAGTGTAAGGCTCACTGCTAGGGTAGGCTGCTCATTCTATTATTTTTTTTGGTGCCATTTTAAAATCCCTGGTGTGTAGTGGGGCAGATTAGCAGGTGAATACTCTGTTCACCCCCCTGGAGGAGCAGAAAGTCTATTTTGGTCCTGGGGTTACCCCCCGAAAAAAGATTGAATACAGTCTCTTGTATCTAGTGTGTTTTCTGCACCTGAGGGGCAGATTGGGGGGTGGTAATCATCCCCATCCAGCCCCAGCGGGAGGGGCAGAAAGACTGTCTACTCTGGTTTGAAGGCATGGACATACCCATGGTGGGCAGCCCCACCCCTAGATTTCTTTTTAATAGAATTCCTGGGAACTTTGGGGGTAATCACCCCCATAACGACCCCAGGACGACAGAAAAACTGTCTGCTCTGTTCTGAAGGAGGGAGTATGGCCATGTCTATGGTGGTCAGCCTCCACCCCTAAATTTGTTTTAAAAAAAACTAGTGGGCTTTATGCCCACCAGGGGCATATCAGGGGAAATTGACTCCATGCAGAAAGACTGAAGCCTCATTTGTTTGTGGTGGGGGAATGACCATGCCCATGGTGGGCAGCCTCCACTCCTATATTTAAAAAGGAAACATATTTTCCCGGTGTCCAGTGTGCCTTTTACAACCCGGGGGGCAGATGGGATTATTAATCCCCATCTGGCTCCTCAGAGTGGGCAGAAAGACTGGGCCACTTAAAAGTGCTAGGGGGAGCACAAGCCCTTGCCTAAGGTGCTGCTCCCCTATCCCTGGTGGCTAGTGGGTGGATCCCTACTTGAGGATTGCTCTCCTGTGACAATCCCCAAGCAGGGATCCACTGGGCAGAGGTAGCATTGGAATGAGGAAATTCTCCCCTTTCCAATGGTACCTTTCCCAAAGGAATCAGGGTTCGGGGTCGAGATATGCCCCTGAGCAGTGATTCAGTGAAAGTTTTTACTTTCACTTTTACATGCTGATCGTCATTGCAGAAAAAAACGATCAGACTACTCAGGAAGCTCTTCACGAGCAGCCTGATGTATAAAAAAAGGAAATAATTTTTCAGTACCTCCCCAGCGGCAGCCAGTAGCCAACAGATGCACTGGGGAAGTAGTGCGGCCAACGGCAGAACATACAGGGTTAACAATAGCATATATCACAATTAATAAAGAAATAACATTTATATAAAAAGTACAATTTAAATACAAATTAAACATAAGCATGAAATAAAATAAATACAGATTATTGCAAAATAACAACAATCAAAACCAAAGAACACTAGCAAAAGTGCTGGACTTCAACTTTAAGTAACTCCAATTTAAGCAAAATTAGGTAAAGTTTACAACTTTGGTGGTGTTAGATTTCTTATTCCCACGTCAACGCAAGCAAAAGCAGGGAGAGTGTTGGACTTTGGAGGGGTTATATTTACTCTTCCCACACTAACGTAAGCAACAGTGGAGAAACTATTCCCACTCCAACTTAAGCAAAATCAAGCAAACTGTTGGACTTTCGAGGAGTTAGGGTTACTATTCCCACTTCAATCCAAACAACAACAGGGAAAGTGACAGATTTACAAGGGGTTAGGTTTACTATTCCCACTCCAATGTTAGCAACAGTAGGGAAAGTGCTGGACTCCTTGTGAGGTTGAGACACAAGCCAATACTAAATTAACCTGTGCTTAACCCTCTGGTAGCTTGGCACAGAGCAGTCAGGCTTAACCTACAGGCTAGGTGCAAAGTATCTGTGAAATACTTCAAACAGTAATGAAGTGAAAACATCACACAAAAATGACCCCTCACCAGGTTAGAAAAATGGAGTACTTTTTAATAAATAAAAAAAGACCAAAATAACAAAGATCCAATGATTAGAACCGGGGATATGCAAGTTTAAAGATTTCTAGTGGTACAGTGAGTCCGCAACCCACGTTTGAGCGATTGCCAGTGGCTGAGATTAATTCAACCATTCCATCCATCACCTTGTTGTGTTAGCATTTGCCACCTTGAGTGTGCGAGGTATGTCGAGATGTAGATTCCAAGCTCACTGTGCCACTGGATTCAAGCTAGCACGGCTGATGAGGACTGATAGCCCAAAACCAGTCCTAGGATGCTTGTTTCCGGTTCAGGGAGAACATGGCCTAGCAGTTCGGGTTGGACTGTTTCTATGGTGAGCAGGGTCAAGACTGATTTGCATATGGCTGGGTCTAAGCTGAGGTGGCCTGGTGGGCAAAAAAACAATGGATTGGGATGCTTCCCTAGCAATTGCCAGTGGCTGAGATTAATTCAAGCATTCCATCCATCACTTTGTTGTTTTTGAGCTGCAAAACAAAGTCACAAACTGCTTTAATAGGTCATGAAATTTGTTTAGTGCTGTAAAAGGAAGCATCAAGTTCCAAAATAAAGGAAGTCTTGATGTCTGTCAATGAGACTAAGGTCCTCATTACACATGACCCTTGTCAGGTTCGTGGTAGTGAGACAGGCACTCTTTTAAACACTAAGGCCCAGATTTCCCAACATTTTGCATCAAGATTGCATCACTCTCTTGATGAAACCCTGATGCAAAATGTAGTTTGGTATTTACTAAGCCACGCAAAGCCTGATTTGCATGGCTTTGCATGGCTGAGTAAAAAAAAGAATTAATGCAAGGCAGCACATAGCACTGATTGGTGTTACTTTATCATGGTTGTAACATGGGTTTTTCCATACATCCACCCATGGATTTTGACGCAAACTTAGATTTACTAAAGTCTGCGCACTTGGGTTGGCTCCAAAATGGAGTGTCTTAAGGCTGCTGGTTTAACAAGGTGAAATATATATTTTTCTCCTTGTTACTTCCTCTTTCCATGTGTGCGACATTCTGAAGCACACATAGAAAGAGGAAATAGCCTCAAAGGGTAGTTTTTGTGCAGGAAGGTGTCCCTTCTTGCATAAAACTAATCTCACCACAACACAGACATCCTTGCGTCGTGCCTGCGTTGAAGCTAGGCTGACACAAGTGCACCAGAGCAAAGAGGGGAGCAGAAGTGTGCCATATCTTTGAGCATTTCTGCTCCTTCTCTTTCACCCAACGCAGTGCAGCAAGTGAAAGTTAAGTAAATTCAGGTCTGAGCTTATTAACAGATGTTAGTAGTTCTTTCTGTCAGCGCCAATCTTCTGACTGAACTAAGAGTCTAAACAAAAAAATCCAAACATCAGGCATCTTGAAATCATGAAGATGTCTTGATACCAGAAATAGAAACATTACAGATTAGTCCTACCAATGAGACTGGAAACAAAAGATACCACCAAATCCAAATTTCAAGTGAAGTAGTAATAAAGTAGAGAAAACGCAGTTCACAAGTTTTTATCTGGGTGAACCACCTTCTTAAAGCAAACGATTATCTGGCTAAAGGAACACCCAGAAATGGAGAATAATGTGTGGGAATCTGTGAGGAAACAGAAGTCCCAGTATCTTTTTCTTCATTCATCGGTCAAACTTCCAGAGGCCTAGTGAAGTTGCAGGAATACTGCACAGTTTCAGTAAAACAGAGTAGGAGATTACTGTGCCATTCATAATCCAGACCTAAGTGCTTTATAGCCATACATGTACAACAGATACCGATTAAATGACAAATTATTCATTACAAATATGTATAATAATCAAATTAATGTTAAAAACCCAAGTAGGTAGGTTTTGCTGTTTCCAGACAGTCTTTTTAAAAATAGATCCTTCCAAGCAGCACGGTTCAGCTCACATGAATCGAGCGGCTTAGCAGGAGCTTCTAAGAGATTAGTTCTGGCCAAACTGATTATAGCGCCCCTGACTCTACTTGCTTTTTATAAACAGTCCTGGGTGCATCATCCCTTTAAATAAATGTGTCTGCTGCAGATGGTACACATACCCAGTCGGTCTTATGAGTGGCAGCAGGCTGTCTCAGTTGGTGTGCCAGCTGACTGCAGGTCAGTAGTTTGTCTGTGAGTAAGGGAGAGCCCAAAGAGCAGTGGGCACACGCCATGCATTACTGAGCTCATTAACCTATGGCAGTACTTATTTTTACGGGCACGATGATCCAGATATACATGGGACCTTTGGATCGCATTTCCCTTCCCGACAAATTCGAGGATATTTTTGTCATTGTAACAACTGGCATGTTATTTTTTTCTGTTCGACCTGAACGTGATAAGAATACATTTATTCCAACTATTTCTACATCCCTCAAACACTGTAGCCAATTGTCGATAACTATTTCATTTGACCCCGTGCATGACAAGAGGTAGTAGAATTAATGTCAAAGGGATCAAATCATAAAGATTTTTTTCATGAGGTGTCTGTCCTACTCCTGGAAATTCAGGAGTAAATCAGGTTGAAATCCTCAATTTTGGATGGTAATCTTCATTCCCCACCGAACTGGAAATTCATCTCTGTAGGATTTGGCACCTTCTGCAGGGTCATCCCTAAACTTTTTGCCTTCTCCCTCCTGTTTTTTGAATCGTTCTTGTTGGCTTTTGGGTCTTTGAGCACCTTACCACTGTTAACCAGTACTAAAGTGCATGTTCTCTCTCCTTTAAACATGGTAGAATTTGCTTACCCCAACTGGCAAATTTAATTTACTTGCTAGTCCCTAGTAGAGTGGTACTACATGTACCCAGGGCCAGTAAATTGAATTCTACTAGCGGGCCTGCAGCACTTATTGTGTCACCCACTTAGATTGCCCTTTAAATATTTCTCAGGTATACCATTGCAAACTGTGTGCAGTTTTAAAACTGCCATTTGTACGTGGCAAAATAAAGAGTTTGCCATGCCCAAATCTTCCTTTTTAATACATATAAGTCACCACTAGGATAGGCCTCAAATAGCCCACAGGGCAGGGGGAATTGTATTTAAATAGTTGGACATTTACTTCTAACATTTACATGTCCTGGTAATGAAAAACACTGCACGGCCTACCTCTCTCTTAAGGTAACATTGGGTTAACGTTTTACATCTAATAAGTGATAACTTTCAATTGATAGTCGGTAGGGATGTTGAGTTTGGTGTCTAAAGAATTTGTAATTTGAAACTCTCTTTAATTGTAAAGGCGTATTTTAAGTCACAATTCTGAAATGCCACTTTTAGAAAGTAGGCATTTTCTTGTTCCAACCATTTGGTGCCTGCAGCCTGTATCCTAGGTCATATGAATAGGATGGCTGGCATTTGGTCTTTGTGAATTGCTCCCAGACATTGAGACAAAGGGGAAAACGTGTTGGCAGGATGGGCCATTTCTGACTTGATGAAGGGGACGAGCTGTCATTTGCCACACTTGCACATCACAAAGGCTTTGCCCAACACACTCACAAAGGATCTTGACACTAGTCTTCTATGTCTCCAGACAAGCTTGTACCCAGGCAGGAAAGCTGGAAATTCTAAACATATCTGAGGGTGGAAACTTCCAAAATCTTCCCCTACTTTAAAGTGGGTGTTCCAGGTATAAATAATGGACCCTCAGGCGAAACTCCTCAGTATACCTCTGTAGCCGTGGAAAACTCAGAAGGACTTCTGTGCTTCTCTGTAAGAAGGACTGCTACTCTGTTGCTCTGTTGCTGCATGAGTGAGAAAGACTGGGCCTGTGTCTTGAACCCAGGACCACTCGAATGGCTTTAAGTGCTAGCGGGCCTGCCTCCTGATTAAAACATTACAGACAGAAAAGGCTCCAACCACCTTGAACCACCTCAAGCCTCTGGATTCTCTCTGCTGTGTGTCGCCAAGTGGTGCCTACCAAGTCCTGGGCCCTTGAAAGTGGGCTTGAAGGCTCTCTGCCATCTCAGCTGTGGTCTGTGGAGAGAACAGAGACAGTGTGACACATCTCCTCCCAGCTGCTCTTCAGAACAGCTGCAGTGCCACACATCCCAGATGCTGGACCTCACATCGCAGCCTGCAGTCTCCTCAGAATTCGCGCTGCATGACACATCATCAACACAGGACTTTACATTGCAAGCCCCTTGTTGATGGAATCCTAGATGACTACACAGGACTCCGCATCGCAGCCCCTATGCTCCTTGGAACCGCTGCCGCATGACACATCCTCAAAGCAGAATCTTGCAATTCTCCTCAAACCAGGATTCAAGGTACTTTGTTCAGCAGGCCTAACTGGGTCCCTGTACCTGACTTACACTCCATTGGGGTCCCGGGTGACCAGATAACCACATTTAGGGCCTGATGTGCTTACCATTTTTCTTGTCGCAAACGCAACACGAAAAATGCACTTTCGTACGTACAGGCCCTATTTTGAATTTCAGTAATCTATTTACTGAATCGCAAAATTGGTTTGCAAGTCGCATTTAGGAAGGGGCGTTCCCTTCCTAATTGCTGGTCGCAGTGTGATGTAGGATTGTTTTGTGACCGTGAATGTGGTCACAAAACAATTGCATTTAGCACCTGTTTCAAATTGGTGCTAACCCATTCACAAACAGGAAGGGATCCCCATGGGACCCCTTCCCCTTTGTGAATGTTTGCGCAAATATTCTTTCAGAGCAGGAAGTGGTCCCACAGACCATTGCCTGCTCTGAAAAAATGAAAAGAAAATCTTTCTTTTTTTTTTTTTTATATGCATCCCACTTTCGAAAACGCTCCGCATTAAAAAAATAAAAAACTGCTTTATTTAAAAGCAGTTGCAGACATGGTGGTCTGCTGTCCCCAGCAGACCACCATAGCCATGAGGGTGGTTATTCCCAATGGGGTCACAAATTGTGACCCACCTCATGAATATTTATGAGGTAGGTCATTTGCGACCCCATCGGGAATCGCAAACAGTGTTATTGACACTGTTGTACATCAGGTTTTGCGAGTCGCAAATTGCGAGTCACAAAACCTAATATTCGTACATGTGGCCCTTAGTGCTTTGTGCTTCTAGGCAATATTTTCACTTACATCTTTAAAATTGCATATCTCCAGTTCTCCTGGTTGGATTTTTGTCATGTTGATCTCCAATAATTTGTTCTATTTTACTCTTATTTCTGTTTGAAGTGCTGCACAAATACCAGGGGGTTAAGTACATGTTATTTTGGGGTTTGCTTATGTTTCATCCTGACAGAGATTCTAGTTGCTACTTGAGTAAGGTTTCAAACCCCTCAACCAGTAACCCAGTTTCCAACAATCTCCCACTGTAGTACCGGATTTCCACAGCTCTCCTGCCCTCCAGACGCTCCACTAGCTAAAATCCAGGTGGGCAATGGGTACAAAATGGGGAATTATCGCATTTAGTTGGCTTTTCTTAGAGAACAATCTGGGTCACACTTGTGTTTAGTAGGTAATTCTGCACTTTAAATTTACTGATACCTGTGTTATTGAAAATTATGGTTGCAAAAGTAACAGTAAAATTTGTAATGGATGCTAAAATAGGTTTTTAACTTAGGACCCTGGAAAGATGCCTGAGCACAATCACTTTGACAGTGAGTTTTCTCTCTGCTCAAGGTTGGTATGGAACACACAATATGCAAGCAACATCAAATTCACACAAGGAATTTGCATTATACCCAGTTGCAAAACCTGCAAGTCAGTCTGGACTAATTGTATAGCAAGGGTAGATCCCTGTGCAGCTCTCATTTACAGTTGGCCATCCACAGATCTGCTCTGGGCATAAGTCACTTTCTCTATTGAGGTCTTCACTGGACAAAGCAGGAGAAGGTTCAATACAATTAACAGTAGACATGAAGTAATTCAACTTTCCTGACTGGCCCTTTAAGGACTTTATGAGAATTGCACTCCCCCACACAAGTAGACAGAGGGCATGGGCACTGGTGTTGCAGACCCTCAGGCAATGTCACTACAGGAACCAGTGAAAAATGCACTCACAAATCTGTGTGCCTGTCTGGGGATGTGTCATCTTATTTCTCATACCTACATCCTTACAATGGAAGCAAATAGGCTCACATATAAGGGCTTAAAGCCTTGTGACAGAGACTTCTGTGTCTACCTGTTAAAATACCCATCCAGGCATTTTTATTTTGCTAAAGTGGAAACACTTGAACCCTTTATTTTATTTTATTCAGTCTTCTACTATTACACACATTGCCCATGGGTTAAAAGAACTCTTCACATCAAAGAAAAGAACACATGTACAGTAAGCAGGAGAAACAGAAATGCACTGACAATGGGGATTGAAGCAACTGTATATTCTGTATACTCCAGGGACTGTCAAAGTCATCTATTAATATCACTTGCTTCATAACAACCCAACCATGCACCTACACTCCTAACCATTGTTAACACGTCCCTTTATGATAATTTATTACACATCAGGACTCGTTTTAGGCCAATGAATCTTTTGACCACGTTGAGAGACACCTTAAGACGAGATAGCTAATCAATATGTCAATCAATACGTCAATAATGTCATCAATATTTATCATAACAATACATTTCAATGTCATTAATCAATTCAAAACTCTACCATGACCTTGCAGCCATGAATAACCACACCAGTTTAGTAGAATTTTATACGTTTTATTCCCTATTGATTACAAATCTAAGAGCAGATGCGTTAATCTCAAAACAAAGAAACATAATAGCATAGTCACAATATGGCAACTTTGGTAAGATTTCATTAAGGCGAGAATCACAAACATCAGAACATAACACAACGTGAACATAGATAAGTTTAGAAGAGTGTCAATAACGCGTCAGTTCAACAAAGCATAGATTCAGTCGTTTGTCTAATTGCGTCAGTTAGTGAACCCCTGTCCTAACCACTGATTAGCATTGGCATGTTGGGCTTCATGCAAAACAATTTTAGAATACCATTTTGGAAAACATCTAACTAGGGTCCCTGTCAAAAGTAAGCAGTTGGTACCTAGAAAGGAAAAGCAAACAGACAAATCACAAATGCATTGTCATAATACCCTCCAAAGTTTAGGTCAGCGCACAGGTTCAGTCTTCGTCTTCAGGACATCAGTCACATCGCCATCGGTCAGAACTCAGCTCCGGGGCAAAATGGGGCACTTCCTCATAAGGAGGCAAAGTGTAAAATGGGCAAATTTAAGGACGAGGATGGTTCTAAGCGAACCAATAAATCACCAAACAGAGTGACAAAGTTTCTGGATAAAATCAATAGCATTCCCTAACCCACCTAAATGGCTCCCTGTGTCATGGGTTTTTATCCCTTTTTCGTTGTACATTCCCCCAAAACTCTATTGGACATTTGTTATACCCCACTATCTTTAACCTATCAGAAAACACATTAGGTCACCTAACTTTCACCCCATATTATTTTTCAAGTCTTTGATTGGTTCTCCCATTCGATGTCTTCAGAGGTGGCACATCCGGTATGATTTCATCTTTCTGTAATTCTTTGCACATCTTTTGGTCAGTAGCTCCATTGTCTTCACTGGTTTGAATGACCTTGTACATTACATTAATCTACACTGTTTCATTTTGTTTTAATATCATTCTACAAGCAATGGAAAATTGCATGGGAACGGATCTAGCATGGTTACATTCGTCTTCTAGTTTGAAGAAAAATAAAAGGTCGTGTCCTTTTGTGAGTCAGCACACTGCAAGACAGGAAAAATTCATTTAATATGAGAGCCAAGCAGCTAAGCTTCGGCTCATGCTAACTTAAGGCCTATAAGGATTTCAGCACAAATTCAATGACACAATTATAAATAATTAGTATAAACTTATTCAAATATGACAATACATAAAACATTTTAGTCATCATTATTAGTTCACGTATACATTGGCGGCCACTCCACGTGGTCACATATCAGGTGCACGTTTAAGCAAAATTACTATTACAATTTCTATGCGGCATTATCACACATTAATTCATAAACATTTCATGTTAGTATAGATTATATAAACTATGCTCTCTCAGTCCCTCCTCTGATGCCGTTCGTCATCACACAAATCTTTCCCTTTAACCTTTCACTTAATTTTTCACCTTGCGCATAATGCGCATATCAACATCTTGTCCATTGTGTGAACTTTCCCAAATTTCATTAAACATTTTCTCCCTTTCACTTTCTTCGTTCTTCTTATTCCTCTTTGTCCAATATCTTTTAATTTTATCATTAATTTTGCATGCTCCCCATAATCCTAATAAACAGGCCATAACAATTAATAGACCCCCTAGTATTTTTGCAAGAACCCCATTCCAAATGCTGCTAAACCAGCTCCCTACTCTGGCAATTCCTTTTCCCACTTTCTCCCACACTCCACGTTCCTTTAAATCCTTCAAATGTACACTATCTCTAGTTAGGTTAGTAAGCATATCTCTAATCTTTTTACTAGTATCAGGTGTATATGAGCAACAATGACGCTCGTTGAGCATCTTGCAGACTCCACCGCTCTTCGCTAAAAGAATGTCTAAAGCAAGCCAATTTTGAAGAGTCATAGCTCTTTCCACAGCAAGTTCAGTATCCATCAGGAGTATAGCCCCTGTAAAGTTTGTCAGCATGTTATCCACAATAGTAGACAACTTTCGAATCTTTATGAAGTTTAAGATAACCTCTACTGAAGGAATTATGGCTCCAAATATGTCACCAACGACAGCAGCCGCTGTCTCTCGTTTTTGTCTAGCATGTTGTAATTCAGACGTTTTAGGTATTTGCTTTAAGTCATCAATCTGGTAAATCTTTGGGAAAACTATTCCCAAATACCATGTTCCATACCATCCCTAAGGGAGACGGTAATAAGCATTAAGTCCACAGATATAATAGATCCCAGGGATCACTGGGTCCTGTCCATTTAACATGAATGTCCATTTACTCTGAAACAAAAACACATGCCTACATTCACTCGTTCCCACAAATAAAGTGTCATGTTCAGATTTTGGCCTAAATATATAAAGCCTTCCTACACGTAATGCATCTATAGCTAGTTTGCCTTGTGTCCTTATTGCAGTGTAAGCATAATCATTTGCATATGTGCGTTTCTCTAGCCCTTTTTCTAGTCGCTCTTTTAAAGCTTTGCGTCTATCATTAGTGTGATCTAAGAAGCTTTTCTCTACAGGTGTTATTAAGCAAGTCAGATTGTTGCGGTGTGCATAAGCTGTCCCAAGTGTAAGCGTTGGTTCAAAGAAACCTCTAACTAATTTTATACTATGCTCCTTAGCTAACTTATTTAGAAACTCAATCACTGGTACAAAAGAAAACACCACGTCCAAATTTGAATAAAAATATTGCACATGCTCTTGATTATAGAATCTTGTTAGTAGCAAACTACAACTTATCCCATAGGTTAATGGCAAGCTATGATAACTGACCCCTTCTTGTACTGATGAAGGAATTTTTGTGCACACATAACAGTTCTTTGCATCCATGGTTTCAACATACTCATTCAACAAGCGATAGAAGACATTAGTGGAAGGTTCCCCTTTTGAGTTAGTTCCCTCATGCAAGTGTTTTGAATCCTGCTCAAACCTTTCCCACTGTGTTAATGTTGTAGTCTCAGGTTTGGAAGCATTGTTAGTCACTTTCTTAATCAACCATGGCATTCCCACAATCACACCTACAATTATTATTGCACACACAATACCTAATATAAGACTTAACCAACCACACACCTTACCCTTCTTGTTACTACCTCTATTATAAGCCATGTCTGTAAAGAATCAGATAGCAGAATAATTCAAAGAAAATAATCAACTTGAGGACAATATAAAGCTCTTTTTTTTCTTTTTTTTTTTCTTCTTGATGCAAAAGTCTCTCTCTCTCCCTGCGTGTATTTATAGCTTTTCACTCACTACAGGACCCTTTTGTCAATCAAGTAAGCAGCTTGTCATAATCGGGTTTCAAAGTCAATTCAGGTTATCAATGTCACATCCGGTAATTTATAAGACTCTTTCTTAGGTTTTCAGCTTTCAATTTTTCCTTTTCAATTTCAGTTTAACACAGTCTTTTTCTCTGATTGATTTCAGGTACCGTAGTATTGGCCGGCTATTGTTGGCATTCAGATGTCGTTGCATATGCCCATTCAGGACCTGCGTACCTTCTATTTGCAGTTCTTTTTCTTTTCAATCTGCGCTCGCCTTGCAATTCTCCTTCACTTAGATCCTCTATTCGGGATGTATCAGTTTCTTCTGCTGTTGTTTCACCTGGTACGATTTTTTCTTTCGCAGCGTGCTTCTCTGCCCAGTTATCTCCCTTATGCGTTTTCTTCCTGCTTGTCCTTTCAGGACGCTGAACAGCACCCTCCTCTTGTGCTATGGTGTTTTCTCTTGCTGGACCTGCAACTGGCTCAGGGGATGCCGATTCTGGATCTGTAACAGGTTCAGGCTCTAACCCGTATCCGTCTACTTCTGGGAGAACCTCTCCTTGATTTAGTTCTCCTGCTGCCTCTACTGAGATAGGCACACTGTTACCTCTCTCGAACTCGTTTACTGTTTGAGGGACGAGGCTGTTCTCTGTGTCTCTCCTACAGTCTCAGTTCCCCCTTGGCTATTTTCAGGCACTGAGACTTCCTTCTCTCGACTTTCTGAGTCAGAGTTCCTCATCAGTCGGACTTGTTACCTTCTTTGTGTGACTGGCATGTATCCAATTTGGAACGCCTGCACATTTCACAGCAGTGGTTGTCGTCAGTATTACTTGATATGGCCCCTTCCAGCGTGGCTCCAAACACGACTTTCTTACGTGCTTCTTGACAACCACCCAGTCACCGGTTTGCAGGGTGTGACCTGGATCACTGATCAGTGGCAATGTGTTAGCTTCCACCTGGTGAGAAAAAGAGTGAACCACATCAGCCAAACCTTTGCAGTAGTCCAACACCATATCATCCGTGATATTCACAAGAGCATTTGCAGGTACTGCAGGCAGCCTCATAGCTCTGCCCATAAGGATTTCATGGGGTGATAATCCTGTCTTCTTATCAGGGGTGTTCCTCATCGACATCAGCACTAAGGGCAATGCATCTGGCCATTTCATATTGGTAGCTGCGCACATCTTTGCCATTCTCGACTTCAAGGTACCATTAATTTGTTCTAGTAGTCCTGATGCTTTAGGGAGGTAGCTACAATGCAGCTTCTGTTCAATGTCTAATGCAGCACACAAAAGCTTAATCACCTCATTGTCGAAGTGTCTGCCCCTATCTGATTCTAAAGAGACCGGAAAACCGAACCTGGGTATTAGTTCTCTAAGCAGCAGCTTTGCAACTGTGAGACCGTCATTTCTACGTGTGGGGTAAGCTTCAATCCAATGGCTGAAAACACACACAATCACCAACACGTACTTCAATCCTACACAAACAGGCATTTCAATGAAATCCATTTGCATCCTGCTAAATGGACCGCCAGCTCTCCCTATGTGGCTCAAAGTTACCACAGTCCCTTTTCCTGCATTCATCTGTTGACAGATGATGCACATGTGACAAGTGACTTCTGCGGCTTGTCTGAATTTTGGGTTAAACCAGTCAATCTTGAATGACCTGATCATTGCATCTCTCCCAAGATGTGCTTATCCATTATAAAGCAGTGCGAATTGTGACAGAAGATTATTTGGCAAAACCAGTTCCCCTCCTCTGAGACCCATAAGTCATCAGCTCTTTGTACACATTGCATTCTCTGCCAGGAGCATTTCTCCTCTCTGCTAGCACGACCTTGTGGTGTTTTTAGCTCATCTAGTGTATCAACCACCCTTAATGCAAAGTTTAAACATGTTTCATTTTCAGTTTGCGGTAACAGTTCCCACTGATCCTTGAATGATATGCAGTTCAATGCACAAAACCTTGTGACCTGATCTGCATAGCCATTTCCCATGGATACAAAGTCTTGTGACTTAACATGAGCATTGCATTTCACCACGGCAATTTCAAGAGGTAACTGAATCGCATGTAACAAATCCTTAATCTGTTCCCCATTTTTCACTGGAGAACCAGAAGAGGTTATGAAACCTCTCTGTGACCACAATTGGCCAAAATCATGTACAATTCCGAATCCGTATCTGCTGTCAGTATAGATAGTGACTCTCAGATTTTCAGCTGCGTGGCATGCCTTAATAAGGGCAATTAGTTCTGCCACTTGTGCGGAATACTCTCTCTCGAGCCAGGAAGCTTCAATGATACCTGCTATGGTACATACAGCGTAACCAGCTCTCAGCATTCCGACTGAGTCTCTCAAACAGGATCCATCAACAAACATAATGCAGTCATTTTCCTTTAACTGCGTATCCTGAATATCAGGTCGGGGCTTGGTACATAGTTCTGTTACCTCAAGACAATCATGCTCCACTTCCTCTTCATTACTAATCTCAGTATTTTCAACAGGAAGTAGAGTTGCCGGGTTTAATACAGTACATCGCTTCAGTGAGACATTAGGTGACCCCAAAAAAATTGTCTCATATCGTGTAAGTCGGGCATTTGTCATGTGCTGGGTTTTGGTTCGAGTCAACAAAATTTCAACTGAATGTGGAACCATTACTGTCAAGGGATGTCCCATCACTATGCCTTCACACTGCGTGAGGCTTTGACCAACTGCTGCAACTGCGCGTAAACAACCTGGTAAGGCTGCTGCGACATGGTCCAAGGTAGCTGAAAAATATGCTACAGGGAAGTTTGCACCTCCACGGACCTGTGTCAAGACAGACAAAGAACAAGCATCACGTTCATGACAAAACAGTAGAAAAGATTTTGTGTAATCAGGCATACCCAAAGCTGGTGCCCTGCACATTCACTCTCTCAATTCCATGAATGACTCAAGCTCTTCTTTGGATAGAGTTATGGTGTACGGTTCATCCTTAGTTTCTTTGCTTGTCAGCTTTATCAATGGTTTTGAGATAATTGTGAGGTTGGGTATCCACTGACGACAGTAGCCCACCATTCCCAAAAACATCCTGACATCTCTCTTTGTTGTCGGGGGTTCATCTGCAAAATAGCTGTCACCCTTTCCTTTGATATTCTCCTGGACCCTCTCTCAATCAAGTGTCCTAAGTCTTTCACCTCTTTCTGACAGTACTGCAGTTTCTTTGGCGACACTTTATATCCGTTCTTTCCCAAATGATTCAGCAAGGCAATTGTGTCATACTTACAGTCATCTTTTGTCCTGGACACAATCAGCAAGTCGTCAATGTACTGTACTAGAGTCGAACTGAAAGGCAGTACAAAGGATTCTAAGTCCTTTTTCAATATCTGATTGAAGATGGATGGTGACTCAGAAAACCCTTGAGGAATTCTGCACCAACTGTACACCTTGTCCAGGAATTTGAAACTGAATAAAAACTGGCTGTCCTCATGAAGAGGCACCAAAAAGAAAGCTTGTGACAAGTCTACAACAGTGAACCATTCATCATCACACGGAACCTGAAACATGATCACTGCTGGGTGTGGCACTATGGGGCAACATTTTACCACAATCTTGTTTATTTTCATCAAATCCTGCACAATTCAAACCTTCCCACAAGGCTTTTTCAGACCCATTATCGGTGAATTACATGGGCTGCTCAACACTTCTTTCAGGACTCCTTGTTTCACAAAGTCCGCAATTATTTGCGACACCTGGATAAGGACATCTTGTGCCATGTGGTACTGCAGCACCTGGGGAAACACCGCATTTGGCTTCACTTGAACTTTAACTGGTTCCACTCCTTTTATCAGTCCCACTTCCTTTCCTGTCAAATCCCACACCTTCTCCGTCACCGTTCCCTGTAACTGGGCTGGTAAGTCAGTCACTGTCAGCATCGGGAATAATGTTATCAAAGGGTAATCTTCATTCGCGGTTTCTGTCTCTAACTCTGAGAATTGACCATCATCCCCTTCATCATCACTGTTTGTCTGCACCTCAATTCCATCATTGGAACAGGTAATCGAGCATTTCGTTTTGCACAGTAAGTCTCTTCCCAGTAGGGACACAGGACTTGAATCGCAGACTACAAACTTATGCAGTCCCTGGAAGTTGCCAATCTCAACTTGCACCGGATCTGTGATCGGGTTTGTCAAGTACTGGTTGCTACCGCTACCACTCTTATGGTACGCCCTGAAAGTGGCAATTTTGGGACTTCTGCACTTCTGACTGTAGAGCGTGTAGCTCCGGTGTCAACCAAAAAGGAAACCGTATGACCCATTACCTTTCCCTCTACATAGGGTCCCCTCTGATCTACTTCTAGGGATGCTGCAAGCCTGCACTCTTCACTGTCTGAACTGTTATCCGACCATTCCTCATTCTCTCCATCTTCACCACGCAATGGGAATTGCTGTACTGTATTATTTTGGCTCATCCCTTGACCTGTGACCTGGGGAGGAAGCATCACCTGTTGCTGTCCCATTGGAGCTAATGGTAGTTGCATTTGCTGTCTAGGTACCATGGGAACCTGCTGTTGTACTTGCTGCATTTGCGCTGGTTGAACACGCAGCATTTGCATTTGCTGCATGGGCTGTAGCCCTTGCATCAGAACCATGTTATTCTGTAAGTTTTGATTTTGACTTCTCCATTTTGGACCTCTCACATTTTGTAATGTACCGACATTAGTGCTTTGTTGCACGACACCATCCTGCACCACATTTGGGCATTCCCGCTTCCAATGCCCCACACCCCTGCAAGCGTGACATGGAGACATCTTTTTCATCCCTTGCACATCATTTTGGATCACCACAGTATTCAAATCTGGACCGCGATTCACAAAACCTCGGCCTCGACCTCTCGGTTGTGCCTGAAACGCACCATTCTCTTGCGGTTGCTGCTGTACCATCTGCTGGATTCCATTCCCTTGCATACCTGCCTGTGCTGCCCTTATCTGCATCACCATCACTTTCTCCTTCAGTCTTCTCTGCTTTAGCTCAATCTCGTCACTACAGTATTTCGCGTACTGCAACACCTCATCAATCGGCTTCGCTTGCCAACAGATCAAATGATTCTTAATCATCTGGCTAACCTCTGGTCTCAGCCCTTCAGCAAATCTGAACACGAAATGGTTCATGTCTTTCAGCTCAATAGTTTCAGTACCACTGTAATGTTTGAATGCCTTCAACAACCTCTCATAGTAAGCCCGTATCGATTCTTTAACCTCCTATGAGGTCCGATCGATTTTCTGCCAATCAGTCACTTTCGGCGACACTTTCTGCTTCAAAAACTCAATCACTTTGTGATAATATCTCATCACCTCCTCAGAGGGTGCTCCGGTCGCCTTATCCCTTGCTGGCTCCTGTGTCGGCCAGTCTACACCTTTCTTGCACTCAAGCCATAAGTCAGGTGGAACAATGATCTCAAACAAGGTATTCAAGTCTTCCCAGAGACACTTCGCAAGCTTCACAAACCTATCTGTTTGTTGGTACCACTCGATCGGTTTTTCCCTCAACCTGGGATAATCGTTTGTGAAGGATAGAATGTCTCCCCTGGACCACGGTACATGGACTAAAACCCAACCAGCTGTTTCTCTCATTGGTAGCATCTTTACTGATTCCGTATCTGGTGAAGCTTTAGCCTGACTTGATCCCGTCACTTTTCTCCTTATCTCTTTTCTTTGCCCATCTGCTTTCCCACTTTTCTAAGGCTCCCCAGATCTGAGCACTTTGCAGTATTTCTTTTAGATGTGCTTTCATCCCAGCATACCTCATGTGCTCGAAGTCCTTTGAGTCAAAGTCTAATCTGTAACTTCTTTTCAAATGTTTAGTATTCTCAATATCGATATGGTATTTGTCTGCCAGGTTCGCCAACTTCTGATGTACCTCACCTACTTCTTTAGTGATTTTAGGGCACAGATACCTCAATTCTGCTTCTGTGTATGACTCTAATCTGTTAACCCCCATTGTTCCTTCCACTAGTTCAGCAGCTTCCACGCCCATTCTAACAAAATTCAGGTAATCATTTTTTTCCAATTTTTCCGGTTCTACTACAGTTACTGTAGTCTTTTGTGAAGCACAGGTTTTCTCTAACCACTCATTTAACTGTTATACCGTAAAACCTTGCAGTGAAATATTCCCTGCATGCATCATTGGCGACTGTGAAGCATTCGTACTTATTGTCTGTGGGGTTAGCACACCTAGCCCTGCCTGTCTCATTGCATCCAACGGTGCTTCAGCCGGGTTAAGGTCTAGCAAAGACCTCGGTCTTTTGACCGCTTGCTCTCCTGGGGCCATTAATTGAGGAGTTCCTATGGACCCTCCTCTTATTGCATCTTGGGTCATTACTCCCTGATCACATATACCAGGCTTACCTTGTGCATACAGTGGCACCGGTGAACCAACAGTAATTGGCAATGATATAGCCGCAGGTGTCTGACCTGGTCCAAAACTCCATGGAGCAGCAACTCCAAAGGTCTGATTTTCTGAAGCCGGGGGAGGTATTAATGGAGGTCCTGCTGCTGGATTATACCCCGGTAATAGTTGTGGCTGCGGCTGGGGCAGTAATTGTGGAGTTGGCTCAATCTGCACTAACCTCGATTTTGTATATATCGGGTCTGGTGGCACTATCAGATTTGTAGTAGTCTCTAGTACTGGGACGTCTGGATAGATTCTCGGTATCTGTGGTGGAGGCTGCAACTGTATCTGCATGTCTGGCGCAGTGGGTACACTGACACTATTCTGTATCGAACCTGTATCACTAGTCTGTGCTGTATCAGTAACTCTCTTCTCCTGCGTCTGGTTCCCAGGACCCGCACTAGTGCTAGGACATTGTCGCTTACCGCATAAGGTGGCGGGCGATCATGTAATATTTGATTTAGAAATTCTTCATCGTCTGAATCGTCTTCTTCTATCCAAGATCTCTTAGTCTCTTTAGGCTTACTAGAGTCTTTGTCTGTTTTACATGTAGCTTTCTTCCCCTGCGTCTCATCTCCCTGAGTTATTGCTGGGAATAATTTGAGTCCGTCAACTATTCCCCGTCTCCACATTTTGCTCTCATTATCCCACCTAGCTTCCGCCAAAGTCTTTCCTGCCCTTTTAATTCTTCTTTGGAATTTTTCTTGTCTCTGTTTAATAGCCATTAGATCCCAAATACCTAAAGCCTCGTACTGAGCTGGCCTCGGAGGTGGCTTCTGTACGCTTAATATCCACCTTAGATTCTCTAGAACTCTCGTATTGAACGTCCCGTGTTCCGGAAACGCCGAACATCCCTCTTTTTCTGTCAATTTGAGCCACTGTTTCATCCATAAACAAGGTGCGACACCCTTTTCCTCCATAACTATATAAGCTGGAGTACCCTCAGGCGGTGTAGGCTCCCCTTCACTCACCATAATGTATGCGTCTCCTTTCAGAGCGCTCTTAAAAGCTTTGATAAAGTTAATCTTTGTGTCTTTTTCCTTTATTGTATTTAATCAGAAATGACTTTAATTCCCAGGACACTCTTCTCCCACCTTTCTCAACCTATTGCCTCTCACAGACGGCAGCCAATCCGTGCGCGACCCCTCACGACAACTGACCTATCTCAGCGCAGCACCACTGACGTCACACTCACACACTGTAGCTGACAAAGTCTTGCGGCTCGTCCGCCCCTCACTGGATTCACACCAAACTAATGCAAAAATTTACTGCGAGCACCTTAAAAACAACAACAACACAGATTTGACGGTTTACTACAGGAAGGGTACACATTCGCTTCAGAACTTTACAGAGATTTCACTTGAAGCCTCTGCCGCTACTCTCTCCTTCTCAGTTCCCGCACCCGCAAGCAGAATTCGACCCGCAAATCCTACTCTCGACTTGTCAATGGTTCGTTCTAGTGCACTTTAGAACTTGCCAAATCTACATTGAAGGTTTCACACATACAATTTGACTCAAACTCGACTTGTCAACCACGCCCGATTGACCTAATTAAACCGCACAAATTACAACATAAACCCAAGTGTCTCCTACACTTGTCAATACACTCCGGAGTCTTAGACCACGATGGGTCCGTACATGAACAACCAACCACGTGGATAATTTTGAGCAAAAAGCATCACACTCATATGAAGTATGCCGACTTCCCTACTCTCGTACTGCGGAGTACGCCCACTCCTACTAGAAACAACATTTACCTGGCATAAATACACACAAACTTCACAAATCACCTATGGAATGCATAAGCGGAGCAAGCGCAAATCCTACACCAAGCATGCTATGACGCCGAGAACATTCCCAACACACTTAGGCAGGCTCCGAGATCCCGGGAAAGTCATGGTGAATTTAGAAAAACATCATACCTCCAGTTTGCATTATCTCAGAAAAACAGTCTAAACAATAATTCTCCGTCCTAGGGCCCCCAAGGGCCAAACCGTCGCTCTGCTACCAGAACTGTTAACGCGTCCCTTTATGATAATTTATTACACATCAGGAATCGTTTTAGGCCAATGAATCTTTTGACCACGTTGAGAGACACCTCAGGACGAGATAGCTAATCAATATGTCAATCAATACGTCAATAATGTCATCAATATTTATCATAACAATACATTTCAGTGTCATTAATCAATTCAAAACTCTACCATGACCTTGCAGCCATGAATAACCACACCAGTTTAGTAGAATTGTATAAGTTTTATTCCCTATTGATTACAAATCTAAGAGCAGATGCGTTAATCTCAAAACCAAGAAACATAATAGCATAGTCACGATATGGCAACTTTAGTAAGATTTCATTAAGGCGAGAATCACAAACATCAGAACATAACACGACGTGAACATAGATCAGTTTAGAAGAGTGTCAATAACGCGTCAGTTCAACAAAGCATAGATTCAGCCTTTTTTCTAATTGCGTCAGTTAGTGAACCCCTGTCCTAACCACTGATTAGGATTTGCATGTTGGGCTTCATGCAAAACAATTTTAGAACACCATTTTGGAAAACATCTAACTATGGTCCCTGCTAAAAGTAAGCAGTTGGTACCTAGAAAGGAAAAGCAAACAGACAAATCACAAATGCATTGTCATAATTACCCTCCAAAGTTTAGGTCAGCGCACAGGTTCAGGCTTCGTCTTCAGGACATCAGTCAAATCGCCATCAGTCAGAATTCAGCTCCGGGGCAAAATGGGGCACTTCCCTCATAAGGAGGCAAAGTGTAAAATGGGCAAATTTAAGGACGAGGATGGTTCTAAGCGAACCAATAAATCACCAAACAGAGTGACAAAGTTTCTGGATAAAATCAAAAGCATTCCCTAACCCACCTAAATGGCTCCCCGTGTCATGGGTTTTTATCCCTTTTTCGTTGTACATTCCCCCAAAACTCTATTGGATATTAGTTATACCCCACTATCTTTAACCTATCAGAAAACACATTAGGTGACCAAACTTTCACCCCATATTATTTTTCAAGTCTTTGATTGGTTCTCCCATTCGATGTCTTCAGAGGTGGCACGTCCGGTATGATTTCATCTTTCTGTAATTCTTTGCACATCTTTTGGTCAGTAGCTCCATTGTCTTCACTGGTTCGAATTACCTTGTACATTACATTAATCTACACTGTTTCATTTTGTTTTAATATCATTCTACAAGCAATGGAAAATTGCATGGGAACGGATCTAGCATGGTTACATTCGTCTTCTAGTTTGAAGAAAAATAAAAGGTTGTGTCCTTTTGTGAGGCAGCACACTGCAAGATAGGAAAAATACATTTAATATGAGAGCCAAGCAGCTAAGCTTCGGCTCATGCTAACTTAAGGCCTATAAGGATTTCAACACAAATTCAATAATACAATTATTAATAATTACTATGAACTTATTCAAATATGACAATACATAAAACATTTTAGTCATCATTATTAGTTCACGTATACATTAGCGGCCACTCCCCATGGTCACATTTCAGGTGCACGTTTAAGCAAAATTACTATTACAATTTCTATGCGCCATTATCACACATTAATTCATAAACATTTCATGTTAGTATAGATTATATCAACTATGCTCTCTCACCCTCTACAATAGAAGCCCTGGTGCATGGGCTTCTGAGATGCTCATATTGTGGTTGAGACTGGTTCCCTATATGTTGATAGATATTGAGTAAAATAATGCATTGTAAAGCTTATTATGTGTAGCCATGGACATTTGTTACTCTTGCAACATACACCACATCTTGTGAGATTATCCTTGTCTCAGTGGCTATTTTGAATGAGATGCTATACAAGCCAGGCCCCACGTGTCTTGCTAGGCAATCAGGAGCCAAATAATACAGAAGTCCAGAATCTTCATGCGATGTGTCCAGCATCCTCTTTCTCTAGTAAACTATGTCAGCTTTTGTTGTGAGAACATCACATCCTAGTAATCACAGATCACTACCCAGCATCAGAAGGTTCATGTAAGTGATGTCAAATAGAATGGGAATCAAGTTAGTGAGGATGACTTAATGCAATATCTTTAAATGAGCAATATTATAATTTGGCATATTCATTCACATTGAGAGAATTGGTGAGACTACATCTTACTCTAGAACCTGTTTACTTGTTTTGATGTCAAAACATCCAGAAACAATGTATTCATAAGAGCAGCTAAGCACTTATGAGAAGAAAGAAACCTCTGCTGTAACAGGGCACCAACAGAAATCCAAAATAAACTAAAATGCAAAAATTGTACATAATAAATGAATCCTTAGTTCAAAAGCCCGAAGCATAAACACTTAATCAGAGACTGGATACAACAGATAAACATGGGACACAGGAAATCATTCAGCAAAGATTTTGATGAACATGAAGGTAAATTTCCATAATAGCTATAGAGGTTACACTAAAATTAGACCATGTTAAGAAATATGTTATCTCCATTTACAAGGTATTACAAGAATACTGGGGAAGGCATTGTACATTCAGAAGCAAATGATTAGAGAAACAAGAAACCATCACAGATATACTAAAATAATAATACAATAAATAGTAGAACTGGTGGAAGTATAACTTGCAGATAATAAAATAGACTTGTATTTTAAACACCTGTTTACTAATCCCTTGCTTGTAATCATTTGAGAATAGTGATTATACTAACTACCTCGAAACATGGAAGAAGCTATTTTTTGGAGAGATTACAAGTGGGCGCTAGGCCTACCCACACAAGTGAGGTACCATTTTTACGGGAGCCTTGGGGGAACGCTGGGTGGAAGGAAATCTGTGGCTCCTCTCAGATTCCAGAACTTTCTGTCACCGAAATGAGTGGAAAACGTGTTTTTTTAGCCAAATTTTGAGGTTTCCAAAGGATTCTGGGTAACAGAACAGAACCTGGTCACAGCCCCAGAACTCACCCCATCTTGGATTCCCCTAGGTCTCTAGTTTAAAAAAATGCACAGGTTTGGTAGGTTTCCCTAGGCGCCGGCTGAGCTAGAGGCCAAAATCTACAGGTAGGCACTTTGCAACAAACACCTCTGTTTTCTGTCAAAAATTGGGATGTGTCCACGTTGTGTTATGGGGCATTTCCTGTCGCGGGCGCTAGGCCTACCCACACAAGTGAGGTATCATTTTTATCAGGAGACTTAGGGGAACGCTGGGTGGAAGGAAATTTGTGGCTCCTATCAGATTCCAGAACTTTCTGTCACCGAAATGTGAGGAAAGCATGTTTTTTTAGCCAAAGTTTGAGGTTTGCAAAGGATTCTGGGTAACAGAACCTGGTCAGAGCCCCACAAGTTTGGTAGGTTTCCCTAGGTGCCGGCTGAGCTAGAGGCCAAAATCTACAGGTAGGCACTTTGCAAAAAACACCTCTGTTTTCTGTCAAAAATTGAGATGTGTCCATGTTGTGTTTTGGGGCATTTTCTGTCGCGGGTGCTAGGCCTACCCACACAAGTGAGGTATCATTTTTATTGGGAGAATTGGGGGAACGCTGGGTGGAAGGAAATGTGTGGCTCCTCTCAGATTTCAGAACTTTCTGTCACCGAAATGAGTGGAAAACGTGTCTTTTTAGCCACATTTTGAAGTTTGCATATGATTCTGGGTAACAGAACCTGGTCAGAGCCCCAAAAGTCACCCCATCTTGGATTCCCCTAGGTCTCTAGTTTTCAAAAATGCACAGGTTTGGTAGGTTTCTCTAGGTGCCGGCTGAGCTAGAGGCCAAAATCTACAGGTAGGCATTTTGCAAAAAACACCTCTGTTTTCTGTGGAAAATTGTGATGTGTCCGCGTTGTGTTTTGGGGCATATCCTGTTGCGGGCGCTAGGCCTACCCACACAAGTGAGGTATCATTTTTATCGGGAGACTTATGGGAACGCTGGGTGGAAGGAAATTTGTGGCTCCTCTCAGATTCCAAAATTTTCTGTCACCGAAATGTGAGGAAAACTTGTTTTTTTAGCCAAATTTTGAGGTTTGCAAAGGATTCTGGGTAACAGAACCTGGTCAGAGCCCCACAAGTCACCCCATCATGGATTCCCCTAGGTCTCTAGTTTTCAAAAATGCACAGGTTTGGTAGGTTTCCCTAGGTGTTGGCTGAGCTAGAGGCTAAAATCTACAGGTAGGCACATTGCAAAAAACACCTCTGTTTTCAGTCAAAAATTGGGATGTGTCCACGTTGTGTTTTGGGGCATTTCCTGTCGCGGGCGCTAGGCCTACCCACACAAGTGAGGTATAATTTTTATCGGGAGACTTGGGGGAAAGCTGGGTGGAAGGAAATTTGTGGCTCCTCTCAGATTCCAGAACTTTCTGACACCAAAATGTGAGGAAAACGTGTTTTTTTAGCCAAATTTTGAGGTTTGCAAAGGATTCTGGGTAACAGAACCTGGTCAGAGCCCCACAAGTCACCCCATCTTGGATTCCCCTAGGTCTCTAGTTTTCAAAAATGCACAGGTTTGGTAGGTTTCTCTAGGTGACGGCTGAGCTAGAGGCCAAAATCTACAGGTAGGCACTTTGCAACAAACACCTGTTTTCTGTCAAAAATTGGGATGTGTCCACGTTGTGTTATGGGGCATTTCCTGTTGCGGGCGGTAGGCCTACCCACACAAGTGAGGTATCATTTTTATCAGGAGACTTAGGGGAACGCTGGGTGGAAGGAAATTTGTGGCTCCTATCAGATTCCAGAACTTTCTGTCACCGAAATGTGAGGAAAGCATGTTTTTTTAGCCAAAGTTTGAGGTTTGCAAAGGATTCTGGGTAACAGAACCTGGTCAGAGCCACACAAGTCACCCCATCTTGGATTCCCCTAGGTCTCTAGTTTTAAAAAATGCACAGGTATGGTAGGTTTCCCTAGGTGCCGGCTGAGCTAGAGGCCAAAATCTACAGGTAGGCACTTTGCAAAAAACACCTCTGTTTTCTGTCAAAAATTGAGATGTGTCCATGTTGTGTTTTGGGGCATTTTGTGTCGCGGGTGCTAGGCCTACCCACACAAGTGAGGTATCATTTTTATTGGGAGACTTGGGGGAACGCTGGGTGGAAGGAAATGTGTGGCTCCTCTCAGATTTCAGAACTTTCTGTCACCGAAATGAGTGGAAAACGTGTTTTTTTAGCCACATTTTGAGGTTTGCATATGATTCTGGGTAACAGAACCTGGTCAGAGCCCCAAAAGTCACCCCATCTTGGATTCCCCTAGGTCTCTAGTTTTCAAAAATGCACAGGTTTGGTAGGTTTCTCTAGGTGCCGGCTGAGCTAGAGGCCAAAATCTACAGGTAGGCATTTTGCAAACAACACCTCTGTTTTCTGTGAAAAATTGTGATGTGTCCGCGTTGTGTTTTGGGGCATTTCGTGTTGCGGGCGCTAGGCCTACCCACACAAGTGAGGTATCATTTTTATCGGGAGACTTATGGGAACGCTGGGTGGAAGGAAATTTGTGGCTCCTCTCAGATTCCAGAATTTTCTGTCACCGAAATGTGAGGAAAACGTGTTTTTTTAGCCAAATTTTGAGGTTTGCAAAGGATTCTGGGTAACAGAACCTGGTCAGAGCCCCACAAGTCACCCCATCTTGGATTCCCCTAGGTCTCTAGTTTTCAAAAATGCACAGGTTTGGTAGGTTTCCCTAGGTGTTGGCTGAGCTAGAGGCTAAAATCTACAGGTAGGCACATTGCAAAAAACACCTCTGTTTTCAGTCAAAAATTGGGATGTGTCCACGTTGTGTTTTGGGGCATTTCCTGTCGCGGGCGCTAGGCCTACCCACACAAGTGAGGTATCATTTTTATCAGGAGACTTGGGGGAAAGCTGGGTGGAAGGAAATTTGTGGCTCCTCTCAGATTCCAGAACTTTCTGTCACCGAAATGTGAGGAAAACGTGTTTTTTTAGCCAAATTTTGAGGTTTGCAAAGGATTCTGGGTAACAGAACCTGGTCAGAGCCCCACAAGTCAACCCATCTTGGATTCCCCTAGGTCTCTAGTTTTCAGATATGCACAGGTTTGGTAGGTTTCCCTAGGTGCCGGCTGAGCTAGAGGCCAAAATCTACAGGTAGGCACTTTGCAAAAAACACCTCTGTTTTCTGTCAAAAATTGTGATGTGTCCATGTTGTGTTTTGGGGCATTTCCTGTTGCGGGCGCTAGGCCTACCCACACAAGTGAGGTATCATTTTTATTGGGAGACTTGGGGGAACGCTGGGTGGAAGGAAATTTGTGGCTCCTCTCAGATTCCAGAACTTTCTGTCACCGAAATGTGAGGAAAACGTGTTTTTTTAGCCAAAGTTTGAGGTTTGCAAAGGGATTCTGGGTAACAGAACCTGGTCAGGGCCCCACAAGTCACCCTATCTTGGATTCCCCTAGGTCTCTAGTTTTCAAAAATGCACAGGTTTGGTAGGTTTCCCTAGGCGCCGGCTGAGCTAGAGGCCAAAATCTACAGGTAGGCACTTTGCAACAAACACCTCTGTTTTCTGTAAAAAATTGGGATGTGTCCACGTTGTGTTATGGGGCATTTCCTGTCGCGGGCGCTAGGCCTACCCACACAAGTGAGGTATCATTTTTATCGGGAGACTTGGGGGAAAGCTGGGTGGAAGGAAATTTGTGGCTCCTCTCAGATTCCAGAACTTTCTGTCACCGATAGGAGGAAAACGTGTTTTTGTAGCCAAAGTTTGAGGTTTGCAAAGGGATTCTGGGTAACAGAACCTGGTCAGAGCCCCACAAGTCACCCTATCTTGGATTCCCCTATGTCTCTAGTTTTAAAAAATGCACAGGTTTGGTAGGTTTCCCTAGGAGCCGGCTGAGCTAGAGGCCAAAATCTACAGGTAGGCACTTTGCAAAAAACACCTCTGTTTTCAGTCAAAAATTGTGATGTGTCCACGTTGTGTTTTGGGGCATTTCCTGTAACGGGCGCTAGGCCTACCCACACAAGTGAGGTATCATTTTTATCAGGAGACTTGGGGGGACGCTAGGTGGAAGGAAATCTGTGGCTCCTCTCAGATTCCAGAACTTTCTGTCACCGAAATGAGTGGAAAATGTGTCTTTTTAGCCAAATTTTGCGGTTTGGAAAGGATTCTGGGTAACAGAACCTGGTCAGAGCCCCACAAGTCACCCCATCTTGGATTCCCCTAGGTCTCTAGTTTAAAAAAATGCACAGGTTTGGTAGGTTTCCCTAGGTGCCGGCTGAGCTAGAGGCCAGAATCTGCAGGTAGGCACTTTGCAAAAAACACCTCTGTTTTCTGTCAAAAATTGAGATGTGTCCATGTTGTGTTTTGGGGCATTTCCTGTCGCGGGCGCTAGGCCTACCCACACAAGTGAGGTATCATTTTTATTGGGAGACTTGGGGGAACAATGGGTGGAAGGAAATTTGCGGCTCCTCTCAGATTCCAGAACTTTCTGTCACTGAAATGAGTGGAAAATGTGTTTTTGTAGCCAAATTTTGAGATTTGCAAAGGATTCTGGGTAACAGAACCTGGTCAGAGCCCCACAAGTCACCCCATCTTGGATTTCCCTAGATCTCTAGTTTTAAAAAATGCACAGGTTTGGTAGGTTTCCCTAGGTGCCGGCTGAGCTAGAGGCCAAAATCTACAGGTAGGCACTTTGCAAAAAACACCTCTGTTTTCTGTCAAAAATTGAGATGTGTCCATGTTGTGTTTTGGGGCATTTCCTGTCGTGGGCGCTAGGCCTACCCACACAAGTGAGGTATCATTTTTATTGGGAGACTGGGGGAACGCTGGGTGGAAGGAAATGTGTGGCTCCTCGCAGATTCCAGAACTTTCTGTCACCGAAATGAGTGGAAAACGTGTTTTTTTAGCCACATTTTGAGGTTTGCAAATGATTCTGGGTAACATAACCTGGTCAGAGCCCCAAAAGTCACCCCATCTTGGATTCCCCTAGGTCTCTATTTTTAAAAAATGCACAGGTTTGGTAGGTTACCCTAGGTGCCGGCTGAGCTAGAGGCCAAAATCTACAGGTAGGCACTTTGCAAAAAACACCTCTGTTTTCTGTCAAAAATTGAGATGTGTCCATGTTGTGTTTTGGGGCATTTCCTGTCGTGGGCGCTAGGCCTACCCACACAAGTGAGGTATCATTTTTATTGGGAGACTTGGGGGAACGCTGGGTGGAAGGAAATGTGTGGCTCCTCTCAGATTCCAGAATTGTCTGTCACCGAATTGTGAGGAAAACGTGTTTTTTTAGCCAAATTTTGAGGTTTGCAAAGGATTCTGGGTAACAGAACCTGGTCAGAGCCCCACAAGTCACCCCATCTTGGATTTCCCTAGGTCTCTAGTTTTCAAAAATGTACAGGTTTGGTAGGTTTCCCTAGGTGTTGGCTGAGCTAGAGGCCAAAATCTACAGGTAGGCACATTGCAAAAAACACCTCTGTTTTCAGTCAAAAATCGTGATGTGTCCACGTTGTGTTTTGGGGCATTTCCTGTCGTGGGCGCTAGGCCTACCCACACAAGTGAGGTATCATTTTTATCGGGAGACTTGAGGGAAAGCTGGGTGGAAGGAAATTTGTGGCTCCTCTCAGATTCCAGAACTTTCTGTCACCGAAATGAGTGGAAAATGTGTTTTTTTAGCCAAATTTTGAGATTTGGAAAGGATTCTGGGTAACAGAACCTGGTCAGAGCCCCACAAGTCACCCCATCTTGGATTCCCCTAGGTCTCTAGTTTTAAAAAATGGACAGGTTTGGTAGGTTTCCCTAGGTGCCGGCTGAGCTAGAGGCCAAAATCTGCAGGTAGGCACTATGCAAAAAAACACCTCTGTTTTCTATCAAAAATTGAGATGTGTCCACGTTGTGTTTTGGGGCATTTCCTGTCGCGGGCGCTAGGCCTACCCACACAAGTGAGGTATCATTTTTATTGGGAGACTTGGGGGAACAATGGGTGGAAGGAAATTTGTGGCTCCTCTCAGATTCCAGAACTTTCTGTCACCAAAATGAGTGGAAAATGTGTTTTTTTAGCCAAATTTTGAGGTTTGCAAAGGATTCTGGGTAACAGAACCTGGTCAGAGCCCCACAAGTCACCCCATCTTGGATTTCCCTAGGTCTCTAGTTTAAAAAAATGCACAGGTTTGGTAGGTTTCCCTAGGTGCCGGCTGAGCTAGAGGCCAAAATCTACAGGTAGGCACTTTGCAAAAAACACCTCTGTTTTCTGTCAAAAATTGAGATGTGTCCATGTTGTGTTTTGGGGCATTTCCTGTCGTGGGCGCTAGGCCTACCCACACAAGTGAGGTATCATTTTTATTGGGAGACTTGGGGGAACGCTGGGTGGAAGGAAATGTGTGGCTCCTCTCAGATTTCAGAACTTTCTGTCACCGAAATGAGTGGAAAACGTGTTTTTTTAGCCACATTTTGAGGTTTGCAAATGATTCTGGGTAACAGAACCTGGTCAGAGCCCCAAAAGTCACCCCATCTTGGATTCCCCTAGGTCTCTAGTTTTCAAAAATGCACAAGTTTGGTAGGTTTCTCTAGGTGCCGGCTGAGCTAGAGGCCAAAATCTACAGGTAGGCATTTTGCAAAAAACACCTCTGTTTTCTGTGGAAAATTGTGATGTGTCCGCGTTGTGTTTTGGGGCATATCCTGTTGCGGGCGTTAGGCCTACCCACACAAGTGAGGTATCATTTTTATCGGGAGACTTATGGGAACGCTGGGTGGAAGGAAATTTGTGGCTCCTCTCAGATTCCAGAATTTTCTGTCACCGAAATGTGAGGAAAACGTGTCTTTTTAGCCAAATTTTGAGGTTTGCAAAGGATTCAGGGTAACAGAACCTGGTCAGAGCCCCACAAGTCACCCCATCTTGGATTCCCCTAGGTCTCTAGTTTTCAAAAATGCACAGGTTTGGTAGGTTTCCCTAGGTGTTGGCTGAGCTAAAGGCCAAAATCTACAGGTAGGCACATTGCAAAAAACACCTCTGTTTTCAGTCAAAAATTGGGATGTGTCCACGTTGTGTTTTGAGCCATTTCCTGTCGCGGGCGCTAGGCCTACCCACACAAGTGAGGTATCATTTTTATCGGGAGACTTGGGGAAAAGTTGGGTGGAAGGAAATGTGTGGCTCCTCTCAGATTCCAGAACTTTCTGTCACCGAAATGTGAGGAAAACTTGTTTTTTTAGCCAAATTTTGAGGTTTGCAAAGGATTCTGGGTAACAGAACCTGGTCAGAGCCCCACAAGTCACCCCATCTTGGATTCCCCTAGGTCTCTAGTTTTCAGATATGCACAGGGTTGGTAGGTTTCCCTAGGTGCCGGCTGAGCTAGAGGCCAAAATCTACAGGTAGGCACTTTGCAAAAAACACCTCTGTTTTCTGTCAAAAATTGAGATGTGTCCATGTTGTGTTTTGGGGCATTTCCTGTCGTGGGCGCTAGGCCTACCCACACAAGTGAGCTATCATTTTTATTGGGAGACTTGGGGGAACGCTGGGTGGAAGGAAATGTGTGGCTCCTCTCAGATTTCAGAACTTTCTGTCACCGAAATGAGTGGAAAACGTGTTTTTTTAGCCACATTTTGAGGCTTGCAAATGATTCTGGGTAACAGAACCTGGTCAGAGCCCCACAAGTCACCCCATCTTGGATTCCCCTAGGTCTCTAGTTTTCAAAAATGCACAGGTTTGGTAGGTTTCTCTAGGTGCCGGCTGAGCTAGAGGCCAAAATCTACAGGTAGGCATTTTGCAAAAAACACCTCTGTTTTCTGTGAAAAATTGTGATGTGTCCGCGTTGTGTTTTGGGGCATTTCCTGTTGCGGGCGCTAGGCCTACCCACACAAGTGAGGTATCATTTTTATCGGGAGACTTATGGGAACGCTGGGTGGAAGGAAATTTGTGGCTCCTCTCAGATTCCAGAATTTTCTGTCACCGAAATGTGTGGAAAACCTGTTTTTTTAGCCCAATTGTGAGGTTTGCAAAGGATCCTGGGTAACAGAACCTGGTCAGAGCCCCACAAGTCACCCCATCGTGGATTCCCCTAGGTCTGTAGTTTTCAAAAATGCACAGGTTTGGTAGGTTTCCCTAGGTGTTGGCTGAGCTAGAGGCCAAAATCTACAGGTAGGCACATCGCAAAAAACACCTCTGTTTTCAGTCAAAAATTGTGATGTGTCCATGTTGTGTTTTGGGGCATTTCCTGTCGCGGGCACTAGGCCTACCCACACAAGTGTGGTATAATTTTTATCGGGAGACTTGGGGGAAAGCTGGGTGGAAGGAAATTTGTGGCTCCTCTCAGATTCCAGAACTTTCTGTCACCGAAATATGAGGAAAACTTGTTTTTTTAGCCAAATTTTGAGGTTTGCAAAGGATTCTGGGTAACAGAACCTGGTCAGAGCCCCACAAGTCACCCCATCTTGGATTCCCCTAGGTCTCTAGTTTTCAAAAATGCACAGGTTTGGTAGGTTTCCCTAGGTGTTGGCTGAGCTAGAGGCCAAAATCTACAGGTAGGCACATTGCAAAAAACACCTCTGTTTTCAGTCAAAAATTGTGATGTGTCCATGTTGTGTTTTGGGGCATTTCCTGTCGTGGGCGCTAGGCCTACCCACACAAGTGAGCTATCATTTTTATTGGGAGACTTGGGGGAAAGCTGGGTGGAAGGAAATTTGTGGCTCCTCTCAGATTTCAGAACTTTCTGTCACCGAAATGAGTGGAAAACGTGTTTTTTTAGCCACATTTTGAGGTTTGCAAATGATTCTGGGTAACAGAACCTGGTCAGAGCCCCAAAAGTCACCCCATCTTGGATTCCCCTAGGTCTCTAGTTTTCAAAAATGCACAAGTTTGGTAGGTTTCTCTAGGTGCCGGCTGAGCTAGAGGCCAAAATCTACAGGTAGGCATTTTGCAAAAAACACCTCTGTTTTCTGTGGAAAATTGTGATGTGTCCGCGTTGTGTTTTGGGGCATATCCTGTTGCAGGCGTTAGGCCTACCCACACAAGTGAGGTATCATTTTTATCGGAAGACTTATGGGAACGCTGGGTGGAAGGAAATTTGTGGCTCCTCTCAGATTCCAGAATTTTCTGTCACCGAAATGTGAGGAAAACGTGTCTTTTTAGCCAAATTTTGAGGTTTGCAAAGGATTCAGGGTAACAGAACCTGGTCAGAGCCCCACAAGTCACCCCATCTTGGATTCCCCTAGGTCTCTAGTTTTCAAAAATGCACAGGTTTGGTAGGTTTCCCTAGGTGTTGGCTGAGCTAAAGGCCAAAATCTACAGGTAGGCACATTGCAAAAAACACCTCTGTTTTCAGTCAAAAATTGGGATGTGTCCACGTTGTGTTTTGAGCCATTTCCTGTCGCGGGCGCTAGGCCTACCCACACAAGTGAGGTATCATTTTTATCGGGAGACTTGGGGAAAAGCTGGGTGGAAGGAAATGTGTGGCTCCTCTCAGATTCCAGAACTTTCTGTCACCGAAATGTGAGGAAAACTTGTTTTTTTAGCCAAATTTTGAGGTTTGCAAAGGATTCTGGGTAACAGAACCTGGTCAGAGCCCCACAAGTCACCCCATCTTGGATTCCCCTAGGTCTCTAGTTTTCAGATATGCACAGGGTTGGTAGGTTTCCCTAGGTGCCGGCTGAGCTAGAGGCCAAAATCTACAGGTAGGCACTTTGCAAAAAACACCTCTGTTTTCTGTCAAAAATTGAGATGTGTCCATGTTGTGTTTTGGGGCATTTCCTGTCGTGGGCGCTAGGCCTACCCACACAAGTGAGCTATCATTTTTATTGGGAGACTTGGGGGAACGCTGGGTGGAAGGAAATGTGTGGCTCCTCTCAGATTTCAGAACTTTCTGTCACCGAAATGAGTGGAAAACGTGTTTTTTTAGCCACATTTTGAGGCTTGCAAATGATTCTGGGTAACAGAACCTGGTCAGAGCCCCACAAGTCACCCCATCTTGGATTCCCCTAGGTCTCTAGTTTTCAAAAATGCACAGGTTTGGTAGGTTTCTCTAGGTGCCGGCTGAGCTAGAGGCCAAAATCTACAGGTAGGCATTTTGCAAAAAACACCTCTGTTTTCTGTGAAAAATTGTGATGTGTCCGCGTTGTGTTTTGGGGCATTTCCTGTTGCGGGCGCTAGGCCTACCCACACAAGTGAGGTATCATTTTTATCGGGAGACTTATGGGAACGCTGGGTGGAAGGAAATTTGTGGCTCCTCTCAGATTCCAGAATTTTCTGTCACCGAAATGTGTGGAAAACCTGTTTTTTTAGCCCAATTGTGAGGTTTGCAAAGGATCCTGGGTAACAGAACCTGGTCAGAGCCCCACAAGTCACCCCATCGTGGATTCCCCTAGGTCTGTAGTTTTCAAAAATGCACAGGTTTGGTAGGTTTCCCTAGGTGTTGGCTGAGCTAGAGGCAAAAATCTACAGGTAGGCACATCGCAAAAAACACCTCTGTTTTCAGTCAAAAATTGTGATGTGTCCATGTTGTGTTTTGGGGCATTTCCTGTCGCGGGCACTAGGCCTACCCACACAAGTGTGGTATCATTTTTATCGGGAGACTTGGGGGAAAGCTGGGTGGAAGGAAATTTGTGGCTCCTCTCAGATTCCAGAACTTTCTGTCACCGAAATATGAGGAAAACTTGTTTTTTTAGCCAAATTTTGAGGTTTGCAAAGGATTCTGGGTAACAGAACCTGGTCAGAGCCCCACAAGTCACCCCATCTTGGATTCCCCTAGGTCTCTAGTTTTCAAAAATGCACAGGTTTGGTAGGTTTCCCTAGGTGTTGGCTGAGCTAGAGGCCAAAATCTACAGGTAGGCACATTGCAAAAAACACCTCTGTTTTCAGTCAAAAATTGTGATGTGTCCATGTTGTGTTTTGGGGCATTTCCTGTCGCGGGCACTAGGCCTACCCACACAAGTGTGGTATCATTTTTATCGGGAGACTTGGGGGAAAGCTGGGTGGAAGGAAATTTGTGGCTCCTCTCAGATTCCAAAACTTTCTGTCTCCGAAATATGAGGAAAACTTGTTTTTTTAGCCAAATTTTGAGGTTTGCAAAGGATTCTGGGTAACAGAACCTGGTCAGAGCCCCACAAGTCACCCCATCTTGGATTCCCCTAAGTCTCTAGTTTTCAGATATGCACAGGTTTGGTAGGTTTCCCTAGGTGCCGGCTGAGCTAGAGGCCAAAATCTACAGGTAGGCACTTTGCAAAAAACACCTCTGTTTTCTGTCAAAAATTGTGATGTGTCCATGTTGTGTTTTGGGGCATTTCCTGTTGCGGGCGCTAGGCCTACCCACACAAGTGAGGTATCATTTTTATTGGGAGACTTGGAGGAACGCTGGGTGGAAGGAAATTTGTGGCTCCTCTCAGATTCCAGAACTTTCTGTCACCGAAATGTGAGGAAAATGTGTTTTTGTAGCCAAAGTTTGAGGTTTGCAAAGGGATTCTGGGTAACAGAACCTGGTCAGAGCACCACAAGTCACCCTATCTTGGATTCCCCTAGGTCTCTAGTTTTCAAAAATGCACAGGTTTGGTAGGTTTCCCTAGGAGCCTGCTGAGCTAGAGGCCAAAATCTACAGGTAGGCACTTTGCAAAAAACACCTCTGTTTTCTGTCTAAAATTGTGATGTGTCCACGTTGTGTTTTGGGGCATTTCCTGTCACGGGCGCTAGGCCTACCCACACAAGTGAGGTATCATTTTTATCAGGAGTCTTGGGGGAACGCTAGGTGGAAGGAAATCTGTGGCTCCTCTCAGATTCCAGAACTTTCTGTCACCAAAATTAGTGGAAATGGTTTTTTTTAGCCACATTTTGAGGTTTGCAAATGATTCTGGGTAACATAACCTGGTCAGAGCCCCAAAAGTCACCCCATCTTGGATTCCCCTAGGTCTCTATTTTTAAAAAATGCACAGGTTTGGTAGGTTTCCCTAGGTGCCGGCTGAGCTAGAGGCCAAAATCTACAGGTAGGCACTTTGCAAAAAACACCTCTGTTTTCTGTCAAAAATTGAGATGTGTCCATGTTGTGTTTTGGGGCATTTCCTGTCGTGGGCGCTAGGCCTACCCACACAAGTGAGGTATCATTTTTATTGGGAGACTTGGGGGAACGCTGGGTGGAAGGAAATGTGTGGCTCCTCTCAGATTCCAGAATTGTCTGTCACCGAATTGTGAGGAAAACGTGTTTTTTAGCCAAATTTTGAGGTTTGCAAAGGATTCTGGGTAACAGAACCTGGTCAGAGCCCCACAAGTCACCCCATCTTGGATTTCCCTAGGTCTCTAGTTTTCAAAAATGTACAGGTTTGGTAGGTTTCCCTAGGTGTTGGCTGAGCTAGAGGCCAAAATCTACAGGTAGGCACATTGCAAAAAACACCTCTGTTTTCAGTCAAAAATCGTGATGTGTCCACGTTGTGTTTTGGGGCATTTCCTGTCGTGGGCGCTAGGCCTACCCACACAAGTGAGGTATCATTTTTATCGGGAGACTTGGGGGAAAGCTGGGTGGAAGGAAATTTGTGGCTCCTCTCAGATTCCAGAACTTTCTGTCACCGAAATGAGTGGAAAATGTGTTTTTTTAGCCAAATTTTGAGATTTGGAAAGGATTCTGGGTAACAGAACCTGGTCAGAGCCCCACAAGTCACCCCATCTTGGATTCCCCAAGGTCCCTAGTTTTAAAAAATGGACAGGTTTGGTAGGTTTCCCTAGGTGCCGGCTGAGCTAGAGGCCAAAATCTGCAGGTAGGCACTATGCAAAAAAAACACCTCTGTTTTCTATCAAAAATTGAGATGTGTCCACGTTGTGTTTTGGGGCATTTCCTGTCGCGGGCGCTAGGCCTACCCACACAAGTGAGGTATCATTTTTATTGGGAGACTTGGGGGAACAATGGGTGGAAGGAAATTTGTGGCTCCTCTCAGATTCCAGAACTTTCTGTCACCAAAATGAGTGGAAAATGTGTTTTTTTAGCCACATTTTGAGGTTTGCAAAGGATTCTGGGTAACAGAACCTGGTCAGAGCCCCACAAGTCACCCCATCTTGGATTCCCCTAGGTCTCTAGTTTAAAAAAATGCACAGGTTTGGTAGGTTTCCCTAGGTGCCGGCTGAGCTAGAGGCCAAAATCTACAGGTAGGCACTTTGCAAAAAACACCTCTGTTTTCTGTCAAAAATTGAGATGTGTCCATGTTGTGTTTTGGGGCATTTCCTGTCGTGGGCGCTAGGCCTACCCACACAAGTGAGGTATCTTTTTTATTGGGAGACTTGGGGGAACGCTGGGTGGAAGGAAATGTGTGGCTCCTCTCAGATTTCAGAACTTTCTGTCACCGAAATGAGTGGAAAACTTGTTTTTTTAGCCACATTTTGAGGTTTGCAAATGATTCTGGGTAACAGAACCTGGTCAGAGCCCCAAAAGTCACCCCATCTTGGATTCCCCTAGGTCTCTAGTTTTCAAAAATGCACAAGTTTGGTAGGTTTCTATAGGTGCCGGCTGAGCTAGAGGCCAAAATCTACAGGTAGGCATTTTGCAAAAAACACCTCTGTTTTCTGTGAAAAATTGTGATGTGTCCGCGTTGTGTTTTGGGGCATATCCTGTTGCGGGCGCTAGGCCTACCCACACAAGTGAGGTATCATTTTTATCGGGAGACTTATGGGAACGCTGGGTGGAAGGAAATTTGTGGCTCCTCTCAGATTCCAGAATTTTCTGTCACCGAAATGTGAGGAAAACGTGTCTTTTTAGCCAAATTTTGAGGTTTGCAAAGGATTCAGGGAAACAGAACCTGGTCAGAGCCCCACAAGTCACCCCATCTTGGATTCCCCTAGGTCTCTAGTTTTAAAAAATGCACAGGTTTGGTAGGTTTCCCTAGGTGTTGGCTGAGCTAAAGGCCAAAATCTACAGGTAGGCACATTGCAAAAAACACCTCTGTTTTCAGTCAAAAATTGGGATGTGTCCACGTTGTGTTTTGAGCCATTTCCTGTCGCGGGCGCTAGGCCTACCCACACAAGTGAGGTATCATTTTTATCGGGAGACTTGGGGGAAAGCTGGGTGGAAGGAAATTTGTGGCTCCTCTCAGATTCCAGAACTTTCTGTCACCGAAATGTGAGGAAAACTTGTTTTTTTAGCCAAATTTTGAGGTTTGCAAAGGATTCTGGGTAACAGAACCTGGTCAGAGCCCCACAAGTCACCCCATCTTGGATTCCCCTAGGTCTCTAGTTTTCAGATATGCACAGGGTTGGTAGGTTTCCCTAGGTGCCGGCTGAGCTAGAGGCCAAAATCTACAGGTAGGCACTTTGCAGAAAACACCTCTGTTTTCTGTCAAAAATTGAGATGTGTCCATGTTGTGTTTTGGGGCATTTCCTGTCGTGGGCGCTAGGCCTACCCACACAAGTGAGCTATCATTTTTATTGGGAGACTTGGGGGAACGCTGGGTGGAAGGAAATGTGTGGCTCCTCTCAGATTTCAGAACTTTCTGTCACCGAAATGAGTGGAAAACGTGTTTTTTTAGCCACATTTTGAGGCTTGCAAATGATTCTGGGTAACAGAACCTGGTCAGAGCCCCACAAGTCACCCCATCTTGGATTCCCCTAGGTCTCTAGTTTTCAAAAATACACAGGTTTGGTAGGTTTCTCTAGGTGAGGGCTGAGCTAGAGGCCAAAATCTACAGGTAGGCATTTTGCAAAAAACACCTCTGTTTTCTGTGAAAAATTGTGATGTGTCCGCGTTGTGTTTTGGGGCATTTCCTGTTGCGGGCGCTAGGCCTACCCACACAAGTGAGGTTTCATTTTTATCGGGAGACTTGGGGGAAAGCTGGGTGGAAGGAAATTTGTGGCTCCTCTCAGATTCCAGAACTTTCTGTCACCGAAATGTGAGGAAAACTTGTTTTTTTAGCCAAATTTTGAGGTTTGCAAAGGATTCTGGGTAACAGAACCTGGTCAGAGCCCCACAAGTCACCCCATCTTGGATTCCCCTAGGTCTCTAGTTTTCAGATATGCACAGGGTTGGTAGGTTTCCCTAGGTGCCGGCTGAGCTAGAGGCCAAAATCTACAGGTAGGCACTTTGCAAAAAACACCTCTGTTTTCTGTCAAAAATTGAGATGTGTCCATGTTGTGTTTTGGGGCATTTCCTGTCGTGGGCGCTAGGCCTACCCACACAAGTGAGCTATCATTTTTATTGGGAGACTTGGGTGAACGCTGGGTGGAAGGAAATGTGTGGCTCCTCTCAGATTTCAGAACTTTCTGTCACCGAAATGAGTGGAAAACGTGTTTTTTTAGCCACATTTTGAGGCTTGCAAATGATTCTGGGTAACAGAACCTGGTCAGAGCCCCACAAGTCACCCCATCTTGGATTCCCCTAGGTCTCTAGTTTTCACAAATGCACAGGTTTGGTAGGTTTCTCTAGGTGCCGGCTGAGCTAGAGGCCAAAATCTACAGGTAGGCATTTTGCAAAAAACACCTCTGTTTTCTGTGAAAAATTGTGATGTGTCCGCGTTGTGTTTTGGGGCATTTCCTGTTGCGGGCGCTAGGCCTACCCACACAAGTGAGGTATCATTTTTATCGGGAGACTTATGGGAACGCTGGGTGGAAGGAAATTTGTGGCTCCTCTCAGATTCCAGAACTTTCTGTCACCGAAATATGAGGAAAACTTGTTTTTTTAGCCAAATTTTGAGGTTTGCAAAGGATTCTGGGTAACAGAACCTGGTCAGAGCCCCACAAGTCACCCCATCTTGGATTCCCCTAGGTCTCTAGTTTTCAAAAATGCACAGGTTTGGTAGGTTTCCCTAGGTGTTGGCTGAGCTAGAGGCCAAAATCTACAGGTAGGCACATTGCAAAAAACACCTCTGTTTTCAGTCAAAAATTGTGATGTGTCCATGTTGTGTTTTGGGGCATTTCCTGTCGCGGGCACTAGGCCTACCCACACAAGTGTGGTATCATTTTTATCGGGAGACTTGGGGGAAAGCTGGGTGGAAGGAAATTTGTGGCTCCTCTCAGATTCCAGAACTTTCTGTCACCGAAATATGAGGAAAACTTGTTTTTTTAGCCAAATTTTGAGGTTTGCAAAGGATTCTGGGTAACAGAACCTGGTCAGAGCCCCACAAGTCACCCCATCTTGGATTCCCCTAAGTCTCTAGTTTTCAGATATGCACAGGTTTGGTAGGTTTCCCTAGGTGCCGGCTGAGCTAGAGGCCAAAATCTACAGGTAGGCACTTTGCAAAAAACACCTCTGTTTTCTGTCAAAAATTGTGATGTGTCCATGTTGTGTTTTGGGGCATTTCCTGTTGCGGGCGCTAGGCCTACCCACACAAGTGAGGTATCATTTTTATTGGGAGACTTGGAGGAACGCTGGGTGGAAGGAAATTTGTGGCTCCTCTCAGATTCCAGAACTTTCTGTCACCGAAATGTGAGGAAAATGTGTTTTTGTAGCCAAAGTTTGAGGTTTGCAAAGGGATTCTGGGTAACAGAACCTGGTCAGAGCACCACAAGTCACCCTATCTTGGATTCCCCTAGGTCTCTAGTTTTCAAAAATGCACAGGTTTGGTAGGTTTCCCTAGGAGCCGCCTGAGCTAGAGGCCAAAATCTACAGGTAGGCACTTTGCAAAAAACACCTCTGTTTTCTGTCTAAAATTGTGATGTGTCCACGTTGTGTTTTGGGGCATTTCCTGTCACGGGCGCTAGGCCTACCCACACAAGTGAGGTATCATTTTTATCAGGAGGCTTGGGGGAACGCTAGGTGGAAGGAAATCTGTGGCTCCTCTCAGATTCCAGAACTTTCTGTCACCGAAATTAGTGGAAATGGTTTTTTTTAGCCAAATTTTGAGGTTTGGAAAGGATTCTGGGTAACAGAACCCGGTCAGAGCCCCACAAGTCACCCCATCTTGGATTTCCCTAGGTCTCTAGTTTTAAAAAATGCACAGGGTTGGTAGGTTTCCCTAGGTGCCGGCTGAGCTAGAGGCCAGAATCTGCAGGTAGGTACTTTGCAAAAAACACCTCTGTTTTCTGTCAAAAATTGAGATGTGTCCATGTTGTGTTTTGGGGCATTTCCTGTCGCGGGCTCTAGGCCTACCCACACAAGTGAGGTATCATTTTTATTGGGAGACTTGGGGGAACAATGGGTGGAAGGAAATTTGTGGCTCCTCTCAGATTCCAGAACTTTCTGTCACCGAAATGAGTGGAAAACGTGTTTTTTTAGCCAAATTGTGAGGTTTGCAAAGGATTCTGGGTAACAGAACCTAGTCAGAGCCCCACAAGTCACCCCATCTTGGATTCCCCTAGGTCTCTAGTTTTTAAAAATGCACAGGTTTGGTAGGTTTCCCTAGGTGCCGGCTGAGCTAGAGGCCAGAATCTACAGGTAGGTACTTTGCAAAACACCTCTGTTTTCTGTCAAAAATTGATATGTGTTCATGTTGTATTTTGGGGCATTTCCTGTCGCGGGCACTAGGCCTACCCACACAAGTGAGGTATCATTTTTATTGGGAGACTTGGGGGGACGCTGGGTGGAAGGAAAGGTGTGGCTCCTCTCAGATTTCACAACTTTCTGTCACCGAAATGAGTGGAAAACGTGTTTTTTTAGCCAAATTTTGAGGTTTGCAAAGGATTCTGGGTAACAGAACCTGGTCAGAGCCCCAAAAGTCACCCATTTTGGATTCCCCTAGGTCTCTAGTTTTAAAAAATGCACAGGTTTGGTAGGTTTCCCTAGGTGCCGGCTGAGCTAGAGGCCAGAATCTACAGGTAGGCACTTTGCAAAACACCTCTGTTTTCTGTCAAAAATTGAGATGTGTTCATGTTGTGTTTTGGGGCATTTCCTGTCGCGGGCGCTAGGCCTACCCACACAAGTGAGGTATCATTTTTATTGGGAGACTTGGGGGGATGCTGTTGGAAGGAAATGTGTGGCTCCTCTCAGATTTCAGAACTTTCTGTCACCAAAATGAGTGATAAACGTGTTTTTTTAGCCAAATTTTGAGCTTTGCAAAGGATTCTGGGTAACAGAACCTGGTCAGAGCCCCAAAAGTCACCCCATTTTGGATTCCCCTAGGTCTCTAGTTTTCAAAAATGCACAGGTTTGTTAGGTTTCCCTAGGTGCCGGCTGAGCTAGAGGCCAAAATCTACAGGTACGCACTTTGCAAAAAACACCTCTGTTTTCTGTGAAAAATTGTGATGTGTCCGCGTTGTGTTTTGGGGCATTTCCTGTTGCGGGCGCTAGGCCTACCCACACAAGTGAGGTATCATTTTTATTGGGAGACTTGGGGGAATGCTGGGTGGAAGGAAATTTGTGGCTCCTCTCAGATTCCAGAACTTTCTGTCACCGAAATGTGAGGAAAATGTTTTTTTTTAGCCAAAGTTTGAGGTTTGCAAAGGGATTCTGGGTAACAGAACCTGGTCAGAGCCCCACAAGTCACCCTATCTTGGATTCCCCTAGGTCTCTAGTTTTAGAAAAATGCACAGGTTTGGTCGGTTTCCCTAGGAGCCGGCTGAGCTAGAGGCCAAAATCTACAGGTAGGCACTTTGCAAAAAACACCTCTGTTTTCTGTCAAAAATTGTGATGTGTCCACGTTGTGTTTTGGGGCATTTCCTGTCACGGCCGCTAGGCCTACCCACACAAGTGAGGTATCATTTTTATCAGGAGACTTTGGGGAACGCTAGGTGGAAGTAAATCTGTGGCTCCTCTCAGATTCCAGAACTTTCTGTCACCGAAATGAGTGGAAAACGTGTTTTTTTAGCCAAATTTTGAGGTTTGGAAAGGATTCTGGGTAACAGAACCTAGTCAGAGCCCCACAAGTCACCCCATCTTGGATTCCCCTAGGTCTCTAGTTTTTAAAAATGCACAGGTTTGGTAGGTTTCCCTAGGTGCCGGCTGAGCTAGAGGCCAGAATCTACAGGTAGGCACTTTGCAAAACACCTCTGTTTTCTGTCAAAAATTTAGATGTGTTCATGTTGTGTTTTGGGGCGTTTCCTGTCGCGGGCGCTAGGCCTACCCACACAAGTGAGGTATCATTTTTATTGGGAGACTTGGGGGAACGGTGGATGGAAGGAAATTTGTGGCTCCTCTCAGATTCCAGAACTTTCTGTCACCGAAATGAGTGGAAAACATGTTTTTTTAGCCAAATTGTGAGGTTTGCAAAGGATTCTGGGTAACAGAACCTGGTCAGAGCACCACAAGTCACCCCAGCTTGGATTCCCCTAGGTCTCTAGTTTTAAAAAATGCACAGGTTTGGTAGGTTTCCCTAGGTGCCGGCTGAGCTAGAGGCCAGAATCTAGAGGTAGGCACTTTGCAAAACACCTCTGTTTTCTGTCAAAAATTGAGATGTGTCCATGTTGTGTTTTGGGGCATTTCCTGTTGCGGGCGCTAGGCCTACCCACACAAGTGAGGGATCATTTTTATTGGGAGACTTGGGGGGACGCTGGGTGGAAGGAAATGTGTGGCTCCTCTCAGATTTCAGAACTTTCTGTCACCGAAATGAGTGTAAAACGTGTTTTTTAAGCCAAATTTTGAGGTTTGCAAAGGATTCTGGGTAACAGAACCTGGTCAGAGCCCCAAAAGTCACCCCATCTTGGATTCCCCTAGGTCTCTAGTTTTCAAAAATGCACAGGTTTGGTAGGTTTCCCTAGGTGCCGGCTGAGCTAGAGGCCAAAATCTACAGTTAGGCACTTTGCAAAAAACACCTCTGTTTTCTGTGAAAAATTGTGATGTGTCCGCGTTGTGTTTTGGGGCATTTCCTGTTGTAGGCGCTAGGCCTACCCACACAAGTGAGGTATCATTTGTATCGTGAGACTTATGGGAACGCTGGGTGGAAGGAAATTTGTGGCTCCTCTCAGATTCCAGAACTTTCTGTCACCGAAATGTGAGGAAAAAGTATTTTTTTAGCCAAATTTTGAGGTTTGCAAAGGATTCTGGGTAACAGAACCTTGTCAGAGCCCCACAAGTCACCCCATCCTGGATTCCCCTAGGTCTCTAGTTTTAAAAAATGCACAGGTTTGGTAGGTTTCTCTAGGTGTTGGCTGAGCTAGAGGCCAAAATCTACAGGTAGGCACATTGCAAAAAAACACCTCTGTTTTCACTCAAAAATTGCGATGTGTCCACGTTGTGTTTTGGGGCATTTCCTGTCACGGGCGCTAGGCCTACCCACACAAGTGAGGTATCATTTTTAATGGGAGACTTGGGGGAACAATGGGTGGAAGGAAATTTGTGGCTCCTCTCAGATTCCAGAACTTTCTGTCACCGAAATATGAGGAAAATGTGTTTTTTTAGCCAAAGTTTGAGGTTTGCAAAGGATTCTGGGTAACAGAACCTGGTCAGAGCCCCACAAGTCGCCCCATCTTGGATTCCCCTAGGTCTCTAGTTTTCAAAAATGCACAGGTTTGGTAGGTTTCCCTAGGTGCCGGCTGAGCTAGAGGCCAAAATCTACAGGTAGGCACTTTGCAAAAAACACCTCTGTTTTCTGTCAAAATTTGTGATGTGTCCACGTTTTGTTTTGGGCCATTTCCTGTCACGGGCGCTAGGCCTACCCACACAAGTGAGGTATCATTTTTATCAGGAGACTTGGGGGAACGCTAGGTAGAAGGAAATCTGTGGCTCCTCTCAGATTCCAGAACTTTCTGTCACTGAAATGAGTGGAAAACATGTTTTTTTAGCCCAATTTTGAGGTTTGCAAAGGATTCTTGGTAACAGAACCTGGTCAGAGCCCCAAAAGTCACCCCATTTTGGATTCCCCTAGGTCTCTAGTTTTCAAAAATGCACAGGTTTGTTAGGTTTCCCCAGGTGCCGCCTGAGCTAGAGGCCAAAATCTACAGGTAGGCACTTTGCAAAAAACACCTCTGTTTTCTGTTAAAAAATGTGATGTGTCCACGTTGTGTTTTGGGGCATTTCCTGTCGCGGGCGCTAGGCCTACCCACACAAGTGAGGTACCATTTTTATTGGGAGACTTGGGGGAACGCTGGGTGGAAGGAAATTTGTGGCTCCTCTCAGATTCCAGAACTTTCTGTCACCGAAATGTGAGGAAAATGTTTTTTTTTAGCCAAAGTTTGAGGTTTGCAAAGGGATTCTGGGTAACAGAACCTGGTCAGAGCCCCACAAGTCACCCTATCTTGGATTCCCCTAGGTCTCTAGTTTTAGAAAAATGCACAGGTTTGGTCGGTTTCCCTAGGAGCCGGCTGAGCTAGAGGCCAAAATCTACAGGTAGGCACTTTGCAAAAAACACCTCTGTTTTCTGTCAAAAATTGTGATGTGTCCACGTTGTGTTTTGGGGCATTTCCTGTCACGGCCGCTAGGCCTACCCACACAAGTGAGGTATCATTTTTATCAGGAGACTTTGGGGAACGCTAGGTGGAAGTAAATCTGTGGCTCCTCTCAGATTCCAGAACTTTCTGTCACCGAAATGAGTGGAAAACGTGTTTTTTTAGCCAAATTTTGAGGTTTGGAAAGGATTCTGGGTAACAGAACCTAGTCAGAGCCCCACAAGTCACCCCATCTTGGATTCCCCTAGGTCTCTAGTTTTTAAAAATGCACAGGTTTGGTAGGTTTCCCTAGGTGCCGGCTGAGCTAGAGGCCAGAATCTACAGGTAGGCACTTTGCAAAACACCTCTGTTTTCTGTCAAAAATTTAGATGTGTTCATGTTGTGTTTTGGGGCGTTTCCTGTCGCGGGCGCTAGGCCTACCCACACAAGTGAGGTATCATTTTTATTGGGAGACTTGGGGGAACGGTGGATGGAAGGAAATTTGTGGCTCCTCTCAGATTCCAGAACTTTCTGTCACCGAAATGAGTGGAAAACATGTTTTTTTAGCCAAATTGTGAGGTTTGCAAAGGATTCTGGGTAACAGAACCTGGTCAGAGCACCACAAGTCACCCCAGCTTGGATTCCCCTAGGTCTCTAGTTTTAAAAAATGCACAGGTTTGGTAGGTTTCCCTAGGTGCCGGCTGAGCTAGAGGCCAGAATCTAGAGGTAGGCACTTTGCAAAACACCTCTGTTTTCTGTCAAAAATTGAGATGTGTCCATGTTGTGTTTTGGGGCATTTCCTGTTGCGGGCGCTAGGCCTACCCACACAAGTGAGGGATCATTTTTATTGGGAGACTTGGGGGGACGCTGGGTGGAAGGAAATGTGTGGCTCCTCTCAGATTTCAGAACTTTCTGTCACCGAAATGAGTGTAAAACGTGTTTTTTAAGCCAAATTTTGAGGTTTGCAAAGGATTCTGGGTAACAGAACCTGGTCAGAGCCCCAAAAGTCACCCCATCTTGGATTCCCCTAGGTCTCTAGTTTTCAAAAATGCACAGGTTTGGTAGGTTTCCCTAGGTGCCGGCTGAGCTAGAGGCCAAAATCTACAGTTAGGCACTTTGCAAAAAACACCTCTGTTTTCTGTGAAAAATTGTGATGTGTCCGCGTTGTGTTTTGGGGCATTTCCTGTTGTAGGCGCTAGGCCTACCCACACAAGTGAGGTATCATTTGTATCGTGAGACTTATGGGAACGCTGGGTGGAAGGAAATTTGTGGCTCCTCTCAGATTCCAGAACTTTCTGTCACCGAAATGTGAGGAAAAAGTATTTTTTTAGCCAAATTTTGAGGTTTGCAAAGGATTCTGGGTAACAGAACCTTGTCAGAGCCCCACAAGTCACCCCATCCTGGATTCCCCTAGGTCTCTAGTTTTAAAAAATGCACAGGTTTGGTAGGTTTCTCTAGGTGTTGGCTGAGCTAGAGGCCAAAATCTACAGGTAGGCACATTGCAAAAAACACCTCTGTTTTCACTCAAAAATTGCGATGTGTCCACGTTGTGTTTTGGGGCATTTCCTGTCACGGGCGCTAGGCCTACCCACACAAGTGAGGTATCATTTTTAATGGGAGACTTGGGGGAACAATAGGTGGAAGGAAATTTGTGGCTCCTCTCAGATTCCAGAACTTTCTGTCACCGAAATATGAGGAAAATGTGTTTTTTTAGCCAAAGTTTGAGGTTTGCAAAGGATTCTGGGTAACAGAACCTGGTCAGAGCCCCACAAGTCGCCCCATCTTGGATTCCCCTAGGTCTCTAGTTTTCAAAAATGCACAGGTTTGGTAGGTTTCCCTAGGTGCCGGCTGAGCTAGAGGCCAAAATCTACAGGTAGGCACTTTGCAAAAAACACCTCTGTTTTCTGTCAAAATTTGTGATGTGTCCACGTTTTGTTTTGGGCCATTTCCTGTCACGGGCGCTAGGCCTACCCACACAAGTGAGGTATCATTTTTATCAGGAGACTTGGGGGAACGCTAGGTAGAAGGAAATCTGTGGCTCCTCTCAGATTCCAGAACTTTCTGTCACTGAAATGAGTGGAAAACATGTTTTTTTAGCCCAATTTTGAGGTTTGCAAAGGATTCTTGGTAACAGAACCTGGTCAGAGCCCCAAAAGTCACCCCATTTTGGATTCCCCTAGGTCTCTAGTTTTCAAAAATGCACAGGTTTGTTAGGTTTCCCCAGGTGCCGCCTGAGCTAGAGGCCAAAATCTACAGGTAGGCACTTTGCAAAAAACACCTCTGTTTTCTGTTAAAAAATGTGATGTGTCCACGTTGTGTTTTGGGGCATTTCCTGTCGCGGGCGCTAGGCCTACCCACACAAGTGAGGTACCATTTTTATCCGGAGACTTGGGGGAACACAGAATAGCAAAACAAGTGTTATTGCCCCTTGTCTTTCTCTACATTTTTCCCTTCCAAATATAAGAGAGTGTGTAAAAAAGACGTCTATTTGAGAAATGCCCTGTAATTCACATGCTAGTATGGTCACCCCGGAATTCAGAGATGTGCAAATAACCACTGCTCCTCAACACCTTATCTTATGCCCATTTTGGAAATACAAAGGTTTTCTTGATAGCTATTTTTCACTCTTTATATTTCAGCAAATGAATTGCTGTATACCCGGTATAGAATGAAAACCCACTGCAGGGTGCAGCTCATTTATTGGCTCTGGGTACCTAGGGTTCTTGATGAACCTACAAGCCCTATATATCCCTGCAACCAGAAGAGTCCAGCAGACGTAACAGTATATTGTTTTCAAAAATCTGACATTGCAGGAAAAAGTTACAGAGTAAAACGTAGAGAAAAATTGCTGGTTTTTTCACCTCAATTTCAATATTTATTATTTTCAGTTGTTAGTTTCTGTAGGAGACCCTTGTAGGATCTACACAAGTTACCCCTTGCTGAATTCAGAATATTTTCTACTTTTCAGAAATGTTTAGGTTTCTGGGATCCAGCATTGGTTTCACGCCCATTTCTGTCAATGACTGGAAGGAGGCTGAAAGCAAAATAAATCGTAAAAATGGGGTATGTCCCAGTAAAATGCCAAATTTGTGTTGAAAAATTGGGTTTTCTGATTCAAGTCTGCCTGTTCCTAAAAGCTGGGAAGCTGGTGATATTAGCACTGCAAACCCTTTGTTGATGCCATTTTCAGGGAACAAACCACAAGCCTTCTTCTGCAGCCACTTTTTCCCATTTTTTTGAAAAAAATGAAATTTTCACTATATTTTGGCTAATTTCTGGGCCTCCTTCAGGGGAACCCACAAAGTCTTGGTACCTCTAGAATCCCTAGGATGTTGGAAAAAAAGGATGCAAATTTGGCTTGGCTAGCTTATGTGGACAAAACGTTATGAGGGCCTAAGCGCGAACTGCCCCAAATAGCCAAAAATAGACCTGGCACAGGAGGAGGAAAAGGCCTGGCAGCAAAGGGGTTAAGGGAATTGAAGAGCTTAAGATGTAATGAACACATAGCAGGCCAGTATAATCTAACACTAGGCCAATGAAAAGCTTTGGCCAAATTGAAAAATGACCCCACAATTGTTATTAAACAATCGAATAAGGATGGCAATGGAGTGGTGTTGTCAAATGATAAATACATAGCTGAAGGCCTTAGACAATTAAATGATGGTTCATGTTATGAATTATCAGATTTTCAAACAATGCGGAAGGCTACTAAGCAATAATGAGAGATGCTCTCGGATTGGAGGGACCAGGGTTCTTTGGAATGGAATGAATATTGTTTTTTAAAATGTGATCACCCTAGAACACCAGTGATGTGTCTATTACCAAAGCTCCACAATGGCCCTGTTAACCCCCACGCCCCTCCCGGCAGACCTAGAGTGTCTGCAATAGATTCTTTAACAGAAAAAACCTCTAGATTTATTGAGTTCTATTCAAGACCCTTGTAACTGCTTTACCAGCCTATTTAAAAGACAGCACTCATTTCCTTAAGTTGATTGATGGTATATCTTGGGAGGAGGATTTGCTCATGATGACTTTAGATGTATATAGTCTCTATACCAGTATTCAACATGAACTAGGCATTAAAGCTAGCAGGCATTTCCTTAGGGCTAGATCACTTTCTCTTTTACTACATTCTGAAATGCTGATTGATATGGTATATTTTTGCCTCACCAACAATTTTATCTTTTTGATACTAAATTATACACAGCGATGTAGGGAACGGCGATGGGCACTCGCTTTGCCCCCAGCTATGCAAACTTGTTTGTGGGCTGTTGGGAGGAGCGGGTGTCCAGCGCCATTCCAGAATTTGAGGATCATTTAATGTTGTGGATGCACTTCATAGATTATATTTTTATCATTTGGAAAGGGGACATAGCCACCAGAGAGGATTTCATCAAATAATTGAATTGCAACAAGCCAATTTACATTTAACAGGCACGAATGCTAAATTAAGAATTGAATTTTGGGATGTGGAAGTTTATGTGGGGAATGCTAAAATCAATACCAGATTACACAGTAAACCTACTGCAAGTAACAGCTTGTTATTTGCTACTAAGGCGCACTCTATAAGTCTGGTCAACAGTATTCCCTATGGGGAACTGCTTAGGGCTAGAAAGATTTGCAGTACTAAGCCAGATTTGAACAAGAGAAACAGATCATGATTGAGAGATTTAGAGAAGGAGGTTACAACCCAAAATAATTTTAGTAGGCCATCAAGTGGGTGGACTCTTTGGACAGCACACAATTACTTTGTCCACAGTACTCTCCTCCTTTTGAAAATGAGGAAACAATCAGATTTATCACTACCTTTTCTGGTCAGGCCCCCCATATTCGTAAAATATTTAACAAATACTAGGAGGTACTTAAGACAGATGATCACATATCCAGATGTGTGTACAATGTACCTCAAAAAACTTTTCAAAAGAGTACATCCTTAGGTGATAAGCTGAACAGTAGCTCAGTCTCTACCCAGAATATCATTGGTAACAGATCTCAGGGTGTAGGAGGTTCTATTGCTGCATGAAATGTAAGGCATGTATACAAAGTAACAACTGTAATAAGCTCTGGATCTTCACTAGACAGAAATACCATCATATTAACAAGACATACACATGCAATATGGAATACTGTATAAATTGTCTAATATGCCAGTGTAACAAGCTAAATGTGGGTAGTACAATTCACAAAGCTAAGAAGAAAGTATTGGAACACATGAGGGCTATTAGAAACAATAACAAACAATATCCGGTTGCTAGACATTATGAGGAAATCCATGGTGGCAAAGTTGTTGACATTTGTGGTGATTGATGATGTGGGACAACACAGAGGAGGGGACAGAGAATACGGATTGCGCATTCTGAAATCTAAATATATTATACACTTTGATATTTTGGTTCCCTGAGGTTGAACTCAAGTGAGGAACTAGCAGTATATGTTGTATAAATATATGCTGCATGCTTAGGTACAGAGATGTTGTTTATCCACTTACCCATCTTTGTTTATCCTTCCCTGTTTCTCTGCTGTTTTCTTCTTATTTTTCCTTTGATCTTTTCCTCCTATTTGTTTTTATTACTTCTTTTCTCCTCTTTTACAATGTACATGATATTTTTGAGGTCTTGTTTTAATTAAACTCATCATATTTGTTTATATATTCTATCTAAGTACCTTCTTCAGGCAGCATAGTAGAATCACATTTTGGTATAGTTCAGCGCAAATGGGGTATGGTCCATATGGGGCCTTCTTGTTTATTCAGGTTAAGTACGGAGTCATTAGAGTCTTCAGTTCCAGATGAATATTTTGTGATATTTTGGACTTTATGATTGCATTGTAATATTTTGTACTCTATATTCTTTGCATCATTAGGAAATTGTTAAGGGACAAACATTAGCCCACATGGGTGAGACCCTACTTATGTATTTGGAGAGATGTTCTCCACACTTATATATGTTTATATATATATATATATATATATATATATATATATATATATATATACACACACACACACACACACACACATATATATATATATATAGAGAGAGAGAGAAGATATGGTGGATTGAATTTCCCTACATGTCTTTTGGGACATTCTATATTGTATGCTTTGTTTGGGCAGCAGACACAAGCTACAATCCATCGGACAATAATTTATAACTGATAGGCTTCAGGATGGCCTATAATGATAAAAGAGATGAAAACTTGCATGTTATTGGGAGATATTCCAAGGTGGTGCCTATTGTTATATGTAATGTAGTTGTTCTTTTTTGTTTGTACTGTTGGGAAGCATAGTGGAATTGAAATCTCAGACTATTCAGCGTTAATGAGGTAGGTCACACTTGGGACCTCGTGTTTATTTAGATTGTGCGAGAAGTTGTTAGTTGTTTGGGGGATATATATTAGCCCACATGGGTGAGACTGTGTACATGTAGTTAGAGAAATATTTTCCCATTCTATATACATATATTATATGTAATGGATTTACATTTTTTAGATGCCTTTGAGAAATGACAACATTAGATGCTTCTGTCAGACAAAGTATCGATATAACCATCTATGGGACAACCATTTAGAAATGCACAGGTTTTTTTTTGGCAGCCATGCTGGCATACATTTGAATTGCACTGTGATCATAATAACGAACATTAATTTATTTATTAGTTTTAATACCAGTAAAAACTGTATGGATGAGTTTTAGGATTGTTTGCAGTATTAAAATATACATAATATATGTTAATGTCCGATTGATTTCTACGTTATCAGTAGATACTTCAAGATGGTGCTTGTTATTATACGTAAAATATTTGTCCTTTCTTTTTGTGTATTGTTTGAGCACTTAAAAAGTTTGTAAAACTATTGGCCACTAATCATGGCTCAGGCCGAAACCTGTTGGTGAAGCCACTGAAAATACATTTTTTCACATATTTTCCATATATATTATGATATATATATATATGTATATATGATAAAGCATCTATTCCGAAGGCTCCGAATTGGAACATATGACACCGCAGACTCTGCACAATTAGTGCAAAAAAGAATATATATATATATATATATAGAGAGAGAGAGAGAGAGAGAGAGTGAGAGAGAGAGCGAGAGAGAGAGAGAGAGATTATCATGTTGAACAATATATTTCCACGAGGACTGAATCAGGATGAGAAACATTTTGTACATATAGGTTAAAGACTTTTTGATTCAAAGATCATAAAATTGGTGGAACCTAAAATGAATGGATTCTTTAATTGTATTCTATGTACTGCAATTGGATATTTATTTATACTGTAACCATGTAGGTGAGATACACAGGCTGAATTTTCATATTTTTTTCTGATATTTGGGGATTTTGTGTGTATATGTTTTTTGATTGCTGTGCTTGAAAGTAGTTTTGTTTGTGGGTTGGTTTATATTCAAGGGGTGTTGCTCGGGTCTAAAATGTTATGCATTTTTTGTATAAAAAAGAATTGCTGTGTGTAAAACAGGGGCATATGTGGCCACTGGGCATAATAACTATTGATGTATGAGATGGGTTGTTCCACGTGTTAATTTAAAGCCACTTGGCTGAACAGTATATTGCTTTACTAGGTTGTTTATTTATTTGAGATACTATTCTATTATTGTGAATCGTATATCATCAAAAATTGTAATAGATTTAATTTAGTGGGCAACCGACATTTGCTGATGTTTTTGCACGTAGAACAGTATACATGCTAATTTGTGATAACTCTGACCGAGCGAGTCTTTTTCCTATATGTTTCCAACAAAGACTTAAATTTTCTGTGGGAAATAGGGCATAAAGTAAGTAAGTTTGGCTATGATTAAGACCGGTGTGGTCGAAACACGTCAGCCAAATTTAAAAATGGTGAAATGTAATGTTCTGGAGTGCTGGCTCTTTCCTGGCTGTATTGATGACAGTTTGGAGTGTGGACATTTATAGCGGGTCCTGCGCCTGTCGCTGTGCAGCGCCTCGATAGGTGGATATAGCCTGAGGAATTGCAGGGCTTTGAGATAGATATATATATATATATATATATATATATATATATATATATATTTTGTTTTTCACTAAAGGTTAAAGGGACATTATAGTTAGCTCATAATTTACACACACAAAACCATAGAAATTCAGATGTTGTAGTTAGCGTTATTTCAAGTAACTGAAACTCATGCCCCAAGATAATTATAACTTGCTCCCCTGCCATGTACAGTTTTCAGATCAATAATTTTACTGCAAATGTTGCAATGATATTATGAATGAGGTAATAAAAGATGCATTTGCTCATGTAATATGCAGTGCATGGTGAGAGCACTAGTTATAGTTACCTTGGGGCACGAGTTATAGTTACTTGAAATAACTCTAACAGCTGCATTTCTATGGTTTTGTGCATGTACATTCTGAACCTAACTATAAGGTCCCTGTAACCTATGTTTTTTTTTTTTTTGAATTTCTAAGGTTTTTAATATGCTAATTCCTAACTATAACACCCCTTTAATCTAGAGTATTTCGGTGAATTTCTATGGGTTTTTCTAATGCAGCAGGAGGTGGTCTGGAGGGCCAAGACAGGGGTGAGGCCCTCCAGCCAAGCACCTGGATGCATCCAGACCCACGACAGGGAAAAGCAAGGAGAAGGCACTCAAAAACCATGGAAAAAAGCAATCAGAAAGCAGTGAAAACTAAGGAAAAGAATAGAGAAGGCACTGAAGAAACAAGGGAAAAAGCAAGGAGAAAGCAGTGAGAAGGAGGAAAAGCGAGGAGAAAGCACACAAAAAATGAGGGAAAAGGCAAGGAGAAAGCAATGAAAATGAGGGAAAAGCAGGGAGACGGCATGCACGAAAGGGAGGAAAAGCAAGGAGAAAGTAGTAAAAATGAGAGAAAAGCAAGGAGAAGGCACCCAAACAACAAGGAGAAAAGCAAGGAGAAATCAGTGAAAATTAGGGAAAAGCAAGGGGAAGTCACACAAAAAATTAGGAAAAAAGCAAAGCGAATCAGTGAAAGCTATGGGTAAGCAAGGAGAAGGCACACAAAAAAGGGGGAAAGAAAGGAGAATGAGGGAAAAGCAAGGAAAAGGCACCCAACAGGCAAAAAAGCAAGGAGAAAGCAGTGAAAATAAAGAAAAAGCAAGGAGAAAGCACACAAAATATGGGGAAAAAACAAGGTGAAAGCAGTGAATATGAGGCAAAAGCAAGGAGAGGGCACACAATAAATTTGTAAAAAAGCAAGGTGAAAGCAGTGTGAACAAGGGAAAAGCAAGGAGGAGGTACTTAAAAAATGGGTGAAAAAAGCAAGGAGAAAGCAGTGAGAACAAGGAAAAAGCAAAGAGAAGGCACACAAAAAATGAGGAAAAAAAGGAGAAATTATTGAAATGAGGGGAAAGCAAGGAGAAAGCATTCTGAAAACAGTTGGAAAAGCAAGCTGAAATAGTGAAAATTAGAGTAAAGCAAAGGGGAATGCACACAAAATAGAGGGGAAAAAAACAAGGAGAGAGCAGTCAAAACAAGGGAAAAGCAAGAAGCGGGCAAGCAGAAAAACAGGGGAAAAGACAGAGAAAAAGTAATGAAAATGAGGAAAAAGCACGGAGAGGGCTCACTAGAAATGAGTGAAAAAGCAATGCTAGAGCAGTGAGAATGAGGGAAAATCAAGGACAAGGCACTAAAAAAACAGATGAAAAAGGAGAAATCCGTGAGAATGAGGGGAAAGCAAGAAGAAGGCACACAAAAAATGAGAGGAAAAAGCAAGCAAGGAAAATGAGGGCAAAGCATGGCGAGGGCACACAAAAAATGGAGGAAAAGGCAAGGAGAAAGCAGTGAAAATTAGGGCAAAGCAAAGAGAAGGCACTTAAACAGCTGGCAGAAATACAAGGAGAAAGCAGTTAAAATAAGGGAAAACCAAAGAGAAGGCACACAAAATATGGGGGGGGGAAGCATGGATAAAGCAGTGAATACGAGGGAAAATCAAGGAAATGGCACACAATAACTGGGTAAAAAAGCAAGGAGAAAGCAGTGAGAACAAGGGAAAAGCAAAGAGAAGGCACACAAAAAAATTATGGAAAAAGCAAGGCAAAAGCAGTGAAATGTGGGAAAAGCAAGGAGAAGGCATTCAAAAATGGCTGGAAAAGCAAGGTGAAAGCAGTGAAAATGAGGGAAAAGCAAGGAGAATGCATACAAAATACGGGGGGAAAAGGAAGGAGAAAGCAGTGAAAACAAGGGAAAAGGAAGAAGAAACACAGAAAAATGGGGGGAAGCAGGGAAAAGGCAATGAAAATGTGGGAAAAGCAAGGAGAGCGCACAAATAAATGGGTGAAAAAGCAAAGCTAGAGTAGTGAGAACGAGGGAAAATCAAGGATAAGGCACTCAATAAATGCTAAAAAAGCAAGGTGAAAGCAGTGAGAACAAAGGAAAAGCAAGGAGAAGGCACTTCAAAAATAGGTAAGAAAAGCAAGGAGAAAACAGTGAGAACAAGGGAAAAGCAAAGAGAAAGTTCACAAAAAATGAGGGAAAAAGCAAGGAGAAAAGCAGTGAAATGTGTGAAAAGCAAGTAAAAGGCTGGGCTAAAGCAGTGAAAATAAGGGAAAATCGAGGACAAGGCACACAAAAAACAGATGAAAAAGCAAGGAGAAAGCAATGAGAACAAGGAAATAACAAGGAGAAGGCACAGAAAAAATTAGAGAAAAAGCAAGCAGGGAAATGAGGGAAAAGCAAGGAGACGGCACAGAAAAATGGAGGAAAAGGCAAGGAGAAAGTAGTGAAAACAAAGGAAAAACAAGGAGAAGGCATTCAAAAATGGCTGGAAAAGCAAGGTGAAAGCAGTGAAAATGAGGGAAAAGCAAGGAGAATGCATACAAAATACGGGGGGAAAAGGAAGGAGAAAGCAGTGAAAACAAGGGAAAAGGAAGAAGAAACACAGAAAAATGGGGGGAAGCAGGGAAAAGGCAATGAAAATGTGGGAAAAGCAAGGAGAGCGCACAAATAAATGGGTGAAAAAGCAAAGCTAGAGTAGTGAGAACGAGGGAAAATCAAGGATAAGGCACTCAATAAATGCTAAAAAAGCAAGGTGAAAGCAGTGAGAACAAAGGAAAAGCAAGGAGAAGGCACTTCAAAAATGGGTAAGAAAAGCAAGGAGAAAACAGTGAGAACAAGGGAAAAGCAAAGAGAAAGTTCACAAAAAATGAGGGAAAAAGCAAGGATAAAAGCAGTGAAATGTGTGAAAAGCAAGTAAAAGGCTGGGCTAAAGCAGTGAAAATAAGGGAAAATCGAGGACAAGGCACACAAAAAACAGATGAAAAAGCAAGGAGAAAGCAATGAGAACAAGGAAATAACAAGGAGAAGGCACAGAAAAAATTAGAGAAAAAGCAAGCCGGGAAATGAGGGAAAAGCAAGGAGACGGCACATAAAAATGGAGGAAAAGGCAAGGAGAAAGTAGTGAAAACAAAGGAAAAACAAGGAGAAGGCACTCAAAAAAATGGGTAGAAAGCAAGGAGAAAGCAGTGAAAATGAGGGAAAAGCAAGGAGATGGTACACAAAATCAGAAGGAAAAGGCAAGGACAAGCAGTGAAAAAGAGAGAAAAGCAAGGAAGAGACAATCAAACAACAAGCAGAAAAGCAAGGAGAAAGCAGTGAAAGTAAGGTAAAAGCAAGGCAACGGCACACAAAATATGGGGGAAAGCAAGGATAAAGTAGTGAATACTAGAGAAAAGCAAGCAAATGGCACACAATAAATGGATAGAAAAGCAAGGTGAAAGCACTGAGAACGAGGAAAAAGCAAGGAGAAGGCACTTCAAAACTGAGTAAAAAAGCACAGAGAAAGCAGTCAGAAAAAGGGAAAAGCAAAGAGAAAGCACACAAAACATTATGTAAAAAGCAAGGAGAAAGCAATGAAATGTTGGAAAAGAAAGGAGAAGGCACTCAAAAATGGTTGGAAAACCAAGGTGAAAGCAGTGAAAATGAGAGAAAAGCAAGGAGAATGCACACAAAATACAGGGGAAAAAAGCAAGGAGAAAGCAGTGAAAACAAGGGAAAAGGAAGAAGTAACACAGAAAAAGGGAAGCGGGGGAAGCAGGGAAAAGGCAATGAAAATGTGGGAAAAGCAAGGAGAGGGCACACAAAAAATGGTTGAAAAAGCAAGGCTAGAGCAGTGAGAACAAGGGAAAATCAAGGACAAGGCACTCCAAAAACAGGTGAAAAAGCAAGGTGAAAGCACTGAGAACAAGGGAAAAGCAAGGAGAAGGCCCAAAAAAAGAGAAAAGCAAGCAGGGAAAACGAGGGAAAAGCAAAGAGAAGGCACACAAAAAATAATGGAAAAAGCAAGGAGAAAGCAGTGAAATGTGGGAAGAGCAAGGAGAAGGCACTAAAAAATGGTTGGAAAAGCAAGGTGAAAGCAGTGAAAATTAGGGAAAAGCAAGGAGAATGCACACAAAATGCGGGGAAAAAAGCAAAGGAAAAAGCAGCTAAAACAAGGGGAAAAGGAAGAAGAAACACACAGAAAAATAGGGGGAAGCAGGGAAAAGGCAATGAAAATGTGGTAAAAGCAAGGAGAGGGCACACAAAAAATGGGTGAAAAAGCAAGGCTAGAGCAGTGAGAACGAGGGAAAATCAAAGACAAGGCACTTAAAAAACAGATGAAAAAGCAAGGCGAAATCAGTGAGAACAAGGGAAAAGCAAGGAGAAGGCCCAAAAAAAGAGAGAAAAAGCAAGCAGGGAAAACAAGGGAAAAGCAAGGAGAAGGCACTCAAACAACAGGCAGAAAAGCAAGGAGAAAGCAGTGAAAATAAGGGAAAAGCAAGGCAAAGGCTAACAAAATATGGGTGAAAAGTAAGGAAAAGATCAGAGCAAGAGCACTACAGCGACAACAGCTAGTTTTTTTTTTTTTATTTCTTGCCTTGGATTGGTGGCAAATTAGTTTTTTGTTTTCTTTTCAATTGGCTGGCACCACTATGCCTAGGTGGTCAAGGTACCTCTACTCTGCCCCCTTGTCTTTTTTTTTAAAAATGTTTTTCCCTCGGACTCAGCTGAGTACAAATCCCAAGATGGCTGCCAGCACTTCCTGGCTGAAGAGCAGGCATACAATCAGATCTCATGTGAGATCTTTGCTTAGGCTCCAGCCAGTTATCTTTGTTTCTTTTTTATTTGATAACTACAAAACTACTAATTGGGTTTACACCAAATCACAAAAAGGGCTCCTTCTGGCCCAAGAGCTACCTTTCTGCCAAATTTGGTGTAATTCTGTCCAGCTGTTAAGGCTGCAGTCATGTTCTAAATTCCTACGGAAAATTGCATGGGGAAATTGCATTTTGGGACACCCCCTTTTTCGTGGCCCCGACTTGATGAATCACCCCAAAACTCTCAACACGGCAGCTGAACTGACTGTCATACTAGTTTTGAAATTTGCATGAAAATTTGTCAAACAGTGCCAAAGTTATTGTAAAAAAAAATAAAAAAAGCTTTTCCTATGGTAACGAGGGGCCTAATTTAGAGGTTGGCGGAGGGAATACTCTGTCACAAACGTGATGGATATCCTGTCTGCCATACTACGATCCCCGTAGGATGTAATGGCATCATAATATGGCGGATGGGATATCCATCACATTTGTGACGTATTATTACCCTCTGCCAACATCTAAATCAGGCCCTAGGTCCTAACTACATGTATGTATGTATCTATAGAAACAGACACACACACACAACAGGAAAGCAGCCAAAAAACATGGCATGCCAACAATCATGGACAGTGACAGAGTTGGATTTGTGACACAAAACAAAAACTTCAAGTTGGAGGAATAGAAGCGAATTAATGTATGGAAATGATTAGCATGTCATGACATTACGAAGGTAGATGTTGTTAAAGGAGAAGGATTTTCAGCTTTTTTTTTTAGGAAGACATGTGAGAGGTTGGTCCTGATGGCGGGTGAAATTGCATTCCGTATTTTGAGGACAGAACCTGAGAAGGCTTGTTTCAGGGTTCTACACTTTTTGAAGGATGGGGTTTCTAGATTTAGAGAGCCAAAACATTGCATGAAAAACAAAGCCTCCTAAGTAAAAAAAAAATCTTGGGAGATATTTTGCTGTGCCTTTGTGAAAAGACATGTGGATTTTGCTAGCTAGTTTGAAGGTGTCCTTGGGTCAATTGGGAGCTAGCTGAGAATAGACAAACCAAGGGTGTGATCATCCTGTAGCAGAAACGTGGCATGCTGCAGAGTTGAGAGCTGCTTTACTAGGGGCTAGGTGGATTCTAGAAATGCCCAAAAGAAGTGAGTTGCCATAGTCAAGTTTTGAGAGGGACGAGAATTGAACTACCGTTTTGATGTCATAAGCGTGAATTAACGTCTTGATCCCTCTGAGAAGCTTGATTTGGAATTGTGCACCCTTTGCCATGGTGTTAATGTAGAAATGTAGATTATGTTTAGTGTTAAGAGTAAAGCCCAGGGATTCTGCCTTGTTTACAAGCAGTGGGTTGGAGCCAAGTAGGTCTGACAAGACTATTAAGGCCTTTGCAGGCAAGTTGCAGTGCTATTGACGGAGTAAAATACACTGTTTTCTGGATGTTGAGTTTAAGGTGATGGGGTGACCTCTACAATATGAGATCTGAGAGGATTCTAAACAGGTTTATTAGATTCTCAGAAGAGGATATTTTTAAGTATAGCTTGATGTTGTCAGCATAGGGATGAAAAGAATTCCAGAGTTTTCAAGGATGATGCAACGGAGTTCCATTAGGAAGTGTTGGAAGAAGGAATGAGTCTTGGGTATGCCATGGTGCAGAGGCTTGGAGTTGGAGAGAGAGTAATAGAGCTTGACCTGTTGTGAGCGATTCGATAGTTAGGACTTCAGTCACTTCAGTACACTGCCTTTTAGATCTGTTCAGTCTTCTTAGATTCTCAGGAGAGATGAGTGGAAGATAGGTCCAAGAGAACAAGAAGACACCGTTACGTCAAACTGTCCTGCTGAGTCTTAAAGACAGGCGACTGAACAGGACAGTTGCAAAGTAGTCGTCCTCATAAACATCAAAAAATATCCTAAAGCCATCTCTCAGGCCTCTTTAATCCATGTGCAGCCTTTCCCTGCCCCCTCTGCTCATTCTTACCACTTTCTATTTTCTCCCTTTGTGACGCTTTTTTGTCTTTCTCTTCCTCCCTCTTTCCCTCATGTGTCTTTTGCTCGTAGTAAATGCTTGAAACAGAAAAATAAGTGTCAGTCCTCCAAAATAAGTATGAGTGCCCTCATCGAAGCATTTTGTGTTTCTAAGCGCTATTTTTGAATTTAATCTTTAAAAATTCATAACTTGACTTGTGTATGTTGGATTTTTGTCGTTTTGGTCTTGTTTTGTTTAGATAAATATTTCCTATTTTTCTAAACTGGTGTTGTGTCATTTTGTAGTGTTTTCATTAAGTTACTGTGTGTTTGGTACAAATACTTTACACCCAGCACTCTGAAGTTAAGCCTACTGCTCTGCCAAGCTACCAAGGGGGTAAGCAGGGGTTAGCTGAGGGTGATTCTCTTTTACTCTGACTAGAGTGAGGGTCCTTGCTTGAACAGGGGGTAACCTGACTGTCTACCAAAGACCACATTTCTAACATTGGTGATCAGCGGGTGGGATTTGGACTTGTATTTGTACTTGACATACAGTGATTAAGTGTACACTACTGTTTGAGTTCAGACCACTACGTGACCACATACTACTTGTTTGGTGATCTTTAGATTTTTTCTCTTTGGGACTGTTTTTGTTCTAGTTCCATTTCTTTTCCCCGCTGATTCCTTGATTGACTTTTTTTTTGGGAACTTCATTTGGGAACTTGTTTTTCTGCCTTTGGAACTTTGCACTTGTTTTTGAATCTTCATCATGTCCCATGCTGGAGATGCATCAGTTGGAGCTGACTTTGACCTTGAGAAATTGAAAAGTTATACCAAAGCTCAGTTGAAGCAGTTCTGTAAAAGTTTTGACTGTCCCATTAAGAGCTCATCCAGGAAGGAGGAGCTGCAAAAGGCGTTGAGGGCCTGGGTGACAGCCAAGAGCACTGAAGGGCACACAGAGGATGAGGGAGATGAGGAGGATGAGGAAGAGTGTTCAGTACACAATGGTATTGTGGGTGGGCTTGTTATGTCCAGGGAGAAGGTCTCCAGGGCAGGTAGCAGTGTCTCATCCAAGGGTCTGACACCTGAGGAGTTACAGGACAGACAGGCAGAAAGGGAGTACCAATTGGAGCAGAGGAGGCTAGCCCTTGAGGAGAGGAAGTTAGCGATGGCCCATGAGCTTAGCTTGAAAGAGATGGATCATAGAAGCCAGTCCAGTAGAGATGGTGGCAGCAACCCTACAGTGCAGCCTGAGAGGAGGGTGCACATTCCTAAAGACCTTGTGAAAGATTACAAGAGGGAGGATGACATATACTTGTGGTTCAAGGTGTATGAGTCTGCTCTCCACATGAATCTGGTCCCTGAAGCTCATTGGGGGGCGGGTCTGTGGAAGCACTTTGAGGTAGAGGGGAGGGATACACTGACAGCCTTAGGGGATGCTCAGAATCTCACCTACTCTAACATGAAGGATGCCTTGCTTACAAGGTATGGTCTTACCCCTGAGCAGTACAAGGATAAGTTTAGGTCCTACAAGAAGAAAGAATCCCAAACATGGTTGGAATGTGTTGATTCTTATTTCAGGTCACTGGATGGTTGGGTGAAGAGCAATAAGGTTACTACGTATGAGGGGCTTTACAGTCTGATTGCTTGGGAGCACTTGTACAGTTTATGTTTTCCAGAGCTGCACCAACACCTGATTGACAGCAAGCTGACTGACCCCAGGAAGCTTGCGCAGGAAGCGGACCGCTGGGAGAGCACCAGGGTCCAAAAGAGGTATGGGGGAGATCACGCCAAGGGTGGGCAGGGTCCCTCTCAGAAGAAAGGGGGGTAAGGACAAACAGGGGGAGTTCTCTAAAGGGCCCCAAACTGATTCCCAGGGTAAGGATTCCCAACCCCCAGTGAAAAGAAGCCGTGGTTCTCCAAAGGGAATCCAGTGGCAGGTGGTCCCCCACGGAAGTGCTATGCATGTGACCAGGTGGTTCATGAGAGGGGGACCCCAAATGCCCCAAAAGTACACCGGCACCCACTGGTGCACCGTCCCAGGGTTTGGCCAATGTAGATCTTTAGGAGGAGTTGGTTTCAGGTGGGTGGGAACCAGCTGAGATGACCCTTGTCTCACTAGGGGACAGTGAGATGGTCCAGAGAACCCTAGTGCCTGAAAACACTAAGAAGTACAGGCAGTGGGTGACCATTAATGGACAGAGGGTGGAGGTTCTGAGAGACACAGGAGCCAGTGTGACTACAGTGAGGAGTCAGCTGGTGTCTGAAGAGCAGATTGATCCCCAGGTACTTCACCAAGTAGTTGCAGTGGACAACTCAGAGCGCCTGTGCAGAGTGGCGCAGGTTCCCTTTGAATGGGGGGGGGGTCTCAGGTTCCTTGAAGGTAGCTGTGAGTCCAACCATGCCTGTTGATTGTTTGCTAGGCAATGACCTTGAGGATTCCCCTTGGAAGGAGGTGAACACAGGTCTCACTTGGAGATGTTGGGTCTGCCTGGGTGGGTATGCGTATCCACCCGGTCAATGGCAGCCCGTCAGGGTAATCAAGAGCCCCTGGAGCCTGAAACAGTGGCCCAGGGGACAGCCAAGAAGAGGAAGGGTAGGGGGCACGGGAAACCGGCCCCAGAAGTTCCCATGGTCCGGGAGGAGGCGGAGCCTGAGGGTGACGCCCCGGAGCCTACAGGAGAACAGGTGGCTGAACTGGGGGAGGTCCCTGAGCTGTCGCAGTGGCAGCAGGAAGGGGGACCACCAGGGAAGCATTCTGTGCAGCACAGAAGACATGCCCTACTTTGGAAGGTTTGCGGCAGAAGGCTGCAGACCAGGCGGCTGGCAAGGAGCCAGGATCACACCTGATTTATTAGGAGGATGACCTCCTGTATAGCGAGCCTAAGGTTCCTGAGCCTGGGTCAGCCCGTGTGCTGGTGGTACCCCAGTGCTTCAGGGCCTTCCTACAGGGGTTGGCTCATGATGTGCCTTTAGCTGGACATTTTGGGCAGGACAAGACCTTTGAGAGGCTTGTCAACCACTTTTACTGGCCCCTAATGCGCAGGAACTCAGATGCACATTGCAGGTCTTGTCAGACTTGTCAGGCAAGTGGCAAGAGTGGGAGGAAAAGTAAAGCTCCCCTCCAGCCTTTGCCTGTTGTCAGTACTCCCTTTGAGAGGGTAGGCATTGACATTGTGGGGCCTCTGGATCCCAAGACAGCCATGGGCAACAGGTTTATCCTGGTCTTGGTGGACCACGCCACCCGGTACCCAGAAGCCATTCCTTTGAGATCAATCACTTCCCCTGTGGTGGGTCGTGCATTGATGGTTTTTTTTACCCGCATGGGGTTCCCCAAGGAAGTGGTTCCTGATAGGGGTACCAACTTCATATCCACGTATATGAAGTCTCTGTGGAAGGAGTGTGGGGGTAACCTACAAGTTCACCACCCCTTACCACCTCCAAAGTAATGGTCTGGTTGAGAGATTCAACCGCACCTTAAAAGGCATGATCATGGGCCTGTCAGAGCCCTTGAGGCGGAAGTGGGACGTCCTCTTGCCATGCCTTCTGTTTGCCTACAGGGAGGTGCCTCAAAACGGACTTGGGTTTAACCCCTTTGAGCTGATTTATGGCCACCCTGTGAGGGGACCTTTGAGTCTGGTTAAGGAAGCTTTGGAGAAAGCTCCTAGTAAACCCCCACAGAATGTATTCAGTTACATGCTGGCTTTGAGAAACCAGACTGCCCGCTTCAGGAGTCTCGCTCAGGAGAACCTGGAAGCAAGCCAGGAGGACATGAAACGCTGGTATGACCAGAATGCCACTCTGGTCGAGTTTCAACCTGGACAAAAGGTGTGGGTGATGGCACCAGTGGAGCCTAGGGCGCTCCAGGATAAGTGGACTGGGCCATTTGAGGTGGTGGAACGCAAGAGCGAAGTCACCTACCTGGTGGACTTGCGGTCTCCAAGGAACCCTTTAAGGGTCCTGCATGTAAACCGCCTCAAACCTCACTTTGAGCGGACTGAACTGTCCTTGCTCCTTGCAACAGATGATGGGGTAGAGGAGGAGAGTGAGCCTCTTCCTGACCTCCTGTCTGCAGGAGAGAAAGATGGGTCAGTGGAAGGAGTGATCCTCTCCCCCTCCCTGACTGAGGAACAGCAAGGTGACTGTCGCCAAGTGTTGGGACAGTTTTCCTCACTGTTTTCCCTGATCCCAGGAGTTACACACCTGTGCACACATGATGTGGACACTGGGGACAGTACACCTATTAAACAGAAGGTTTACAGGGTGACTGACAGGGTCAGGGCATGCATTAAGGATGAGGTATCCAAAATGCTTACTATGGGGGTTATTGAGCACTCCAGCAGTCCTTGGGCCAGCCCAGTGGTATTGGTCCCAAAGGCTGCTGCACCTGGTGCCACTCCAGAACTCAGGTTCTGTGTGGAGCACCAGGGACTCAATGCGGTCAGCAAGACTGACGCACATCCCATCCCCCGAGTTGATGAGCTCATTGACCGGCTGGGAGCTGCCAAGTACCTCAGCACGTTTGATTTAACATTTGGGTACTGGCAGATTGCCTTAACTGAGGGGGCCAAGGAGAGGTCAGCATTCTCTACACCAGATGGACACTTTCAATTTAAAGTGATGCCATTTGGGATGAAGAATGCCCCTGCCACCTTTCAGAGGTTGGTGAACCAGGTGTTGGCAGGACTGGATGAGTTCAGTGCCGCCTACCTGGATGACATTGCTGTGTTTAGTTCCACATGGGAGGACCACCTGCAACACCTCTGGAGAGTGTTAAAGGCCCTGCAGAAGGCAGGCCTCACTATTAAGGCGATCAAGTGCCAAATAGGGCAGGGTTCTGTGGTGTACTTAGGACACCAGGTGGGGAGTGGCCAGGTGGCAGCCCTACAGCCTAAGATTGACACGATTCTGGCTTGGGAGCCTCCCAAGACCCAGACTGAAGTAAGAGCCTTTTTAGGTCTCACAGGATATTACAGGAGGTTTGTTAAGGGGTATGGTTCCATTGTTACCCCCTTAACTGAGTTGACTTCTAAGAAGCAACCCAGGAAAGTGTTCTGGACAGAGGCTTGCCAGAACGCTTTTGATGCCCTGAAGGCTGCCATGTGCATAGCACCTGTGCTGAAGTCACCTGACTACTCCAAGGAGTTTGTTGTGCAAACAGACGCCTCAGAGCATGGTATTGGAGCAGTACTCTCAGAGCTTAATGAAGAGGGCCTAGATCAACCCGTAGCCTTCATTAGCAGGAGGTTACTACCCAGGGAAGGTAGGTGGAGTGCCATAGAAGGTGAAGCGTTTTCTGTGGGCTGGGCACTGAAGAAGCTGAGACCCTACTTGTTTGGGACTCACTTCTGTGTCCAGACCGACCACAGGCCCGCAGATGGTTAATGCAGATGAGGGGTGAGAATCCAAAACTGCTGAGGTGGTCCATTTCCCTACAGGGGATGAACTTTACGGTGGAACACTGTCCTGGTACAGAACATGCCAATGCTGATGGTCTGTCCATGTTCTTCCGCCTTAGTGATGAGAACTCCCATGAGGTTGGGTAGTTGCTCCCCACTTTCAGCTGGGGGGGACACGTGTTAGACTTTTCATCCTTGGAGTGGTCTCCCCTGACTTTTTGCCTCTGTTCCCCAGGTTGTTGATGTGTGCTGGACTCAGATTTTGCTGTTTTTGTTACTCTGGGCACTTTACCACTGCTAACCAGTGCTAAAGTGCAAGTGCTCCTTTACAAAATGTGTATGTGATTGGTTTATCCATGATTGACATATTTGATTTCCTAGTAAGTCCCTAGTAAAGTGCACTAGAGGTGCCAGGGCCTGTAAATCAAATGCTACTAGTGGGCCTGTAGCACTGGTTGTGCCACCCACATAAGTAGCTCTGTAATCATGACTCAGACCTGCCATTGCAGTGTCTGTGTGTAGTTTTACCTGTAAATTCGACTTGGCAAGTGTACCCACTTGCCAGGCCTAAACCTTCCCTTTTCTTACATGTCAGACACCCCTAAGGTAGGCCCTAGGTAGCCCCAAGGGCAGGGTGCAGTGTATGGTTAAGGTAGGACATATAGTAATGTGTTTTATATGTCCTGACAGTGAAATATTGCTAAATTAGTTTTTCACTGTTGCAAGGCCTGTCCCTCTCATAGGTTAACATTGGGAGCTACCTTTAAATCTGATTAAAGTGTAGATTCCCTTTGGGAGCGGATGGACATGTGGAGTTTGGGGTCTCTGAGCTCACAATTTAAAAATACATCTTTTAGTAAAGTTGATTTTAAGATTGTGCGTTTGAAAATGCCACTTTTAGAAAGTGAGCATTTTCTTGCTTATACCATTTCTGTGACTCTGCCTGTTTGTGGATTCCCTGTCTGGGTCAGTTTGACAGTTGGGCTGGTTGCACCTCACACTAGACAGTGACACAAAGGGAGCTGGGGTGTAGCCTGCATATCCTGATGAGCCATCTGTGCTAGGAGGGAGGGGAGGAGTGGTCACTCGCACCTGAAAGGGCTGTGCCTGCCCTCACACAATGCAGTCTCCAACCCCCTGGTGAGTGTCTGGGGCCTGGCCTGGGCAAGGCAGGATTTCACATTCCAAAGAGACTTTACTTTGAAGTAGGCCTACTTCAAAGGAGAAACTGGGTATAAGAAGGGCACCCAAAACCACAGACTTTAGAACACTTCTGGAAACAAGAGGAACCTCTGCCTGGAGAAGAGCTGAAGAGCTGAGGAGAAGTGCTGCCCTGCCTGTGACTGCTTTGTGGAGCTATCCTGCAGTTGCTGCTTCTGCAGGAGTAAGAGGGCGAAGACTGGACTTTGTGTGCCTTCCATCTTGTGACTAAATCTCCAAGGGCTTGATTTAGAGCTTGCCTCCTGTTGTTTGAAGTCTCAGGGACAGCAAAGACTTCTCTCTGCCAACACCTGGAGTCTCTGGAGAGACTCCTGCTCTGACAAGTGGTGCCCTATCCAGTCCCTGGGCCTTTGAAAGGAAAGCTGGTGGAAATCCAAGGAAATAGACTCCAGATGACTCCGGACCAACGCTGCTGTTGAATCTGGTGACGCTGGAACACGACGATCTTCGCAGGCCCGACGCCGCTGCAGCCCCACTGAAGTCTGCAACTCCGTGGAAGTTGCCGCACCACGTCGTGACCGACGCCGCTCGAAGTGCGTGGATTCAACATTTCACACCGACGCCGCGATCCCCAACTTCACGCATCAACTTGTTTTCACTCTTCACCAAAGGTACTGTACTTGGGGATCTACGCGACTATTTTTGAGTTTAATCTTTAAAAATTCATAACTTGACTCGTGTATGTTGGATTTTTGTCATTTTTGTCTTGTTTTGTTTAGATAAATATTTCCTATTTTTCTAAACTGGTGTTGTGTCATTTCGTAGTGTTTTCATTAAGTTACTGTGTGTGTTGGTACAAATACTTTACACCCAGCACTCTGAAGTTAAGCCTACTGCTCTGCCGAGCTACCAAGGGGGTAAGCAGGGGTTAGCTGAGGGAGATTCTCTTTTACCCTGACTAGAGTGAGGGTCCTTGCTTGAACAGGGGGTAACCTGACTGTCAACCAAAGACCCCATTTCTAACAGGTATGTTTTCCTTTTCCAATCTGTAGACATTGCAAGTAGACTGTACAGTAATGTATACATAGGTATGACCTGTATTGTGCTGCAGTCAATACACCAGGAGCCAGAGTAGGGCACAAATATCTGTGAATAGACATGTCAAAGGCTACAGTAAGTGGCCATAGTAGTGTGAACAGCAGCCTGCCAGTGTCAATTTAAAATACAAAACTGCAATGGAAGATGAAGTTACAGTGTCTTACCTGTGTGTCACTGGAAATACTGTTGAATAATAGATGTTCTGTGGCCACATCCTCATCCTCTGCCTCCTCTTCGTCACTGTCCACAGGCTCCACCGCTGCCACATGCCCATCTCCAGCCTCATCCTCCTGCAGAAAAGGCACCTGGCATCTCAAGGCAAGGTTATTCAACATGCAACATGCCACGATGATCTGGCACACCTTCTTGGGTGAGTAGCACAGGGAACCACCTGTTAGATGGAGGCACCTAAACCTGGCCTTCAGGAGGCCAAAGGTTCGCTCTATAATTTGTCTTGTTCGCCCACGTGCCTCATTGTAATGTTCACTCATCTTTAGGGCCAATCCCACACCCATATACCAACATACGCTGGGTGGGGACCATGCGCTCACCTATTAGCCACACCCGGTGCCTCTGGAGTTGAGGCACCAGATATGGGATGCTACTATTCCTCAGGATATAGGCATCATGCACAGATCCAGGATACTTAGCCTTCACATGGGAGATGTACTGGTCCGCCAGGCACACTATCTGCACATTCATAGAGTGAAAGCTCTTTTGATTTCTGAACACCTGTTCATTTCTCCGGGGGGGCAAAGGCAATATGTGTACCATCAATTGCCCCAATAATGTTGGGGATTTGTCCCATTGCATAGAAATCAGCTTTCACTGTGGCCCAATCCTCCACCTGGGGGAAAACAATGGAGCTGCTCATGTGTTTAATCAGGGCAGACAACACTCTGGTCAGCATGTTTGAGAACATTGGCTGGGGCATTCCTGCTGCCATGGCAATTGTCACTTGGAAGGAGTCACTCACCAAGAAATGGAGCACAGATAGGGCTTGCACAAGAGGGGGGATCCCAGTGGGCTGACGGATAGCTGAGATCAGGTATGGCACCAATTGAGCACATAGCTCTTGGATTGTGACCCTATCAAGTCTGTAGGTGAGGATAATGTGCCTGTCCTCCATTGTTGCCAAGTCCACCAGGGGCCTGTAAACGGGGGGATGTCTCCATCTCCTATTCATCCTCACCGGTTGTACTCTAGGGGGCAAAACGAGGAGCATCTGATCAGTTCTAAACATTTCCTCAATGTACAATGCATTGCATGTTGTGACAGAAACTGTATCTTTATGTTTATTCCCAAAATGTGCTTATGCCAATTGTGATTCAGTTAGGTGCCATGGCATGCCCCACCCCGCTTCCCTACCCCTACCCCTTCATTCGTCACTTCGGGCCAGGGTGTTCAGAACCCAGGCCAGCACCTCGGCCACCCAGTCCACGGCCACTGTAGTTTTGGTAGCTACTGCAGGGGTGAGCAGCTCCAAGGAGACACCCATCAGCACTGCCAATGTGCCTGCAGCAGCTGTCGAGGGCAAGTCCAAGGAACAACCACCAGCTGGCAAGGGCAAGAAGGGACCACCAGCTGCCAAGGCCAAGGATGCACCACCAGCTGCCAAGGGCAAGAAGGGACCACCAGCTGCCAAGGATGCAACACCAGCTGCCAAGGGCAAGGAGGCACCACCAGCTGCCAAAGGCAAGGGCAAAGGGCCTGCCTCTGCATGCAGGATGGACAGGAGGCCTTGTGCTGTGACAGGATCTGAGCACCCACCACCAACCATGCCGCTTCAGCCATCCACGGCTGCAGGGGAAGTGCTGGAGCCTCCCCCCACCACTGGCAGCACTGACACCAGCACCGACACCAGCACTGCCACCGGCACCGGCACCGCCAGCAGCACCACTGGCAGCAGCCCCAGTGGGCAGCCGTCCGAGGCTGCAGGGGAAGTGCTGGAGCCTCCCCCAACCACTGCCAGCACCGACACCAGCACCGGCACTGCTACCACTGTACAGCCGTCCCAGCCGGCGGATGGACTGTAGTCCTGCCTCCATGAAGTGTCATGCATCCTGCCCACAGCAAATCTCGTGGAACTGACACCCAGGTGAGAGTCTGTGACCCTGCACTCCCCATGTCTTGCATCACAGGGCACAAAGCCCCCTCCAGAACCAGTGGAAGAATGCATCCACTCACCCCCTCCTTGCCAGGATGAAGCACACTGGGCATGAGGCCCCCTCCAGAACCAGTGGAAAGGGGCATCCACTCACCCCCTCCTTGCCAGGATGAAGCACACTGGGCACAAAGCCCCCTCCAGAACCAGTAGAAGAAGGCATCCACTCACCCCTCCTTGGCAGGATGAAGCACACTGGGCACAAAGCCCCCTCCAGAACAAGTGGAAGAAGGCATCCACTCACCCCCTCCTGGCCAGGATGAAGCACACTGGGCACAAAGCAACTTCCAGAACCAGTGGAGAAGCCATCCACTAGAGAGACTGTGGCCTTGCACTCCCCAGGACCAAGCAGTGGGCAAACCACCCTCTTGAGAGACTGTGGCTTTGCACTCCCCAGGACCAAGCAGTGTGCAAACCACCCACTAGAGAGACTGTGGCTTTGCACTCCCCAGGACCAAGCAGTGGGCAAACCACCCACTTAAGAGACTGTGGCCTTGCACTCCCCAGGACCGAGCAGTGGGCAAACCACTCACTTGAGAGACTGTGGCTTTGCACTCCCCAGGACCAAGCAGTGGGCATGTAACCCCCTCCAGGAGCAGTAGCGTTGTACCATCTTCCAGCTGAGGTGCCCCCACTTCACCCTGAGGTGCCTGTGTATGTTCGACCTGATGCCCCAGCAGTGTTCTCTCCGTATTGAGGCAGGAGTCAAGTGGGGCCTTGGCCTATGTGATATGGCCCTTTGGCCCACAGACATTATGGACTGGGCAGTGTCCCTCCATTTGTATATATGTGAATACTGTTTTGATTTTGAAGCACGATTTTCTAGTATTTTATCTTATTACAATCACTTTAATCAATTCCTTTTGTCCCTGCATTATTCCTGAGGGGCACGGGGTGGATGTGTAATGTTGTTGCATCTGTTTGTGTGTATGGTGTTGGGGGCGGGGGTGTTGCGTGTGTGTGTGTCAATCTCTTTTTCCTCCCCCCTCTCCTGTATGCTAGGCGGCAGTACTCACTGTGGTCGTCGTCACCGGCATTGGTATTCCTGGTGTAGGAGGAGGTAGACCAGCATGGGGAACACCTACAATTCGGGCTCCATAGCGTTGTGGTTCTTCCTTGAGTGTCCAGAGGTGAGTTGTTTCCCTTCTGTGTACTGTTTCCACTGTGCTTTTGATGGCGTTGGTACCGCCCTGGAAAAGGTGGCGGATTGGTGTCTCATAATACAGTGGGCGGAACCTTGTCTTCTGCCTGTCTGTTGGTGGTTACCGCCACGGTGCTGTTGCTACCGCCGCGGCGGTCGGTGTGTTAAAGTGTCTGTCTGTGTTGCCAGTATCCGCCATAGTCATAATTCAATTGTTTGTTACCGCTGGTCTGTTGGCGGTAGTACTGCCGCTTTATCACCGACCTCCAGGGTTGTAATGAAGGCCAATGTCAGTCTTCTGTCAATGAAAGTAGTTAACATTTTTTCTACCCTTGTCTTGATGACTAAGGTCCTCAGCATTTAATGAAAGTAATCCTTCCATATTTCCATGCCTTGAAATAAAGTATTTGAACATAAAGCCACCAAAAGAATAGAATCCTAACTAGCTGTGATAATGAAAAAAATGAAATATATTCAACAAAAAAGAAACAAGATTCTTCACACAAGAAAGATACAAAGAAACAGACCTTGGAAAAGTTAATAATACAGCCCTAAACACAACATACTCATCATCCCTGCCAAACTCCTTCCTCCAACATAATGATTTCTAGAATGTTAGGAAATGTTGTAAAGTAAATATGAAGTGGCCAAAATAATAGCGGAAATAATAATTCACTACCTTACCAAAGTCCACACAGACCTTCCACCATGATCTTCCTGAACCGTAACACACATTTTGAATCCCTGTTTTGCTTCATCTCATAAACATAATCTGGTCAGGTGGTCCGTGCTCTAGAAAATTCAGAAAATAAGGCTTGATAGCGACATTGCTCCAACATGAACCAGTGCCCTTATATTAGATAGTTGAGGCCAAAATGTACCTACCGTAAGTGGGGCGTTAGTCTTTAAGTTTTTCTTCCTTGCCCTTGATTCTTGCAGATAGTATACAGAGCTGTACAAACCTGTTTAAACATCACCTGCACCCTGGAATGAGTTTTCCCCCATAACATAGGAAAAGTCTAAAGGAAACCTTAGCTCACTCTGCCCTGATGCATGCCCGAGCGTTATCCTCCAAGTTTCTTCTAGTTGCTTTAACGTTTACTTTCTTGGCATGCATTTTGACACTGTTCTAGCTGATTTCATTTTATATACAGTTTACCCACTGGGACGTCTCTTCATTGTGAACGGACAAACGTTTCTACTGGTAAGATGTATATTATGAGAACGCCACTGCATTGTTTGAAGAAATATTTGTATGCCTTGATTAACTCATCTTTTTGTTTTTTTTGTTTTTGCACTGACATAGTTCCTAACCACTTCCCCAAGGCGTATCTGATAAGCAACCAATTCTGGGTATTTTTAGGTTTGGGTCATGCAATCCGTTTGGTTTGCACTTTCCCTCCATTCAACTGTTTTCCATTTTTTTCCAGGAACTTAAACCTTTCATTTTTCGACTCCTCGTGACATAAGTTATGTAACTGTAATATCTTCCACCTGCCTCGCTGAATTCTTTCATTGCCTGCTTTTTTTTCTTGTATCCTAAAATTCCTATACCATAATATTACAATTCATTAATCACCTCTTGCATTATGTCATATATGTCAGGGCTTCTACCAAAAATTCCAGAAGTGTCTCAGAAACGTTTGACCTGATGATGACCTCTTTAATTGCTCTCTGGGGCCGAAATGTCATCAACACCGTAGATTTGAACTCTATAGGTGACCAAATGGGGAGAAGGTTGTTGAGTCTATTTCCTGAATGCCCAAGGGAAGGGCATCTTCTCTCAAGAGCCTCAGTGCCTGGCTGCACAGAACAGAAGATGTTAAAGGTGTCAATTTAGCAAGGAAAAACAATCTTGTGGTTCTTGATAGAACATGAAAATTAATACTCAGGTTATTAGCAAGGCCCCAAATGTATCCGAACATCACAGAAGAGCGGAAAGAAACATTCAGCTAGAAGCAAAACACAGGGGACAAAAATAGTATCAAGGGTGCAACGAACATGACAAAAAAATAAGGGAATGAATGCACTGTGATGCATCCATCACTTGAAAAATGCCCCTTTTTGTATATGACTTAAACAGTAACTGGCATTGCATGAAATGTCCCTACTTCATCTTCGATTGAGAACCTCAGAGAGCAATCTATGGACAGACCCCTATCTTGGAAAGGACAGTTTATAAGGCTTGTCCATTCCCTTTTCCTGAAAATGATGGCATTGGTTTGGCACACAAAGAAGATGCCTGATATTGACATACACTGTTAAATTCTGCTTTCCCACTGTCGCCTTTCATGTCTGATGCTTGATGCAGCTCACTTTAGTGAATTCTGTAGTCCTTTTACCACCTTTCATTCTTGATGCTTGATACACCTCACTGGGTGAATGCAAGTGCAGAAATGGCAATAAGGTCTCAGCAGTGCAGACCCTTAACGGCGTGCTAAAGACACTGCTGAATAACATATGTTAGAAATGGGGTTTTTGGTTGGCAGTCAAGTTACCCTCTGTTCAAGCAAGAACCCTCACTCTAGTCAGGGTAAGTCACACACAATCCAAAATGAGCCTGTGCCCACACTCTGGTAGCTTGGCCCAAGCAATCAGGCTTAACTTAGAAGGCAATGTGTAAAGTATTTGTGCAATAAGTCATACAATAATACAATATACCACCACAAAAATACACCACACAGTGTTTAGAAAAATATATAATATTTATCAGGATAATTGTAGGTCAAAACGATTAAAGATGCAATGTGAAATTGTAGAGATATCACTGAAAAGTGATATAAAGGTGGTCATTCTGACCCTGGCGGTCTTTGACCGCCAGGGCGGAGGACCGCGGGAGCACCGCCGACAGGCCGGCGGTGCTCCAATGGGGATTCCGACCGCGGCGGTAAAGCCGCGGTCGGACCGGCACCACTGGCGGGGTCCCGCCAGTGTACCGCGGCCCCATTGAATCCTCCGCGGCGGCGCAGCTTGCTGCACCGCCGCGGGGATTCCGACCCCCCCTACCGCCATCCAGATCCCGGCGGTCGGACCGCCGAGATCCGGATGGCGGTAGGGGGGGTCGCGGGGCCCCTGGGGGCCCCTGCAGTGCCCATGCCACTGGCATGGGCATTGCAGGGGCCCCCGTAAGAGGGCCCCTACATGTATTTCACTGTCTGCTGCGCAGACAGTGAAATACGCGACGGGTGCAACTGCACCCGTCGCACAGCTTCCACTCCGCCGGCTCGATTCCGAGCCGGCTTCATCGTGGAAGCCTCTTTCCCGCTGGGCTGGCTGGCGGTCTGAAGGCGACCGCCCGCCAGCCCAGCGGGAAAGTCAGAATTACCGCCGCGGTCTTTCGACCGCGGAACGGTAACCTGACGGCGGGACTTTGGCGGGCGGCCTCCGCCGCCCGCCAAGGTCAGAATGAGGGCCAAAGTGTCTTAAGTCTTTAAAAAGGAAACAGTCTCTTTCAAGCACAAAGTACCTGGTTTAAAGTGGAAAATCTCTGCAAAGGGCCGCAAAAGAAGAGATACATGGAAAAATGGTGGGTGCGTTGATTTCTCCCCTGCACACACAGACTTGTGTCGTTATTTTTCACGCGGGGAAGTCGTGCGTCGTTTTCCGGCACGCGGACAGTCTCTTTCTGTGGTTCAGGGGATTACCAGATGTTCCGGGGTCTGTGCGTGGATTCTTCGGCGTGTTTTCCGGCTGCGCATCGTTCCGCGAGGCTGTGCGTCAAAGTTTCGCTCTCACAGCAGGCGTCGCAACAATTTCTCCTCTGGAAGTCGGGCGGCGTTGTCCTTGCGAGGCCGTGCGTGGAAGTTCCGGTCGCACCGAAGGCGTTGCGTCGATCAGCGTCGGTGTGCGGCGTTTTTCTCGCCGCGGAGCAAGCTGTGCGTCGCAATTTTCGGCGACGAAGGGTCCAAATGAAAAAGAGAAGTCTTTTTGGTCCTGAGACTTCAGGGAACAGGGGGCAAGCTCTATCCAAGCCCGTGGAGAGCACTTTTACAGCCAGACAAGAGTTCAGCAAGGCAGCAGGGCAACAGCAAGGCAGCAGTCCTTTGTAGAAAGCAGTCAGGTGAGTCCTTTAGGCAGCCAGGCAGTTCTTCTTGGCAGGATGCAGGTTCTGGTTCAGGTTTCTTCTCCAGCAAGTGTCTGATGAGGTAGGGCAGAGGCCCTGTTTTATACCCAAATGTGCCTTTGAAGTGGGGGAGACTTCAAAGAGTGGCTAAGAAGTGCACCAGTTCCCCTTTCAGTTCAATCCTGTCTGCCAGGGTCCCAGTAGGGGGTGAGGCAGTCCTTTGTGTGAGAGCAGGCCCTCCACCCTCCCAGCCAAGGAAGACCCATTCAAAATGCAGATGTATGCAAGTGAGGGTGAGTAACCTGTGTTTGGGGTGTCTGAGTGAATGCACAAGGAGCTGTCAACCAAGCCCAGCCAGACGTGTATTGTAAGGCACAGAAAGATTTAAGTGCAAAGAAATGCTCACTTTCTAAAAGTGGCATTTCTAGAATAGTAATATTAAATCCAACTTCACCAGTCAGCAGGATTTGGTATTACCATTCTGAACATACTAAATATGACCTTCCTACTCCTTTCAGATCAGCAGCTACCACTTCAATACTGTATGAGGGCAGCCCCAATGTTAGCCTATGAAGGGAGCAGGCCTCACAGTAGTGCAAAAACGAATTTAGGAGTTTTACACTACCAGGACATGTAAACTACACAGGTACATGTCCTGCCTTTCACCCACACAGCACCCTGCTCTAGGGGTTACCTAGGGCACACATTAGAGGTGACTTATATGTGGAGGAAGGGGAGGTTTAGGCTTGGCAAGTACTTTTAAATGCCAAGTCGAGGTGACAGTGAAACTGCACACACAGGTCTTGCAATGGCAGGCCTGAGACAAGGTAAAGGGGCTACTTGAGTGGGTGGCACAACCAGTGCTGCAGGCCCACTAGTAGCATTTAATATACAGGCCCTAGGCACATATAGTGCACATTACTAAGGACTTATAAGTAAATTAAATAGTCCAATCAGGTATGATCCAAGGTTACCATGTTTAAAGGGAGAGAGCATATGCACTTTAGCACTGGTTAGCAGTGATAAAGTGAGCAGAGCCTAAAAGCCAGCAAAAACAGTGTCCAAAAAGTGGAGGGAGGCAGGCAAAAAGTTAGGGGTGACCACCCTAAGGCTGTCAGGTCTAACACATACTATGAGTGAAATGTAACCTGATGATGGAGCATGCCACTGGAGGTGGGTGAGGGTTATTGTCATTTTAAAGAGATGCTTTAGAAAGCTATGGCAACCATTACTTTCTAATGTCAAAATCCCTCACCCCTCAAAATAGGAGGACTCGTTATATAATTTCTTCTTCTGGTGTCCTGGTATCCATTGGTGTATATTCCGCAGAATATTGCCCCACCACAGAAAGGCCTTTTTGGTGTCCACAATCAAAAGGCTTCGCATGATCTGGTGAGTGATTTCACTTCCTGCAGGCACTGTAATACCAAAAAGGTTCACATCACTGCAGGGGAAAGGGAGAGGCATCATACGTCTTGCTCCCATGCAACTGATATCTGTGGGTGGAAAGCCAACTGAACATACTCTTCAACTGTTGCTCCAAATTAATCTAAAGTGTGATTAGATCGACCCATCAGTAATCATGGCTAGTGTCCTATGGTCCTATACAATATTTCAAATATTAAGGGCTATGTTATTTCAAAAGGATAAATGGTGGCAGCAATAAATGGATCTCCAGCTTCACATTTCAGATCAAGAGTTAGCTGTATCTTAATAAGCAAGCAAAAAACATCAGTGGGCATCTCTTAAAAAAAGACATGGGACATTAAATTGTGGACTAAATGTACCAGGCAAAAAGCACTGTATGGGTAGGGTTCCTGGGCTCATGACGTCCCACTGAGGCTTTCCAGTAGATCATCATCCAAATAGTGCTAAACTATTCGGTGTCCAATCTAGCTGTCCATCGGTTAGAGGGAAACCTCTCTGGGGAAACTTCTAGTCTATGATATGGTCCATACTGTGGCAGTGGGCTAATGGGAGACATGGTCTGGGAGTTTGCCAGGGCCAGATGGAGGTTATTATGGCCGAGCAATTGCTGTAAAACAGTTATGCTGGTAGTAGGGTTCCTGGTTGTGGCATTGCCCATTTTGTGGATGAGCCTTATCAGTTTATCTAGGTACCATCTTTAGCTGGAGTGTCCTGAGACAGACGCTTCACCACACGTTTGATGTGATATTCTAGCACTTAATACACCAGCAAAAGGTGGAGAAATAGGAAGTCTAAATTAGCCTGACTGTCCTTACCTGTTATTATTATCTACAAATCTATGCCTGCTAATAGTGACTTCAAGTCAACACCAGCTGTACTCAACAAAACATCTCTCCTTTATTGGCGTTGCTTATTTCTTTTACAGACGACCTTCACAGGAGCACTTCTCTGCACAGTAGTGCCAATATCCATTTCCCACATATGGGGTTAGCAGGCCTGTTAATCTCTTGCAGTCAGCGCCACTTCACTTTCCCATGCAGGCTAATGTATTGTTTCAGGCTTAAGTAGCCACCTTTAATCAATGTACAGGATCACATCTACCTAACATGAGCACATCTTATTTTCATACCTGAATTCAGTATAGTCAGATACTCCTATCAACAGAGAGCACAACTAGCTTCTTCCAGAACTCTACACGAGTCCATCTTTATCTGTGAGGACCCATGCTCTCCAGTCCATCTTTATCTGTGAGGACCCATGCTCTCCAGTCGCCATCTTTAGCTGTGAGGAACCATGCTCTCCAGTCCCCATCTTTAGCTGTGAGGACCCATGCTCTCCAGTCCATCTTTATCTATGAGGAACCATGCTCTCCAGTCTCCATCTTTCGCTGTGAGGAACCGTGCTCTCCAGTCCCCATCTTTAGCTGCGTGGACCCATTCTCTCCAGTCCATCTTTATCTGTGAGGACCCATGCTCTCCAGTCTCCATCTTTAGCTGTGAGGAACCATGCTCTCTAGTCCCCATCTTTAGCTGTGAGGACCCATGCTCTCCAGTCCCTCTTTGTCTGTGAGGAACCAGGCTCTCCAGTCTCCATCTTTAACTGTACGGAACCATGCTCTCCAGTCCCCATCTTTAGCTGTGAGGACCCATGCTCTCCAGTCCCCATCTTTAGCTGTGAGGACCCATGCTCTCCAGTCCATCTTTGTCTGTGAGGAACCATGCTCGCCAGTCTCCATCTTTAACTGTACGGAACCATGCTCTCCAGTCCCCATCTTTAGCTGTGAGGACCCATGCTCTCCAGTCCATCTTTATCTGTGAGGAACCATGCTCTCCAGTCTCCATCTTTAGCTGTGAGGAACCATGCTGTCCAGTCTCCATCTTTAGCTGTAAGGATCCATGCTCTCCAGTCTCCATCTTTAGCTGTGAAAAACCATGCTCTCCAGTCTCCATCTTTAACTGTACTGAACCATGCTCTCCAGTCCCCATCTTTAGCTGTGAGGACCCATGCTCTCCAGTCCATCTTTGTCTGTGAGGAACCATGCTCTCCAGTCTCCATCTTTAACTGTACGGAACCATGCTCTCCAGTCCCCATCTTTAGCTGTGAGGATCCATGCTCTCCAGTCCATCTTTATCTGTGAGGAACCATTCTCTACAGTCTCCATCTTTAGCTGTGAGGAACCATGCTCTCCAGTCCCCATCTTTAGCTCTGAGGATCCAGGCTCTCTAGTCTCCATCTTTAGCTGTGAGGAACCATGCTCTCCAGTCCCCATCTTTAGCTGTGAGGACCCATGCTCTCCAATCCATCTTTAGTTGGGGAACCCATGCTCTCCAGTCTCCATCTTTAGCTGGGAGGACCCATGCTCCAGTCCATCTTTAGCTGGGAGGACCCATGCTCCTCCGCAATGCATCCGTGCTTGACATACCACAGGTTATAGGGAAAAGGCACGGTCAAACAACAGGGGGACCTGACTCGAAGGCATCTTTCCATTTGCTCTTATCCATAAACAGAATAGGAGCACTTACTGTAGATGGAAAATACGAAATACGTCTGTGGGGATGTTTCTGCTTTCCCCCCCAGGGATTACCAAAGGGAATTCATTACTCCCGCCTCTGTTTGAAAATCTCAGTGTCAGAAACTGCTTTTAACAGCGCCGTGTTCTTCCTTTTACCATTCGCTCTGCTTCAGAAACACCAGTGTCGACAAGTCACAGACCTCTGTTTACCCAAGCGAGCCTGCGCCATATTGACAACCAAACTCATAGGGTCCTCTTAATACTATAAAAAATACAAAATCATTGTCCCTAAAACTATGTGTACGAGAGGTCGTATTTTTAAATGTATTTTGTGGGGTGTTGTTTGGGAGAAGTACCTTGAGGTATTTATTAAGGTACCTTAATTTTGAGAAAACCGTGTATGAAAGTTTCCCTGAGTGAAAGCACTTTCAAAAGTTCGCTACTTCTACAGTGGAACCGGCATCGTTGGGCGTGTGAGACAACCTAGGTCGCTGAGCTCGGTACGGGCCTAGTCTTCAAAAATGTGAGATCTAAGACTCAACCAAGCCCAGGAGTTCCTTTTATCCACACTCTTTGTAGTTGTCATATTTTTCAAGTGAGAGATGTGCGAGCTGCTGCTTCCTCCGTGACTGGGTGAAGCAAACCCGAAAGCACGATTGTACAGACAGGGGCGCGGCAGCGTTTGAAATAAGATCTTCATGTGACTTAGGAGGGTGAGAGGGAAAAAAGGTGTTAAGTTTAATTTAAGATTCAGATTCTTTCGTAATGATGTCTCGGTAGACCAGATAGGAAAGCAAATCTTTTCTAGCTTCCAAAAATAAAGTTTACTGCGGCGTCCAGCTGTGGCGTTGTCTAACATAACGTGACAGATCCTTCTCACATCGCCAACTGTGACTGACTGGGCGGCTTTCCAGGCAAGCGGATGAAGAGAAGGGCACGCCGGCCGTCGGTGGGACGGACTGTCCAAGCTGGAGGGAACGTTCCAGACGGTCCTGTGGTCCGGCGCCTTCACGTGAGGCACCCCTGCTTTCCGGTTTATTGGTAAGAGTTTATGAGTAACGTGGACATCCATAGGCACACAAATATACAATAAAACTTAACTTCTGTACATGCTGGAAACGAATCACTTTTCATTCTGAGGCGGCGGCGCCGGAACAGTTTTCAGAGTTGGGCGCTGCCATCACTCAACTGAACAGAGATTCTCAAAAGTCCAAACATCGCACAAAGAACAGGTGTACGAAACGAGTCACTCCCATTTGGCAAGTGAGTGGTAACGTGTAGTATGTAGCTGGTGGTGCATTTAGAGTACACTGTCGCATGTTTTAGTTAATTAAAGCAGTGGTTCCCAACCTTTTAATTTCTGTGGACCCCCACTTTAACATTAATGAAACCCAGGGACCCCCACTGAATCATCATTGGAATCCGGGGACCCCCGCCTGAGTCATTTCTGGAAGCTGAGGACCTAATTTGTCAATATTTGTTAATATTTTTTAATTTTCTAGGCTCTCGCGGACCCCCTGAGAAGGCTTCGCAGACTCCCAGGGTTCCCCGGACCACAGGTTGGGAACCACTGACTTAAAGAATGTAGTGGTGGTGCACTGCCATTTCCAAACAACACATTTTTTATTGAAGGCCTGCCAGATTTGCTAAGATTTTGCTTCGGGTTGCGTCACTTTTCTGGGGCATCCCCGATCCAAAACTCTTTTTGACATTTAGAAAGCCACACAAAAGATTTGCGTTTCCTTTGCATGATTTTGTACATTTAAAGCAGTACAGTGCATAGAGCTACAATGCATTACTTTGCATCAGGTAGGTGTTACATGAGTGGAATATGGGTATTCCCATGCATCTACCCATGTATTTTGATGCAAAGATAGATTTACAAAGACCTGTGGCCTGGCTTTGCACTAAAATGGTGCACCTATCTGACAAATGGGTAACAAAGAGAAATACCTTTATCCCTTATGGCACACAAAACAATCCCAAGGGTGCTTACATTGGTACTAGCAGCACACAGTGCACCAGTGCTGAGACACTGCAGAAATGCGCCATATCTTACTACATATGATAAACTTCTGTTCTCTCCCTTTCACGCAACACAAACTGCCTTGCTGTCTGGCATTGCATGAAAAAAAAAATATATGGGCCCATATTTGCAAAGACCTACAGTTTTACTGGTAAAACTACACAGCGCACCAATAATAATGTGAGGAGTTTCAGCAAATATTTGTCATGATTAGTTTTGATCCTTTTATAATCTTTGTTTCAATCACACTTCGGAATTACAAAAGAAGCACTTATTTTTGTATTTTTGTAACTGCTGATATTTTGAAATATTTATACAGTTTATTTATAGGTACTTAAATGTAATGTTGTGTTTTAGATAAAATGACATCATGCAGCCTTTCCTTTCCCACCAGCAGCACTGTCACATAGCACGTTTTACTAAATCCTCTCACATTTTAGTCAGAGAAAGAGAACACCACTTTGTTTGTTAAAAGAATAAGCAGGAATTTGCCAGAAGACACAGCCAGAAGACACAGCCTAACATTGGACCTCTGTCTTTCAATGCACAGCCAATATGACAACATGGCAAGAACATGTACAAGAATCTGTTCTGCTCCTTCACCTCTGACAGTCTGGGATGGTTATTTTGGGGGTGCTGCTGCATCTCCCGCACCATTACTTCCAGTTCCTATGTTCTGGGGTGAATGATTTAAAAGTGCAGCATACTGTGGGGCTGGAAACAGCAGCAACCCCACAAGATCAGGTGAGAGTTCAGCAAGCAAAGTGGCAAAGATAAGGTGTTTTTTCATGCAGCGTGTGTCGTTTATTTGATGACAGTTCATTGTTACCCCGTATGACAGTCCATTAAAGAACTGCCTTCTTTTTTTACAAACTGCTGCATTTTTGTTTGCAGATGTATATTTTAATTTCTCTGGCTGCACAGGGAGAGAATTTTATAGCATGAACTATGACCTACGAGAGGGTTAAACAGAGAATCCATGTCAACATGATGGGAAATATTAATACTCCTCCATTTATTTGTCATTACCTGAAAAGCCAGTGGTAAAGTGGGGAATTTGGAGGAAGGTGTCTGCACATTATTGCTGGAAGAGAAATTGAGAGGTCAGTTCATGCAATACAGACAAAGCAAAAGAGGAGTTGTAGCAAAAAAGATGAACCAACGCCAGAAGATGTTGTGTGGACAACAAAGAAACTTGACCATTTCTGGGCATGTGTGTAAGAGAAATGGAAAGACAAATGAGTTAAACAATGTGTGCCATTGATCAGGCCCAAGCAGACTGAGACATGCATGAAATAGTTTCAAGGTAGATGCTACTGATTTGGAGTCATAGGGCCTGATTCTAACTTTGGAGGACGGTGTTAAACCGTCCCAAAAGTGGCGGATATACCACCTACCGTATTACGAGTTCCATAGGATATAATGGACTCGTAATACGGTAGGTGGTATATCCGCCACTTTTTTGACGGTTTAACACCGTCCTCCAAAGTTAGAATCAGGCCCATAGTATGCATGTCCAGCCACAAGGGCTGTGTGGCTTACAAATCGATATGATAGCTTGGTGGTTGGTAAGAGCACTATAGAAAGAATTGTGGAAGTGGAACCATGAGATTATAAAAAGTTAATGAAGAGCAAACAAGTAATGAAGAAGTAGTTTTCCAAGTGAGGGGTGAGACAGAGGATAGGTCTTTGGATGATGTGTATATTGAGAAAACAAAAGTTAAAATGTTGTTTGATTCAGGAGCAATGTTAAAGTTGATTTCGAAGAAATGCTTAAATTATAAATTACAAAGCAGGTTAAGATTGCTATAATTTGATATAAGAGCTATGAGTTATAGAGGCAACCCAATCAAACAGCAGTGATATTTCATTAGAGGGATAGAAAACCAAGAAAGGTATCCTTTTGGGAAAGCGTATGTTTTGATCAAAGGTAACTCTGTCATAAATTGGCATCAGCAGACAATGTTGTCCTTGATATTAGTCCCAATGGGTCTAGACTGAGTTAGAGAAAGTCCCCAATTTAGAAAGTTATGATGCAAGGAGTGTGGTTATCATGACAGCCACTGGCACAAGGGGACTGAGAGCTTTTTTATAACAAGGAGGAGAGAACAACACCATTCATTTCCAGGATCTTGAGATTTGCAGAATAGTGTTATTCTGTCATCTAAAAGAAGACTTGTGGTTTAATGGGCAATCAAAAAATAAGAAACCTAGAGTGGAGTAAAAGTTCCAAGATAAAGTCGGGCAACGAAGCTTTAAAAGATGTGTTTGCTACGGAAGGGATGGATGTCCTATCAAGCAAGATGGATAGTGCCTTTAGAAGAGTTTAATTTGAAGTAGAGTATATTCCCTGGGATAAGAATCACATGGCTAATTGTCTTTCCAGATTGATATCACGAGGAGTGAATGAGGAGTATGAGATGTACATGTCTGAAGGAAGTGAACTGTGAAAAGAAGACTTGAAGGTGTGGGTGTGTAGTTACAGATCTTATATCAGAAGACAAATAAGTAAAAGTGGTCTAAGCTGTGAGGTCTTCCAGGAGGTGTGTAGAACATTGAAAGTGGGATGGCGTAACAAAGGAAACAGTAGCACTGAGTATCTATAATTTTAATCATTAAAGGATGGGCTGTCAGAGAATAAAGGCGTGGTATTTAGAAATAGGATTTTACTTCCTTCCATGTATATTACAAAGAGTTTGATTGATCTAGCTCATGAAGGATATGGGGATGAGCAAATCCAAGAGAAGTTTAAGAAGAGATTGTTGGTGGTCAGCAGTGAACTTACAGGTAAAGAAAACTGTGAGAGAATCATGGGCTGCACACAACCCACAGTAAAAGAGGGTGAGTCAACAAAACTGTGTGGGTTGACATGTCATTGCAAATAACAGGACCTTTACAAGGCGAAAGGTTAGGACAATTTATAATAGTTTTGGTTGATATTTACTCCAGATGGCCAGAAGTGGCAATTGTCAATGATGTTGAAAGCAAAACAGTGATAACATTTTTGGAGGGTTTGTTTGGAAGAAAGGGTTTCCAAAAACTTTACTGACTGACAGCAGAGTTCGACTTACATATAGAAGGATATGCTACACAACTAATGTGCATTATTTCATCCAGAGCAGTATGGCATCATTAAGAGGCTGAGCCAAACGCAAAAAGAGACAATTCATCTGGATGAAAGTTGTGAGAAGTATTGGCAAAGTGAATGAAGAATTAAAATAGAAGATTACAAGTGGACACCTCGTATTTCAATGGGAGGTGTTCCTCTTGAAGTACTTAAAAACAGAATACCAAATGAGCCCAACATGGGGGAATGAAAATAGAGAGGCAGATGACATGTTGAAGGAGAATGAATGGAGAATAAAGGAACATGAGAGAAGGCAAGCCAGGAAAAAACATAATTTAGCAAAAGGAAAGCAGTGATGATCACACGTGCAGTGATTGGTGATCTAGTGAAAGTAAAGCCACTTTTAGAATTCCAAAAAGGTACTACATCCCCCGATCACTCAAAGTGATTAAATTGTCCTCATGCCTCATTATTTACTACCTGGTTAGGAATCTGGGGACCCTGCATTCCATTGGCTCCTACCAATATCCAGCCACATCTTTGGCTTCTGAGAGTCTAAAGACTAGTGAGTCCCTGGGGACAACTCCACTCTGCACCTCTTAACAATGAACAAATTGACTTGAACATTCTCTTTTCAAACATACCCAGAAACACCACTGCAGACACATAACCTGTCACATGCAGGTGCTGTCAAACATAAATCCTCCCTATTAGTCGGCCATAACAATGTCACTGCCTTCACAGGCACACTAACTTTGGCACTACCCTGAAGGATTCAGAGCACTACACTATGAGAGGCACACTGATTAAGATTCAAGGCTTGGCTTCCAGACACCCTCATCTGGCCTTCTGTTGTGAGAAGTTCCCTATAAAGCAGAGATGATTAGAGCATTTGACTATATCGAATGCAAAGGCACTGAGCCTCCATTCCAAAAGATGCCCATTGCTACATTGTTAGGGCGAAAAATGCTGCAGCCCTTCTTTGCTCCACATGTGACTAGGAGGTGGATTGCTGTTGGATTGCTGTTCTCTCATCACAAGGGTTTGCTCTCCCTACATTCATCCTTTCGATCAAACACCTATGATCAATCTCAGCTCCCACTACTCAGCATGGACCCCACAATCTTCAGTGGTAGGCTTCAACATCATCATGGGATATCATCTTAGCTCTACTAAATATTAGAATGAACATAGCCATTCTATCCAAACCATTTTAGAACATTTACAAATTGCTTGCACTACACCTGTGAGAGCTAGGAGAAGTCTTTTAAGTGGCATGCAGTGCTGTACAAATCCATTGTATAAATGAATATAGAGCTCAGATCATATCTCTTTTTTATTTGTGGTGGGTTTATAATTCATATACTTTGAACTTACTCTATGGGTTCCTCGTGCAGTCAGATTAAAGTGCTGGATCTGTGAGCATCAAAAGTCAGGAGTGCAACTTTCCCTGAGAGCATCCATCTTTCTAGACATTTCCAATCAACTCTAATGTGTTGTGTGACTCTATAAAATAGCCTTTACCAGACATCATTCACGAAATCAGTAATCATTTCTAGCTGCCAGGCTATAACGATTTAGGGCATAATTTACACGAGTGGAAATGAAACATTAGCCAGAAATTGTCACCTCATTTAAGGTCGGGAATTTAGTTGTTGAGACTGTGGAGTAGCTGTTGCCTTCATTGTCAGGTAAACCTTTGCAGCAGACACATCGTCAGAGGAGTTGTCCTATTTTGGGTGGCCTTTCTCATGCCATTCACACTGTGCCAATTCTGTGTGGAACTGACATTTAAACTACAATAGTGTCAGAGAGAAAGAGTTTCAAAACATAACCCCCATAAACGTACACTCCCACCTTTCAGGGGGCATTAGTTATATTATTTAGTTGCTGTAAGAAAGGAGATCATTTTTTTATCATTGCGTCCAACCCCTTTTTTTCAGTCTGATTTTGCTGTCTTTAGGACTTTATGCACAATTTCTCTGATGGGCAGTGGCTTAGTACATCTTCTTTCCTCCTAAATAATGTATGTACAATTAATTGAATTCAACTAATTGGCACACTTAACATTCATGTAAGGCTATGGTAGATGGTGCAAGAAATGCTCCAATGGTGTACAAAATAAATGTCATATGTGGGTTGCAGTGTGCATTTACACCATTCATAAATAGTGTGAACATATATGACTTCAGGGAGCACCACTGTGCTCTGTCTGGGTTGGAGATTAAAATTACTGCAGTGGCACATGACAGGGAAAATTAATTTTGCCATGGAGGTAAAAATCACCCCTGATGTGTATGTTGTAAGTCTACAAGGTTGGGTACTTAATATATCAAAATATGGAATAATACATTTTAGAATTAGTCTGCAGTCCCAGTGAACAGTTACCTAAAATCTGTTTTCACTATGTGGTATACCAGCATTTACTATGAGTTGGCCTAGATGTAAATAAAATCATTATTTTATATATACACCTGGGAAAATGCTAGATAAATGTTTTAAACATAGGTATCTCTTAGTTTAAAAAATGTAATACAATGCTGAAAGCAGAGTTTTTATAACTTAACAGGACAAAGTGTACTTTGTGCTGCATGAGGAAACAATGGTTTGGAACTAATGTGCCTGTCATCTCCCACCACCAGATGCTTAAAACACATTCTTGCCTGGGTGTTACTGACCTTGCTCTTAGAGGACGATGGCCTGATCTCTGGGTCCGGGAATGCAGGGGTGTTGTGAGCAGCTAGTAACTTATCATAGATTAGTCATCTGGGTCGGGGACTGGAAAAGTTGGCAAAACAAATCAGCCTTAGCACCTCTTCCTTTAACTTGGAGATGCCAAGTGGGGCTGACAGGAATCGCCATCACTTATTCACAGCTGTCTACCTCCAACCACTGGAGGAAAAACCAGTTCTTATCCCAACCTCATATCAAAAACCACCTGCAACCCTGCTCTTTCACCCTTTCCATCTGCTTTCTTCCTCTCCTCCCTCTGCTTCTATATTCCTTCTACTTTTCTCACCATGTGTTTCTTCTTCCTTCTTGCTCCTATCTGCACTTCTTTCTCCTTTTGTCCCTACCCTTTTCCTCTCTTTTGCTCCCTCTTGTCTCTTATACCTTTCCTCCCCTTCTCTTTCTTTCATCTCCTTCCCACTTACTACCAGCAATCAAGTTTTGAGAAAACTGGAATTGTTTCAAGACATATGAAAACATCTGTAAGAGTATACGCAGTGTGACTTATACAAGAAGGGGTTCACAGCAATTCAACTGCTGTGCATTTTAAACTAAATTTTGCCTACAGAGTATTAATTTTGCGCTCACAGTATTGTAACTGAAATAATTGCTCCCAAACATGATTTATAATGTGTCACAAGGAAACTCTCAGTTTTGCTCTAAAAGTGTTCATAGAACCCCAAGGACGACATCAGGAAAGGGAGGGTTAGTCCGTAACTATTTTGAAACCTCACATTAGTAGGGCAATTCCATTTTAGGCAACAAGAGCGCATCTCATATATCTGGGTCACAATTTATTGAGGCATCGGAATCAATGTAACTCAGTGTCAGCTTGTCTCACACATCATTTTTTAGGTTGAAGCGTACAAGACAGCAAAAATGTCTGGTTTGCTAATGACATCTTGGGGACATTCAGGAAGCTTCCCTGGGAATGCAGTCTGCCCATTGCTTACCATTGGCTTTGTGAACTGAAGCTCACATTTTCTTTCTTTCTATTTTCTGGCTTTACTAGCTTTTGGCTGTACAGCTTGAGCCCGTCCATTCCGTTCAACACCTTATTTACAGTATCCCTTTCTATAAACAGGCCTTTAAATCTTGTTCTAATCTTGTCACATTTGCTGTGCATTCAAAGGCAGAGGTAAAATGTCAAGCTTTGTCTTCCAGTGAGCTTTGTGTTCGGTTTTGTTTCTCTGACTTCAAAATGAGAGGATGTCTGTGACAATCATGCTGGCTACTGGGGGTAATTCTGAAGTGTGGTGGAAAAAAATATTTTAATACCATCAAAACATAAAATACACTAGATGATGGCATATACACACATTATCGTTTGTTTTCTGTATACTTTTATCAGTACAACTGTACATTTGTGCAAATGTAATGGCATTTCAATTGAAGATGTATTGTCTGTATTGTAAGTATGATGGCACACCATGTATATTCCACTTTACCCCACTCCACTCTACTCTACGTCATGCTACTGTACTCTACTATGCACCACTCCACTCTTTGCCACTACACACTGTGTCACTGCCCTGTAGGCCACTTCACCCTACGCCTTTCTACTCCACATCACTCTACTCTATGTCAATGTACTCTACACCACTCCACTCTATGCCACTCCATTCTGCAACCTTGCACTCTATGCCACTGCACTGTATGCCAATGCACTATAGTCTGTACTACTACACTCTACTCCAGTGTACTCTATGTCCTTCGCTCTATGCCACTCTAATCTACTCTGCAACACTGCACTCTACACCACTGCACTCTACCCTTCATCACTTGACTCAACCATGCATCTTTCCACTGTACGCCAATTCACTCTACTGGAAACAATCTACTCTGTGCCAATGCAATCTACACTGCTCCCCTCCACTCTGTCCCACTGTACTCTATTCTGTGTCACTCCACTCCATGCCACCGCACTCTACTCTAACCACTGCACTCAATGTTGATTCACTCACTACCACTTTACTCAAAACCAGTGCACTCTACACCAATCTATTCTGCACCACTGTACTCTATGCCAATATACCCCACTCTGCAATATTCTGTGCCATTGCACTCTATGACACTGCACTCTACACCATTGTACTCTACATCACTGCACTCGAAGCCACTCTGTTCTATTCTGCACCACTGTAGTCTACAGCACTACTCTCTAAGCTACACTACTGTGCACCACTCTACTCTACACCACTGCACTCAATGAAAGTCTACTCTGCAACACTGCACTCTCTGCCACTGGATTCCATGCACTCTACTTTGTCACTGCATCCACACCAATGCACTCAATTCTGCATCACTCTATGCCACTCCTTGCCAATGCACTCTATGCCACTCTGCTCTGCATCACTTTACTCTGTGCCACTGCACTCTACCCTGCACCACTCCACTCTGCACTGATCCACTCTACGCCAGTCTATGCTGCAAATTTATGCCACTCTACTCTGCACCACTGTCCTCTATGCTAATGCTCTCTACCTCACTTTATTCTGCACCACTCTATTCTGTGCCACTGCATTCTGCACAACTGCACTCTACAACACTGTACTCTGCATCACTGCACTCCACACCACTGCACCACCCTACCCTGTGCCACTGCATATGCCACTCTAATCTATTGTGCACCATTGCACTCTACACCACTTCACTCTACACCTCTCTACTCTGCACTTCTCTACTCTGTGCCAAGACACTCTACTTTACTATGCCTCACTTCATTGTATGGCACGGCACTCTACTCTGCACTACTCAACTATATGTCCCTTCTCCATGGCACTCCTCTCTACCCTGCACCACTCCACTCTACACCCCTTCACTCTACTCTAGAACTATCTCCTCAAAGACAATTGGCTAAAACATATTAGCAAAGCCAAAAGCTGTTGCATAGGTAATACCTATTGGCTTTGTCAATGGTTGTTTCTAGAGCTATCCGAGAAAACAGGAAACATGAATTATTTGTAAATACAATAGTGTCACCCTAAATGGGTTTGGGATGAAAAGCAACACAATTGTGCAGAGGTGTAATTTTGCAATTAGCCAACAGCAGCCAACCCTAAAGGATGGATGGAGAAACGATGTTGTGACGTTTGATTCCACATTTACATTTTCAGAAAGATTGGCATAATCCATAGGTCTGTCTTGAATGCTCTAATGGACGCATGCAGTGTGCACATGTGAATGCTGGTGCTTCTATGTGTTAGCCCAATAAAGCAAGACCTACTGAGTATACCAAGTACTGCTCCATTCATGGCCGTTCATCCCTATGGCATGGGTGTTTGTAATGTGGCTTTTTAGGTCTCGCCTAGACAGCGCAGGTATTTTCTCTTCAAGACATTTTGTTTACTCCCAATGGGCGTACAGCCCACCCATTGCTATTATTTTTGGCTGTCTTCACTGTCACTCTCAATGCCTGCTTCTATGTGGTCAGCGTGTGATGACTTGACTTCCCTTCTGGCCCAAGTACTTGTGGCGCACCACTGCTTCTCTTGTTGGAGGTACTTTTTCACTTTGTTTAAACTATGTGATTGCATGTTTCTTACACACACCAGATTCTTTACAGTCCTTGTTTGTTTTACAGCTGCCCATTAATTTTATTTTAGTTGCCCATGTCATGAGCTTTATTTCTTTTACATTTACTCACTTCCTGAGTTTTATATTTTTTGACACATTGCCTGTTAATTTATGACTGTGCATTTCTTTTTTCCAGACAGTCCTTGTGAGTGCACATTTTTCTTTCACACTGGCCTGTGTCCGTGGTGCTTCTTATTCCACCTTGCTTGTCCCTCCTTCCCCCGTTCATGTTGCTTCTTATCGCTGTTCCTGTTTCTTCTTCTCCTCTCATCCATTCCCATTTCTGGTTCACATCGCAGTTTCTTCTTCCACTCCCGCCCGAGCCCCTGTTTCTTCTCAACAGACAGAAAAAAACGTTTGCTCGAGTTAGGGCTAACAGCATTGTAGATTCCTAACTGGAGTTTTCTTGCTACATACATTACAAATGGAAAGTAAAACATTTGACATAAGCAAATCAGTTCAAAGTGCCACTGCTGCTGTGAGCGCGAAGGAGAGACACAAAAGAAAAAAGAAGTTCACTCGCAGTCAAACATATCGGCAAACATGCAATTATCCATGAAACAGGGTCGGTCCCGAGGGCGGTAACAAAATCACCCCAAGGCGGGACAAACATAAAGCTGTTACCGATGTCATCAAAGGATTTTTGAAAGGCAAGCCTATGAACGAGTGAAAGTGATGGGTGTGAGGTGGGCATGGTTAAAAGCCCACATAGATACCAACACATCAGAAAAGTAGGACTTGCGCGCTGCTATGCTCGACCTAAAAATTAATTAACCAGTGCTTGATCTCTGCTCCACACAGAGGACTGGAAATGATGCCAGGCGTGCCTTTTTGAATTATGAGGCTGTAACGAAGAGTGCCACGCTAACCAACAAATGGTGAGCGACAAACTGGCTCCTCATCCCTTTACTGAACACACCAGTGTCTCGCATGCGAGAAGCAATCGCTAGCGCATGCACTCACAGGCTCGACCCTGAAAAAGATGTAGTACCTACTAATAGGGCTTTATGTTGCATTTCCTGATAGTTAGCTTACTACAGGCATTTTTCAGCTCGGTTTGAATCACAATTAGATTTCACTCAGTGTCACACATAAGGCCCAGAATGTCACATATAGGCACCCTCAAACCAGGCTAATGTCAGACATAACTAATCTGAAAACTTGGCAGCTATGAGGCTTTGTTTAGAAGGCCACGGCTGGTGCAATTAAATGTCAGCGCACTCAATGGTCTGCGTAGTCCAGGATCCATCTCACACCTCTTTACATCTACTGCCAGACACTCACTGCCCCTTTATCTTACTTCTGCTCTCAACCCTTTCTAACTGTTTTCCATCTTTCGCTTCCTCCGGTGCACAGATATGGCGAAACAAAGGCTACAAAGGAGGCACAGAAAGAATGAGTAGTCTTACAGAGCGCAAACTCGACCCGAAGGATCGCTCAATATGAGTACCAGTTAAACGTGTGACCACTGGGGAGTTTAACACTATGATCGCCGATTCTCGGACCGGAACTGCCCCCTTCCCCAGAGATCACTCCAGGTGACCCCCCTCCCCCAGGTCACTCACCTCCGCACTCCATTCCTCTTCTCCGGCGTTACAGATTAAGCTCTCTGAGGGACCAGACCTATGTTGTAAGGGATCTCGGACTATTGATAAAATTCGGGACTGGTTTAATTGAGAATGCTTGAGTATTTTGAATAAAGTAAGCTTCTTTTGTGAATAAAACTGCCAAGAATGTTGCTAGAGGAAGGAAATGTGGGTACGTGTTCCTCTTTTGCAACTACTAATCACTCAAAAAATTCCATTTTGAACAATTTTATAGAGCTCAATTTTGGAGCGCTTCACATAGGCACCTGTGACGTTAATTTTTATGCACCTAGGAGATTGCGTGATTTGCTCAGAATTCAGGCTACCTAGCTGACACCGAAAGTCGGCAGCTCTGGCTTTTCAATCAATCAATCAGTCATTTCTAAAACATGCTAATCACCCGTAGGGTCTCTAGGCGATGTTTGTGGGTGTGCTGCTCAAATGAAGAGCCAGGTCTTGAGGTCCTTTCTGAACTGCTTGAGTGATGCTGTCTGCCTGAGTTTGAGAGGTAGCATGTTCCATGTCCAGGCTACGAGATAGGAGAGGGGTCTGCCTCCTGCTGTGCTTTTCTGGATCTTGGGAACAGCTGTGAGGGCAGGCTGTGATAAATGGAGTTGTCTGTTGGGTACGTAGAAGGCGAGGTGGTGGTTGAGGTATGCTGGCCCTATGTTGTGTATTGCCTTGTAGGTGTGGATCAGGTGTTTATATGTGATGCACTTGTTGACTGGGAGCCAGTGTAGGTCTCTGAAGTGGGAGGAGATGTGGCTGTGTCAGGGGATGTCCAGGATGAGTCTGGCTGCTGCATTCTGGATTCTTGGTAATCTTGATTGCAGTTTTATTGGTCATGCAGGAATAGAGTGCATTGCAGTAGTCCAGTTTGCTAGTGATGAGGGCATGGGTGACTGTCTTTCTGGTGTCGGAGGGGATCCACTTGAAGTTCTTTTGAAGGATTTGGAGGGTGTGGAAGCATGACGTTGACTTGGCGGGTCATGGATAGTGAGGAGTCCATGATGCCTAGTTTGCGTGGGGTTCATGGGGGTGGGGGCATTTCCCAGTGCAGTGGCCCACCAGGAGCCCTTCCAGCATTGGGCTGATTGATGATCCTTAGGGTACTCAACAGCATTTATCTTTGGGTTCTGATGGGAGCGGCGGTGGTCGGACACTGTGTTCTTCCGGTGGGGGAGGACCTGATCCATTCCAGTGCATTATCTCAGATGCCTGCATTGTGGAGTCTGTTGCAGAGGGTGGGGTGGGAAATGGTGTTGAATGCAGTGGAGAGGTTGAGGAGGATTAGTGCGGCTGTGCCTCCATGGTCTAGTATGACACTTGTGTCAGCGGTGGCTGTAAGCAGTGCTGTGTTGGTGCTGTGGTTGCTCCTGAATACAGATAGGGAAGGGCATAGGAGTCGTTGTTTCTCTAGGAATTTGTTGAGTTGCTGGTTGACTCCCTTTTCCGTTACATTGTCAGGGACAGGGAGCAGAGAGATGGGTCTGATGTTTTCAGCTCCCTTGGGTCGACAGTGGGTTTCTTGAGTAGCGGGTTAATCTCGGCCTGCTTCCAATCTGATGGGAAGATGGCAATCTCAAAGGATAGGTTCATAGTTCGGCAGAGCTCAGGTGCTATGGTGGCGGTGGCCAGGTTGAAGACGTGATGAGGGCTCGGATCCGAGGGTGCTCCCAAGTGGATGGAATTCATAAGTCTTTGGGTGTCCTCTTTGGTGATGGGGTCCAGGAGTTAATGATCTGGTGTGGTGCTGGGTCCAAGGTGGCATTTGAGAGCGGCGCAGGAGGGTTTTGGTTCTTGAAGCCTTCGTAAATGTCCAAGATTTTTCAGTGGCAGAAGGTGGCGAGGTCATCGGAGAGGTCTTGGGATGGAGGGATGGATGAGGCATCTGTCCCAGGGTTCGTGAATCCTTTGATGATAGCGGAGAGCTCTTTGCTGTTGTGAGCAGTGGTGCTGAGGCGTTCTTGAATGGCGGCCTCTTTGGCTGCTCTGATCTGATGTTCTGGTGGTGCATAGTGGCTGCGTTCTTGTAGGCTATGAGGTCTTCAGTTGATTTGCTGCTCCTCCATTTCTATTCCAGTTGTCTGCAGTAGCGTTTGGATTCTTGTAGGTCTGTCCTGAACCATTTAGGTGTTTTGCTATGTTGGTTCCAGCTGGTTTCTCAAGGGGGACTACACTGTCGGTGTATTCTGATAGCCAGTGGTGTAGACTGCGTGCAGCTTCATTAGTGTCTTCTGTGTCCGTGGGGGGGAGTGGCCGAGAGCCTGGGAGAGTTGCGCTTGTGTAACTTTGTCCCAGCGTCTGCCAGGGAGATGGGGAGCATAGTGGCGTGCAGTTTTCTTTGTGAAGGTAAAGTGGCTACATTTGTGGTGGGTCCAGTGGTGTTTGAGGTGTGAGAGATGGTGATGTTGTTCCCTTCTGGGAAGACAGGGTTAAGTTTTTGTCCAGCTCTGTGGGTGGGGATGTTGACAAGTTATTTGACGCAGAGTGTTACAAGGTTGTCCAAGAGGTTTGTGGTGTTGGGGTCATCGTGGATATCAAGGTGGAAGTTGAGGTCGCCGAGTAGGATGTAGTTGGAGGAGGTGAACTCTTGGGGGGCGATGAAGTCAACAATGTCTGCAGAATTGAGGTTGGGGTCTGGGTGGCCTGTAGATGAGTGTGCCACGGAGGGAGGAGTTAGGGTTGGTTTGAATCTGGAAGTGTTCATGGGTTGGCTGAGATGGAGACTCGTTGGTGCTTGTCAGGCAGAGGGTATTCCTGAAGACTAGGGAAATGCCTACTATAGGCTTTTAGGCCACATTCTCTTTCCGTCCTTCACAGCTGCAGCAAAAAAACAAAAGAGACATGGGCAGTACCATGAAAAAAAACCTAACCACAAAGATAAGTGCGCAAATAAGTTGATTTTCTTTGTGCTTGACATTTTACAGGTATGATACAATATTTCCAAACTGAAGAAGTTAAATACCCATGACACATGCAGCTAGCAATCCGATCACTGGCTGACTACACTGTGTTGATGAAACTCTTTAAACTGGCATCAAATTATGCAGAGATGGGAGAATCGCCATTGTCCCCCTTTTTTCAAAGAACATGCGTGTTGGCAGCTCAGGGTAACAACTTCTGAAGCAAAAATCTTCTGAGCAGAAACGGATACTTCAATGCTCAAAACACCATAAAACTTGTATACTTTGATGTCATGAAGGTAGATGACAGTCTTACTGGCATACACTAGAGGAAACACTTGAAACCAAGCAAACACAAAAGAAAACATGAGAGGAAACTGAAAAAATATGACTTGGCAAATAAAAGATAGTTAGCTTTAAAGAATAAAACTGCGATTTTGTTTGTCCAGCTGGGCACATTTTTGCCTGTCACAATCTTTCTATTTGCAGGGAATTAGAAGTTAAAAAGAACAAATAGTACCTCAATCACGTTGGGAGCAGCAGACGGGCACTAATTAATATTAATTAATCAGTGCTTGATCTCTGCTCCACACAGAGGACTGGAAATGATGCCAGTCTTGCCTTAACAAATTACAAGGCTGTAAAGAGTGGCATGCAAACCAACAAATGGTGAGCAACAGGTAAGCTCCAAGCCCTTTACAACAGTGTCTTGCATGTGAGACGCATGACCTAGTGCATGTACTCGCAGGCTGGACCCTAAAAAAGGGCCATGACTTGGCCAGAGCTGCACTTCATAGTGCTTTTTTTACCATTCTGCCACTACATCCTATATGTTGGAAATGGCTTCTTTAAAAGGCCACCCCAAAACGTTTTGCCTTCCTCATTTCTTTTTCTGATCTAATTTTTGCTGGCTTTAGGACTCTGAACACTTTACCACTGCTAACCAGGGCTAAAGTGCATGTGCTTTCTCCCTAAAAACATGGTAACATTGGCTCATACCCAATTGGCATATTTAATTTACTTGTAAGTCCTAAGTAAAGTGCTCTACATGTGCCCAGAGCCTGTAAATTAATTGCTACTAGTGGGCCTGCAGCATTGATTGTGCCACCCATATAAGTAGCCCCTTGACCATGTCTCAGGCCTGCAATTTTAAGGTCTGTATGTGCATTTTCACTGCCACTTCGACTTGGCATTTAAAAGTACTTGTCAAGCCTTAAGCTCCCCTTTTTCTACATGTAAGTCACCCCTAAGGTAGGCCATAGGTAGCCCATAGGGCAGGGTGCTATGTAGGTAAAAGGCAGGACATGTACATATGTGTTTTATATGTCTTGTATTGGAAAACTCCTAAATTTGTTTTCCACTTCTCTGAAGCCTGCTCCTTTCATAGGTTAGAATTAGGACTGTCCTTGTATGCTTATAGAGTGGTAGATTCTGATCTGAAAGGGGAAACCAGGTCATATTTAGCATGGCCAGAATGGTAATAGAAAATCGTGCTTATTGGTGAGGTTGGATTATAATTTACTATTTGAGAAATGCCACTTTTAGAAAGTGAGCATTTCCCTGCACTTAAAAACCATTTGTGCCTTAAAGCCTGTCTCCAGTCAACATCTGGGCTGGGTTGGTTGACATCTCCCTTGTGTATTTCACCCAGTCAAACATAGGACACTCAGTCACACCTGCACTCTTCTGTATATTGAATGGGTCTTCCTGGGCTGGAAGGATGGAGGACCTGACACTTACATTCCAACGGCTAATGGCCTGCCCTCACACAATGGACTGCTAAACCCCCTACTGGGACCCTGGCAGACTGGACTGCACTGAAAGGGGAAAGTGTGCACTTCAAAACCACTTTTTGAAGTTTCCCCCACTTCAAAGGCATTTGTGGGTATATAAACTGGGTCTCTGACCCCACCAAGTCAGACACTTCTGGACCTGCACCTGAATTCTGTCAGAAAGCCTGCCTGGCTACCTAAAGGGACCCTCAGGACTGCTTTGCTGCAAAGGACTGCTGCCCTGCTGTTGCCCTACTGCCCTGCTGGCCTCTAAGTGTGCTGGAGGGACTCTGCCTTACCCCAAAGTGTTCTCCAAGGGCTTGGATTGAGCTTGCCTCCTGTTCTGAAGTGTCAGGGTCAGCAAAGACTTCAACTACTAGCTTTTTGTTAATACCCAACTCCAGAAACTCCGGAACAACTTCAGCGACACCAGCGACGTCGCAGTCCGCTCCTTGGACCTTGCTGCATGCAACGACAGCGGCCTGCAACGCAAGTCTGACATTGCTGCAACTCCACTGACGTCACTCATGGTCATCGCGACACTGCAAAGTTGACACATCATGTCCTGATGGACCAGAACCAGCAACCCCACCGGCTCTGAAGGAATCAACGCATCGCTGATGACGCATCATCTCCCCCTGCATCCAGAAGGAACCAACGCCTCACCTCCACCTGCTTCACAGAACGAAACCGACGCCGACGAAACCGAAACGGACGTTGTAAGGGACTGACGCCGCACCTACTCCAGCGACACCTCTTTCCTTGTTCTTCGTTTTCAAAAGGTACTGTACCTGGGGGTCCGTGTGACTCTGTGACCTGCACCGGTAGTGTCAGATTGTTGGGAACGACTCCGTCAATGATGCCGTGATAGCCACAGCTGGAGCTATTATGTTTTCAGGTGCTTTAGTTGGATTTAATCTTTAAGAATTCATAACTTTGCTTGTGTACATTGGATTTTCATTGTTTCAACAGTATTTTATTCAGATAAATATTCTCTATTATTCTAAACCTGTGAGGTGTCATCTTGTGGTGTTGTCACTGTGTTACTGTATGATTTATTTGCACAAATATTTTACACATTGCCTTCTAAGTTAAGCCTGACTACTCAGTTCCAAGCTACCAGAGGGTGGGCACAGGATAATTTGGAATGTGTGTGACTTACCCGGACTAGAATTGTGGTCCCTACTTGCCATCTAGAGGCCCCATTTCTAGCACTGTTCTACACCGTTCTCCAACCCCACCCACTTACCAAAGACAATACCTCACCCATAGGTGAGGCTTATTGGCTTAGCCAATGCTTGTTTGCTTATCACGCTACCCCTTCTATCCTTCTGCTATGGTTTAAATTCATTTATGAGAAATAATGTAATGCTTACTTTTGACTCTGTGCAATAGTCTCCGCTTTGCTGGTCTTCTATTGGCAGTGGGAAACCTGGCAGAGTGTGGCTTCATCTGGTTTATATACTCATGATGTTATTATAATTGTTATGAAGATGGAGTCCAGAGACTAAATAATGCATGAGATCTCATCTTACATGTCATGCTGCGTGTAGGTACTTACCACTATCACCTATTCTCTTGCTTGGGCGTGTCCTCATCATGTGGGCCTCAATTTGCACACCCAAAAAGAAGTGGCATTCTGCAAATAGACAATGGTGGGAGCATGGAGCCCGCTGCCGGCTAGCCCCAATACTCGACCTGTCATTCACAGAATGAAAGCTGTTTTTACTTTCCAAAACTCTACTGCCTGCTTTTAAATGCCGGCAATCTGTTAGAAGTGTGTGCCCGGTTTACTCCTAATATCTCACACCTCAAAAGATACCTCAGTTGCACACCCACGGGTGGGTGGATGAGGATTGTGTTAAACCATAACTTCACAAGGCAATGAGATTCAGAGACAAGGTACAAAATCAGCAGATCAAAAATACAAAAAGCAAAAAAGGACTGACTCAACAAGTGAGTTCTAGGGTGGAATCAACAAATTTATGAAGATTTATTGCAAAAAAATTAAAAGGATACACAATTGTAAGTGCAGATGCACAAAGTCATTGCCATGAAGGCTCTCATTAATTGGACAATATAGAACAATAGGCACAATCAAAATATTGAAAGTCGCAGAGCAGCAAAATCAGTAAGAAATCGGACAGTAGCATTGTATTGCAATCATGAAAGTACTGGCTCAGCCTCAAAATCTAGGGTTAATATAGGCAATCGTCTCATAGAATAAAGTGGAAAGTGTAGATTCATCATGGTTTGAGCAAAAGAAGTACATTTTCAACAAATCAGAATATTGAATTAAAGAAAGTCATACAACTTTAGCACTTAAGCACTGCCCCACTACATAAATATTGATTTACCATCCCCCAATGCTCAAGTCGACCAGAAATGTCAGTACAAACTAGGCACAAAAAACAACAGTTACTCAATGTGAATTAATGCAATATTGAGTGCAGGCAGAAGAATCTTGAATCATCTTAACAATAGTGACCCCAAGCTAGATGGTCTTCTTTGACAACATGGTCAATCGGAAATAAACAGATATGAATTGTTTGACTACATTTAGCAGAAATAATAAACAGTAAACAAGCATGGTAAGACATCCATTTGAACAAGATATTGTTGAGTTCCAGCTTAGGCCTAATTAGCATAAGCCAGGAAAACGCACCTTAATAGGCCATATCAAAGTCGTTTCAAGGCAATTACATAATGTAAGAGTATGTGAATTCAAGTGTAAATTACTATTGTGCATATTGATAATATTGCACAGTTTATATCACACACACAAAAACTTCCACGGTAGGTTGAGACTTCAACTGTGATCTTAAACATTCAGACACACCATTAAAGAGCACCAAGAAGGGGTGATTACTTTCTCATACCGTCTCATCCTTGTAAATCGCAAGCAGTCACGGTGTATACATTACTAGTAGAAAAGCCGTTTGCTGCTTACAATGCAACTGTAGTACATTAGGCCTATTTGAGGTGCAAAGGCTATAATGTTGTGAACGCATGCTTAGTGACTGAAAAACGTCTTTGCACATCTGGCCCTAAGCGTCTTACAGTTTTTGTCCTCATGTTTATCAGCGCAATACTATGGAATCAAGTGGTTTAATTATCCTGCTGCAATCATTTTGAGATATGTTTGTACATGAAAAAGAAAATGCAGTCTAAAAGACATGGCTGGAGTGAACTGACTGCGTGAAATTGCAAAAAATACGTCCCTTGTCAAATAAACTTTTTCATGGTCAACTTACAGGTGCCTTCAAATGAGGTACAACTGCAAAGCGGTGACACGACCCTGCATCACATGTATGTCGGCAGTAAGCTTTTTAATCAACAGTTATTTAGTGTCAGGAATACCGAAGTGCCTCGCGCTAAGAGTGGATTGGATGTGATTTATTTCGCCGCTATGCAGCATATGTCACACATGCAGCAACCAGCGGTGTTTCCAATTTTAAACTGCTGTGTCGATGTACCTTGGAGCGCTGCCTGCTGTTGCCCCCGCCTGGAGCTTGTCAGCTCTCCACGTCTGTGCAGTCGCCGCTTTGCAAGCAGCGGCTGTCTGGAGACGCAGATTTGCAAAGGAGACATCATGTCCGTACAATCCTATTTTCTTAGCTCTCGTCACCTTTTCCGAAGGCGACTGAGGTCCTTGCTAAATGCTTGGGAGTAGGCAGCCTTTGAGGCAGGACGAGGAAGTGAGAAGGCCGCCTTTGATACACAAGGAGGAAACTTCCTCGCCCAAGGTTTTTGTGGCAGGAAAGCCTACCATCTGCAAAAATGTAAGCTTTGCAACCCGTTAATGGTTTTTGAAGCACGATGAGCAGTTTGTGTCTCGCGATTTTGAAAAAGGAGTGGGCGGACACTGGCGTAGCTTGGTCAGTAAAATTGGGGGGGTCATGGCACAAGTCCTAAAAATAGAAGTGGGTGGCCAACCAAGTGAGACGGTATGCAAGTGACATCATAGCACGTGACGTCATAGAGTGTGACATCGCAAGTGAAATCACAAGGTGTGGCATCACAATCCATGACCTCTCAGAAACTGACATCGCAAGCAGAGACATTAGATCTTGAGACCCCACACATATTTTTAGCAGGTCTATCAGGAGTACCTTTGAGTGCATTACAATATTTAACAATTTATTTGCATTGGGGTTGTGCCAAAAAAAAGTAATGCAACCACAATGCATAATCTGGGCCTCAACGTTTACATTTATTTTTTATAACTCTGCAAAAAAGAAACTGGCAACAAATAGAAAGGTGGCAGTAAATCTGTTCTGCTTCACTGATTGCAAAGTCATCATTTTAAAATATCTTATGGGGTTAAGGTACCAGCTGCAGAGATCTCTGTGTGCCAACTAAATTTCAAGGAATAATAATAATGATAAGATAACTCTGGAGGATAACATATTTGATGGATAAATCTGTGTTTTGTCTACTCCCACTCTTGAATTAGAATAGCATAGAGGGTTAATATGTCTCCTGCAACGCACATCATGTAACACGCAGATAAACAGATTTTCATTTTATGTAAGTGGGTAACTGCTTTCAACACAAAGATCATTTTGTTACTTGCAGTTCATAATTCGTAAGTCACAATGAGCTATAAAGGACATGTGACTTCTGCACCTTGTAACCTTTACTGCCTTATGTAACACATCCTGTACATTGATTGACACACATATGATTAATTGTCAATGTGTAATATGTACGTGTGATGTAAAGCACTCTGACATCCTGCATTGGGGAGAGTAGTGTTATAGTACTATTAAAGAAATAAACACAATAGTGGTATTTAACTTGTTATTTGTATAAATACTGTTACAGACCTTTACATCTGACATTCTTACAATGCATGCATATCTCTTATGTACGAGTACTGAACAAAACCAAAAAAGTACCTGGGAAGATATAAGCTGTGTGCCTTTGTTTCCCCCTCCATTGCATTTAGCTGTGAGGATCCCCATAGCTCCCAGCCAGGACAATCCAACAAATGAGGCCTGATGGCCCCTTAATTTCGGCCTTTGTTATGGGCCCAGCTGGAATCTGATAAGCCCCATCCTCGCCTGCACATTGCTGCTTGGAACATAAGCAGGCAAGTGCGGGCACTGCTGAATGTGTCTCAGTGTCTGGAAATTCCACCGGGACAAGTTTAGCATATTTCTTTGGGGCCCAAACTCATGGCAGGTTGGGGTGGAGGGTGTGAGCTTCAGATTTCCCAACAATCAGACTGGCACATAACTTTAAAATACATTATTTGGCAAGCAGAGCACACAAGAGGGGCTGAAGGGGCAGCGGAAATGGAGAGGAACGTGGATTGGTAAGGCTACTGAGTGAGAGAAAGCACAAAATATATCTACTATTAGCGTGTAGCACCTCAAACACCCACCCTGCAGTTACTTCCCTGGGGGACAGACAAGAGGCATCCCCCTCCTTACGAACTGCATTGAGGTGCATCGATGGTTTGCAATTGCAATTGCAAACAATTTTTGGGATACCAACTCCCAAAAAAGTGTTGCATCCATCAGCAATGTGGCACTGAGATGGCTTCCACTTGGTGAATGTGGGCTGTAGACATTAGAGACAGCAAACAGAGGTCTCATGAATGAACACCCAATGTCATTTAAAGATTGCCCGTTTTGTTTGTTCACTGCAGCCTCTTTAAGGGACCAGGGCTGAAATAAGCAAGCTTTGGCACAGCCAATAGGTTTTGCCTATGTGAATTCTCTTTACCTTGTCAATATTTTTCATTGTGTTACATATTGCAAAGCAGTTGACTTGCTGTGCAATATAACTTAAAGTAAAAAAAAAAGTGCCATGACAAAGGTGAGACCTATTGGCTTTGCCAATGCTTTTTTTCTTTTTTGAGCATTAGCGACTACAAAAAAGCTTTCTGAAAGTGCTTCAGTGTCGGCAACAGTCATTGGCCCTCATTCTGACCTTGGCGGGCGGCGGAGGCCGCCCGCCAAAGTCCCGCCGTCAGGTTACCGTTCCGCGGTCGAAAGACCGCGGCGGTAATTCTGACTTTCCCGCTGGGCTGGCGGGCGGTCGCCTTCAGACCGCCAGCCAGCCCAGCGGGAAAGAGGCTTCCACGATGAAGCCGGCTCGGAATCGAGCCGGCGGAGTGGAAGCTGTGCGACGGGTGCAGTTGCACCCGTCGCGTATTTCACTGTCTCTTACGGGGGCCCCTGCAATGCCCATGCCAGTGGCATGGGCACTGCAGGGGCCCCCAGGGGCCCCGCGACCCCCCCTACCGCCATCCGGATCTCGGCGGTCCGACCGCCGGGATCTGGATGGCGGTAGGGGGGGTCGGAATCCCCGCGGCGGTGCAGCAAGCTGCGCCGCCGCGGAGGATTCAATGGGGCCGCGGTACACTGGCGGGACCCCGCCAGTGGTGCCGGTCCGACCGCGGCTTTACCGCCGCGGTCGGAATCCCCATTGGAGCACCGCCGGCCTGTGTGTTTTGCGATGAGTCACTGAAATCAAGGACGTCTACTACTTGCAATTTTTAATCTTACCTAAGGTGACTGCCTTGTAAACACATTTCATTAGGTTTAATCTAAAGGTAATTTTATCACCCTAAATGCCTGCGTTTATCCAGCATGCCACAGTGTGTGTGTAAGATTTTCTTATTCAGAAATTCAATGGCCTATGAGACTTCAAGGGGCAGATTTATGAAAAGTGGTGCTGCACCTAGTGCAGCGCCACTTTTCTTGCTCCCCTTAGCACCCCTAACACCACCATTTGTGCGGCGTATTAAAAATATGACGCACCATGACAGTAGCCAGGGGTATTAGCGTCATAATTTTTTACTCTAGTCCAATACTGCGATGTAAAGAAACTTTGATTCATAACTTATGTACTGAAAGTGTGGCCAGTAACGGGAGAGGGGCAAGATTCCGGTTGAGACCCTGATGCAAAGAATCCCTTGGTAAACAAGCCATGGCTGGGGTTTTCCAAGCACTCAAAGCCTCAGTACTGTGAGCAGGAGAGATAAGCTTTGCTTTATGCCGTGAAAATTATAGCGCTGCCCCTTTGAATAAAGCACAAGTGGGAGCAGCACACTGGTGTTAAAACACAGCCCTCTCTGGTCATATATATATATATATATAGAAAGCATGGTGACTTTCTGGCTTTCTGTGATAGTGCTTTTTCATAAATTAAAAAAAGGTACCTGAGGAGTGAAGTAGCTGGGGGAAGACATACTTCATCCTAACTCCATACGATGCAAAAGCAGGAGAAAGCAGGAGGAAGTGAAGTGAAAGGTGGCAATCTGGCCAATGAGAAGCATGGAAAGCAGAGCGACGCCGAAATAGACCAATGATAAGTTCAGGTAAGTAAGGGGGCGGATTCAAAGACCCTTTTAAGATGTTTTTCATTTACAAGAGATTTTCAAGCACAGCGCGCAAGCGTGCGCCATGCAGGTGAAACCTAAAAAGTAGTAATTCTGCGAATGTGACTGTTGAATTGGAGGTCTGCTGTGCCTTCCTGCATTTGAAGCCTGTTCATTGGGATTCACAAACAGAAGTCTTCCTCATTAATGGACAAGATTCTGCAAACTTACTAAATTGCCCATTTGCTTTGCAATAAAGTAGTGCCATAATCACAGCACAAATTAAAGTTGTTTTACAAAGCAGTCAAGGCAATTAGAGATACCGCTTTACAGTCAGACCTTGAGTGGTACAGGCCTTGTCTTTGAACCAAGGAACAACACAATTGTTTTTCGTAGCATCAATTCAGGGCTACATCTCCCTTTTATTGAGGTGGTAAACACATAGGCCCTCATGACCGACAGCCTCGCTGATATCACATTCTCCATTTCATGTTAAGGTTCATTTTTGGCTCCTCACACTGAGCACTCCAGAATTCCCCCAGGCTGTGTCCTGAGCGTTCTTGTCTTTTCTCCTTGTACTTTAGATGTACCCTCAATTATTACTTAGTTGGGTTCGAGTCGCACTTCTACGCAGATGGCTCCCACATTTTCCTATGCTTTTTTTCTTGCTGGGGTTTCTGTACATCTTTCTGTTAGTGATGCATGATGTTCTACCACTTTCTTAAAAAATATATTTTTTCCTGCTTCATAACATATGTCCACTGCTCCTCCCGTTTTCTTTACACTTTCCTGTAACCTTTACTACCTCAGCTAATAACCTTAGCTTTGTTTTTGATTCCTGTTAGCTTTTCTCATACAATTTCTTCTGTATCCAAAATTTGTCATATTCATAAATATAACATTCATAAAACGAAACCACTTCTCCAAAACTACTGCTCCAAACCTTAGATCATTCCTGTGGTTATTATTGCTCCTTTCACGGTTTTGGTCTTTCCGTTAATGTTACTGTGCCTCTTCAAATTAATCTAAACTCTAGTGTATGTCTTTTATTTTCCTTTATTTACCACACACATATTTCCCCTTTTCTCACTCAGCTCCCTGGACTCATTTGCTTTTTGCAATTTAGATTACACGTTCTATGTATAGTGTGCACTCATTAGCCCCAACAATTTTATTTTTCCTAATTCCCTTATGCACTGCTTCTTGTGCACTTTCTCTTGCTTCTTTATATCTCTTAGCTGTGCCTCAGCCCCCATATGTATTGTGAAGATACAAGACAAATACATTTATTTCAGTCTCCTTTTATTGCAGCCATGGTGTCACACTGCGCCCCACTCTTTGCCTGCTTCCAAACTGTCTTGCTACCAGGTTACAAGTAGAACATGGGAAGTTGCAGGTATGGCTCGTCATTAAGGGTGGAGGAGCCCTGCCGGCCTCTCCCTTTTTCAAGCATGATGAGTAAGGGTAAGCAATAAATTGCGCTACATTGGTGGAGTTTCGGCCACTCTACGTTACGCATGTAACGTGGAGTTCTGGCCAAATTCCGCCAACTGCTGCATGATGAAGGTTTTTTCTCATATGAGGCTCACCAATGGTAAGTTTGCAAACATGAGCGAGATTTGTTGTCTCCTAGAGCAATTTTCAGTCCCACGGAGGGCACCCGGCAAGATTTCCCACATGCGGGTGGTTGAGACTGTTTGCTGTCAGAAAACTGCCCCTTGAGTAGGAAGTCTACTTGAGCTGCAGCAAAATCAACTCAAGAAGCAGCTCCCTCTGATGCGCTACGTGGTGCCATTTCTGCTGATTTTTTGGTGCAGAATGAGCTCCTGGTGCTAAAAATCAGCGCAACGTGCCTAATTCTGCCTGTTGGATTAACTCATTTTAATCTCAGAGTCTTCATATAAATCTGTAGAATTCCGTGGAGTGAAACTACTGATGAGTGTCTGTCAGACTGAGCAAAGGTCAGCTAACAGACACTCATCATGTTCGGATGAGGCAACCAGGCGCTTTAAATGAGTTAATGCAAAGGCACCTGGTCGCCCGAGCCAAGCTTTGCCGTCTGAAGATTTCACCACCCAGAGAGTGTGTTCTCATCTGCTCAGCAGTCTTTTGAGTGGTTCTCATTATGAGGGGGAGTGTCACCAATAGATTCAGATCTGGGCAATTCATGTTTACGTCCTGAAGTGCCCATGGCTGATGATCTGTCAGTGATGCCTCATCACAGAGTGGTGCGGTATCAGCAACTCTCACTGACCCCATCCTACTCTGTGGTGAGTTGGGGTAAGTCTTCCTTTCATTGGCTGACCCATGACTAGGTCAGCCAATGAGAGACAGTGGCAGGATCTTCCATCTGTCCCTTGCATTCCAGAGGCCACTGTGACCTCGTAAGTGTTTGATGAATGTTGGGTTCTTGTTTGTATTTATGATGTATGTGTGGCTGTGTATGCGTGCTGTCAACGGGTGTGTATGTGTGTGCATTTGCTTATGAATGGTGGGTGTATGTTGGTGTATTTGTCAATGGATGAGCTGAGTGTGCTAGTGGATAGGTAAGTATGAGTATGTGTAGTAATTGCGCACCTGTGTGCTCATCCTACTGCTCAGATGCATTATGAGCAGCAACTGGAAGCCACTGGAAGTTTGAGATGTCAAGATATGACATCACAGGCTTCAGTATCAATACTACAAGCATTTGCCTTACTAAACAATAAATGATTACAGTCTACAAAATCTATAAGAAGTACAACTACAAAAACATTTTACAGGACAACCAAATATTTACAATAAAATTATGCAAAATTAATAACAATTAAATTACATCAGTAATCAAGTAATTATCTAGGTTTATTTATAACCCTTCCTCATTTACTTCTTTTCTGTTCTCATTTCTGTTACATTCTGTTGGCAAGTTATAACCAATATTCAGACTGCCTTCATCATCTGTGCCAATTTCATCCTCCCCCTCTCTCCCTTTCATCTTTCAAGCAGTCATGTCTGTTTCTATTTATACCATGTTCATTCCTCTTATACCAAGAAATCTTGCCTTTGTGCCATACCTTACAAATCACTTAATTAAAAAAAGAAGCAAAATACTCCTTCAACGTCAATATGTTCTTTAAATTTCCATTCTCCTTTTTTAAGCATGCCATTCTTTTTGACACAAACCAATTCTCCTACTCTGAGATTCGCCTCCTTCACATCATTCTTTTTATCATGTGCTTTCTTATAGCATAACTGTGCTCTCAATATCTTTCCCATTTGATTTTGTTTTTCTTAGCAAGTTGGATGACACCTTTAATTACCTTATTAAATCTCTCTACATTTCCGTTCTCAGCTGGATGATAGTTATATGTGGCCTTCTGTGACGCCACATTCTTTTTCAAAATATTCTGATCACAATTTGATACGAAGAAAGAAACATTATCACTAACAACCTTTGACAAGCCTTCTAGCAAGAATACCTTATCAATGAATTTAAAAACCACTGAGGCATCTTCCTATACTACCATCTCACTTCCTACTTATTTAGAGAATATATCAATCATTTCAATGATATGCATTTACCTTTTACAACATACATAATAGCACCCATAATATCAATTTCAGTCTTCTCCAGTGGCATGCTGGGACTTTCAATAGGACACAATCAAAAATGAAACATCACCTAGGCTTTTTCTGAACTTTTACATATCATCCAACCCCTCATTTTTTTCTCCACCTCTGAGTACACTGCTGCCCACCAAGAGGAGCCCTTTATTCTCCTTTTGATTTTAACAAAAATGAGGTGTCCTTCGTGACAAATATCTAAGATTGTTTTCCTCAATCCTTTTGGTGGAATAACACTTCTGTCCTTTTAATTGTATACCATCTTCATCCACCCGCAATTCTTCCTACATTCCCAATACTCGACAATGGCCCTGATTTAGATCTTGACGGAAAGGGTCCAATCATCGCATTTCCATCTGAAAACCTATCCGCCACCACAACAGTCTACCCGCCCTATTTAAATGTTAGCAGGAGCATAGGCAAAAAACCACTGACAGTCCGCCATCACCGCCAAGAACCTGTACCCGCATCGACGGTGCCATAGGCTACAGCAGCTGGCAGCGGGATGCCAACCCCTTTTTCAACCTAGCCATCACAGTGTGCATTCCTGCTGACGCAACTGTGGCAGTTAAACCTCCACACCTGAGTTGGGGGATTGGGAAAGATAAAAGGATGAAACTCACCTATTTGATACTTTTCACATTTCCTGCTGATATGAACCCCGTCATACCAGTCCTTCCATTGCTGCTGCTCCTAGACCAAGATGGAAATCAACCACGTAGCCACCGGAACAGAAGGTAAGTCACAGTCATACCTATTATCCTCAGAATCATTGCTGTACAGTAGCAATGGACGGGTGCATGCGTACAAATGTTTTGGCAAACAACACCATAATGATGCGCAATGCTTGTGTGTGTAATGTTGCACTGTATCATAACACACCTTGAGTTATTAGTAGCACCCACCAATCTAGTACAAACTGTCTTCATGGCAATGTACACTTGCACAAAAAGTCACCGCATCCACAAATAGGAATGTGTCCACACAGGTGTTTGCAAGCAGCGCTGCCCTGGGGATTACGAGTCCCCATCTGCCAGCTTTTCCATGGCGGTGTTTAATGGGGGTGTCGGAGAGCCCCTGGGGGCCCCTGCGCTGCCCATTCACTTGGCATGGGCAGTGCAGGGCCCCCATGCACAGCCCCATCGTGCATTTCACTGCCCAAATTACGGGTAGTGAAATGCGCAACAGGTTCTGCTGCACCCGACGGACCACAACCTTGCCACCGGCTCAATTACGAGCCGGCGTCAATGCTGTGGTGAGTGTTCTGGTGGGCCAGCGGACAAAAACGCTGTTTTCGCCCACTGGCCCAGCAGAACGTACCTAGTGTGGTGGGCAAAAGACCTCCATTATTGGCGGTCTTTTGCCTGCAGTGGCTTTGGCGGTCCTGTGAAAGGACCGCCAAAGTTGTAATGAGGTCCTAGATGTCACTTAACTGTAAAGTGCCAGGTTCCCTGTGTAATGCATATGTTCATATCACTGACACATCATTTCAAAATAAACACTTGCATTCCCCAGCTTTGCATGCTATAACTTGCCTCTTAATGTCACTGCCAAAATAAACCTCCCCTGGAAGCAGCATCTATGGTAAAGAGAGGATGTCACTGGGAGGGGGGGTGTCCTCGGGTTTGGAGAGGTCAACCTGGGTTTGGGAGGGGTGGGTTTGGGTTTGGTTTGGTGGGTTTGGGAGGGGTGAGTTTGGGATTTAGAAAGGCTGAGTTGAGCTGTGGAAGAGGTTGAAATATGTTTGGGAGGGGTGCACTTACATTTAGGAGGGATGGGTTGGGATGTTGAAGTGGTAGAAAGTGTTTGGGAGGGGTGGTTTTGGATGTGAAAGGGGTTAGGGCCAGGGAAAAAAGAAGGTCTTCCTTGGGAAAATAGTTAGGGTGGTTGGCAGGGAGTTCGGGTTGGGAGATAGAGGAAGTATAATTGTCTAATGTGCATGTGTCTGTTGAAGGTGTGGGTGCCTTAGGGTCTGGTGTTTGTGCTGTATGTTTTGATTTATGTTTCCTACTGGGTGTCTGTTGTCTGTGTGTGTATGGAAGTGTCTGTTGTGGAGGTGGTGTGTGTTGTAGTGATGTCTGTGGGTGTGCTGGCAGTGTGTGTGGGTGTTGGTGTACAGTGGTGGGACTGCTGATTGTGGGTGGGCTGGTGGTGCATGTGGGTGTTGGTGTAGTGGTGGGTGGGCTGAATGTGGGTGTGCTGGTGTATGTGTTGGTGTAGTGATGGGTGTGGTGTCTGCGGGTGTGCTGGGGGTGGATGTGTGTGTTTGTGTTGTGGTGGGTGTGGTGCCTGCTGGTATGCTTGTGGTGGTTTTGGTGGTGGGAAGTGTGGTGTCCGCATGTGTGTGTCTGTGTTTCTTGCTATGTCAGTGTAAGGATGTGCTGATTGTGGTCATTGTAGTGGGTGCATGCAAATGTTTGACTGTATTTGGGATGGGGCTGAGAGTAGGAATATTTTGGACTGTGAAGGGATGGGAGTCTGAGCACAAGGCTGGGGTGGGTGGGAGGCTGCACTCAAAGAGGAGACCAGACTCTGGAATGACTGCTGTAGGCTAGACACGGTATCCTGAATGCCATCCAGGTAACCCATCATCTGAGTATCTGGCCGGCCAACCCCTGGATGTCATTCAGTAATGCTTGAGTGCAACCTGGGACACTGAGGCAGGGGGTAGGTACCTGCAGCAAAGGTGGCACCAACCTTTTAGAGGTGGGGGCAGCTATGGCCAACTGGAGGGAGCAAGAGGGAGGGTGGAGATGGAAATGTGGGAGGCAGACTATGAGGCAGGTGTAACAGTCACTCCAGGGTCTGCCACCACTAGGGACTAGCCTTCATTGGAGGCCTCTAAAGATGATATAGAGTCACTCATGGCCTCCATGCCCGTCCCCTCAACCTCCATGGCACTGGATCCCTCAGTGCCTCAGTGTGTGTGGTGTTCCCAACTGAGTCACAGTGGCCAGCTTCCTTCCCACTGACATGGCCGCTGTCACCTTCATCTTGCCCAGACGATGCAGAAAAGACATCAGTTTGAGGGTATCTGTGCAAATACAATAGGACATGAACTTTGATCGCACAACATTTTCTCAAGTTTAGAAATTCCCCATGCTAGCTCCCATATCATGTATGGCTTTGTCTCTTATCCACTTGTAGTACCTCCATGACAAAAGGCTTCAACAGCATGAGAAAACACATAGGCCTTAAGACATTTTCAATCCACTGCAGTACAGAGTTAAAGTATATGACAGTTCTAAAGAGCCATGTTTTGGGCTGGAAATTTACTTCTCAGGATGGGATACCACAACCAATGTTCCCGCTAAGGTGCGCACTAGGGCGCCCGCTTAAGACGTAATTATTCTCCACGCAGGGGCCTCCAGGAGTGCACATAACAAAAGGATCCTGTTGACCAGCAGAAGTGCTCTTGGTGCAAAGCTGACGGCAGGCATTAGATATAAACAAAATACCCAGACAGCATAAAAACGGAAAGCTAACGTTTGTGGTTTTAGAAACACTAGCCTCATATTGCTGGCATCTAGTTGCGCGCTCGAATGATCTTTCACTGTGGACCCCTTTACATTGGGAATCTGTTGCTGCACAGGATAAGTGCTGTCCTGCTTAAACATTAATGGATTTAAAAAATAATGCATATATTAAAGTCTGCTCATCCAGGTGGGATGTCTCTCATTGAAGGTGTTTAACATGTGAGCAAATTGTGCAGCCAAGAGATTTCTACTTTATTTGCATTTGCCTTTGCTGGTATGTTTAGCTTATCCTGACATCGGAATTTCTGTGAATTCAGGAAAGGCACTGACATTATAGTATATCTTCTTACTTGCTTTCTACGTTTTTTTAGAACGCTCTAACTTGTGGTTTTATTACAGTAAAGTGTAATAAAATAAGTCCTGAAGGAATTAACTACAAAACATTGTGCTATAGTGTTGGAAGGGGAGGAGAGAGATAGTGGTAACTGATATGATCAAGAAACTGGGGCTCAAATCGTGGCTTTTTTTATTTGCTCCAATTGTGTGATGCAAGGCAAGCCATTGTATTTTACTAATCTGTAAACCTCAAATTTAAGAGCATCCTCCAGCAATTCAGTTCATCATGTGTACAGAATAAAATACTTATTTGTACATGGTTTAACGCGCATGATGTTACTACCTATATAATAATTATTTCCAAATACTCAGGACGCATGACAAACTGATTTGGTTTACCAATTGAATCATCCTTGGCTGGGCATGGGAAGTGCATGCTAAACTATTATTTTTAATATGTGTGGTGATACAACCTAACAAATAATTGAAACAGTAATGTCAAAGAAATTAACGTATTTTTACGTGACGTTTTGCATTTTGTATAGGCTTAATATTTCATTGGCTCTGGTCCTAACATAACATTTATAATTGGAGAGTGCATGTTCACTCCGTGGTGCACATTGCACTGAATAACAGATTTGTATTTTTACCAAACTCAGTGGTCCCCATCGTATCAGCCTCAGAAGTATGAAAGGCGGAGTGCACCTTGAGGTTTGTTTTTGTGACTGTGATTTGTGATTGTATTAGTCTTTTGAAAAGACCAGACCTTGGTTCTTAGGCCTACCAAGCCAAGAGCGCCTCCTTCGGCTCTCATGGCGAATTCAGACTCCTTGCTCAGCTCTGGCTTGACACTTTTTATTACTGTGCTGGATTGCCTACATTTGCTACAGAACTGCTATTTCATTAGAGTCAAGTTGACTTCCGAACGCCTCTGCATAAACACAGTAGGAACTGGGGGCTGCACACTACCTGCAGACTTCCTGTTAGAAGGTAGACTGACGTGATTTAATTGTCTAACAGTACTGACCTTTTGCATCCATGTTTCTGCCCTGTTAATTTGTAATTATTCCCACTGCACTTTGGCGATTTATTTTGCTGTGCAAGTGTGAAAACACAAGATTAATATTACTTGTTCATGTTTTCGACCTCATGGACTTTGACCAAACATACTTGCAAACCGATCACATCCTACTCTACCACGACAGCTATATCTTACTGGTCTAGAGGTCAGATTGAGTATTTACTGTGCTTTGTAACCGTGATATAATGGCACATGTCCTCCTGTACCTAGCACTCCCTGACCAGACATGCATTCTTAAGAATTTTTGTGAGGCCAGGTGCCTAAGAGTGTGTCCGAGTGAAAGAGTGACTGAAGCAGTAATTAAGAGATGGAGTGTAAAGGAGTGTTAGTGGAAAGTCAGAAAGCTAAGAGTGGCTTAGAATAAGTGAAAGTGTGTGTTTGAGGGATCGAATAATTGAAAGAGCATATCTTAGCTTGAGAGTACAGACAGCTCCCAATACCAGCAGCACCAACTGTTTTGTTCCTTCCCATGCCATACCCATGGCCGCACTGCACATTCTGCCACTGTGGCATATTCACTGTGGGCTGCAGCCTAGAAGTCTGCTTTTAGAGCTGGATGGGCTGCTTTCACCCAACCATGAAGGTGCCTATAGCCATTTTCTAATCATTGTCCCATGCTATGTGGGGCTGGGCTGAAGGTTGTTTTTTATTACCTGCCCTGAGTTTGGTTTCCAGTTCTGCCCTAGAGATACCAAAAGTTACACACGCACCAAATGACTCAAAAAGTCCCTAGCCTGGAAATGGCTTCCCACAGGGACTTGTGTTGGGGGCGTGTGAGAAGATGGCTCATCACACAAGAGCACAAGTGGCTGAACCTATAATTTGGAGGTATCTACACGTAGAGGAAAAAGCCAAGCTTCAGTGCATTGAGACAACAGTCTGTTCACTTTAGCCAGAATCCTTCTGTTGGGCAGTCAATATGAGCCTTGTGCCGTCATTCACAGTTATCAATAACTGATCTGACAATACACCTATTACACAAATGCTGCACTAGGAACACTTATGTGAGATAATGTGAAGAATAATGTAATAGAGATACTGATGAGTGAACAAATGATTATAATGTGTAGCACACAGTATAGAATCACTTTCTCTGCACACCAAATGCAAGAATCCAGTGGTATAATACCTGGAGGCATTCTGAATTGTATAATTGAAGGATTAAATGCATGCTTAAATTAGCATGTTTATTTATTAACATATTTGTTTTATTTGAAGATAAAGAGGATATTACTGCTACGCTTGAACTCCCACTCACCTAGTGATTTTTATTATGCCGTGGTTGAGCTCAGCTCTCAGAAAAGTGTGCTCACAAACATTGCATTACCGCACACTGAGTGAAATATTTAGAGGGAACATTGACCACAACATCTAAATGAAGTAACCTTCCATCTGCATATGTCCCTTTAAGTATCACATTTCTAACCATCATTGATTTCTCATCTGGACAGAAATAAGGACACCAAAATAATGGGCACATGTAACTCTCTCTCCAATGTGAACACATTCCTGTCTGTTGGAATCAATGCAGTTTGACATACAATTTCACGTTGTTTCATTTACACTGGCTTACATACACATTTGTGAAGGACTAAGGTGTCACGCCAACCTGGTACTGTCCACATGAACTGGCTAGAAATTTTCTGTATAAACAGGTTTCAAACATGTTCCATAGAAGGAATGATGTCACTGTACATGTTTCCAGTCCTTTTCAAGCAGATGCTCATTATCATAGTGTCATAGCACCAGCTTACCAATGTCAAGTCTGATCCATCAACTGCATCATAAGTGCACAGTTTGCCAGGGCACCAGTAATAGGGCCTACAATACCTATTCAAGTTTGTGATGGAGCATCCCACCTGACCCAATCATTAAATGGGGCATTCTTGGTCCAATTGTCCCTCATGACATAGAGAAAATGCAGGTACCCCTTTGTTTGCATGCAGCCATGTGTCTGCTCAAAACAGTACTTGGCTTGTAATGAGGAATCTAGTGGCAACCTTTAGTACAAAGGAATACACCAGGTACAGCATCAAACACTGTCTGATTAACCTACAACACCAGAAATCCTCATGTGTACTGGATGTATGTCACCCATCATGCTGATGCCATACAACATTGCTGGAAACTAAAAAGATTAAACAAAAAAAATAGCTACAGACATAACATATCCCCTTAATGCTGCTTTTGGGCCCTGAACTGCCCATCGAGCTCCGGGTAGGCCACCACAAGGATGCAGGCCGTTATGGGGTATCAGGCTGCGGTGCACCCGCTTGGATCATTGGGAGGACTGCCCAAGCTGGCCTTCTGCAGACTTTTGCATAAAGCATAGCAGTTCCTCCCCCTTTCGACAATGTAGGCTGTGCAGCTTTATGGACCCCCACCGTCAGCACCTTCTTAGCAATGGCCTTCCAAATGTCCGGCTTTTCATGGGGGTTGACCTGTATGGATGATAGAAAAGAACAAGAAGAGAAGTTTTGAGTGATTTTTGTTTGTGGATCGGACACAGTTTAGTTGCATCGCTCACATACATGCACCAAACAGTAACTTCATCTTTTCATAAAACATTTGGGACCAGATGTACAAAACTTTTTGCACGTCGCAAACAGCGAAGCCCAGTCCCTGTTTTGCGATTTGGTAACCTGGTTACCGATTTGCAAAACGGGACTGCAAGTCGCAATTAGGAAGGGTTGCTCCCCTTCCTAATTGCACGTCGCAGCACGATGTTGTATTGTTTTGTGACCGCGAACCATTCCCTTTTGCAAATGGGTGCTAACCCATTCGCAAAAGGGAAGGGTTCCCCATGGGACCCCTTCTCCTTTGTGAAAGGCATTAAGAACATTTTTCCAGAGCAGACAGTGGTCCTATGGACCACTGCCTGCTCTGAAAAAATTAAACAAAAACTTTTAATTTTTTCGTTTTGTAATGCATCTCGTTTTCCTATAAGGAAAACGGGCTGCATTACAAAAAAAAAAAACTGCTTTATTTAAAAGCAGTCAGAGGCATGGGGATCTGCTGTTTCCAGCAGGCCACCATCCCTGTGAGTGCCGCGATTCTCAAGGGGGTCGCAAATTGCGACCCACCTCATGAATACTCATGAGGTGGGCCTTTGAGACCCCCCTGCGAAGGCTAAACAAATTGTACAATCCATGCACATAACCCCACACACAGCTACATTGGCTTTATGCCTAAACTCCTAAGAATCAGAACCCATTGTTTGCATCACATACAGTGACTAAGGGCAGTTTGGAGGAGCAGCTATGTGTCAGCAAGATAAGGGGTTTGGGAGATGTATGAACAAGTGTGTGTATTCATGGGGCATCCCTGTGTGGATGATTGAGAGCCTGTAGCATTTGAACTTGCGGCACAAGAAATAACTTTCCCTAGTTGTGGCACCATTACATGTCTACAGCCATACAGAGCATCCTATCCCACAATATGGGCTGTAATATCACTTTACAGGACAACATCAGGCAACTCCATAACTCTAAAACATTTTCTTCAACTTAACATCACTATCATTTTGATATTGGCTGTATGTTACTCATACTATTGGTACACTGTCTACTGGTTACTGTAAGTAAGGTGCCTGCGGTTTGTCTGCTGAAACTGGAATTGTGAATTACATGGACAGATATTACAGCTTCTCCTTTCAGGTGACTTTACATTTCCATGCACATTCATTTCTGACAGTGGCAAACAACATTCTGTCCCCACAAAATCATTCCGTTCACTACACTCCAATCACAACACTTCACCCACGAACAAAAAGGGACAAATTAGCCTGTGGACAAAAAAGGTAGTTAAACATTTCCAGTTTGGACATGTACCTGTCCCCCTGGGGTCCCATAGAGCTGGCTGCGCAGGGATAGGACTTCCCTGGCAAGGAGCTCCAGCTCCTCTATGCTAAAGCCTGGGGTCCTGGCATCCTGGCTCCCAGAGGCTGGTAACAGCAGTAAAAAAAGGGGAGGTCTTCTTGGCTGCAGTGTTAGGTGGCAAGTGAGCTTTTTTTCAATACTCTGTGTACAAGTACAAAGCAGACGTGATCCAGGACGGAGAGGGACACAGCCATTTGCTTTCATGCATAGCTGTCACACATGTTAGCCTATGGCAGGGACTGTCGTGGAGGGTACCAACTCCTACACAGTCAACTTTCACCAATGGCCTTCGGATAGCCAGTGTCCTGACAGCAAGGTCAGTCATCCACCATTTTAGGGTGTAAAGCTGTGCAATTTTTAATTGCATTACCAGCACTCAAAATGGAGGCTGGTTTATTTACAAATGCACTGGAAGTATACCTCAGTTGACCGCATTTTGCAAAAAATAATTTTCAAAAGTATTATCTGTATATAATATAAAAAAGAAGCTAGGAAAAAAGTGGTTTTTAACTTTAAAAAATATTAGGACACACTGTATGTACATATATGTCACAATGAGGCTCATAACGTTACAAAGATGTCAGATGTGTGTTGATTAACAAGGTATAGTGTGACCAGGTAAGCTGATATTTTCATTTTCATACATGCAGTCATTTGAACTCAGGCATGGGCAGGAGACGACGGCCTCAGGTCTTCATGCCATTTCCAGACCTTGCCACCATAGAGAAGAGGGATGTGATGAAAAAGTTTCGGCTAAATAGGCAAACTATCCTGTATGTGTGTCACCAGCTGGAACCTGATCTCCGGCCTCACTTTAGGAATACAACAGCAATAACAACAATAGTGAAACGCATGGCATTACTTCATTTTGTGGCCACTGGCTCTTTTCAATACACTGTGGCATAATCTGGGGGAATGTCCCAACCAACTTTCAGTGGTGTGCTACAAGATGTCTTTACTTCACTGCTGAGACACATCAACAGCTACATTCAGGTCCCATGACAACAGGATTTGGCCACTGTGGAGGGAGAATTTTATGCTTTGGGCGAACTACCATATGTAGTTGGAGCAATAGATGGCATACATATTGCCTTGGTACCACCGCACGCAAGGGAACAGGTCTACCAGAAATTCCATTCCATCAAGGTGCCAGTTGTCTGCTTACCAGATTTGTACATCACAAGTGTGTGTACCCACTTTCCTGGGTCACCACATGATTCCTTTGTACTATGAAACAGCACCATACCCATGCACAGATCACAACTTGGACCTGAGAGGGCCTGGCTTGCTGGTAAGTACAATATGACCTGAGGATCATTTGCCTGAATCCTAGTATAGGAAGGGACAATAGCTTGCTATGATATTAATCTGTTGATATGTTGCTTCCCTGTAGGGTACTTAGCGTATCCGACCCGACCATGACTGTTGGCACCGCTGAGGAATCCAACAATGCCAGGGGAATTCTGCTTCAGTGAGGCCGATGGTAGGACCCGGAGGCCAGTGGAGTGGGCTTTTGGGCTCCTCAGGGCCAGGTTTAGGTGTCCGGACAAGACCAATGGAGCCTTCCGCTACTCACCCGATAAGGTGTGCCAAATCCTGGTTGCCTGCTGCATGGTTTATAACATCGCCCTGCAACGGAACATCACAATAATCGCAGAGAAGAGAGACTGTGATGAGCCACCGGGTGAGAATGTTAAAATTGCCAATGTAGGTGACAGTGGTAAAGAAGAAGGAATTGACCTATGTCAAGATGTCATTGGCTACTTCTTCACCTGAGTGTAAGTCTACCTTTACATATTGTAATCTCCAATGTCAGTACAACTTGTGGCATAGGGGACATAGCAGTCTGCAATGGTAATTTGGTAGGAATGGTCAGTTCAGGAATGTCCAAGGCAAAGGTGTTAGTGGATCAGAGTTTCCCTGCATTGACTACTGTGTGTTTTGCCATAAATTAACTTTGCTTGTGCTAAATATTTGTGTCCTCCTAACTTGTTATTTGAGTCAAATGTATTATGTGGAATCATTAATTAGCCTTTGTTATTCTGTTCCAGGGTCCTTCACCATGTCATCTACATTTGGACATTGCAACATTTGCAGTGATATGTTGCTGTTGGAAGGTACAAAGTGAACATGTTGATCCTCAGACAGACACCCACTTGGATTGGACAGATCTTGTACAGAGACAACTTGCACTGTGATTGAATTAAAATTCTGGTGATTGGTCAGACCTGTTTTCTGTGTGTTGTTTCCATCAAGGCAATAGGTGCCACGTAACCTGCTCAAACCACATGGATGTCAAGCCATAGCATACTGTTCTTCCTTCACATTGGCTAAATCTTCAAATTGTGTTTAGTGGAGGTAGCTGTTGATGTTTTTCCTCATAGTTGGTAGAACTTTTCTTTAGCACACCACTGAATGGTGGTTGGAACATTGCATGAGATACTGCCACAGTGTCATGCAATGGTCATGTGGCCTCAAAGTGTTGTGCTGCCATGATGTAGACTATTGGTGTTACTGATGTAGGATCCTATTGTGAGGGCAGGATGTATGGCTTCCTCTGAGGTCATGCATTAATGATAGATTGCCTATTTAATTTGGTTCCATGCAATAGTTCCTTTCTTTTTATGGTGTCAAGGTTGTGGTGTGTCTACCTCTGAAAGACACAGACTAGTGGGTTATGGATGGTTTGTGAAACTCAGCTCTGATTTCCTGAGGGACATGTAATCTATATATGTATGTTACCAATATTTTGTGAATTTGTTTTGTTTGAATGAAATGGGTAACACATTACCTCCTCGTCATTTCTAACTTTCCTTTGCAAATAAATGTTCAAAAGATTTGACAACATGATGGTAAAAGGCAGACATGAAAAATGAAATACCACAATAAATCCAACAAGAGAGTAGTTTGTGTCCATATCATTTATTTGCATGACACAAAAGAACAGGCATGTGACTCAAGATGTGAAAATCAACACAAAAGTCTGTCATGGTGAATAAAAGGATAGTAGTAGAGCCAAAAACAGTTTGGAGTCCAATGTACAAAATACAACAGTCCTTAGAAAAGAAGATAAATGGGTCCCTAAAATAGTCCACAGAGTGAATGGTAGATACACCCTGGAGGAAATTAGGATCTACATCTCTTGGAGGTGGGAATGGAGGTCTTCCCATCCTCTCCTGGCGGTCTGGATGACTGTTCCCTCTGGGGAGGAGAGGGGAGCACAGCTGGGAGGAGCAGGCTCTTCATGTGGCAGAGCCTCCCTGCCTGTGGCTGGCAGTGGTGTACTTGGGCCAGATATAGAGGGAACACAGACAGGGGTAGATGGAATGGGAAAAGCCCTGCTCACGTGCAGGTAGATGTCGTAAAGCATCCCAGTCAGGTAGCTCATATTTTTATTGTGGTTGTGTATTTCCAACATGAGCTCCCTCTGCACCTCCTTGATCTCCTGGAGGTCAGTTACAACCCAGCCCATCACGTCTTTGAACTGTTGTACTGCTCTTAAGGCTTGTTCAATGGTGGTCTGGCTGTCAAATACCCCCGTAGCCTAACCTGGCTGGCCCACAGATACCCTCCCAAGACCTCCACCATACTACCTTGTGCCCTTGAAGCAGTGTGCCCCATCCCACTGGGATGTAGCATAACTGGAGGCCGTGTTGGTGTTGTCTCAACAGCAGCCAGGACTTGGGGCAGAGGACTGGTGTGTCGCTCCTCGGTACACAGGAAGTGGAGGTGTCCTCATGCTGAGATGGTGTTGCAGCTGGGGTAGGAGGTGTAGGTGTGGGCCAAGTGAGACGCACTGGAGCTGTCTGACTACACAGACCAGATGGCTCCCGATCATCCAGACTTGCAGGAGTGGAGTCGTCACTGAAGGCTTGCTCTTGGTCTAGAGTGGAGGTGTCTTGGGTGGCAGATGGTGGTCCACTGGCCCGAGGAGTTGGACCTGAGAAGAAATCAGAGAATATATCATTAATATCTAGTTTGTGCATTATATGTGTCTTTATCTACAAACGGGGCAACCTAAAAAAGGAAAAACTGACTGATAGACTGATTCGGCCTTTGTGTGATTTTCATTGTTTTAGACATGCCGGCTGATTTAAACAGATGCTAACTCCAGTGATGACGTTGTAGAGATGTCTGGTAAAGCAAAAGTGTTATTTCTGAATTGTACATTACATGTAGTAGACATTCAACCCAACACAGTGTTGAGTAGATTAGCATACTGGACCATTCCAAGCTCTAGGAAAACTGTAGTTCTACTTAATATTGAAACTGTCATTGGTCATAATATGGGCAGTGCAAAGTAAATCGTGTGGCTACTACTTCTGTTCAGCATGCCACATCACACTGTAGGAAATCTTGGATTCAAATGGCTACGAATTATGTGGGAATTTACATCACTTCAATGTAGCTATGAGAAGGTGTCAACATGCTTGAGATACACAAGTGACTTTTCAATGATTAGCATTACGTGGTGATTGTCAAATACAAAGGTTTTTGACATGTGTGCACATATGGAAGTAAAGGAAGGTGGAGCAACATCACATCGCACTATTGTTTTGCAAGTCCAAAAACAGGGCATAACGGTAGTTGTAGTCATCTGTTGGCACCACAGACAATACTGAGTCACACATATCTATTTCAATGAGTATAGAGGAGATTAATACAAATGTACAACATGTACACACATATGGGTATGATGTGAGTAGGTGAAAATACCACTTACAAACACTATACCTTCATGTGCAAATGGAAGGAGATTTGGGCCTGTTTTGGGGAGAACAACAACATACATTGTTAGAAAGAAAGAGACTGAGCAAAATGCAAAGGATGATGCATGGGGAACAGCACACAATCTGACTAAACATATTGCACATTGTTAAAAAGAGAGATACAACTATAATAATAGTATTTGGTATGAAACAAGGTATTTTGTGGAGTCAAGTTTAGATATATCTAATTTGCTAAGGGTGGAGAACCATTTTAAATGTCAATCTTAAAGACAGGACTCCATTTGTGATTGCTGAGACATTGCTAAGTGCAACTTATCAGACTCGACTCCACCAGGGATTCCAGTCAAGCCTTCAGGATGTAGGATCTGCAAGACCTTCTCCTCACAGGGAAAAAGTTATAAAGGGAGGCTAGGAAAAACCACCACCAGTCCTCTGGGCCTCCAGTTGAGGCTTGGAGGCCAAGTAATGCACTGTCCATCTCAGGTCATTCCACCTCTTCTCAATCTCCTACTGTGTGCACAGATTGTTACATACAGCATTCACTCTCTCAACTATTCTGAACCATATTTGCCTTTTCTGAGATAGGGTTGGATTTTGTTTTTGTAGTACAAACAATTGTGGCTCTACTCTAGTGCTTTCATTCACCACAACAGACAGCTTTCCCTCAAGTGAAACAGGGATTTCTCCACCCTGCCATTGTGTTTTTCTAGACAAATCTAGTGTTAAAACAATGAAGAATACTGAGATAAAGTAAAATTAACAAAAAACACAGAGGGAGAAGAACACAGAAAAACTCTACTGTCTCCTGTGCTGTGAATTCGCCTAGCTGTCTAGTCTTCTGCAGTGTGATGGCAAAGTATCATGGTCTGAAATGGAGCATGGTTTATATTGCAGGTGTTCACAATTGTATAATATACAACAGGTGCGTGCTACTAGCGTCAACCAATGGCCACAACATTAGTACTTTAATGAACAGGTCCGCAACGGACTCCACCATTATGGGCCTGCCACTGCTACACCACCAGCACAACTGTGTGATCTAAATAGGCTCTGTGGGATCCTGCCGTCAAGACGGCGATGAGGGCCTACTCATCAGCATTGGAGTCCACTGCATCAGCTGCAGGATGCAGATTCCACAACAGAGTGGACTCCGTTGTGGCGGTCTTTGGCTCAGCCACAATAAATCTAAATACAGCGGGAAGGGAATCCATTGACTTGATGACCAATGTGGCTTGGCGGTAAAACTGTCAAGATCTAAATCAGGTCCAATGTGTTTAGCCAGAAAGTTCTTCTCAGGCCACCTGTTAATCACCAATTCCTTCATTCAACACAATTCTTCTTCTTCTTTCAGCCCTACTCTCCATTCTTTCTCACTCATAGCACACTCACATTCCATTTCTTCGACTATAAACTTGATACTCTTCCCATACATTAACAAGAATCTATATAGTAAGTACTGACATACAATTTAAAAAATCAGTCACACTATTGTTTTCACAACAAATAAGTACCCATCTCTTTAAGAACTGACCTCGGTCTGAAGCTTGGTTAGAATATCAAATATCGGAGACACTGTGTTGTACAGATTCGTCACTCAGGTTGGATTGTAACGGGGGCTAGGCAATGAGTCAGAAAGCACTAATCTTGTACTCTGAATTAAAATAAAGTGATTCACTCTTCTGCCCATTACCACAACCACTACTGACCACATAGAATATGGTATGCAAGACAGTAGAAGCAGGGAAAGCGCACTCGGGTAAGAGAGAAAACAGAGAATATGGATGTAGCTCTCAACGTAGTCACCATAATGTACATGGACAGTTGCAGACTGGAATGGACAACTAAGGAAATTAAGGAATTATTCAGTAATCTCAACATTGGAAAGATATAACTTTAGAATTTTAGAATTTCTCTGTCTAACCAACCTTCTGTTTCTTAGTATGAAACAGACTTTCTCCTGACAATGAAATACAGCAAGATATAATTGACCAATGGAATGCTGATTCAACTTTCTTTCTATCAGTAGGATAGCTGCTGCTGACTTCGTAAGTGTTATCCTTCTGAAATTAGTGGAATTACTTAGATCTTTTCTAAGAATCTTGGTAAACATTGAGAGGGAGTAAACACTTGCATCATGTTGTAAACACTCATTTTAGGCCTACATCACAAAGGACTACTTGTGCAGTTTCACAACTCTGCATTCCCCACATTAATGCATGCAGGCCGTTCTGTCAACTCTGGAGTCTCTGAGTTTGCAGAAATCTGCACACATAAGCCTAGAGGATGCAGAGTCATAAAACTCCACACATAGTTTGTGAATACTGAAAAGTATTAAAGTTACACAAAATTGGAAGCTTAACTTTGTGATTCAGACCCTTTGATGACACATGTATCACTTATTCTGCATCACAAATATCTTAGTGTGCATAATAATATCAACTGTGCCTTAACAATAGAGCTTCTTCTGTTTCTCCACAAAATATTAAAATTTAATAGATTCTAGCAATGGTCCCAAAGTCTTTGGCTTTAAAAGTCTAATCAGTAACAGTTCAAAAGTTAATTTCACTAAACAAAATCAGATCATAGTTTATTTGCTCAGACATTTTGCTTTCCAGAATGCTTCTCTGTAATTATTGTAGTACTCAATGAATTGTTTAAAAAAACATAACGTTCCTCAAACACAAATCACAAATATATTAAACAAGGGTCCCAGTTGCAGCGGCACATCAACGTCATTGCCTAGCAAAGATGCCATAAAACATAAGGAACGTTATTCCCAGATGGCCAGCCACAAAGCATTCTACCACCAGGCACCAACACTCTGCAAGCACTACCAGTTTTTCCTTAACTGCAGTGATATTTGTGCACTTGAGCATTGAGCACTATGCCCTCAAAGGCATGAACGGCAAGTCCTGCTTCCAGATCTGCTTCGGGACATTCATATGCAAATGGGCCAAAATATTCACCAAAATATTCACCAAAAAGATGATGGTGTATATATGGAACCAACATTACTTCACCTGTCGAATTACACTAATATAAGCTCATGCATTTCCAAACTATGTTGACGGTCCCAGTGCCCACGAGAAATCAATACTATTTAAAAGGGATTGGAAATAGCAATGTTAATACATATGCATTTACTATTATAAACAGGCTTCGAGATTTACTGACAAAAAACAAAAATAAGTACAACAAGGTAATTGAAGTTTGTTTATCCTTGTTCAGTTGATGCAGTCATTTTCTTGTGTTGTGCAGCTAACACACGTTTCGTCCTCTAGTGGTGCACAGGCCTGTAGCCTTTTAAAGGCTGTTATAGGTCATGGCAATGTTTACGTTAATTTAGGTTCATAGCAAGGTTGTATTGAACACTAGTTTTTAATTCTTATAATTACGTGCAAAAAAAACGTGAATACTCAGTCTGAGGGATACTCTGTAAAACACAGCATTCGTGCAGGAAAACAAAAAGACAGTATGAATGAAGGTGGGTAATGTCATTACAAAGAGATTTTGTAACCTGGGATTAGAAAGGGAGGCATAGGTAAACCTAGAGTTAGAGTCAGGTTCTATTTGGTAATTATTCGATGAGGTCTTTGAGACTGCTTGTGTTAACGCGTCCCTCTATGTCAATTTTATACACATTAGGACTCGTTTTAGGCCAATGAATCTTTTGACCCAGTGGTGAGACACCGTAGGACGAGATAACTGATCAATATATCGAGTAATATGTCAATAATGTCACCAATATTTATCACCACAATACACTTCACTTTGGATAAAGACATTGATCAAACTGTCGGCGCAACCATGACCTTTCAGTCATGAATAACCACACCTTTGTTAGAATTTTATGAATTTTATTCCCTATTGATTACAACCTACTAGTAAAAGTGTCAACCTCAAAACCAAGAAGCAAAAGAATAGAGCTACGATATGGCAGCAGTTTTAAGACTTCAATAATGCAAAGATCACCAACATAAAGGCATATCATAAGGTGAACATAGACCAGAATACATTGAATATCACGTAAGTCTCGGTTCAGCATAGCACAGTGTCAGTCTTGTCTATTTGTATCAGTCAAATGATCACCTAGCCTAACCACTAATTAGCATCAGCATGTTGGGCTTCATGCAAAACAATTTAGAACATCAATTTGGAAAACATCTAAACTATGGTCTCTAATCAAAAACACAGCAGTTGGTACTTAGAAAGGAAAAGCAAATAGACAAATTACAATAGCATTGTCATAGTTACCCTCCAAGGATTAAGTCAGCACACAGGATCAGTCTTCGTCTTCAGGACATCAGTCGTATCACCATCAGTCAGGGCTTAACTAAAGTGCAGAAAATGTGCACTTCCCTCATAAGGAGGAAAAGAGCAGTTTATGGGTGAGGATAGTTTTAATGAGTCTCAAGTCACCAAACAGAGTGACAGAGTTTCTGGATAAAATTAATAGCATTCCCTACCTAATTCTCTCGACTGTTCTGTGTCATGAGCTTTTATCCCCTTTTCGCAATACCTTCCCCCAAAATCCTATTGGACATTTGCTAGTCCCCACTATCTTTAACCTATCAAATTATACATTAGGTAATCCAAGTTGTCACCCCACAATAATTTATAACACTTTGATTGGTCTTCACAATTGACGTCTTCGTAGGTGGCACATTCGGAGGATGTCATCGCCTTGGCACGTTTCTCAGGTCAAAAGTTCTCTTTTCCATGGTCAAGTGTCCTTGAATATTTTTACTTTTGTTGCAACTGTATAAGGTATATTGCAAAAACAGCTAATGTGCGGATGGGAAGAAAATCATTATTGCTACATGAAGCGAAGAAAAGAACAAATGCTGGGTCATGGCCCTTTACGAGTCAGCACACTGGAAAAACAGAGAAAATACTTTAATATGAGAGCCTAGGCGGCTAAATCCACAGCTCACGCTAACTTATGGCCTATGGGTTCTAATACAAAGCAATATTCGTAACCGTTAATATATTCAATTAATCATGGTGCAAGCAATTAATTCTTACAATCGACATTAGTTTATGTGCACAGTAGTAATCACACAAATCTTTCCTTTTTGACCTTTCATCATTATTTTTAAATTTTCAATTTTTCACCTTGCGCATAATACACATTTCAACATCTGGCCCTTTATGTGAACTTTCCCAAATTTCATTGAACATTTTCTCTCTTTCAATTTCTTCGTTTCTCTTCGTTCTTTTAGTCCAATTTCTTTTTATTTTGTCATTAATTTTGCATGCCCCCCATAATCCTAAGAGACAAACCAAAGCAATTATTAGACCCATCAATATTTTTGCAAGTACCCCATTCCAAATGTTGGTAAACCAGCTCCCAACTCTGGCAATTCCTTTGCAAAAATTTTCCCAAACACCAAGTTCCTTCAAATCTTTCAAATCTGTACTATCTCTAGTAAGGTTAGTAAGCATACTTCTAATCTTTTTACTGTTATCTGGTATGAATGAACAACAATGACGCTCATTGAGCATCTTGCAGACTCCTCCACTTTTAGCCAAAAGAATGTCTAAAGCAAGCCGATTTTGAAGAGTCATAGCTTTCTCTGCAGCAAGTTCAGTATCCATAAGGAGTATAGCCCCTGTAAAATTTATCAGCATGTTGTCCACTATAGTAGACAACTTTTGAATTTTCATAGAATTCAAGATAACCCCTACTGATGGGATTATAGCTCCAAATATATCACCAATGACAGCCGCCACTGATTCTCGTTTTTGTCTAGAATGTTGTAATTCAGACGTCTTAGGTATCTGTTTTAAATCATCAATTTGGTAAATCTTTGGGAATACTATTCCCAAATAACATGTCCCATACCATCCCTTAGGGAGACGGTAATAAGCATTTAGCCCACAGATGTAATAGATCCCAGGAATTGCTGGATCTTGTCCATTTAGCATAAAGGTCCATTTACTCTGAAACAAAAACACATGCCTGCATTCACTCGTTCCCACAAACAAATTATCTTGCTCAGATTTTGGCCTATATATACTAAGCCTTCCTACATGTAATGCATCTATAGCTAATTTGCCTTGTGTCTTGATTGCAGTGTAAGCATAGTCATTTGCATTTGTGCGTTTCTCTAATCCTTTTTGTAATCTTTCTTTTAATGCTTTGCGTCTATCATCTGTGTGGTCTAAAAAGCTTTTCTCTACAGGCGATAGTAAACAGGTTAAATTATTGCGATGGGCATAGGCAGTTCCAAATGTAAGCGTCGGCTCAAAGAATCCCCTAACTATATTTATATCGTGTTCCTTAGCTAACTTATTTAAGAATTCAGTTACAGGCACAAAAGAAAACACAACATCCAAGTTTGAATAGAAGTATTGCACATGCTCTTGATTATAGAATCTTGTTAATAGCAAACTACAACTAATGCCATAAGTAAATGGGAGGCTATGATATGTAACTCCCTCCTGCACAGATGAAGGAATTTTAGTACATACGTAACAATCTTTCGCATCCATAGTTTCCACATACTCATTTAGTGAGCGATAGAAGACATTAGTAGAAAGTTCCCCTTTTGCATTAGTTCCCTCATGCATATGTCTTGCATCCTGTTCAAATCTCTCCCATGGTGTTAATTTGGTAGTTTCAGGCTTTGAAGTAGCATTAATAGTTTCTTTTTCTATCCAAGGCATTCATATAATCACTCCCACAATTATCACTGCACACACAACACCTATTATAAGTCCTAGCCAAACACACACTTTACTTCCCTTGCTACTATTTCTATTATGAGCTATGTTTCTATAGAATCAGACAGTAGAGCGACAATCGACCAGAAGCTAGCTCAAACTCTCCGGCTTTCTGCGTTTATTTACAGCGTTTTCACTCACTCCAGGACCTCTTTTGTCAAATCCGGTTAGCAGCTTGTCGTAATCAGGTTTATCAATAGTCAAATCCGGTTCTAGTGTCACTTTAGGTAATTCATAAAGTCTCTCTTTCTTTTCGATTTTTTCCAATTTCAGATTTTATCCAAGATTTCGTCAGATTCGTTCAAGTACCGTAGTATTGGCCTGGTACTTCTCGATCAAAACAGAAAGCTAGGAATTCTTGTTGCCATTCTGATGTTGTAGCATATGCCCATTCAGGACCTGTATATCTTCTGTTTGCAATTCTCTTTCGCTTCAGCCTTCGTTCTCCCTGTTGTTCTCCTTCACTCAATTCTTCCACTCGAGAGGTATTGTTCTCTTCTATTATTGTGTCATTCGATACGTCTCTTATTTTGAACAATGGTTTATCAGGCCAATTATCTCCTTTATGTGTCTTCTCTTGATGCTTTCTTTCAGGACCCTGGACAGCACCCTCCTCTTGTGATATGGTGTGTTCTCTTGATGGATCGGCAGCTGGCTCAGGAGATTCTGATATGTTCTGATTTCTCTCTACAATTTCTCCTTCTTCTTCTTCTTCTGGTTCTGTACCGGGTTCGAGTTCTAACCCGTATTTGTCTATTTCTGGGAGAATTTCGTCTTGATTTAATTCTCCTGCTGCCTCTACTGAGATAGGCACTATGTCACCTCTCTCAAACTCATTGACTGTTTGAGGGACGAGGCTGTTCTCAGTGGGCTCTCCGGAATTCTCAGTCCCTTCTTGACTGTTTTCTAGCACTGGGACTTCTCTTTCCGAAGTTGTTGTGCCAGAAACTTCAAGTTCCTCTTCAACAGGACACGCTACCCTTTTTGTGTGACTAGCATGTATCCAGTTGGGAACTCCGGCACACTTTACAGCAGGAGTAGTAGTCAAGATTACTTAATATGGTCCCTTCCAACGTGGTTCTAGACACGATTTTCTCACGTGCTTCTTGACAACCACCCAGTCACCGGCCTCGAGAGAGTGGCCAGGATCACCAATCGGTGGCAACGTGTTAGCTTCCACCTGGTGAGAGCAAGAGCGAATCACATCAGCCAAACCTTTGCAGTAATCCAACACCATATCATCTGTAATATTCACTAGTGCATTCGCAGGTACTGCTGGTAATCTCATAGCTCTACCCATGAGGATTTCATGGGGGGATATTCCCGTTTTCTTGTCTGGGGTGTTTCTCATTGACATCAACACTAAAGACAAGGCATCTGGCCACTTCATGTTAGTTGCTGTGCACATTTTTGCCATTCTCGATTTCAAAGTACCATTCATTTGTTCTACTAGTCCTGATGCTTCAGGGCGGTAGCTACAATGCAGCTTTTGCTCGATGTCAAGTGCAGCGCACAAGAGTTTGATCACCTCGTTGTCGAAGTGTCTACCCCTATCTGACTCTATAGAAACCGGAAACCCGAATCTTGGTATCAGTTCCCTAAGTAGTAGTTTTGAGACTGTAAGACTGTCATTTCTGTGTGGGATATGCCTCGATCCAATGACTGAAAACACACACGATCACCAACACATACTCCAGTCCTCCACAAACAGGCATTTCAATGAAATCCATTTGCATCTTGTTAAATGGACCTCCAGCTCTCCCAATGTGGCTCAAAGTTACCACTGTTCCTTTTCCGGCATTCATCTGTTGACAGATGATGCACCTGTGACAAGTAATTTCTGCGGCATGTCTGAATTTTGGATTAAACCAATCAATTTTGAATGACCTGATCATGGCATCTCTTCCTAGGTGAGCCTGTCCATGGTAAAGTCTGGCAAATTGTGACAGAAGACTGTTTGGCAGGACTAATTTTCCTTCCTCCGAGACACATAAATCATCAGCCCTCTGTACACATTGCATTCTTTGCCAAGAGCGTTTTTCTTCCTTGCTTGCACGACTCTGTAATGTTTTTAGCTCATCTAATGTGTCAACTACCCGCAATGCTAGGTTTAAACACGTGTCATTTTCAGTTTGTGGTAACAATTCCCATTGCTCCTTGAACGATATACAGTTCAATGTGCAAAATCTTGCGACTTGATCTGCATAGCCATTTCCCATGGACACAAAGTCTTGCGATCTAATGTGAGCACTGCATTTCACCACGGCAATTTCAAGAGGTAACTGAATTGCATGTAACAAATCCTTTATCTGTTCACCATTTTTCACAGGTGAACCAGATGAGGTCATAAAACCTATCTGTGACCAAAGTTGGCCAAAATCATGTACAATTCCAAATCCGTATCTGCTGTCAGTATAGATAGTGACTTTCAAATTTATAGCTGCGTGGCATGCCTTAGTAAGGGCAATCAATTCTGCCACTTGTGCAGAAAACACTTTTTCGAGCCAGGAAGCTTCAACAATACCAGTTATGGTACATACGGCATATCCAGCTCTCAGTGTTCCTGTAGAATCTCATAGACAGGACCCATCAACAAACATAATACAATCATTTTCTTTTAACTGTGTGTCCTGTATATCTGGACGGGGTTTGGTACACAACTCTGTTACCTCAAGACAATCATGTTCAAATTCTTCCCCATCTTTGATTTCAGAATTTTCATTAGGGAGTAGAGTTGCCGGGTTCAGTACAGTGCATCTCTTAAGCGTGACATTCAGTGACCCCAGTATGATCGTCTCATACCTAGTGAGACGTGCATTTGTCATGTGCTGAGTCTTAGTTCGAGTCAACAGTATTTCAACTGAGTGTGGAACCATTACTGCTAGAGGGTATCCCATGACTATGCCTTCACATTGTGTAAGGCTCTGACCAACTGCTGCGACTGCACGCAAACAACCCGGTAAGGCTGCTGCGACAGGGTCCAAGGTAGCTGAAAAATATGCTACAGGGCGATTTGCATCTCCGTGGACCTGTGTTAAGACAGACAAAGAACAAGCATCACGTTCATGACAAAACAGCAGAAAAGGTTTCTCATAGTCTGGCATTCCTAATGCTGGTGCCCTGCACATGCATTCTCTTAATTCCATGAATGACTCGAGTTCTTCCATAGACAAAGCTATAGTGTATGGCTCATCTTTGATCTCCTTTCCTGTCAGCTTTATTAATGGCTTTGAAATAATCGAGAAGTTGGGTATCCACTGGCGACAGTAGCCCACCATTCTCTAGAACATCCTGACATCTCTTTTTGTCGTTGGGGGGTTCATTTGCAAGACAGCTGTTATTCTTTCCTTTGATATTCTTCTGAAACCCTTCTCAATCAAATGTCCTAAGTATTTCACCTCCTTCTGACAGTATTGTAGCTTTCTGGGTGACACCTTGTGTCCATTCTTTCCCAGATGATTCAGTAATGCAATGGTATCATATTTACAACTGTCCCTTGTTTTAGACGCAATCAGCAAATCATCAATGTACTGCACAAGAATTGAATTAAAAGGCAGCACCAGTGGCTCCAAATCCTTCTTCAATATCTGATTGAAGATGGACGGTGACTCAGAAAACCCCTGAGGAATTCTGCACCAACTGTACACCTTATCCAGGAATTTGAAACTGAACAAAAATTGGCTATCCTCATGAAGAGGTACTGAAAATAAAGCTTGTGATAGGTCTACCACGGTAAACCATTCAGCATCACAGGGGACCAGAAACATAATTACTGCTGGATTGGGCACCACAGGGCAGCATTTTATCACAATTATGTTTATTTTTCTCAAATCCTGCACAATTCGAACTTTCCCACAGGGTTTCTTTAAATCCATAATTGGAGAGTTGCAAGGGCTTCTCAAGACCTCTTTCAGAACTCCCTGCCTGAGGAAGTCTGCAATTATTTGTGACACTTCAATGAGAACATCTTGGGTCATGTGATATTGTGACACATGAGGGAACACTGCATCTGGTTTTATCTGAACTTTAACCGGTTCCACTCCTTTTATTAGTCCTACTTCTTTTCCGGTCAAGTCCCATACCTTCTCTGTTACCGTCCCTTGTAGTTCGACAGGTAAGTCGATTAAGGTATGCATAGGGAATAAAGTAATCAGAGGGTAGTCTTCATTTGTTCCCGTCTCCTCCTCTATGAACTGATTTTCATCTCCTTCATCATCACTATTTGTCTGTACTTCAATTCCGTCATTGGAACAGGTAATCGAACATTTTGTTTTACACAACAAGTCTCTTCCCAGTAGGGATACTGGACTCGAGTCGCAAACTACAAATCTATGTAGCCCCTGGAAGTTGCCAATCTCAACCTGCACTGGATCTGTAATCGGGTTAGTCAAATACTGGTTTGCTACTCCAACCACTCTTATGGTACGCCCTGACAGAGGCAATCTTGGAACTTCTGCGCTTCTGACTGTGGAGCGTGTAGCTCCTGTGTCAACCAGAAATGAAACCACCTTTCCCTCTACATATGGACCCCTCTGATCCACCTCGAAGGATGCTGCGAGCCTGCACTCTTCACTATCTGAGCTATCATCTGATCAGTCTTCATTCATGCCATTTTCACCTCGTAATGGGAACTGTTGTACAGTATTGTTTTGATTTGTTACCTGGCATGTGACCTGCTGAAGAAGCATCACCTGTTGCTGTCCCATCGGAGCCATCGGTAATTGCATTTGCTGTCTAGGCACCATAGGAGTCTGCTGCTGTACTGGCTGTAACTGTATTGACTGAAAACGTGGCATTTGCATCTGCTGCATGGGCTGTACCCCTTGCATCTGCACCAGATTGTTATGAAAGTTCGGGTTTTGATGTCTTATTTTCGGACCTCTTGAATTTTGTAATGTACCAACATTAGCGCTTTGCGGAACTGCACCATCCTGCACCATATTCGGGCACTCCCATTTCCAGTGCCCCACGCCCCCGCATGCGTGACATGGTGACATCTTTTTCGCCCCTTGTACGTCATTTTGAACCACGATAGTATTCAAGTCTGAACCGCGATTCACAAACCCTCGGCCTCGACTTCTCGGCTGTGTCTGAAACACACCATTCATTTGCGGTTGCTGCTGTATCATCTGTTGAACCCCATTTCCCTGTATTCCTGCCTGTGCAGCCCTTATCTGCATCACCATCACCTTTTCTTTCAACTTTTTCTGCTTCAACTCAATCTCGTCGCAGCAGTATTTTGCATACTGCAACACCTCATCAATCGGCTTAGCTTGCCAACAGATCAAATGATTCTTAATCATCTGGCTAACCTCTGGTCGCAACCCCTCAACAAATCTAAACACAAGATGGTTCATATCCTTTGGTTCAATTGTCTCAGTACCACTGTAGTGTTTGAATGCCTTCAACAATCTTTCATAATATGCATGTATCGATTCCTTAACCTCTTGAGATGTCCGGTCGATTTTCTGCTAATCAGTCACTTTCGGCGACACCTTTTTAAAAAACTCAATCACTTTATGATAATACTTCATCACCTCTTCTGAAGGTGTGCCAGTCACCTTATCCCTTGCTGGTTCCTTTGTCGGCCAATCAACACCTCTCTTACACTCAAGCCATAAATCAGGTGGAACAATGATCTCAAAAGCCAGTCACCTTATCCCTTGCTGGTTCCTTTGTCGGCCAATCAACACCTCTCTTACACTCAAGCCATAAATCAGGTGGAACAATGATCTCAAACAAAGTATTCAAGTCTTCCCAGAGACATTTCGCAAGTTTCACAAATCTATCTGTTTGCTGATACCACTCGATCGGTTTCTCTCTCAATCTGGGATAATCGTTAGTAAACGATAGAATATCTCCTCTGGACCACGGCACATGAACTAGGACACCGCTAGCTGTTTCTCTCATAGGCAATATTTTTACGGATTCCAAATCAGGTGAAGCCTTAGCTTGATTAGATCCTGGGCTATCTCCCTTTCCTTTGTCTCTTTTCTTTGCCCATCTGCCTTCCAATTTTTCCAGTGCTCCCCAAATTTGTGCGCTTTGCAACAGTTCTCTCAAATGTGTTTTCATTCCCGCAGACCTCATGTGTTCAAAATCCTTTGGGTCGAAATCTAATCTATAACTTCTTTTCAAATGTTTGGTGTTTGCGATATCGATATTGTATTTATCTGCCAAGTTTGCTAATCTCTGATGTACTTTGCCTACTTCTTTAGTAATTTTAGGGCATAAGTATCTCAACTCTGCCTCTGTGTATGATTCTAATCTATTTACTCCCATTGTACCTTCCACTAACTCAGCAGCTTCTGCCCCTAGTCTCACGAAGTTCAGGTATTCATCTTGTTTTTCTTTCTCTGGTTCGATTGTAACCGCTGCAGTCTTTTGTGAGGTATACGTTTTTTCTAACCACTCATTTAACTGCTGGACTGTAAAACCCTGCAACGAAATATTCCCTGCATGTATCATTGGGGAATGTGAGGTGTTCGTACTCATTGTTTGTGGAGTTAAAACTCCTAACCCTGCTTGACGCATGGCTTTGAGGGGTGCTCCTATCGGACTAAGGTCCATTATGGGCCTTGGATGTTCAATAACTTGTTCTCCCGAAGCCATAATCTGGGGAGTTCCCATTGACCCTCCTCTTGTCACATCTTGAGTCATTACTCCTTGATCACGCATACCTATTTTGTCCTGTGCATATAAGGGTACTGGTGGACCAACAGTAATGGGTAACGATATGGCGGCATGTGTCTGACCCGGACCCAGACTTCTTGGAGCGGTAACTCCATAGGTCTGTTCCAAAGTACCCGGAACAGGTACTAATGGTGGACAAGCTACTGGGTTGTACCCTGGTATCAGCTGTGGCTGTGGTTGCAAAAGCAACTTCGGAGTTGATTCAATCTGTATTAGCTTTGGCTTCATGTATATTGGGTCTGGCAGTACTATTAAATTTGTAGTTGTCTCAAGCACTGGGACGTCAGGGTAGATTCTCTGTATCTGCGGTGGAGGCTGCAACTGTATCCGCATGTCTGGTGCAGTGGGTACATTGACACCATTCTGTACCGAGACAGTATCACTAGTCTGTACCGTATCAGTAACTGCTTTTTCCTGCGTCTGGTTCCCAGGGTCTGTGCTAGTATTTGGAGCGTTGTCGCTCACTGCATAAGGTGGAGGACGATCGTGTAATAATCTGTCTATAAATTCCTCATCGTCTGAATCATCTTCCTCTTCCCAAGATCTTTTATTCTCTTTAGATTTGTTCGAGTCTTTATCTGTTTTGCAAGAAGCCTTCTTTCCTGGCGTCTCCTCTCCCTGTGCTATTGCTGGGAACAGTTTTAACCCATCTACAATTCCCCGTCTCCACATTTTGTTCTCATTGTCCCACCTAGCCTCTGCATAGGATTTTTCTGCCCTTCGCAATCTTCTCTGAAACCTTTCTTGTCTATGTTTAAGTGCCATCAAATCCCAGATTGCTAACGCCTCATATTGAGCTGGTCTTGGAGGTGGTTTCTGTGAACTTAACATCCACCTCAAATTCTCCAGTACCTTAGGATTGAATGTTCCATGTTCTGGGAACGCTAGACACCCTTCTTTCTCAGTTAATTTGCGCCACTGTTTCATCCATAAACAAGGTGCGACACCCTTCTCTTCCATGACTATATAAGCTGGAGTACCCTCGGGTGGTGTAGGTTCCCCATCGGTTGCAACAATATATACGTCTCCTTTCAGAGCGCTCTTGAACGCTTTAACAAAATTCATTTTGCGATTCTCTGTTAGTTTTGTATTTAATCAGAAGTGACTTAGTTCCCAGGACACTCTTCACCCGCCTTTTCCAACCTATTGCCTCTCACGGACGGCAGCCAATCCGTGCGCGACCCCTCTCAGCAACTGACCTATCTCAGCGCGTCACCACTGACGTCACACTCACACACACTGTAGCTGACAAAGTCTTGCGGCTCGGCCGCTCCTCACTGAACCCATACAAACCCATACAACTAATGCAATTACTGCGAGCACCTTAAATGACAACACAAATCTGCCGGTTTACTACAGGAAGGGTAACACATTTGCTGTAGAACTTTACAAAGATTTCACTTGAAGCCTCGGCCACTACTCTCTCCTTATCAGTTCCCGCATACGCAAGCAGAATTTGACCCGCAAACTCTACTCTCGACTTGTCAATGACTCCTTCTAGTGCACTTTAGAATTTGTCAAATCTCCATCGAAGGTTTCACACACACATTATGACTCAAACTTGACTTGTCAACCACGCCTGATTGACCTATTAAACCGCACAGATTACAACATAAACCATATTTTCTTCATACTCTGGAGTCTTAGACCTCAACAGGTCCGTACACAACAACCAACCACGTGGATAATTTTGAGCACCAAGCGCCACACTCATATGAAGCACGCCGACTTCTTTACTCTCATACTGTGAAGTACGCCCACTCCTACTAAACAACATATATTTTGGCCTAATTACACACGAACCTTCACAATCACCTGCAAAATGCAAAAGCTAACCAAGCGCGAAGACCCTAACCACATACACTATGGGGCCGAGAACATTCCCATCTCATTTAGGCAGGCTCTGAGATCCCGGGAAAGTCATGGTGAACTTAGAAACCCATCATGCCTACAATTTGCATTATCACAGAAAACAAAATTAAACAATGAATCTCCGTCCTAGGGCCCCCAAGGGCCAAACCGTCGCTCTGCTACCAGAACTGTTAACGCGTCCCTCTATGTCAATCTTATAGACATTAGGACTCGTTTTAGGCCAATGAATCTTTTGACCCAGTGGTGAGACACCGTAGGACGAGATAACTGATCAATATATCGAGTAATATGTCAATAATGTCACCAATATTTATCACCACAATACACTTCACTTTGGATAAAGACATTGATCAAACTGTTGGCGCAACCATGACCTTTCAGTCATGAATAACCACACCTTTGTTAGAATTTTATGAATTTTATTCCCTATTGATTACAATCTACTAATAAAAGTGTCAACCTCAAAACCAAGAAGCAAAAGAATATAGTTACGATATGGCAGCAGTTATAAGACTTCAATAATGCAAAGATCACCAACATAAGGGCATATCATAAGGTGAACATAGACCAGAATACCTTCCCCCAAAATCCTATTGGACATTTGCTATACCCCACTATCTTTAACCTATCAAATTATACATTAGGTAATCCAAGTTGTCACCCCACGATAATTTATAACACTTTGATTGGTCTTCACAATTGACGTCTTCGTAGGTGGCACATCCGGAGGATGTCATCGCCTTGGCACGTTTCTCAGGTCAAAAGTTCTCTTTTCCATGGTCAAGTGTCCTTGAATATTTTTACTTTTGTTGCAAACTGTATAAGGTCTATTGCAAAAACAGCTAATGTGCGGATGGGAAGAAAATCATTATTGCTGCATGAAGCGAAAAAAAGAACAAATGCTGGGTCATGGCCCTTTACGAGTCAGCACACTGGAAAAACAGAGAAAATACTTTAATATGAGAGCCTAGGAGGCTAAATCCACAGCTCACGCTAACTTATGGCCTTTGGGTTCTAATACAAATGCAATATTCGTAACCGTTAATATATTCAATTAATCATGGTGCAAGCAATTAATTCTTACAATCAACATTAGTTTATGTGCACAGTAGTAACTTCACACTAATGGTAATGGGAGTATATTCGGCCTCACAATTGATTTGCCCTGTTTTATGAGTTTCATTTTTCCCAGCTATTGGGTCGTTTTTGTTCCAGTTGCTTGAGCCTCGGGAATTAAGAAAAGTCATGTGTGATAGTCAATCGTTTTCGGAGAGTGTGGGCGAGGCAGGATTGCAACTTGGCTGGAAATCAGTTGGCATCTGAGCCCTAGGAAAATCTCTGGATGTCATTGTCACCCCCTTGAAGCCTGGTGCAGCTTTATGGGGGTAAAAGGCCTGAAGCCTGCAAAGTGAAGTGGCCCCCCCTAGGGGGTTGAGATGGCATGCATTTAGGGAAAGCTGATCGACGAGGGAGGGCGCATTAAAATTAATAACAATACAGTCCCCAGTGCCAGGATTTTTGAGTGGGCCCACCCAGCCCACCCTCCTTACCATTAATATTGAGGGTATCATATGGAATGCGAATCTAGCATGTTTATGCAACCAGTGAATAACCTTGTTTTTCAGTTCTGTGAATGATTCAGGGATGATGGACTTGAGCTTAGGGACATTCGTAATAACAAGCACGTAGGGGCAGGCTTCTGGAGGTAGATGTAAAGTTCCCATGTTGATTCCTGAGTCCCTGCGCATCCGATCTACTTGGATATTTGGGTGGGTTCTATGGGGTTTGGCGCCCGTGTTTGTGGAAGGGGCAATTTCACCAGTCCGCCTTAAGTAAGAGGAATCGCTCTTTGTGTACCACGTTTTAGGGAGATTAGCCAGACTAGGTGTAGAAAGCTTCGCTAGTTGATGTAGTGTGTCAGAGCAAGGTGGTTTTGACTTGTGGACCGTAGGTGGTGGGAGAAGGGGACTACTGGCATCATTGACAGGGGGGCCAAGGATAGGGTGTTGTCGCAAGCAGTGCAAGCCCGATGGGGAAAGGGGGATTGGCTGGCTGGGTTTAATGAGGGCATCGAGTTTCTCCTCGATGGCTAATAGACGGATTGTTATAGGATGTAGTTGTTTTAGAAGCTCATCTTTAATAAAGTCTGTGATAGAAGTAATATCCAGATTGCCATAGTTGGTAGTTTGGGCAGGTATATGATCCTTAGGTCTGGTAGATACGGTATGGACAGAGGGGTCCAGGACACGGGCCCGTTTGTTCTTTAGATTCGTCTCCCCCCGTTTCCTTTTGCCCTTTGTGCCATGATTTGGGGAGGGTGTGGGTCTGATTGGCATAGGCTGGGTAGATCCCGAAGAATGTATGGTTCTGTCCAAGGGTTCTGCGTTGAGCGTTTGAATTGTGAGGGTGGTTGGTGCTGGTGGTTCTGCAGAGGGGGGCTGTGAAGCTGGTGAAAAGAAGGATGGGGGAGCAGTTAGACGGCGCTCGACCAGTTCAATTTCTTTTTCTAGTGCCCCTACCGCTTTTTGGAGGAAGCCGTCTAAGGTCTTATTATTGCCTGCCTCTTCCAAAGGTATCCCTCCCTTCCGTCTTCCCATCTTGTTTTAGTAGGACACTCAGATCCTGCTCAAAAGTTTTGCAATCTTTTCCCTGTGAGCACTCTCCCTCTCTTTTCCTCACCCTGTTTAGCTCTGCTGAGGTTTGTGTTAGGGAGTGCTGAGATATCTAAGGGGCACGAAGGGCTGATCACCTCTGTTTGAGAAGGTGTCCGGGTGGGTAGATAGTTGTCAGCCACTGCCCAAGTCCTGCATCTGTGGGACCTGTTTAGGGCGTTAAAGTTCCGAACTGATGAAGATTTTTCTGGGAGCCTCGCTCCACCCACAGCACCATATGGTGCTTCCTTCAGGCAGCCTTTACCTATTACAAAATGTCAGGGGGGTGGCCCTGCCCTGACTCTTCCTGGCAATGACGGGCAAGGACGGGCCCGCCCTTGGCCCGGGCTTCGCCCGGGCGCCGCCCGCGCGCGTCCCGCGCGGCGGGAGCGCGATGAGAATTTAAAGGGCTCCTGCCCTTCCAATTGGACGCTGGGTTTTGGGCTCCTGCCCCCTCCGGATTGCCTTGTTTGTTCGCGCTTTCCCGCGACGGCGGGAGCGCGATGAGAATTTAAAGGGCTCCTGCCCTTCCAATTGGACGCTGGGTTTTGGGCTCCTGCCCCCTCCGGATTGCCTTGTTTGTTCGCGCTTTCCCGCGACGGCGGGAGCGCGATGAGAATTTAAAGGGCTCCTGCCCTTCCAATTGGACGCTGGGTTTTGGGCTCCTGCCCCCTCCGGATTGCCTTGTTTGTTCGCGCTTTCCCGCGACGGCGGGAGCGCGATGAGAATTTAAAGGGCTCCTGCCCTTCCAATTGGACGCTGGGTTTTGGGCTCCTGCCCCCTCCGGATTGCCTTGTTTGTTCGCGCTTTCCCGCGACGGCGGGAGCGCGATGAGAATTTAAAGGGCTCCTGCCCTTCCAATTGGACGCTGGGTTTTGGGCTCCTGCCCCCTCCGGATTGCCTTGTTTGTTCGCGCTTTCCCAGAGAAAATACTTTAATATGAGAGCCTAGGAGGCTAAATCCACAGCTCACGCTAACTTATGGCCTTTGGGTTCTAATACAAATGCAATATTCGTAACCGTTAATATATTCAATTAATCATGGTGCAAGCAATTAATTCTTACAATCAACATTAGTTTATGTGCACAGTAGTAACTTCACACTAATAATCATGTTGAGAATACAGTTAAGCAACTAATATTTATGATCGGTTTTCATATGCAGCATTGTTAGGTATTTATAAGCATTTTGCATTTAATATATGTAATATCTAAACTACGCTCTCTCACTTGTTATTATCTCGAAATGGGAGAGAGAAGTAGTCATGTGAGGTAGTTGAGATTGGGAGGGAGGCAGGTTACCAATGTCTTGTGTTATAGCGCCATCTTACTGAAGTAGCTTTAGACTGCCAGTGGTGAGCAGCAGACTTGGCGGGGAGGCTTTCTACAAGTAGTGTTTATGTGGAGTACTCAAGATTGTAAGAGAGGCAGACAAGGGGCTAGTGTCTGTTGTTAGAGTGCCTTGTAACTACACTAAGGGGGTGATTCTGAGCTTGGCGGGCGGCAGGAGCCGCCCGCCAAGCGGGAACCGCCAGAAGACCGTACCGCGGTCAAAAGACCACGGCGGTCATTCTGGGTTTCCCACTGGGCTGGCGGGCGACCGCCAAAAGACCGCCCGCCAGCCCAGCGGGAAACACCCTTCCACAAGGAAGCCGGCTCCGAAGCCGGCGGAGTGGAAGGGGTGCGACGGGTGCAGTAGCACCCGTCGCGAATTTCAGTGTCTGCTAAGCAGACACTGAAATTCTAAGTGGGGCCCTCTTACGGGGGCCCCTGCAGTGCCCATGCCACCAGGGGCCCCACGACACCCCATACCGCCAGGATGGCGGTATGGGGGTCGGAATCCCCATGGAGGATTCCCCTGGGCAGCGGAAAGCCGGCGGGAGACCGCCGACTTTCCGTTTCTGGCTGCGGCTGTACCGCCGCGGTCAGAATGCCCAAAGGAGCACCGCCAGCCTGTTGGCGGTGCTCCCGCGGACCACGGCCCTGGCGGTTTTTACCGCCAGGGTCAGAATGACCGCCTAAGAGTCTTTGGTTTGACTAGGTCTTTAGGCAAAGTAGGATAAGAGCTCATAGCTAAAATTACTAATGTGAGGGGGTCTTATTACGAAAGTCATTTATTAAGGAAAAGGCTCAGATTGGTAGCCGGAATGGGGCAAGCAGATTCTTAATAAGGAAGAACTGATCACATAGTGCACTGGTAAGAGGAAACAAGAGCACTAATGAGTCCATTTGAAGCTGGGGATACTGGTGGAAGTTGTGAGGTGGGGTCAAGAACTAGAGGACAAAAGAGGATCAGATAATGTAAAGCAGTGGTTCTTGATTACATGGCTCTTGGTTTGGTGTAGGGTTCCTATTTTAGTATACAAAAACTGAGAATTTAATAGAGCAACGTATGAGGGACTTGGAAGTGTCTCAGAAGTATTCAGGTCTTGAGGAAAGAACACAATGCAATTGAGCTTAACCCATATTATTAATCAGATATGTTAGGAACAAATATCATTTCTGGCAACTAAATCAAAAAGAAATGTGTTTTTGAAGGAGACTTAAGGATTTAGCATTGGCAACGACGGTCAATGTTAGCCAACACAAAGGATTACAGCTAAAATCAAAGAACAAATCTAACTGATTACCACATTGAAAATGGTATAAATCAGACCCTTCATTGTGTGATAGTTCTAACCAATTTCAAGTCTTATTTGATTGAAATAAATGTTCCTAATTATGATTTTTACAATGACCTTCTGATAATCTAAACATTAAGGGGCACATGTATGAGCCCCTTGCACCGCTGTTGCATCACTTTTTTGTGACGCAACGGTAGTGCAAACCTTGAACTTTTATCTATGAGGCTACACAAAGCCACTTTGCATTGCTTTGTGTGGCCTCGTAGCTATGGAGTAAGGCAAGGCAGCACAAATCGTCATTTTACTCTGAGCAAGGGAGGCATTCCATGGGCATTCCATTGGGTGTTCCTGCAGAAAAACAATTCTGCCTACAACACACACCCTTGCACCAGAGTGCAAGGGTGCCAACGTTGGTGCTAGGCTGCCAAAATGGCACCAGTGCACTGCGAAAGGCCAGGAATGCATTGTATGCCATAGAAAAGGTGCATTCCTGTCCTTTCTCATTGACACAGCAGCGCAGCATGGTGACTTGCTGTGCTACCCTGTGCCAAAAGCCCATAAATATGGGCCTAAATCTTCTTATCTTTCTGGAAGGAAACATACTGTAGTATCAAGCAACTAAAATGAAGGGCCAAAATGGTGGACGCAATTCCTTAGCACTCCACTATCTCCAGCGGCCCGACTGGGGGCCGCTAGAGATACTTTAACCCCTGGAAAAATGTGTCTGGTCTCCTGCTACCCAATCCTTTGAGAGGTGTCAATCCTGCTGACCACCCAAAACCACCGGAGCCCCATTGCCATCAGCCAGGATGTGAGTGGGCTGCTACCAGGCCTTCCAGTGACATATGGTAGCTCCTCACCCAAGGGAGCCTCCTGACAACCTGCATTCACCACACTGAGAGCCAGGAGCGACACAAGGACTTCTTACCCTCTGTGAGACGCACCAGGTGAGCTAAGCCTTACAGCTCAGGGGTCATCCTCGCATTGCATCCTTTCAACAGCGACCTCACCCTCTATACCTCCCCCAAGTCAGTGCCTGCATCGAGGAACATCGGGAGTGAGCCGCATCCACCACCCAGCCCTACCTGCTCTAAATCAGACCTCCTCTCTTCTGCCACCAAGAACTGGGGTGGGAGCCGTGCTCCACCGAATCCTTATCAATGGGTGCCCCAATAGGAGGACTGGGGGGATCGGGACCAAACATGCCATCTTCAACAGACACTCCCCTCCCTGCAACAATTTCTGGCCCTCTCCATTGCCGTATTGGGCCAAGAAAGCAGCAAAGGGGCCACCCTGCCCCCAAGAGAGTCAGCTCACCTTCTCCTATTCCACCAGACTGTTCAGGATTTGTCATGCACGCGGCAGCCCCTCCTGCTTCTGCAACTTCGACCACACTGTCCAGTTGACATCTAACAGTTGTCACACTAGTACACTGAAACTTCCCTCCCAGATAACTCTTCTGCTCAGTTTGCCTCTTACAAATTAGAACGAGTGCTGGCTGCAATTGAACATTCTCATGTCTCTATGGAGACTAGATTTGGGACCCTCACAGCGGAACTCAGCTTTTAGCACGACGACCACAGGAAACTTGCAGACAAGGTCGCGGAAGGCAAGAAAACAACTGCTACCCTACAACCCCTCACAACTAATCACCAAGCAGCCATACACGACCTACAAGACTGAGTCAACCATTTGGAGAGCAGAGCGGATGACCTGGAGATATGTTCATGTAGGAGCAACATCAGCCTTTTCGGGGTCTTAAAGGGGATCAAAGGAACTGACCCAGTCACCTATCTGGAACAATGGTTCAAAACCTTTATTGTGGCATCAGATCTTGCTCCTTTCTATTCCCTGGAACAGGCACACAAAGTACCAGCCTAGCACCCCCTCTGACACTTCTAGGCCTGGGATACTATTCTTCATGCTGCCAGGCGTGCGGGCCCACTACATCTAGAGGACAAGGTCATTATGATCTTCACAGACTATACCCGTGTCATCCAGCATCAGGGCTTCTCATTCCTTAAGGTCAAGAAGTGCCTCCACCAGCTGGAGGTGCAATACTGCCTCTTGTTCCCACCTGAAGTTAAAATAATGACAGCTGGAACCATTACTTTCTTCAAAGACCCCCAATAAGTATGGGACTGGGCAAACCACTATCATGCGGAAAAACCAAGATCACAGGCCAAAATGGCATCATGCTTCTCCAACCCATGGGGGCTGAGCCAAGAGAAACTCAGAGCTCAATCTGTGCCACAGGCGTTTGTACCACCCAATTGGGAACAGACCATTGCTGACGGCAGACACTCCCTTCACACAGCGTCCCATTTAGGATCTTCACCAATGGCTATATACGATGACAGAGGGCCTCATATATTTTCATCTGATGAAGATACAGTTCCCTCGCAAGACTCACATTGGGACTCACAATCTTTCCCCCTGGTGACACCCTAGACTGCAGATAATACAATCTGACCTCCCCACCCCGTGGCCCATAGCACTGTAACTCCCCCTTTGAAATCCTGAACACCCACTTGTCCCTAAGACAGGTAGCACTCACTAGAGCAGAACCTACAGTCAGGAGCACTTGCCACCTCTCTCTTAGGGACCTGCCCCAATATGCATGCAGGCTCCATGGACACTAGGATACCATCCCATACACTTGTTTCTGGCCAACCACATCCAAGATCCACTAGAGAAGGAGATAAATGGAGGAGGAGATAAATGCCTTGTGTGGGTGTGCTGCCAGTTGTGACAGGCCCCAACTATTGGGATTCCTTAGTTCCATTCTTGTTTCTTTGGCTCTCCTCATATAATTTTTAATGCACATTTTCCCCTAAACCAGTGATCCCTTTATATAGCGACAACCGGGCAAGCTCTTTCTGCTGCACATAGATGGCACTGCCATGAAACACCCCTCCACGCCCTGTGCCCCCAACACATCTCCATCACAATGGTATGGCTGGCTAACATGCACTTTCTTACATTAAATGTTTGAGGCATGCAGACTGCCAGAAAGCATTATGCTTTACAGTCTTACATTAAGTGCCAGCAGGCTCAAATTATCTTCTTGCTGGAAACACATATCACACACACAGAACTGGGACGCCTCTGCAAACATTGGAAAGGACACATCTATGCCACCACCTACTCTGCTTATGCAAGAGGTACCTTGATATGGGTACGTCCTGGTGTCCTACTCCATGAGCTGAACGTGACAGGAGGCAAAGAGAGGTGTTATGTCCTACAGGAACAGATGGGCAACCGATCCTCGTGGGTAGCATTTATGCTCTGAACACTGACCAGGAACCTTGCAGGGGCTCAGTGGCAGTGGCGCATGCCCACAAGACTCATCTACCCTGGGTGCAGGGGGGACTACAATTGCGTACTCAATCTTACTTTGGACCAGTCACACCCCACCCTTGCCTCACTCTCCCCCTCAGGTGCAGGCAGACCCCTTTCACACTTGTACATAACACTGGGATTCATCTGATGCATGGCACACACAAAACTCTACTCATTTCACTCCATTCCCCACAACCTGCATGTCTGCCCTGAAAGATTCTGATGCTCCTCCTCCTTATTGCCCCTTATCCAACACTCTACTTATTTAGTGAGTGTAGTTTCTGACCATGATGCACACATCGTAGATCTTTGCTAGTCTACTCCTCCCCCACCAGTTCCCACATGAAAACTGCCAAAGGATTTCCTGGAGGACATGGTAATCCAGCAAGAGCAGCTTGACCAAATCAGACACTAATTTTCCAAAAGCTTACATACTGCCTTCACTGGGGCACAGAATAGGCGCATTTAAGGATGTGACAAGAGGCCTTCTGTATACAAAAGATAGTTGTGTTCGCAAAACCTTTGAGGCAGACTTTACATGAGCCAAACAAAATCTTGCAGAACCGAGTAGAGAAGCTGATAGCAACCCAACGCTCGTTCCCGACTCACGCAAGTGAAAACCATGCACACACAGTTGCTAGAAAACCTGAGGTATAACTACTTCAACGCGCATGCATCCAAGATCCATTGTGAGAGTGACAAGGCCAGCAGACTACTGGCCGGGCTTATTAAAAAAGAAATCCACATCCCCCCAATCACAGAAATAATTGATCTCAAAGCCAATGCAATCCACACACAGGCAGGCATTCTGCAGAGTTTTTGCAAGTATTACTCCTCACTGTACATAGCCCAGCTAAATTTGTTAGTGGGTTCTCCTGAGTCCTTCCTTGCATGTGTCCCACTCCCATCGATCCCAACCTGCACCAGACTCTCCTTCGATGCAACCATCGCACCTAGAAATGTCACACAAGCGATCCAAGATCTAGCCTGTAGCAAAATGCCATTCCATGACATCCTCCCTTTAGAATAATACAGCACATTTTTGTCTCTGCTTGCACCCCACCTTGTAGAACTGTATGAGGCTGCACTGCAATCTGGAGAACTTCCGCACAAACTACGCAAATCCCTCTGGGGTCCTATCCCTAGTCGGGTTGGGACCCTATGCATCTAGCCTCCTACGGACCTATAACCATCCTAGGCACAGATTACAAGATCCTCAGCAAAATCCAAGCTGACAGATATGCCCAGCTCCCCCCCAGCCTCATTCACTCTGATCAAAATGGATTTTCACTGGGGTGTAGCATATCGCAGAATATATGCTGCCTCTTCCACGTTCAAGATCAGGTCCAAAATTGCTTCCTTATGTCAGCCTGCCTCATTCTTGAATTAGAAAAAGCATTTGATACCCTGACATGAGAATATCTATTCAAGGTCCTTGCCCACATGGAAATTGGCCCCAAGCTTCTGGCCTATACTAAACTGTTATACTTGCACCCTACTTCCCAAGTCCAACTCAGCGGTCTCATCTCTGCCCCTTTCCCTTTTAACCGCGGCACCAATCAAGGATGCCACCTCTCCCCATTGCTCTTCACCTTTGCTATGGAGCCCCTTGCTATACATCTTCACGAGGAGGGCCGCAATTGGGGCATCCCATTCGCTGATGGAATACATGTTGGGTCCCTCTATGCAGATTACCTACTATTGTTCCTCCAGGATGTGGCCATGGACCTTGCCCCATTCAGAGACACCTTAGCAGACTTTGCCTCTGCTGCCTGCTTACATGTTAATTGGTTCAAGTCAGCTGTATACCTGTTATTTGCAGGCCTGCAGCCACACGAGGTAGACATGAGTGATCTCCACCTTATTTGGTGCCCAAAAGCGATCTGCTATCTAGGGATCTACCTATACTACACCCCCCACAGATCTGTTCAAGGGGAACTATCAGAGGGTCTTGGCAAGAATGAAGGCTCAGGTGTAGTTCTGGAGACTCCCAGTGGTCCAGACTGGGAAAATAGCTCTAGCAAAGAAGGTGATAATACCACATCTCCTTTATCTCTTTTGGATATCTCCCTATCGTTCCACTGAACTCCTACTTCTCTGAACTTGGAACACTCATCACAGAGTTCATCTGGGGAACTGGCCATCACTGGGTCACCCTAAGCAAACTACAACTTTCAACAGACAGAGGGGCCTAGGAGCTTCATTAGTTGAGGCCTCTTTTCTAGTGGTGCAGCTCCAATGGCTCTCCTGGACTGCATGATGCTACCTTGGAGAGGCAACCAATGTGCAGGTATCTAACCTGATTCTGATGTTGTGAGGCCTCCTTCTCCCGAAGCCGCAACCCTCATACACATGGCCCGTACAAGTCATAGTAGTGACTTAGGCTCGAGTTGACAGCTTATCCAGCGATACTTTGCTCTACTCCCCGATGCTTCCTCTGATCGGGCTTCTACGTATCCAGACACCTACAGGTATGGACTGACCATTCCATTCTCACTGTGGCCGACTTATTCTTGGATGGTCATCTCCTCCCTTTTTAGCAATTAGCTGAAGACAATGGACTCTCCTTTGGGCAGTTTCTGACCCATAGGCAACTCACACAGATGTGTCAGACACTCTGGAATGTTACAGAGGGAGATCCCCTCGCACACCCAGTACTCCACTCCATCCTGTTATGGGTGCAGCCTGTCACCTCATCGCATGGATATACAAGGACATTCAAGACCTTTTGCATTATTACGCCAGACATGGAAGACCAATGTTGGACAGGCATTGCACGACAGAGAGTGGGCTAAAGCACTCCATTTCCAGAAAACCGTGTCTCGTAACTCCCGCTTCACAAACATATAATTCCTAACACTCCACAGAGTATACCTTACTCCTGTACACCTACGCCGTTTCTTTCCAGACACTCAGTCAAACTGCCCCCACGATCTGACCCCTGATGCTGACCTTGAACATATGCCTCTGGTGTTGTTGAGTTATTGGCACTCAGTCCACACTACATTACAAACTGTTACAGGACTTACAGACCTTCTCACATGGGAGGCGAGCGACTTGAGAATTTTTCGGCGCAGAAAACGCCTAAAGGTGAGACCCCGATTTGTGTCCCTGGTGCTCCTTCTCACTAAACAAACCCTACTATTTCACTGGAAGTCCCCTACCGTCCCTCTGATTGGTGCCTGGCATGGGACAATGCTTAAATGGGGAGTGGCACAGGAGGTTACCCTCAGATATCAAGAGGTGCGCCACCTGTGGAAGCACCCAATATTCCCTCAGTGGTCTATATTGTTGATACACTTTCAACAGGAGGTGGGTAGCCCCACCCCAATCTCTTGCACCAAGCGCACCTTCACTATTCACTACTCAGCCCCGCCACCAGGCCGTTAGCCCTTGGACCTCCCTATACCTGCTTGCAGCTGGACTCCGTCCAAGTTTCCCTCTCCAACAGTACACCTACTCTGGCCAACGCATAACCATTATCACATCCAACTGTGATCGCTCGCCCCTCACTGCTTTCCCCCATCCCAAACCCAGTTGACACTCTTGTTCTTCTTTCTCTGTATTACTAGGGTACACAGCACTCCACGCCACACTGAAGTGCTTTGAACGTTTTGTGAAACCATCGTGTGAAATGTGGTTAAATCTGTTCCATATTTCAAAATGCCATGACACATTTTCACAGTATGTAAATCTTTTCCCCAGTGTTACTGATTGCTGATCTTTTTCGTCTGTACCCTGTTTTAAAAAAACTCAATGAAAATATATATATATTTTTTTTAAATCAGTCCTAACTAAAATGAAGATCAGGGAGAACACACAATATTGCAGTAGGATACTAACAAAATAATTCTCAATAGAAAAGATGTTGCCATCTTGTACATAAATCCGGTGGGGAATGAGCAAGGTCAGCATAAAATGAAGCATGTTTTTCTTCCTGAATTAACTGGGAATTAATGCATTCATTTATAATGCCTCATTCGAATTAGCATTTGATTTATTTAATTTTATGATCCAATTAATTTCCACTGGAATAAAATTTTTATCGAGGAATCCTTGCCTCTTAGACAAGAACATTTTGGCCCTCATTACAACCCTGCTGTTCGGTGTTAAAGCAGCAGTAATAACGCCAACAGGCCGGCGGTAAAAAAAATGGGATTATGACCACTGTGGAAACTGCCAAAATATACAGCGACTTTAACACTCTGACCGCCACGGCGGTAGCAACCAACACAGCGTCAGTCACCGCCAACAGACAGGCAGAAGACATTATACCGCCCACCACATTACAACTGGCCTATCTGCCAGCTTTTCCGGGGCGGTACCAATGCCATCAAAAGCACTGCGGAAACAGTGTTTGGAAGGGAAACCACTCACCGCTTGACACTCAACGAAGAACCAGGACGCCATGGAGCCCGAGCTGCAGGTCCTGCCCATACTGGTCTGCCTCCTAATCTACCAGGAACACCAAAGACGGCGGCGATGAAGACGGTGAGTACCGCACCTAGTACACAGGGGAGGGGGGAGGAAAAAGAGAGTGACACACACATGCAACATGCAACACCCCCACCCTCAACCACAACACCATACACACAAACACATCCAACAACATTACAGATACACCCCGTAACCCCCTGAAAGAACGCAAGGACAAAAGGAATTGAGTCAAACCAGTGATATTTTAGAAATAGGAAGATATACTATAGAATTTGAAAAACAGTATTTACACAAATATAGAACATGTACAGAAGTCCGTACATTGTCCTTCACAAATGTTCGTGGGCCACTGGGCCAAAAATCATGGGCCAAGCCCACACTTGACTCCTGCCTCAATATGGAGAGTATACTGCAGGGACATCAGGTCGAAAACACACAGACACCTCAGAGGGATGGGGAAGAAGGGGGCACCTCAGCCGGAAGAGGGAAGAACGCCACTGCTCCTCGAGGTGGCTCCATGCCCCCAGCGATGTCCTGGGAAGTGCAAGGCCACAATCTCTCAAGTGTGTGGTTTGCCCACTGCTTGGACCTGGGGAGTGCAAAGCCGCAGTCTCACAAGTCTCTCAAGTGGGTGGTTTGCACACTGCTTGGTCCTGGGGAGTGCAAAGCCACAGTCTCTCAAGTGGGTAGTTTGCCCACTGCTTGGTCCTGGGGAGTGCAAAGCCACAGTCTCTCAAGTCTCTCAAGTGGGTGGTTTGCCCACTGCTTGGTCCTGGGGAGTGCAAAGCCACAGTCTTTCAAGTCCCTCAAATGGGTGGTTTGCCCACTGCTTGGTCCTGGGGAGTGTAAGGCTACAGTCTCTCAAGTGGATGGCTTCTCCACTGGTTCTGGAGGGACTTTGTGCCCAGTGTGCTTCATCCTGCCAAGGAGGGGGTGAGTGGATGCATATCTCCACTGGTTCTAGAGGGGGCTTTGTGCCCAGTCTGCTTCATCCTGCCAAGGAGGGGGTGAGTGGATGCATATCTCCACTGGTTTGGGAGGGCACTTTGTGCCCAGTCTGCTTAATCCTGTCAAGGAGGGGGTGAGTGGATGCATATCTCCACTGGTTCTAGAGGGGGCTTTGTGCCCAGTGTGCTTCATCCTGCCAAGGAGGGGGTGAATGGATGTATATCACCATTGGTTCTGGAGGGAGCTTGGTGCTCAGTGATGCAGTACTTGGGGTGTGCCAGTACACATTCCCTCACCTAGGTGTCTGAGGCACGAGATTTGCAGGGAACAGGTAGCATGATATTTCATGGAGGCAGGGCTAGACTCCATTCTGCGGTGGCTAAGGCTGCTAAGTAGTGGTAGTGCAGAAGCTGGTGGGGGTGCTGCCAGTGGTGGTGGTAGGCTCCAGCTCATCTCCTGCTGCCGCAAACGCGGTGCAGGTGGCGGTGTTTGCGGCAGTGATGCTGGCGGTGCTGCCCATGGTGCAGGTGCCGGTGCTGCCAGTGGTGGAGGGACACTCCAGCCCTTCTCCTGCAGCATTGGATGGCTGCCCACTGGGGACGCCGCTGCTGACAGTAGTGGTGGCAGCAGCGGTGCAGGTGGTAGTGCAGGAGGCGGTGCTTGTGGCGGGGCTGCTGGCGGTGCTGCATGCGGTGCAGGTGGTAGGGCTGGCGGTTCTGCTTCTGGGCACCAGGCCTTCACCTGCATCCTCCCTCGGCTGAAATGCCTTGCCTTTGATTTTCTTCCCCTTCCTCACCTTGGCAGATGCTGTTGTGCCCTTGGCTCTGTCAGCTGGAACTTTGGAGGAGGCCTTGCTGTGTGGGTCGTGCTCCTTGCCCTTGCTGCATGCTGGCCCCTTCTTCACCTTGGCAGGTGGCAGAATGGTTTGATCCTTTGCAGGGGTTGGTGGTACACTGGCTTTCCTGACGGGTGCCCCACTTGAGCCTCTGGGAGTTGCAGGTTCCACACTGGACGGTGACTCGGTGGCTGAGGTGCTGGTCTGGGATCTGGACACCCTGCCCGAGGGGAAGGACGGGGGAAAGAGGGGTAGGGAACAGGTCAAAGTTTGCCAGGAAAAGTTTTTTAGACACACTGGGGTGGGAAGATGAAGAGTGGAGGAAGAGGGAGTGGTTGTAGGAGGTGTATTTCTGCTGAGCTTGGTTGTAGGTACATGAGCTGGATGCTGTTGTGAGGTGGATGGCTGTTGGGTGGATGGGTGCTTGAGTTTGTGTGCTTTGGGAGGAGGGGTCACAGACACACCTGGAGTGGACACAGGGGACGTGTGCATGGTTGTGGGGGTGGTGACTGCCAGTGAGGGATGTGTTGTGATGAGCGTGCTGGTGATGGAGGTAGTGGATGAGGATTTAGAGCATGCAGGTGTGAGTGGAGACGATACTGGGAGGGAGGTGGACACTGTGGAGGCAGTGGATGTTGGTGTGTATGCATGGGTATGGTGCTGTTGTGAGTGCCTGTGAGATGAAGTGTGGTGCTTATGTTTGCCTGAACCACCTTTGTCTGTTGATTTGGGTGAATGCTGGTCTGAAGGTGTGCTTGGGATAGGCTGTGTTTGAGGGGATTGGGTCTGGGCAGAGGGGGGAGGACAGGAACAAGGGCTGCCATCAGTGCTGAGGCCAGAGCTTGAAATGCTCTCTGTTGGGCCACAACACCAGAGTGAATGCCCTCCAGGTATGCATTTGTTTGTTGCAAATGCCTCTCAACACCCTGGATGACATTCAGAATGGTTGAGGGATCTCAAAGGTCAATAACCTCCTCACTGAGGGCAGCAGGGCTGACTGGGGCAGAGCCTGAGGTGCCTGGGGCGAAGGAGATGCCCACCCTCCTGGGTGAGCGGGCACGGGAAACACGCTGAGGGGCTGCTGGGAGGGCAGTGCTAGTAGGTGGGGTGGTGGCTGTACCTGTTGTTGTGGTGAGCCAAGAGGTGTTCACCACCACCAGAGAGCTTCAATTGGAGGAGGAGTCGCTGTCTGTGGTCTCCCCTCCTGTCCCCGTCGTGGTACTCCCCTCACACTCCATCCCACTGGTGCCCTCACCCTCGGTGGATTAAGCCTCCAGGCCCATGTGGGATGCGGCTCCTTCCATCGCCGGTGCCTCTGCTCCTCCGCCAGATGATACTAATGCACACAAGGACAGGGTGACAAAACAAAAAGGGAGGGGGAGACAGAGGATACACTTGGTCAATACCAGCAACAACACTACCGTTGGCATACACAAGACACAGGTAGCAGCCCTATGCACTAGGCCATGCCCAACCATTTCCTAAGAAAGTCACCAGCCCATGGGGTTCAGTGCCTAACTCCATTAGCTGCACACCTGAAACCCCCTGGAACCTGCCCAGGAGTAGATGGCCGTCAACACTATTCAGGTAGGAGTGATTCTGAGCCTGCCCAACAAGAGACCTACCCTGTCATGTTCGCACTGGCCTAGGGGCACCCACAGCCCACATCCCCCACCCAGGTACCTCCTTACGCGTGCAAAGTCAGGAGTCAGATTCTGTACTCACCCCCTCGTGCCTGCTGTGATGCCTTCAAGCACCCATCCAACTCCGGATAGGCCACCGCAGGATGCGGAGCGTCAGGGGGGTCATGGTGCTACGGGCACCCCTTCCCACCTGGGCCTCCGTAGTCTTCTTTGCCCAGCAGCGCAGGTCCCCCCACCTTTGCGGCAGTAGGTGCTCCACTTGTGAAAGACCCCCAGGGACCGCACCTCCTTGGCAATGGCATGCCAAATACCCTTTTTCTGGTGGGCACTGACCAACAGGGAAAAGACAGCAGAAAAGGGAATTATTTACCGGTCTGGACCTTCATACTCATTGCCCACCAGATCCCACACATCCCTTGATGCACATACATTGACCACCTTACTTGCTGCACTCTGGCCAGAGCCCCTCTGCCTCTCCCCTACATGTGGCTTACACACACAGCAGTCCATACAATCCTGGCCCACGCATCATGCTCACAGTGTACTCACCTGTTTGTCTGGAGGACCGTAAAGTAACGTGTACTGGGTAGGACCCCATCCACCAGTTTCTCCAGCTCCTCCGCAGTGAAGGCAGGGGTCCTTTCCCCAGACACATAAGCCATTGTCGCTTCCAGACACAGGTCACAGCAGCACTTGCAGAGTAGGTCCTCTCCTGTTGAAGGTCAGGTAGCAAGTGAGTGATTAGATAGAAAATGGCGGTGACGTCCACAGCGGTGCGTACCATCACTGCCGGCGTACATCACCATTGGCTCCTGGAACCCATAGGGCCCAATGATAACCAATGCTAATTTGCCCGGTGGTCATCGACCGCCTACTGCAACGGCACACAACGCAAGCGTAATTACCTCATTTCAACTTGTGCCTCCTCACAGGTCAGGCAGCCGCCATTTCAGGGGGCACAAGGCATGGCACCTAACTGCATGACAGCAGACATTGGCACATCTACGGACTCTCGACTTCACATACTGTTTCTGCAAAGTCAACAATTCATCATTAGTGCAATATAAGTGTGAATTTGACCCTCTGCTCACCTTTCTCTTCCATAGGCTTCAACCGCTGAGGCAGAATAGGAGATGGCGGCATCCTCCGGTGTACAGACCCCTGGTGGACCTAGCGACAATGGAGGACAGACACATTATCATTACCTACAGACTTGATCGTGCCACAATCCAAGAACTGTGTACCCAATTAGAGCCAGACCTGATGTCTGCTATCCGCCCACAGGTATCCCACCTCTAGTGCAGGTCCTGTCAGTGCTCCATTTCCTGGCAAGTGGTTCCTTTCAAACAACGGTGGCCAGGGCATCAGGGATGTCTCAGCCAATGTTCTCCAACGTGTTGATTAGAGTGTTGTCTGCCCTGCTTAACCACATGCGCAGCTACATCGTGTTTCCCCAGGTGGAGGATTTGGCTACAGTGAAAGCTGACCTTTATGCCCTGGGACATATCCCCAACATCATTGGTGCCATTGATGGTACACATGTGGCATTTGTCCCCACTCCCAGAGAAATAAACAAGTTTACAGGAATAGAAAAAGCTATCACTCAATGAATGTCCAGATGGTGTGTTTGGCGGAACAGTACATCTCCCATGTGAATGCCAAATTTCCTGGCTCTGTGCATGACACCTATATCCTGAGGAATAGCAGCATCCCATATGTGATGGGCCAACTCCAGAGGCACTGGGTGTGGCTAATAGGTGAGCCAAAGGTTCCCACACAGTATGAGTCTCTCGATATTTGCAGGTGACTCTGGTTGCCCCAACCTCTCATGGCTACTGACCCCAGTGAGAAATGCCAGGACAAGGGCAGAGGAACGTTACAATGAGGCACATGGGCATACAAAGAGGATTATAGAAAGAACCTTCGGCCTCCTGAAGGCCAGGTTCCGGTGCCTCCATTTGATAGGTAGATCACTGTACTACTCACCCAAGAAGGTGTGCCAGATCATCGTTGCATGTTACATGTTGCACAACTTGGCCTTGAGACGGCAGGTGCCTTTTCTGCAGGTGGATGTGCCTGTGGACATTGAGGAAGAGGAGGCAGAGGAAGAACATGTTGACAACAGAACCAATATTATTCGGCAGTACTTCCAGTGACACACAGGTAAGACACTGTAACTTCACTTAACATTTCAGTTATCTGTTGGACTTTGTACAAGGCAGCCTGTTTCCCTGTGTCTATGGCCACTGACTGTACCCTTTGCCATCTCCCTTTTCAGATCTCTGTGCCCCATTCTGGCACCTGCTATGTGTACTGCTGCTCATCAGAGGTCATCCTAAAGTATATTTCACTGTACTTTTGAGTTGCAATGCTTTGATAATGTTGTACTAATACATATTTGAATCATTTGACAGACTCCAGATTTGTATTTGTTCCAAGGGTGTTTATTTAGGTGCTCATAAGTAGAGAGGGATGTGCAAGTGGCTGGGCTGTTGGTGGACGAAAGTTCAGGGTAGATTCCAGTCTCTTGGTATCACAGGTTCATTGTCCAATGGGGCATAAGAAGGGGATTAATGGCAGTTCAAGGTGGACAGGGTGACAGTGTGGGACACAAGGGTGACAATCAGGAGAGTCTTATTTCCTGGCAGGGGTCTTGGCAATGTTCTCTGTCTTCTGCCTGGATCGCAGGGACCGTTTGCGGGGTGGTTCTCCTTCTGCAGGAGGTGGGGTGCAGGTGGCCTGTTGGTCCTGTGGCGGGGCATCCTGTCCACTAGCGGCAGCAGAGGTGGAAGGCTGTTCCTCAGTTTGGCTAGTGTCAGGTGCCTGTTATTGTACCACTGCCTCCCTCATGGTCTTGCCCATGTCTGCCAGCATCCCTGCAATGGTGACCAGGATAGTGTATATTTTTGTTGGGTCCTCCCTGATCCCCAGGTACTGTCCCTCCTGTAGCCGCTGGGTCTCCTGCAGCTTGGACAGTATCTGGCCCATCGTCTCCTGGGAATGGTGATATGCCCCCAGGATGTTAGAGAGTGCCTCGTGGAGAGTGGGTTCCCTGGGCCTGTCCTCCCCCTGTCGCACAGCAGTCCTCCCAGCTTCCCTGTTGTCCTGGGCCTCTGTCCCATGAACCGCATGCCCACTGCCACTGACCCCAGGTCCCTGATCGTCCTGTGTTTGTGGGGTCCCTGTAGTGGTGGACACACTGCTAATTGACGTGTCCTGGGGACAGTGGCATGGGCCCGCCGGGTGGGTGCTGTGCTGGTGTTTTCTGAGGGGGGAGGCTCTGTGGTGGGTTGGGACTGTGGCAGGGGAACCGACTGTCCAGAGGTCCCGGATGGGCCAGGTTGGTCATCAAGATCCAGGTGTGCAGAGCTGCTGTCGTCACTGTGGGGGGACTGGATGTAGCTGGCACCTCCTCTGCAGTGAAGTTGAGTATGGGTCCTGTGGGGATGCAAATGCAGTGTTACTGTATCTGCGTGGGCCATATTGTGCATGGATGTGTTTCCCTCTATGATTGTGATTTTCCTGTCAGCTTGGCCTTGTGTGAGTGGTGATTTACTGGGCATGCTGAGGTGATGGGTGTCCAGGCAAGTCTGTGATGGGGGTCCATGCATTGGTGTTGCAGGCAGGGCTTGGTATTGGGATGGGTGGGTTGTGATGGTGGGGTATATGTGAGGTGATGGAGTGATGGTAGTGAGGGTAAGGGTGGGGGTATGTGATGGCATGCAGGTAGGATGGGGGATATAATAGTAAAGATATGACTTACCAGAGTCCAGTCCTCCTGCTACTCCTGCGAGGCCCTCAGGATGCATTATCACCAAGACATGCTCCTCCCATGTTGTTAGTTGTGAGGGAGGAGGTGGGGGTCCACCGCCAGTCCTCTGTACGGCTACCTGGTGTCTTGCTACTACAGAACACACCTTCCCCCGTAGGTCGTTCCAGCTCTTCCTGATGTCATCCCTTGTTCTGGGGTGCTGTCCCACGGTGTTGACCCTGTCCACTATTCTCCGCCATAGCTCCATCTTCCTAGCTATGGACGTCTGCTGCACCTGGGATCCGAAAAGCTGTGGCTCTACCCGGATGATTTCCTCCACCATTACCCTTAGCTCCTCCTCAGAAAACCTGGGGTGTCTTTGGGGTGCCATGGATGTGGTGCGAGTGATATGTGTGAGGATGTGTGGGGTGATGTGATGTGCGTGGATGGTGTATGGGTGATGGTGTTCTGTGCCTCTGATTGAGTGGGTGCTCCTGCCTTGTCTCTCTCTGTGTGCTAACGTTTCTTTCGCTGTAAGGGGTTGTGGGTAATGTGTGTGTGCGTTTTATAGTGGTGTGAGTGTGTGTGTATATGTGTCAGGTGTGTGTAGTTTGAATTGTCTAATGTGGTATACAGGGAGTGCAGAATTATTAGGCAAGTTGTATTTTTGAGGATTAATTTTATTATTGAACAACAACCATGTTCTCAATGAACCCAAAAAACTCATTAATATCAAAGCTGAATATTTTTGGAAGTAGTTTTTAGTTTGTTTTTAGTTTTAGCTATGTTAGGGGGATATCTGTGTGTGCAGGTGACTATTACTGTGCATAATTATTAGGCAACTTAACAAAAAAAAATATATACCCATTTCAATTATTTATTATTACCAGTGAAACCAATATAACATCTCAACATTCACAAATATACATTTCTGACATTCAAAAACAAAACAAAAACAAATCAGTGACCAATATAGCCACCTTTCTTTGCAAGGACACTCAAAAGCCTGCCATCCATGGATTCTGTCAGTGTTTTGATCTGTTCACCATCAACATTGCGTGCAGCAGCAACCACAGCCTCCCAGACACTGTTCAGAGAGGTGTACTGTTTTCCCTCCTTGTAAATCTCACATTTGATGATGGACCACAGGTTCTCAATGGGGTTCAGATCAGGTGAACAGGGAGGCCATGTCATTAGATTTCCTTCTTTTATACCCTTTCTTGCCAGCCACGCTGTGGAGTACTTGGACGCGTGTGATGGAGCATTGTCCTGCATGAGAATCATGTTTTTTCTTGAAGGATGCAGACTTCTTCCTGTACCACTGCTTGAAGAAGGTGTCTTCCAGGAACTGGCAGTAGGACTGGGAGTTGAGCTTGACTCCATCCTCAACCCGAAAAGGCCCCACAAGCTCATCTTTGATGATACCAGCCCAAACCAGTACTCCACCTCCACCTTGCTGGCGTCTGAGTCGGACTGGAGCTCTCTGCCCTTTACCAATCCAGCCACGGGCCCATCCATCTGGCCCATCAAGACTCACTCTCATTTCATCAGTCCATAAAACCTTAGAAAAATCAGTCTTGAGATATTTCTTGGCCCAGTCTTGACGTTTCAGCTTGTGTGTCTTGTTCAGTGGTGGTCGTCTTTCAGCCTTTCTTACCTTGGCCATGTCTCTGAGTATTGCACACCTTGTGCTTTTGGGCACTCCAGTGATGTTGCAGCTCTGAAATATGGCCAAACTGGTGGCAAGTGGCATCGTGGCAGCTGCACGCTTGACTTTTCTCAGTTCATGGGCAGTTATTTTGCGCCTTGGTTTTTCCACACGCTTCTTGCGACCCTGTTGACTATTTTGAATGAAACGCTTGATTGTTCGATGATCACGCTTCAGAAGCTTTGCAATTTTAAGAGTGCTGCATCCCTCTGCAAGATATCTCACTATTTTTGACTTTTCTGAGCCTGTCAAGTCCTTCTTTTGACCCATTTTGCCAAAGGAAAGGAAGTTGCCTAATAATTATGCACACCTGATATAGGGTGTTGATGTCATTAGACCACACCCCTTCTCATTACAGAGATGCACATCACCTAATATGCTTAATTGGTAGTAGGCTTTCGAGCCTATACAGCTTGGAGTAAGACAACATGCATAAAGAGGATGATGTGGTCAAAATACTCATTTGCCTAATAATTCTGCACTCCCTGTAGTTTTGTAAATGTGTGTGTATTTGGAGCGCAGTGGTGTGTACCACCAATGGTTTACCGCGGTTGAAAGACCGCCGCAGTGATTTTTGGGTTGTGATGCTGTGGGTGTATTCCTGTTGGCGTGACGGTCTGGGTTTTGCTATCACCATTTTATCACTGACCTTTGTTCTGGCGGACTTGTGTGGGTGTCTGTATAGTGGCGGATTTCCCCGTGTGGGTCATAATACCCGTAGCGGAATACCACCGTGGTCACGGTATCTTGTCGACCGTCAGCACGGTGGTAGGTGTCATTTACCGCCACGGTTGTGATGAGGGCCTTTATGTTCCTTTCAATTTGTGTTTTTTCAATACTTAGGGCCTGATTACAACTTTGGCGGAGGGGGTTAATCCGTCCCAAATGTGACGGATATCCCACCCACCATATTACGAGTTCCATAGGATATAATGGACTCGTAATACGGCGGGTGGGATATCCGCCACATTTGGGACAGATTAACCCCCTCCGCCAAAGTTGTAATCAGGTCCTTAGTGGTCAGTATCTGTAGAGTGAAGGTATGATCCGTGCTTCTGAGTCTGAGCATGAATCATTTTGAGCTCTTGTGCAAACCATTATTACTGAGAAGGAAATGTAATACTATTTATAAAACTGCAAGACACGTTTGACAACGGTACAGTTAGTACAGATCACTCTGTAGTTGGTGGTAGGGCATCCTCTTTATATACTGTGGTGAATAACATTTCTGAGCATGTCTAGAAAGTGTCCAGCTCGTAGCATGAGATTAAATAGTAGGGCTTTTTGGACAGACACAGGACAAAATTTCAGCATCTCATTCTAAACATTATTTTGGCACACAAGATTTCCTTGTTTTCAATCATTTTGGCTTTTTTAGCTCTTCTATTAATTCTTCCGTATTACTATGTCATCAACGTGACTCTGGCATTCTCAACAATACGATCTAAAACAGTGGTTCCCAAACTTTTGACTTCTGTGGACCATCACTGGAACACAGGGACCCCCACTGAATCATTATTGGAATCTGGGGACCGGACCCACTACTGAGTCATTACTGGAATACGGGGACCCAGGCCTAAGTGTAGTCGATGATTTAAACCGCAAGACAATACACAAAAATACAGAAATAATCATTCCATCAAACACATACACACATGATAACACATTTTATTTAATTTGCAAACAAATAAAATTAAAAAAATCTAAATGTTATTAGAAAGGTTAGAGCTTTACTAAAATCAATTGAAGCCTTACATCATCCATTATAATCTATTTGATGCATCTGCACTATTCCGACGAATCAGTCTGAGGATACTAATTTAATTTGTAGCCTTCAATTACAAATTCCTTGACATTTACAGTACATTTTAGAATTTTCAATTGTATATTTAGCCAATTTATTTATATACAGGTTATTAATCTGTTAATAATAGTTAATTTTCCAAGCAGTCATAGACCCCCGAAGAGGCTTTGTGGTTCCCCCATGGGTCCCCAGACCACAGGTTGGGAACCACTGGTCTATAAGATTTTAAGCAGGCATGTATTTTAATATGTTTTAAAAGTAGTTAATCTAAACTTTGATATCCTTCATAGCCAGCTCAGGGAGATATTTGATTTTACCAGTGACAGCAGTGATTTTGTCATTTGTGATGTCATTTGTAATAACACGTGTGAGGGCATTAGCAGGGTATTACTACCAAGCAATGGTTACATTACTTACCATAACTGATGAATGTTTTGTGTTTATTTTTACTGTCAATCATATCCATAGCCATGGCTTTTTCACTGAATGTCTGATTTTGATTTCTATAAACAATTATTAATCTTATGCGCAAAAGTAACTACAATACATCTTTAACAAAGTGTTTTCAGTGGATATCCTCTATTACTAATAAAAGACTGTTTATTTCATATCTCCAGTTATAGTTTTCTTGATAAGATTTAATACCATGATAGAAAAGAAGTTTAATAATTTGTCTCATATTATAGTCTATGTGGCTTCTATTTAGTCCTAGTCAGAAGTACTACCTCTACCTAGGCTTAAACATTGTCACCACTTTGCCTTTCACAGGTATGGCTAGTGGCAGAATTCCTCCTTAGTCGAAGATGCTTCAGAATGTGGCATGAAAATAGCAGCAGTGGCTGACATCAAAATGGTGGTGCAAGACAGGCATTCAGAAATCACTGCTCTGCTTTAGAGTCCTGCAGGATCGCTTGGTGGAACCGAGAGATGGCGTACTTTTGGGTATCTGCGTCCCTAGGACCTAGGATGTCCTTATGATTTCCCTCATCCCCACTAACACTGCCTTGTATGCACATAAGGGAGGGGAGGTTACCAGGGCTTTCAGGATAGCCAATCATGATAATTCATCAAAATAGTGTGCTATCTTCCAATGTGAAGTGTTCCAGGGAATGTTGGTATGTTGGTGTTCCAGGGGCTGTAGAATGTTGTGATTGAAAAGAAAGTCGATCAGCTGTGAGCAGGAGCCTTATGGTGTGGTGACTGAGGTGTACTTATATAGCCTTATAGTCCACCATATTGGTTATACCTGCCATTAAAGGGCCACTCCATTGTTAAAGCCCTTTAACAAGGGAGCGGGACTTTAATGCCGGTATAGCCCAGCTACGGAGGGCTATAAGGCTATTAGAACATTCCGTCACTAGAGGGCAGAATGTTCTAATAAATAAATCAAAGTCCTCATGAAGCCCGAAGGGCTTGAAATCCCCTTGGGCTTCGTGAGGACTTTACTCACAGAAAGAGCTGTAAATGAAAACATTGAAATGTTCGCGCTACTGACTTCTACAGCCCATTAGAAGCCCAGAGCACTCCATTCTTTTCAATGGAGCTCCCAACATTCCAAAATTCTATTTGTACTTAAATAAAGTAATTCTTCTTTTCAGCAGTGGAGATGTACTTCTTTACGTTGGAGACAACTGGCAGGCACCTTCTGGTACTTGGCCTATCACCTCAACTCCATCATTCAATCTGTGGCCCTGGCGGATCAACTTTAGCATTGGCACTTTGTGGTGGATTTCAAGAACTTTAACCATGCTACAGCTGCAGGGAAGCAACGCTGATTACTACCAAAACTGTTTTACTACTATTTTTAGATAACTCCTTACTGTCTGTGTAATAACCGTGATGGTTACTGCTCGTTATGTCTGCTGCTGTGCATCTCACTGAGCGCACGCACTGCCTGCCTGCCTCAGATCCTCATGCTGCTTCTCCATGCTTTTCCTCTCTCCTACCATTCAGAATGCTGCCCTTCTGAGGTGGTCCAGCTCAAAAAAATATTGTGTCTCATTTTCTGAATTAAAAATGAACAGAGAGCGACACCTTCTCTGAGATACTGTTGTGAAGCAGAGATAGAAATGCATAACGTGCATTTTGAATTGGGCAGGGTTTGCTTCACTGGCACTCATGAGCAGCGCCATTTTGAATTGGAAACTGTACATCATTAGAGGTATGTTTTTTAACCTCATTATTTTTGTTTGGACTGAAACAGAACTGCACAAGTAATTTTGATTTGGGCAACATTATCTACCTGATTTCTGAGGTAGTCCAGGTTGGATTTCAACTGAACGTCATTGTGAAATTTGTATTTAGTCTTCCCATTTTGGATTGGGCTCTGATACTCAGAGGTGTCTTTAGGATTCATGCTGTAAGTTTGTTGTGAACATACAGCTCTTCGTTGTTATTTTAAACAGCTTTTCTTTGCTATTTTTTACAGCTTGTCTTTGCTATTTTAATATCAAATTAACAAGGAAAGCTGTCATATCAACATTATGCCTCAAGAAACATCTTCATTTTTTTTTCCATAGTTTATTGTGGTTACCTTTTCCTTTACAGGTAGGTGTTGGGAATCATCTTTGATACCAGCAAGTATTTCTTAAAGCAAAAATGCAGCATGTGACTCCCCCTCCTATTGTTTTTGCGAACCCTGGTGCCCCTCAATTGAAATGGGGAAAGTGGAAAAAAAAAATTTGCTCACTATGTGCATGTTTGTCGCACATCTTTGAGTGCAGAGCATAAAATGTCTTTGTTGCTGCACTTTTTAAGACCCGAACGTCAGGAAGTTTTTGAAAATCTACCTGGATTATCAGTTGAAGAAGCACGTGAATTGAATGAGCATGAGATTTGCCTAAAGAAATTGGACTTACATTTCTTGCCAAAGGTGTCCACTGTTTTAAAAAGATATCACTTTGGTAAAAGCTTGTGAAGAGTTGGTGAAACAGTATAAGAATATGCCACTGCATTGAGAAAATTGGCATCTACGTGCAACTTTGGTGAGAATAGTGAAGAACGTTAAAGTGATCAATTTATGTTGGGTTGCAATTTAGAAAGTGTCAAAGAGCCCTCTTGGCAGAAGGGCAATCCCTAACTATCTGAGATCCTTAGAAATGCAACAACTAGTGAGTGTAGCCAGGCGTGTGTAGATGTGATTAAGAAAGGTGGTGTTAATAGTAGGAGTGAAGGTGAGATACAAGCAGTTCAACTCTATATAAAGAATGGAGAGCAACCCTTTCATCAGAAGACTGGGAAAGAATGCAAGAACTTGATATCCAATGTGAAGGATATAGTTATTTGGCTAACAACAGAGACTGGTGGTTGGAATGTTATCTGTAAATGTGTGGAAGAAAGGGGCATGTTTCTAAATGTTGTAGTAGCGATGCGTTAATAAGAAAATCGGGAGATAATATGTGAGGAAGTGTTGATTGTGAAGAAATAGAACTGCAGATAATGAAAGTAGGTGAAGGAGGGGCTTTGAGATGGTTCAAACAGAAGATGTGTCAGTACACATACGGTTCGATTCAGGAGCCAAAATAACATTGATTCCCAAAGATATGTCAGAAAAAGAAGTGAAAGGCAAAGTTACTCTTTATAAACCTGATATTCACTCTAAATAAGGGGGTGAACCTATCAAGTTGCAACAGGTACTTTTCTGGGTGCATTCATTCCAGAAGAAGGTACAGGGTAGGAAAGTTCTTTGTGTCAGTGAGGGTTGATTATCTTATCAGTTGGTTCCACCAAAGAGATTTAATGATCTACCGGGATCCAAATGAAAGCCCTGCTGTGAGGATGAAACAGAATGATAAAACCAGCCCGGCTGCTAATGAGCACCAGGAGAAACAAGTAGATGAGGTGGGTGTAGACAGACGGGCGTAGGAGAAGAAATTACTAGAGGTTTTTCAAGATGGGTTGGATTGGTTAAAAGGTTATGTAGACAAGATTAAGGGAAAAAGAGGGTCTGTACCTGTAGTAAGTAAAGGTAAGAGATGTACCCATAATGGTCAAGGACAAGATGCAGGAACAGTTAGAGAACTTGAAAGAGAATGGTATTATTGAGGAAGTAAAGGTTACAGAGTGGCTCGCTCCAGTTGTTATGTCAAGCAAAGCCAATGGTGAGACAAGGTTATGGCTGGAATTACATAAACTGAACAAATGCATTGTAGTTGCAAGCGCTCCTGGTCCTTAGTAAGTAAACCTACAAGGGGACGCGTATAGGCCGATGAACCTTTTGGATCGCATGGAGTATCCTAGCTATGTAGTAATCGATGAACAATCAATTATCAATGTAATCAATCAACAACTACTACGAGAATCATTAAGCATGAGACAATATATCAACATTTCATGAATAACCACAACTCAATTATACGTTTTAGCAATTTTTATTTCCCTAATAGTTACAATGTTAGGTCATCAGGTTAGATCAAACTTTCTTCAATCAACTCAAAATTAATTCATTAATGACCACCAATAACATATTCTAATCAGAACTTGAGAAAACATATGCTCGAATGCTTCAGCATAAGCCAACAAAGGAGAATATAACAGCATTAATAGCAGAGTTCAGCAATCAGTCCGTCAATCATTGTCACAGTCAGAGTCACCCAAAGGCCCCTTACTTAACCCAGATTAGCATTTAGCATGTGGGACTTCATGCGAAAACAATTTAGAAAAACTTGACTTTGGAAAACATCTAGCTAAGAAAAAAACTTTATAACAGTACAGTTGGTACCTAAAAAGAAAGGTATAAAAGTTAATCAGTCATATTGTCATAGCTACCTAACCATGAAATGGATCAGCAACAAAGTCAGTCTTCATCCCCTGGTCATCAATCGATCAGCAACGCATCAGGCTCTCAAGAGCATGAGCCCAATGACAGAATCTCGAACCGCGTCTCTAGACTTCATCAGCATTCACCCCTCGCATCTCCCACATCTGCCTAAATTCTGATGTTTTAGCCCCTTGTCATGACTTTTTATTAGTTTTTTTCTGTCCATCCCCCTCATTCCTAATTGGTCAATCAGTCCTCCATAGGTGACGTTACCCAATACTTTTTATTCTACATATTTATGAGTTCTAGTATTTCCTCTTTCTCAGTTAATGGATTGATCCACTGTACAATGTCCTCATCATCCAGCTCTCCAGGTATAGAAAATGTTGCATGTTCCTGTTCAGTCAGTGCCTCTATTGTTCAAGTCCTGGGAAAGTACATTCAGCCCACTCCACACATAATTGTATCAAATTGGCTTCATTATCTCCTGTCCTTCAGTACATTGCAGAAAATTCTAGCTAAGCACACAGTTCATGGTAGGTTCATAGGCACTAGCAACTTCTACAGCGTGCGTTTATTAATTCTGCTTCTGCATGAGGCCTGGCAAGTAGGCCACGACTTCGGCTAAGTTAACTTCTAGGATATAATGCAAAACATAGGTTAGACATCTCATTATCGCACATTACTACATCATTATTACACAGTTTCATTATTTCACGCATTTTTAGTTCTTTTAGTACAAATTCGTATAAGTGGCTGACATACCCTATGGGCACATTTTAAAACATGCACATTAATTTTCTCTACAATTAATTTCTCTATGAACTTTTGTAAATCATAACATATACGCATTTATTAATAATTTCAAATTAGCATATCTGCACCAACAGTCCCTCCTCTGATGACTAAATATGTCATCATACCTTTCTTTCCCCATCATTTCACACTGTATTTTGTCTCCTTCTCAAATCTTCCCTATAAATTCTTTCCCTGTTTTGTTCATCACTCCTCTGATTATTTTTAGATCTTTTCAGTTTTATCTTTTGACATAATTTACATGCACCCCATAATCCTAATATGCAAGCAATCACAATTAATATTTCTTGTATGATTTTTAATAATACCCCATTCCAAATTTGACTAAGCCAAATTTCCCACTGAAGCAAATACTTTTTAAAAATTTTCCCAAACACCTGGTTCCTTCAATTCCTTCAAATCCTTACTTGAGTTAGTCAGATTAGTGAATAAGTCTCTTATCTCCCTATCATTGTTTGGAATATACGAACAACACTGCCTAACATTAATCATCTTACAGACTCCACCGTCCTTCATAAAAAAGAATGTCTAAAGCAAGCCTATTTTTAAGCGTCATAGCTCTATCCGCGGCTAATTCAGTATCTATCAGGAGTATTGCCCCTGTAAAAGTTGTCAGCATGTTATTCACAGTAGGCAACTGTTGTATCTTGATTGAATTCAGAATGACTCCCACTGAAGGAATCACTGCACCAAAGATATCCCCCAAAATTGCAGAAGAGGTTTCCCTCCTCTGTCGCTCATGATATCATTCAGTCCATTTTGGAAACTTCTTTAAGTCATCTATCTAATAAATTTTAGGGAAAACTATCCCCAAGTAACATGTCCCATACCATCCTCTTAGAAGACGGTAATGAGCATTAAGTCCACAAACATAGTAGATTCCAGGAATAGCAGGGTGCTGACCATTCAGCAAAAACGTCCACTTACTCTGAAACAAAAACACATGCCTACATTCATTTGATCCCACAAATAAAGTGTCAGTACATGATTTTGGCCTATATATACGAAGCTTCCCTGCATGTAGTGCATCTAATGCTAATTTTCCTTGTGTTTTAATAGCAGTGTAAGCATCATCATTTTTATAAGTCCTTTTCTCTAAACCTTTTTCTAATTTTTCTTTTAATGCTTTTCTCCTATCATCAGTATGCCCTATTAAGCTCTTTTCTAAAGGTGTAAGTATATATAAAATCTTGTTAGTAGCAAACTACAGCTTATTCCATAGATTAAAAGAAGACTATGGTACGTAACCCCTTCTTCTACTGACGAAGGAATTTGCATACACACAAGACAATTCCTCGAGTCCATTGTTTCAACATACTCGCTCAGCAAGCGATAGAAAACGTTAGAAGAAAGCTCTACTTGTGCATTAGTATAGTCATGCAAGTACTTCTCATCTAACTTAAACTTTCTAAAGCTGTTAGTGTTGTAGTTCCAGGAGGAGAAGTAAAAGTAACTCTTTTCATATCATGAACAGACATTCCCACAATCATTATTATAAACAGGATTCCACATATAACTGCCAATCCCATACTCATGTATCTACAGCGCCTAGCAATTTTATCTTGATTATTTAGCTCAGCCATGATCTGTAAAAAATCAGAAAGCAGAAGTAACTCCTATATAAAATGCAGTAAAAATCAAAAATTCCTTCTCTCACAGTTCAGTTTCACATCCAGGAACCCTCTTCCTTTGTCAAAATCGATTAGCAGCTTGTCACATCTGGTTTTCAGTGTCAAATCAAGTTATCAATGTCTCTTCCAGTATTTTCAAAACAGTCTCTTTTAGGGTTTTTCAGAATAGCTCAACAATTCAGCTTCCTTGATCACCTTTAGGTTATATCAAAGTACTGACTCGGAACTTCTATATCAAATCAAAAGGACATAAACTTGTGTTGCCATTCATTGGTAGTTGCATACGCCCATTCAGGATCTGCGGACCATCGACTTGCTATTCTCTTTCTTTTCAGCTTCCGATCACCACTTAATTCTCCTTCACTCAATTCTTCTTTTCTCGTAGTATCCACCTCCTCCTCTATTGTTTAATTTATGACCAGTTCCTTTTTCTTCCCTATTTGTGATTCAGGCCAATTAACTTCTTTTCTTGTTCCTTCTATTAATATTCTTCTCAAGATTGGACTTTTCTCCTTCTCTCTTTCTATGGTGTTCTCTCTTGATGGACCTGCAGCGGGTTCTAGAGGAGTCAGATCACTTTGACTTTGATCCGTCTCAACTCTTTCACCCTCTTGGTCTAACACTTGCTCTGTCTGCTTTTCAGCACTGTTTGTTTCTGGGAGAACCTCTGCTGAGTTAGGCTCTCCTGCTGTATCTGTCAAGATAGGTTCATGTGCACCTTCCTGTAATTCTTCACCTTCGTCTCTTACAGGGGTTATAGAACCATCTTCCACGAGCTCTGGTTCAACTTCAGGCTCTATTGGCTCTTTTTCTGCCTCAGGTGCGGCGACCTGTTTCCCTGTTGTTGGTGCTCTCAACAACGCTTCTTCATGATCTGGTGGACATACCACTCTCTTTGTATGGCTTGCGCGTATCCAGTTTGGAATTCCTGCACACTTCACAGCTGTGGTAGTTGTGAACACCACCTGGTAAGGACCCCTCCAATGCGGTTCCAAACTTGCGAACATGCTTTCTGACAACAACCCAGTCACCAGCTCTCAGGTTGTGCCCTGGATTGTGGATGGGTGGTGGCCTGTACCTGCTGAGAGAAAAAGTGAACCACATCAGCCAGACCGTTGCAGTAGTCCAACCATATCATCTGTAATATTCACGAGTGCATTGGCTGTAACTGCTGGTAATCTCATTGCTCTGCCCATGAGGATTTCATGGGGCGACAGCCCTGTTTTCCTGTCAGGTGTGTTTCTCATTGACATCAACACCAAAGGCAATGCATCTGGCCATTTCAGATTCGTAGCTGCACACATCTTTGCAATTCTTGATTTCATGGTACCATTCATTTGTTCCACCATTCCTGATGCTTCAGGGCGGTAACTACAATGCAACTTTTGTTCGATGTTTAGTGCTGCACATAAGAGTTTAATCACCTCATTATTGAAGTGAGTTCCCCTATCTGATTCTAAAGAGATCGGAAACCCGAAACGTGGTATCAATTCCCTAAGTAACAACTTTGCTACTGTGAGACTGTCATTTCTTCTTCTAGGGTATGCTTCAATCCAGTGACTAAAAACACACACAATCACCAACACATATTTTAGACCTCCACACACAGGCACCTCTATGAAATCCAATTGCATTCTGCTGAATGGACCTCCTGCTCTTCCAATGTGACTCAAATTCACCACTGTCCCTTTTCCCACATTTAGTTGCTGACAAATTATACAGCGATGACATACTACCTCTGCTGCCTGCCTGAACTTATGTTTAAACCAGTCAATCTTAAACAATCTAACCATGGCATCCCTCCCAATATGTTCCTGTCCGTGATAGTAACAGGCCATTTGTGACAGTAAACTATTGGGCAGGACCATCTGTCCCTCCTCAGAAACCCAAATTTCATCTGGACGTTGGACACATTTTAACTTAACCCAGAGACGTTTCTCTTCCTTGTGAACATTATTCTGCAATGTTTTTAACTCTGCCAAAGTATTGATCACTTTCAATGCATAACTTGTACATGTACTCTCTTCTTCTGACATCAGTTCCCACTTGTCTTTGAACGCTATGCAATTCAATGCGCAAAACCTTGTCACTTGATCTGCACATCCATTTCCCAGTGAGATGTAATCCTGTACATTTTGATGTGCATTGCATTTTAAGATGGCAATTTCTTCAGGCAACTGTATTGCATACAACAACTCCTTTATCTTGTTGCCATTTCTTACTGGTGTATCAGTAGAGGACAGGAAACCTCTTTGCAGCCACAATTGACCAAAATCATGAACAATTCCAAATCCACATTGGCTGTCAGTATATATTGTGACTCTCAGTCTTGCAGAAACATGGTATGCTCTAGTAAGAGCTACCAATTCTGCCACTTGTGCAGAATATACACCTCGAAGCCAGGAAGCTTCTAATGTACCTGTGATTGTGCATACAGCATATCCTGCTTTCAATGTCCCTGTACCATCCCTGAGACATGAACCATCAACAAAGACAATTTGGTCATTTTCTTCCAATCGAGTATCTCTGATATCAGGCCTTGGTTTTATACACAGTTCAATTATCTCAAGACAATCATGCTCAATGTCTTCCTCCTTCTCAATTTCAACAGTATCACTAGGAAGTAATGTTGCCGGATGTAACACATGTTCCCAGAAACATTCTGACATCTCTCTGTGAAGTCGGAGGACTTCTCTGCAGTATCATTGTAATCCTCTTTCTGGAGATTCTCCTCGACCCCTTCTCAATCTGATGTCCAAAATATTTCACTGACTGAAATTTTAAAGGTGACACCTTATGTTCAAATTTTCCCAGATGATTCAACACGGCAATTGAGTCATACTTACACTTGTCCCTTGTCCTGGACGCAATCAGCAAGTCATCAATGTATTGCACTAGAGTCGATTGGTACAGTAGTTCCAATGACTCCAAATTATTTTTTAAGATCTGATTGAACAGAGACGGTGACTCCGTATACACTTGTGGAAGCCTGCACCAGCTGTAGACTCTGTCTAGGAATTTAAAACTAAAAAGAAACTGACTATCCTCATGAAGAGGCACAGAAAAGAAAGCTTGTGACAAGTCAACCACTGTGAACCACACAGCATCACAAAGAATCTGAAACATTATCACTGCTAGGTTCAGCATTACAGGACAACAATTGACCACCATGTTGTTCACTTTTCGCAAGTCCTGCACAATGAGCACTTTCCCACACAGCTTTATTAAGCCCATTATTGGTGAATTACATGGACTGCTCAACACTTCTTTCAAAACTCCTTGTTTCAGTAACTCTCCAAGTATCTGCGCCACTTTCATCAGAACATCTTTTGCCATGTTATACTGTGGAAGCTGAGGAAACACTACATTCGGCTTCAAAGTAATCTTAATTGGTTCCACTCCCTTGATCAAACCCACTCCTTTACCTGTCAGGTCCCAAACGTTCTCCTATACTGTTCCCTGCAAGTCTGCATGCAATTTTTTCACAGTAAACTTCGGGAAAAACTCAATCAATGGGTACTCTTCATTAACGTTTTCAGTCTCAGTTTCAGGTGCCTGTTCTTCCTCATCATCACTATAAGTCTTGACCTCTTTTCCTGAATTTGAACAACTAATTGAACATCTGGTCTTGCACAACAAATCCCTTCCCAATAGAGATACTGGACTTGAGTCACAGACGACAAACTTATGCAGTCCCTGGAAAATGCCAATCCCAACCTGTACTGGATCTGTGATCGGATTGGTCAATTGTCTGTTTGCTACCTCCACAACCTGAACTGTTCTGCCTGAAAGAGGTAAATTCGGAACTTATGCACTTCTCACTGTAGAGCGTGTAGCCCCTGTGTCCACTTAGAATGAGACTCTATGACCCATCACCTTTTCCTTAACGAAAGGTCCTCTCTGATCTACCTCTAAGGACGCTGCAAGCATACATGGCTCTTCATCCGAACTAATACTCATCCATTCATCGTTTATTTCATTCTCACTATGTAATGGGAATTGGTGCACTGTGTCATTACTTCTGTCTTGTCTCTGACCTGTGACCTGCAGAGTAAGCATCATCTGTTGCTGTTCCATCGGGGCTTGAGGTATCTGCATTTGCTGTCTAGGTACCATAGGAACCTGCTGCTGCCTTGGTTGTAACTGTGTCAGTTGTGCATGCGGCATTTGCACCTGCTGCATGGATTGAAAATTCTGCACTTGATTGTGCACATTCGGATTTAGTCCTCTCATTCTAGGGACTTTCACAGTTTAAAATGTATTGAAATCACCACCTTGCTGAACAACACCATCCTGCACCATCATCGGACACTCCCGCTTCCAGACACGTTTCCGCACAGACGACACGGTCAATCCATGTGGTCAATCCGGTGCCAATATTCTGCTTTTTGGAAGTATTGAATGGCGGTGGAGGTTTCAGAAAAGAGGCTGCTGTGTACTTCACACCTTTTTCTCCAGCCCTTGAGAGTATGTGTTTTTCAGGCAGTGCTCACTGTGCAGCTGAATCCGCGTCTTCTGGAAGTACCAGCTTTGTGTTTGAAAATGGGACACCAGACTGGCTCAATGGTGGTGTGGAGTGATGTTCATTTATGACAGTAAGTACATTTTGTCTTTCGTGCATGCCCAGGTCTTTGCTTTCATCTTTCTTTTTCATTTTAGTAATTTAATTGTGCTATTTCAAAAGCTTTCACTATTCCTATCCCACTTTGTGACTTTGATAACGGTATGCCATGTGTTTGAGTCGCCTCGCTCAAGGCAAGATTCAGAGTGCGGTGGACACCACTTGTACAAATTGGCCTCTCCATTTTGGCCATTGTGTCTGATTCTGTAGTTGTGAATGACTGGAATTTTTTTAACTACCATTGTAAGTATGGGCTGAAATTAAAAATATGCTAAGTGCTTCTTTCTACAAAGCAGAGACTGCTTGAAGGAGCCATGCATGGCCTCAGGTGACGTTGAAGGTATATTTCTAAAATTAGAAAGTGGTCTATCACAATTCAGATACTCTTTTTGCTTGTTCTGGATGTAAAACAAATTGAAGCTGGTGCATCTACTTTATGGTCTGCACTATTTCATTCACATCATGCATGAAAGGAAGTGTTGGCAATAGCATTTGGTTTCACTTTTGTATTGTCTGTAGAGAATATGTTTTTATCAAGCCTCACTATCATCAAGGCAGGAATGGCAGTAGCAGCAGCAGTGCAACACCGCACAAAGAGTGGAACAGGTGGCCAGGACTGGGCAAAATGTTTCCATCATTCTGTAAGCAGATCATGATGTGACTGTGTTCCTGCCTGCCACATGTGATAAAAAATACAGTCAACTCCACCAAAACAGAGATATAATGTGAACAGTGTTATTCTTTATTCTAGTACTTGTCACAACTACACAGAAGATATGTGCTAATCATTCTAAAATTGGATGGCAGGAAGACCTTTGCAAGTAAATACTTTGCTATTGCCTTCGTGCCTTAGATGAATGGATGACAATTGACTACCTAAATCTCAACACTGCAAGGAGAGAGATCATGGTCTGTACACTACGGTACAAACACCAGCCTACTTTATTAGGTTTTTCGAGAACATCTGTAAAGGTTAGATATTGGTGAGGCACTGACTCCAACATGGCAATACAAGGGGTGATTATCAGTGATCTGAACTAAAGACCAAAAACCATTAGCATTATAACAACGTAGATGACAAAAAGAGGAAGACAGAGATAAGGTCCTATTTTCCAGTTAGTACATGGTCTCAAACCATGAAGTCCCAGAATTACAACATGACTAGGAGACACTATCAAACCAGAGGCCAGAGTCTCCTTATGGTTATCCAAAGAGAGTTGAAAGGGATTTGTTATCACTTTTTTCAGACCTGAGGGAATCAGGGAGATATCCATGGTATGAACCTTTTAAGAAATATTCCTTGGTTTGATGAGTATCAATAGTTTCTGAGGCAAAGTTAAATCCATTTATATTACAGTAGTTTCGCAGTCCAAAGAGACAGACACAGAAATTGCTGGTCCGAATCTGTATGCAGTTGCATGGGTAACAGGAACATATAAGAGCGGGAGCATCCAGATCTTTGGTACTAACCGATATAAGGAAGTTGACTATTACCTGTCCCTTTCTCCCTTGTAAAGGATAGAATTGCACATTTTACAAATTCCTTATTGGCCTTAGTGAAGAGTCTCAAACAAAATAACCAGAATTTGCACAGTAGTGACAGAGAACCATTTTTTTTAGCAGCGTTCTTTTTCTTCATCTGAAAGGGGACTATGAACTGAACTAATTTACATTGGCTTCTCTTGAGATGAGGAACCAGGAGTAACGTTTTCTGCTTTTTTCCTTTTTTTTAAATCCCACACTTGGCAGTTTTATTTTTTATCTCTCAGCATTCTTTTCTGACAGCCAGTGTTCTATCATTAGGACCTGTTCAGCAAACTCAATTAAGGCTTGAGGCCAAAGAGCTCTCATCAGTTCATCTTTCAGTTTGTCCTTCAGGCCTCTACAAAAAAAGAGTAATTTCAGTTTTTTTTGCCCAAGCTGGTTCTGCGGTCAGTTGTTGAAAGATAGTGACATAGGACACGATATTAGTAGACCACTGTTGGATGTCACGCAGCTTTTCCTCTGCTGAAATTGTTCTGCCAGAATGTACAAATATGTTCTTGAATTTGTTCAGGACCATGAGTAATTGTTGAAACAGGGATTCCCTGAGGCTATCAATGGAGTAATCCTAGAGGGAGCAGCACCTGACAATCAGCCAATCAGATAGCTAGCCTTGGACCGATCCAAAAAACATTCACTCTGAAATGAAATGTACTGAGAGGGCATGCTTTCTTACTCCCCCCAGAGAGTATTGGGAACCTCAATCATTATTTTTCTATTTTAATTCAGTAAGACAAATGAAGTCCTGGAAATCCACTGGGCCCAAAAGGCAAGATCTTGGGGGATATTGAGATTAAAAGGAACTGCAGTTAACAAGTTATCATCTTAAACATTAAGGCATTTGTAGGGGTCACTAATGAGACTTAGATTGTGTTTTTAAATGTTTATCTTTTAGTAACTAAGGGCCTAAATTAGGGTTTGGTGGAGGGGTTACTCCATCACAACGGGGACAGATATCCCGTCTGCCAAAATATACACCCTTTACATCCTATTAGATTTATATTTTGGCAGACGGGATCTCTGTCACCATTGTGACAGAATAAACACTCCGCTAAACTCTCAATCAGGCCTTAAATTCTTTATTAGCAGGTCAGTAGAAATTCAATATCATTACAGAACAAAGCATGACGCATCTTTCACAAAGTTTATCCCTACTCTGGGCATCAGCAGAACCCAAAAAGAGCTCTAATCTCCAGAGGTAAAAGTATTAAAGCTGTAACAGAACTTCCTGTAAAGAGAGGTTCAAGAAACTCAGGAAAGTCTCAGAACAGGATGAATTCAGAGCCAATAATACTTCTCAGAATAAATCTGAGATGCATCAGCAAAGAGTCTGTGTCAGAATGTACCTGTGTTGAAGTGCTCTCAAGAAAGTTTGTGAAAGGGACTCTCAAGTAATCTAGGAAAATCACACTCAAGGGAGAAGAGTAGTCTTGCTCTAGTCTGGGAACACCCATTAATACAACAAAAAGTAACAAAAATATTCAACATTCTGCAAGTTTCGTTGTGATATCTACTTGTCTCGACCAATTGAAAATTATGTCTTCATGGAAACAAGACAGCTTCCATTGCTATAGTAATCTTTAACAAAGAACGTCCTAGCCATGAGAAACAATGTACTATAACTGGCAACATAACTATAATTAAGTATGTTCTCCCAGCACTTCTTCTCTATAAGACAAAACAAGCCAAGGTAAATAGAGCACATAACTCCATGAGATCAACATCGTTCTCACATGGTGTCTCCTAATGATAAAACCTATTCATAAAGAAACAACTTTTGAATATTTATTTAACATTTCAATACAATATCATATTTTACAAAGGTCAAATGGCTAACAAAAGCTATGCCCTAACATTTTCTCCATTTAATCTATTGTTTCAATAAACACCTTTGTGTTATACAAAGATATACACCTATGACCATAACACAGCTAAAAGCTACCAAAAGGGAAAATGAAGAGAAAAAAATGTATTTGTCAGCGGTCTAACTAAATGCATGTCTCTGTGAAAGCATTGTGCAAAAGCCTCGTTTAAATACAGCATTTGGTTGCGGCCTAAAAAAGCTATCATACAGGTTAATTATGTTAAGTTTTAAATTAGTAAAAATGCTTCAGCAACATCCCAGTCTGACTGGTTGTAGCCATCACAAATTCTTCATTCATGGGGGAATTTAGAGCTCACTCTCGTCTTCAGTTGAGTCTTTTCTCTTTCTTTTCAAATTCTCCTTTTCTTTTAGTCTATTACATTCTTTATTAATATGATCTCTAAATATTTCTTCATCCTCTTATTCATTTCTCTATTTTTCAACAATCTCTTTTGAGCATTATAAACTACTAATGTAGACAGGAAACAAACTACTACTATTAAGACAGGCACTAATATAGCCTGGAGTATTCCTCCCCTGCTAATTTAATCCAGTTGCCTATTGCAGAAACTCCTTTAGTTAAACTTAGCTTTTCACTATGTTAGAGGTTTCTAAAGGTTCTTAGTCAAGCCTTAGATCAGCAATATTCTTGGCATTTTCTACAATGATCTTTCTCCCATCAATTCTCTATCTTAAGTATCTTGCACACTCAGCACTCTTCTGAGAGCAGACTATCTAAAGCATATCTATTTTGCAAAATCATTGATCTAATTGCTACTGGCTCTGTGTTTTCAACTAATAAAGCTCCAGCTGTACTTGTTGCCAGCTTGTTCATTTCTTTTGAAAGCTTTCAATCTTTTCATCATTTAGTATTACTCCTACTGCTGGTATAATATCTCCAAATATATCTCCCACCAATTGTGTTTCCTCACTTACACTGCATGATTATCTGTGTGTAAGCATTAGTTTCAGTGCATCAAATTCACTCCTAGTCAGGAGGCAATCTAAAGTAAGCATTCTCACCGCAAACAACTCTGAATCCAGGTATAGTTGGATCATCTTCTTGCAAAATTTGCCACATTCCTCCTGATAATTCAAAAACATGTTTAACGATTATTGCTCCCTGCAGCTCTTTTTCTACCTTGAATTTGTCTTTTAAACACACACACCTTTCCCTTGTGTCTCTTTTCTGATTTTAGTCTAGAAATAGACATTTTCTTTCTATACATTCTTCTAAACATCTTCAGTTTTGTTACCAGTATGTCCAAAATGTGTTCTTCTTTCCACTAACATCATAACAAAGGTCTTATCTAATGGGTTCATTAAGCAAGTTAGATTATTTTCATAAGCCTCAATGGTATCTTTAGGAAGGAAAGGTCTGAAATAATACAAAGCTGCCTCCATTTCCTTTGCCTGTGTGTATAAATTCATAGTTTTCATCAATGGTACTTTTGAAACAATCATGTCAAAGTGAGAGTAATAATATTCAACATTGTGTTGCCTACAATGTAAATTTAGTAAGATACTGCATGATGTAGCATCAGAAAGAAGAATGTGATGATATGCCACCCTTCAGCCAATGAGGGTAAGTGTGCACAGACATAATAGTCCTTTACATAAATAACTTGTGTATACTCTTGAACTAGTCTAGAATAATTATTTGTAGAATAATCTTCTTTCATGTAATCTACAAATGAGGCTTTGAACTCATCTTCATCTAAGTCTGATTTAGATGTCATATAAATTAATGAAAATATAGTTTTCTCTGTCTATGGTGTAAAATATATCAGTAATATTATTGCTACAGCTAATAAAACTATCAATAAAAATATAAAACCTAGAATAACCTTGCATCTACCTATGGTTACAATACACGTTTGTCTACAGTCAGATTTTTCAAAGGTGATGAGCATAACAACAAAGTCAATGTCTTGATGTTAATATGCAAAACAATTCTTGACTATCTTCTTCTCATTTTTGCGATTCAAATTTGTTTTCCTGCAACTTTATTTACAGTAATCTTCGTATAGTCTTCCTTAACCCTACTCCATGTTCTTTTAAAATGTTATCCCTACTCTTCTGCTCCTACCTCGGGCCTAGGTATGCCTCTTAATTCTTTTGATCAAATCTCAGTCTATTAGCACAGTTCATTTAATGTGTTTGTTATTAACTTATTTCAAATATGATCAGGACAACCTCAGGGTGGCTCAGGTAGTTCTTTATTTCAGTCAAGCAAATCTGATATTGGAATGCTTAACACTTGGCTCACGTAGTAGGTCCATTCAGGTGCTGAATATCTTCGTTAATGTATTCTGACTGTTCTGGAACCTCTGTGTGCTTGTTGGTCCCCTTCTGTGTCAGTTATACCACTTGACTCTGTTTCCTTGTCAATTTCCAGTAGCATGGATCCAACTAACAAACTTGATTTCAGTTCCTTTCGACTGTAGGCTTTTGGTCACTAAGCATTGTGGGGGTCACTTTTTCGTCTTAATTCAGTAATTGTTCCTTCTCCTGGATCTTCCTATTGCTCTGAAGGTGGCTCAACTGTCACTTCAGCTTGAGTTCTTGCTTCTCCACTTTCTACACCAAGAGCTCCAATGCCACTCTGTGAGACATCTGACAATTGGATTTCTTCAACTGTCTGCAGTTCTTCACCCCTTTCTCTTCTCGGTGTCCTACACCATGAACTTATGTAACTTGTGCAACTTGCGGTGGTACACTCACCAGTGTTCTCGGTTCTGGTTCATTGAACACTATTTCTACATATGGATCTCAGGTGCACCAAGTTTGGCACTCCAGCACATTTGACAGCAGTGCTCATAATTAAGGTTACTCGGTAGGGGCCTTTCCACCCTGGCTCCAGATAGCACTTTCTCATGCACTTCTTGATGAGTGCCCAGTCCCCTGGGTTTAAGTCGTTGCACTGCTCTTGATCATGGTTCACAGTAACAGCTTCAATCTGTCAAGAGACGGAATGCACCACCTCAGCCAATCACTTGCAGTAATCATGTCATCTGTTATTTTCACAAGTGCATTTGCAGGTAGAGCAAATAGTCTCATTGCTCTCCCCATGAGATTCTTATGTGGGGATAGAACTGTCTTACCGTCAGGTGTACTTTGGAGACTCCTCAGCACCTAAGGTAAGGCATCAAGCCATTTCAGTGAAGTAGACGCACAAACTTCACAAACCAGAACTTAGTTGAACCGTTGATCGGCTCTACAATGCTAAAAGCTTCAGGCCAATAACTTGAGTGTAGCTTCTGCTCTACTTGTAATGCTGCACACAACATCTTAATGATCTCACTGTTAACGTGAGTTCCTCGATCTGACTTCAGTAATCATTCCGTACCTGGGTACAAGTTCCCTTGAGGGCAGTTTCGCTACAGTGAGACTATCATTTCTCCTTGTTGGTTAGGCTTCTACCCATCTAGGGAAAAGGCACACTATAATTAGGACATATCTCAGTCCATTACAAACAGGTATCTCATTAAAATCCATCTGCAATCTGTTGAAGGAACCACCTTACTACATGTCAGAGTCACCAGATCCTCAGGGTCTGTGGACGTTCCCAAAACGTCCACCACTGAACAGCTCCAAGACTCTTATAGATAAATCACAGAGGCTGAGAGAGTTCAAGAGGGGAAGAGGGGATTAGGAAGGGAACAGCTGGGACGGAGGCCTGTAGTAAGGAAAAGGTTAGAACACACAATATGAAAATTATATCTCCTGAAATCAATACTAGACTATGATTCTAAGCCTAGTCATTCTGAAAACATGAACAATCTAAGAATTAAGTTTAAAATGACTAAGTTTCAAGATGGCCGGATACCTGTAAGGGAATCAAGATGAATTAAATGAAAACTTTCTTATTCAAGTACTTTCCTTTACATGAGAATCAGAAAAAACATTCTGACTAAATTTGAAACCAGTCATATAAATCCTGTTTTGAGAATGTATACTAGGACCATACAATATTGCATCTAGAAACTCTGGCCTTCTGTGTACTCTTAAAATGTTTCAACACAAATTGCGCATATTGCAGATATATATACAGTATATATATATATATATATATATATATAGAGTAAACACCATAAAAGGATTGTACACCATGAATGGCACAATATGGATTCAGGAAACAAATCACATAACTTGTCAACTCGAATATTACATAAAAAATATCTTAGAATAGAGGCATACAATAAACAACATGAAATAAACTCGAGGAGAGAATCGTGCGTCTTGCTGATTCGAGTGTCACCATGCAAAATACCAAGAAATGGTAGCACGCAATGAATATCAAATTCAAATCATCATAAATCGAATTGCGCGTCTTGCCGATTTGTAAAACACAATGTAAATGTCAAGAAATAACAGTTCACAATAAATAACAAGATCAAAGTACAATGAAACAAATTGCGCTTCTTTTGCCGATTCCTAAGCCACCATGTAAATGTCAAGAAATGGTAGCGCGCAATGAACAACAAAGTTAAATCCTCATGAAACAAATTGCGCATCTTACCAAATCGTAATACATCATGTAAATGTCAAGAAATAGTAGCGCGCAATGGACAACAATGTTTAAACACCATAAAACGAATTGCGCGTCTTGCCTATTCTTAAGCCACCATGTAAATGTCAAGAAATGGTAGCACGCAATGAATAACAAGGTCAAACCTTTATGAAACAAATTGCGCGTCTTGCCTATTTGTAAACTACCATATAAATGTCAAGAAATGGTAGCGCGCAAGTAATCTGCTACTCTTTTAAGAATTAAACCAAGAATATTAAAATTCTCAATAACGGTGTTGGGACAGTCCAACCACCGTCTGACCATCTGGAACAATGATCACCAATGAAGGATGAAGGGCAGAAGACTGGAAGATCCAAATATGCCGCCGGGACAGGAGCTCAGGAAGAAGCTGCTGCTCTGCACCGGGACCTCTGAATAGTGAGCACTGGGAGTTAGGCTGGCTCTCTTTTATAGAGTCTTGGCCCAGCCCCTAACCACGCCCAGGCATGTTGCAGGGAAAGTCTCTGGAAGGCCCTGGAAAGGGGCCACACCCTAACACACTCTGAAAACCTGCAGCAATACATTGCAAAGAAACAGTATTTGTAAGCATATTAAAAATAAGTTTTCAGGATTGAACTCTGCAATGCAAAAGGTTAAACCACAACATATCAGCACAATGCATAAATTACGTTGTTTTGAGAGTGCTGGGTTTTTGCATTTTTGTCACCAATAGAGTGCGTACTGCTCTGGTGTTGACACTACATGACTCCATGTGACTGGTGTTCATTTTCCTACATTCATCTGTTGACATTTTACACAACGGTGACATAATTCTTCTGCTTGAACTATAAATCTGGGACTAAATCAGTTTTGTCTAAATTACCTGACCATGGCATCCTTGCCTAAATGTGTGGGTCCATGAAAATGTTGTGTCATAGGAGATGGCAGACTATTGGGCCATGCTGGTCTTCCATATGCTGAAATTCAATTGTCATTCACATCCTTTTAATGTCCTGCTCTGTTCCAGCCCTCTTGTTCTGCTTCAGTAACATTTTGTTGCAAAGCCTTCAATTCTTCCAACATGTCAGCTATAGACATCAACATTGAAAAGACAGTGTCCTCTTGAGATTCATCAATGAATGTTCTATTAAATCTACAAGCCACAATTGCACAATTGCATGCCAATTCGTCAGGCACATCTATAACCAACTGTGAAATATTGTCGCTCCTGTGCGCTTCACATTTTACAACAGTAATTTCAGTCTGGAGCTGTAGAGCCTCCAACAATTTTCTCACATCTTCCCAATTCCTAATAGGGGATCCTAACGAGGTCATGAAACCTCTTTGTGACCATAACTATCAAAAATCATGGACCACAACAAAGTCATATTGACTATCTGTAAAAACAGTCTCTTTCATTTTGGCTGTTAAGCTGAAAGCTCTAGTAAGAGCAATTGGCTCTGCAACTTGTGCTGAGGAAACTCCTTGAAGCCATGCAGCCTCTGCAATCATTTGTAGTGTGCAAACAGCATACGCCACTCTCAGGGAAACATAATTTGTTCTTAAGCATGAGCCATCTACATAAAGGACATAATCAGACCTTATCAATAGCCCATCTTTTATATCAGATTGTGGCTTGGTGCATAGATCTGTGACATCAAGACAGTCATGTTTAAATGTATCTGCTGTTTCACTTTCTGGTAATGGTTTTAATCCACCAGGGCAGTGCTGCTTGCAGCGCTGCCCAAGGGATTACGAGTCCCCCTACCGCCAGCCTTTTCCTGGTGGTTTGAACCACCAGGAAAAGGCTGGCGGTACGGGGAGTCGCGGGGCCCCTGGGCGCCCCTGTACTGCCCATGCCACTGGCATGAGCAGTGCAGGGGCCCCCTGACAGGGCCCTGTGCAGCCTTTCACTGTTTGCTATGCAGACAGTGAAAAGCGCGACGGGTGCAACTGCACCCGTCGCACGGCCGCAACACCGCCGGCTCCATTTGGAGCCGGCTCCTGTGTTGCAGCCGAGATCCCCGCTGGGGCGGCGGGGATCTCCTAATGGCCGCAGCGGCAGTGCGGCTGCATTGGTGGCCGCCCGGCGGTCCGATCTCAAGGTCGTAATGAGGGCCTTAATTTTGCATTGGCACCTGCATTTGCTGCACAGGCACATTTTTAACTTGCATCTGGTTTCCTCCCTGCATCTGATTATTGTTTATTCTCTCTAGATTGAGCCTACACTCGTACTTCCAATGGCCCACTTTGTTACAAAGATGACAAGGAGTCATTTTCTTCAACATTGCAACATGAACACCTCTACTCAGATCAATCAGAACTCCTCAACCTCTACTCTGAGAAACAACCATGCCTCTTTCAACACTTTGCATGCCATTTTGAGAACCGACACCTTGTACTACAACACCATTAGCTGCAAACGACTGATTCTGAAAACCTCTCAGTGCCAACTTTGTCTGAGACAGCATGAATTTCTCTTTAAGCTTTCTATGCTTCATTTCCTTTTCATCACTGCAATACTTAGCAAACTTCAGGATCTCACCAAATGACTTTCTTTGCCAACAAATCCCTTTCTGCTTTATATGCTGACTGATTCTGGGTCTCAAATCAAGAACAAACTGTGAGATGAAAAACCCTATATAATTCATCTCAAGCTGCGTTTGACCTGTACGCTGCTGAAATGCCTTCAACAACCTTTCATAATATTCATGCACATATTCCTTCACCGCTTGCTGGATCCTGTTGAGTCTAACATGATCTAAATCTTAGGAGGAACTCTGCCTTTCAAGAAAATAATCACATCATTGTATTTCTCCATTACAGTTGGTGATGGTGCACCAGTGAGAAAATCGCTTGGCTGTTCTGTATCTGGCCAATGAACAGTAATTTTACACTCAGACCACAGATCGTTGGGACCACAATGTCTGTTAAAAAATGTATTCAAATCAATCCAAAACACTTTTGAAATCTTCACAAACCTTTTGACTTGTGTGTACCACTGCACAGGATTTTCTCTCAATTTAGGAAAATTATTCGGAGATGATGCAAGGTCTCCCCTACTCCAAAGCACATGAACATACCCTTCATCTGGTATTTCTGTCAGTAGAAAGGCTAAAGCTTCTTCCCCATCCATGTTATCTGAAGGAGGCTTTCGTTTTACTTCTGCCACCTCTGTCAGTTTCTTTTTCTTTTCATATTTTTTTGATCATTTACTTTCTAATTTTTCAAAATCACCCCTTCTGCACACACATTTCACCAGTTCAATAAAGTGCAATTGCATTCCTTAAGAACGCATCATTTCAACTGATTCGTCATTCGTCATCTATCTGTGGTCTAAAACCTTTCTGTAATGGGATGCTTCTAGGAATATTAATACCATGTTTGTCTGCCAACTCAGTCAGTCTATCATGTATAGTTACAGCTCGTCTGGTAATCTATTTGCACAAATATATTAATTATTTTTCTTGATACTGTTTCACATGATCCAAACTTTAATTTCAATTTTAAAATATTCAGGGGTTTCTCCCTTTTTGCACCTCGACTGGTACCTGGATTCTCTGCTCTCTAACTAAATCTTTGCTTCTCTCCTGGCAATTCCCTTGAGTTCCAGTGGTACAATTCCCCCTTCAATCAAAGTTGTCACACACAGCATTGGTTGTGTTATAAAGACAATTCCCCCATTCTTCCCCAAGTGTCTGAATAGTTTGTGGTAGTGTCCACAGAGCAATCTGAGAGTTTGGTGAAGTCAGAATAAATCCCGCCACTGTTGTTCCCTCAGTGGTTCCTGGAGTTACTGCATTTGGAACAAAAGAAGTTCTCACCTTTACTGGCTGTGCCATTACAACCATAGTAACAGGTGCTGGTACAGTCACAATGGAAGCAGTCACATTAGCAGCCATTACTGCTTGCACAGTTTTAACTTGAACAGGCATATTATTTTGTATAACAGATTGTGCAGCAAGCTGTGTTATAACAGGCTGAGCTATGGCACGCTGAACCACAGTTGGTTGAGCTACAACAGGCTGTGTTGTTGGTAATGGTCTCTCAATTTGAAATGCATTTGTATCGACAGAAGCAATAGCTACTGTTACAGAACCAGCTGATGTCCCATCAGTACTTGTCCCAGCTACATCTGTTCCAGGACCCACATAAGGTGGTGGACGCACAGCCAATAATTTGTCTAAAACATCATCTCTATCAGTATGAGTATCTGATTTTGTTTCATCTTTTGTTTCTTTTCCCCTTTGACCTTTTTCTTTTTAGTTCTTTCTGGTTTTTCTGACAGCTCTTTTTCTCATTTGTAATTGCTGGGTATAACATAGCTCATTCTACTACATTATTTCTCCTTCTTTGTTGTTGATGATCCCAAATTGTTTCTGTATAATTTCTCATTGCCCTTTTGGTTCATCTCTGGGTCATTTCTCTGTTACGAGTCCTCTTTTCCCATGTACTAAGGGCCTGATTTATACTTTTTTAGTGCCGCATTTGCATCATTTTCGATGCAAAAATGGCACAAATTACAAAATATAACTGAATTTTGTAGGTTTGCGCTGCTTTTGCGTCAAAAATGACACAAATGCAGCGCTAAAAAAGTTTAAATCAGGCCCTTAGTGCTTTAAATTGTGTTGGTCTAGGAGGAGAATTCATTTCACAACGTTTTTTACGTAATCTAGCAATAATTCTCCAATTTAATGTTCCCCATCTAGGAAAACTCAATGGACCTTCCTTCTCAGTGATCTTGTACCATTGAACAAGGTGTACACATGTGCGTAACCCTTCCTCAAGCATCACCTTATAACCCTCAGGTGGTGCCTCTTCACCCTCGCATACAGCAACAGTCACATCGCGTCTCATTAAGCTTCTAATAGGTTTGAAAGATGTCATTATTTCAGATTCAATTTAACAAATTATAACAAAATGAAATATAACCCTTCAAGGTTTTGATTTAGTTCTGTAATGTCAAACTTCAGTAAGCATGTCTTCCTATCCCAGGCTCTGTAAACCAACCAACCAATCACTGCACAGCTCTTTACACCGTTCAACTAATCTCAGCGTGACGTTTCACACCAACCGACCAACACCAGAGTGGCCTAATTTGATGCAACAACCTGCTCCTCACAGAGGCTTACCCTCCTTTAAAATGTCTTCATATTCACACAAAACTTCAATTCTAATATCTAAGCAACATAGAATAACAGTCTTTGTCCGAATTATCTATTGCAAAGGAAAGATCAATTCAACACGCAGAATGTGGAGGTTTTTACACCTTCCAACTTTTTGATTCAAAAAGAGTTTTGACACGCGATGAAGTCTTGACAAGCGGGAAATCACCTAATCAATGCAGTGTCATGTTTGTGTATCAGATTCTACCAGCACCAAACAATTTTAGTACAATCACAACACATTGTTACTGTCCCTGTCTCAAAGTGCAGTCAGCGATCCCTCATGACCTGCACCACAATTCATTGGCAGACAAAAATACCATAAATAAACTATCCCTCGATCTTAAACTACTTCTTAGACCGATAACCTTTTTATCTTCTTTGACAAAAGCGCATAAGCATCAGCAATTCATATGGACAAATTTTAAAATTTCAGTAATACATTCAATCAGCATACCTCACCATACAGATTATTTAAGAAGACCAACAATAATCAATAATCAACAGTAAAATTCAAAGCATACCCCTATTGATACTCATGCCTCCAAATCTGCAAGCACCTCAGAAAACGACGTTCCGTCAATCTTCAAGTTCGGGCTTTGGGCATTTGGACAAGGGCATTTATCTATCTCGGGTACCTTTTAATATTTCACAGTTCTTTTTTCCCATTTTGTGAAACTGGCCCCTGCTACCAACCTTTTGGGAGGGCAGGCTTTCTTACCAGCCCCAGAGACTATTGGGCACCTCAGTCATTAGTTTTCTACTTCAATTCAGTAAGAAGTATGAAGTCCGCGCAGTGCACTGAGCTCAAGAGGCGAGATCTTGGGGGTAATTGTGATTAACAAGGAACTGCAGTCAACAAGTTATCATCTTAAACATTACGGCATTGGGAGGGGTCAATATTGAGAGTTAGATTGTGTTTTTAAACTTTTGTTTCAACCTTTAAATAATTTAATTATTTAGTAGCAGGTCCTTAGAAATTCAGTATCATTACAGAACAAAGCATGAAGTGCATTTCATAAAGTTTATCCCCATTCTAAGCTAAATAAATTGAAAGAAAGCATCAACAGAACCCATAAACAGCTCTAATCTTGAGAGCCAAAAGCATGAAAGCTGTTACAGAACTTCCCATAAAGAGAGGTTTAAGAAAGTCAGTACAGCCTCAGAACAACATTAATTCAGAAGCCATAACATCTCTCAAAATAAATCAGAGATGTGTCAGCAAATAGTTTGCATTAGAATGTATCCGAGTCGAAGTGCTCTCAAGACATTTTGTGGAAAAAACTCTCAAGTAGTCTAGGAAAAGCACCCGCAAAAAGGAAGAGGGGCCTTTCTTTAGTCACTCACGTTCAGAGGCCAGAACAGGTAGGTCGAAGCAGTGGGGAGAGACAGAGGCCGCTGGTGACATGCTCGCAATACATATTTACTCTGAACACCGATTTTCTATAATGATAAAAAGGATGCCGATAATACAGCAGAACTTGGCAAATGCTTTTAACTTGCATAATGTCTATCATACAAAGGAAGACTATCATGTCTATCTGGGCAGATCTCTGAATGCCCCTCAATCTTTACCTAATCTTGGTACCTCGCCCAGATCCATAACAACACAGAGTGGACAATCTCCTGCCACAGCAATTATAGGAAATCAAAGAGAGACCATAAAGGAAGCGGCCAGCAGAACACAAGTTATGACACTGGCGTCTGTCTCTCGCACTTGCTCATCCATCACACTGTTAAACGCTACATCCCATAACGCAATAACTGCTCCCCCGGGGGCATCTTGCATAAAATGGATACATTCCGACGTAGGTTCAAAGAAGGGATACTGCATTTCAAACCATACACCCACATAGTGTCCCATGCTACTCACACGGAAAAGCACTTTAGCAAATCATACACTGCTAGTAAGCGCTTTATAAATACTATCATACAATACAAAACTTGTGGCATGGAGACCTCATTATCGAGGGTTTTATCCCATGCCAATGACAAGTCTGTCTAGCACTTCATGAGGTGTGTCTAGTAGGCCTGAGTGTCCAGTGATGGACCGCACAACAGCACAGACATTAGCCTGCTAAATTTCTGTCTAGATGAAAGTGTGTGGTGACGTGCAGTAGGCGCTTGGTTCGGAAAGATGACTGTGTGCCAGTGTGAATGTGCTAGGCTGCATTTACAAACAAAGCACTTGAAAAGACCTCGGAGTTATAATTTCACTAACATGCATGCCAATGTTGCTATCGTAGGAATCAGGTATAGCACCATTTGTTTAGTGGAAAAAAAACATTCAAACGAAATATCTGAAGTGAAAGAAGTTGGTATTGCAAGAATATATAAATACTTGTAAGACCTTTAAAAAGTTTGTTTGTAGATTCAACTTTGAGGTTTACAGTCTTGCACAAACGCCTTTTCGATTCTGAGATAAATCAGCCCTGCCTCCTATTACGTTTGATTTGTTTCTACAGTCACAGCTCAAGGAAAGATACAGAAATGGGGAGGGGAAATAGGAAGATTTCATCCACCTGTGATCAAATTGCGCCACCTAGTGATTTTGCATCGTTTTGCAAACATAAATCAAACATTTTGACTTGCAGTGTGTCTTGTTAATGTGAAGATATTATATGGTGAAACCTACAAAAGCCGCTATTACCTGCGTTATATTTTTATATGTGACACCTAAGTGGTAATTGCTGACTGACGTGCTTTAGTCCCCACCCCTCTTTTTGTAGTAAACGCCGCTGCACTATAAAGGTAACAAAAACGTCTAACTTCCCAGCAAGAAAATTAGGATTTCTATATTAAAATTTGGTGTATAATTCAGAGTCCCTAAAAAACAGAAGTACAAGGTTACTCTGGCTGAAGTGAATGAACAATAAGCATTTTCACAGATGTCAATTATTCCGGCATTCGGCCGGGGCAGCTGTTTCAAAAATGGCTCAGAAAATGGTTATGCTAAGGAAGAAATCAATGACTGCCAATATACTGTTCTATCTTTTTAGCTGCATTAATGAGCTTCTAGATGGTTCTACACTATGGTCCAGATGTATCAAAAAGGTGGTTTGCGATTTCCTAATAGCGAATCCCTACAACTCGCTATTATGAAATCACAAACTGGGATGTACAACAGTGTATTTAACACTGTTTGCGATTCCCAAATGGGTCGCAAGAGACCTGACTCATTTGGGAATGGCCACAATCACAGGGGTGGTGGCCTGCTGAGGGCAGCAGACCACCATGTTTGTGATGGCTTTTAAATAAAGCAAACTTTTTCTTTTTTTTTAGATGCTGTCTGTTTTGCCTTAAAAGAAAATGCGATGTGTTTAAAAAAGAAAAATGAAAAGTTTTCTTTTCATTTTTTAAGAGGAGGCAGTGGTCCGTGGGACCATTGCCTGCTCTTAAAAAACGTTTTTGCTACCATTCCCAAAGGAGAAGGGGTACCTTGCAATTTGTGAATGGGTTACCACCAACTTGTAGTTGGTGGTAACTGTGAACGATTTGCAACCGCATTCACGGTTGTAAAACATTCACATGCCAGTGAGATTCTGTATTAAGAAGGGACGCCCTAAACATACCCCTTCCTCATACCAAATCGCAAAAGCAAAATGCAATTAGGTAAACAAGTTACAGAGTCGCATTTTGCGTTGATACATAGAAAAAAGCATTTTGGAAAAATGATTCATACATCTGGCCCAATGTGTACCTGTGAACTACCACTGTATAAATTAATGACTGACCCCCTGGTAATGGTTCGAACCCGGTAGTTAAATGAGACGCTTATCTCTAAAAGGTCAATAAAACGAGCACCACTGAGTTGTGTAACAACAAACATCTGTTCCTAGAAGCAATATTCTGTAAGGGTCAACTGCACAACTCAGCTGTACACATGCTGAGTCTGTGTCACTGCATGGACACTTTGTCATTAACGTGCATTCTTCATCCAAAGCTTTCATGTTTCTTGCTATGAACTGTGCACTGAGGACGAAGTGGGCTTGGCAGATACTGGAAGGTCACATTTACTATTCTAACTCCAGTCCTAGAATATTTGGGGAAAGAGTGACTTTCCTCCAACTATTCCAGGAGACATATTTATTATTCTAACTCCAGTACTGCAATATTTGGGGAAAGTTATAAATTCTCTAACTATCCAGTGGGCCAGGAAACACCAGTTACTAGGTTGTTCTCAAAATTGTCTTTCATTAATATTACTTTGTTAAAACATCATCCCTACTTCTTATATAAGCAGTCTGTCTTTGGAGTCAAAGGTGATTAGCATAGTGGAATCTCCCAGTTGATCAAGAAAAAATGTTATGGTTTATGTTTGCAGAAAACCCAAACTGAGTAGTTTCTTCTCTTCTATGATAACACCCTGCCATTTGTTGAGGTTAGCACTACACAAACTTCACCTACAAACTAAAAGGCAGATATACAAGTATGTCACACATCGCAGCACAGCAACCAAAGCTCCTGAGCTGCTCTGCCTTAGAGAGGGAGAGTAAGCCAGTGACATCTCGGATAGGCACTGGTTCTCTCTGCCTCTGTACCTTTGAGGTTGCTGTGTGCCATGCACACACCCCTGCACCATATTGGAAGTGTGTGTGTTAGTCTAGCATAGGTTTATAGTGGAAGAGTACCCTTCAGTCACAAAATACTATTATAAACTAACTTTAAAATGTTTCCCACATTGGATGTGTGCTGTTCAGAACAACACACATACAATGTTGGAAATGTTAAGAGAAATAAAAACATATCTCCTTTTTAGCACCTGCCTTGAGAACATATTGGGGCAGATTTAAAAAAAGTGGCTCTGCAACCAGTGCAGAGTCACTTCTCTTGCGCCCCTTAGCGCCCCCTACTACCACCATGTGTGTACTGCATTTAAAATACAGCGGACCATGGCGCAGGGAAGGAGGCAATAGCTTCATTATTTTTGACAATCTTGATGTACTGTTCAGTGTTAAAAATGCAAAAAATGGCACAAAGAAATCTTTTATATTTCTTTGCGTCATTTCTTCAGCCCCTAATGGGGGAACCCCCCCCCCCTGCATAGATTATGCATGGTGCAGGCATAATGTGGTGCAAAGGGTTACAAAGTGGAGCAATACATGCATTGCACCACTTTTTATATCTGCTGTTGCGATTTCGGCCTCTCTGGGCCACATTAGCATAAAAAAACACACTAATGTGGCGCAAGATGGCGCTAGGCCCTCTTAAATCTGGGCCATTATATTTTACTTTTAGCTTTGTCCACTATTGTTAAAAGATAGGACCTTGCTACAAAACCCATGAGTGGTTCCATTGGAACATACATATACGCCCTCTTAACACAAGTAACACAAAGTAGCACAGTGGTTCTTAACCTTTTGACTTCTGTGGGCCCACACTTAATTATTACTAGAACCCGGAGAACTTCACTGAATCACTATTGGAATTTAGGGACACCCAGCTAAGTCATTACTGGAATCCAGGGACCCCGACCCGAGCAATTCCATAATTTGAATCTGTTCTCAAAAATATGGAAACAAGCATTCATCAAACAAATACACAAATGAGAAAAGATTTTATTTAATTTATGAACAAATATATAAAATATAAAAAATGTAATTTTAATGGGAAGGTTGGAGCTTTTCTAAATTCAAATGAGGCCACCCATTGTCCATACTATATTCTGTTTGATGTACCTGGACTGCTCCCACGAGTCAATCTGAAGATACCAATTTCATATTTAGCCTCAAAATTAAAATTCCTTCACAATTACAGAACGTTTTACATTTTCAATTTATGCTTCTTTGTTTGTATATGCTTCACTAATACATTTATATTATTTATTTTTTAGGTCTCGCAGACCTGCTGGGTAGATATTGCAGACCCCCAGGGATCCCTGGACCACAGGATAAGAACCATTGAAGTAGCACATAGCAAGTTTTGCACTGGATAGTAAATTCCAATTCTACACTTTGCACCACTTTGTGTCACTTGTAACACAAACCTGATGCAAAGTGTTAGTAAATTTGCCCCTAACAAGAAAGAATGCAGAAAACCCAAATATTGATTGATCTCATGGAGGTAACGGTGTTAAAAGATGAAGAAAGACTGTGTTTTCTGGGGCAAGTATAATCATTTTTTTATTATTGAAGGGGTCTGGATGTTGAACATTTTTCGAGCCTTCAAGCGTCTCTGGAATCCAAATTTAAATCAATCACTACGTCTAGTGGGCTGAGCTGCCAGGATGCTTAGAGACGCAAGAGCTTCCAAGTCATGTGTCCCTGCAGGACCTAGAGCTTGGTTGTAAACTTGGTGGAAGTGGGGACAGTACGGCTTCGTCCTATGGGCCTGTGATGCCCCATCATACCAATCCCCAATTTGAGTTAGTGGACTGTTATTGGACGCAGTCGCTCTCTTTCCCAATGATATTTCCCCTGAGTTTTGTGATGGCACGGAGCAGGATATTGGGGTGGACACATGCTCGCTTTCCATTCCCATGTAAGAGTTCTGTGGCCTTTAACCTATAACACGGTCATATTGCCTTGTCACAGGGCCACAGGCAAGAGCTGCGATCAGAGATTAAAGTGATCCCGCCGTTAGCCAAGAGATTGAAGATCTTCTTCAACTTCATATTCTTTCAAGGAGGTAGGGCAGCGGCGTGTGGTAGGGGTTCATTAGAATTGGATAGAGTCCCACAGAATTCCAGGACTGGCAGCACAAGGCGGGGCGATGGAAGGTGGAGCAAAATCATCTGGAGGAAGCTGGTGAAGAAGAAGTTACAGCTCAAGGACTTGTCTTGAATTCCAAGGTCACAGAGGTCAGCAGGAGGCTAGGGTGATGAACAATGTCAAAGGCGGGTGAGAGGCCAAGAAATGTAAGGGTTCACTTGTAACACACATAGCGATTCTATAAGGCTCCTACCGTGGTAGGGACAGAAGCCATTCTTTTGCCTCAGGATGGTTATTAAGTTGCCAGAATGTACACTTTGAATCACCTGACCCAGGAAGTGTCTGCTTCGAGTCAGTTTATAATTGCAGTTGTATGGGTTGCTGCGGTGATCCATCAGCTTCTTCAGAAGGGACTTAGGGGCATATTTATACTCTGGTTGCGCCGAATTTGCGTCGTTTTTTTCGACGCAAATTCGACGCAAAACTAACGCCATATTTATACTTTGGCGCTAGACGCGTCTAGCGCCAAAGTTCCCGGAATGTGCGTCATTTTTTAGCGTGAACCCCTTCCTTGCGTTAATGATATGCAAGGGAGGCGTTCCCGTCTTAAAAAATGACTCCCAGGCCTTTACGTGGTATTTATACTCCCGGGCAAAAATGACGCCCGGGAGTGGGCGTGGCCAAAAACGGTGCATTTGCGCCGCTTTTTAACGCCTGGGTCAGGGATGGCGTTAAGGGACAAGTGGGCTCAAAATGAGCCCAGAGTGCCCTCCCCTGCCCCCAGGGACCCCCCCGCCACCCTTGCCCACCCCAGGAGGACACCCAAGGACGGAGGGACCCATCCCATGGACATTAAGGTAAGTTCAGGTAAGTATTTTTTTTTTTTTTTTGTGGCATAGGGGGGCCTGATTTGTGCCCCCCTACATGCCACTATGCCCAATGACCATGCCCAGGGGACAGAAGTCCCCTGGGCATGGCCATTGGGCAAGGGGGCATGACTCCTATCTTTACAATGATAGGAGTCATGTTGATGGGGGATGGGCGTCGAAAATAAATGGCGCAAGTCGGGTTACGATGATTTTTTCGACGTAACCTGACTTGCCCCATTTTAAGACGCCCATGCGCCATTTTCCCCCTACGCCGGCGCTGCCTGGTGTACGTGGTTTTTCTCGCGCACACCAGGCAGCGCCGGTCCGCTTGCGCCGGCTAACGCCATTCAATAAATACGGCGCCCGCATGGCGCTTCAGAATGGCGTTAGCCGGCGCGAAAATTTGCTCTCCGATGCAGTAGATCGTGGCGCAAGCATGCGGAAGTGAAACGCGTTACTGCACGCTGGGTCCCGCTCAGTGGCGTAAGGAAACTGGAACCCCCCCCCAACACAGAACAGGGAGGGGGCCCTCCTCCAGAATCAGTCAAACCAGGTGCTGTGCTTTGGGGGGAGCCGAGATTGTCCCCCAGCACCGCGGGGGCTGGGGCTTTTGTTACACCCCCCTGCCCCCGCCTCCTACCCTCCCCGCACTCAGTCACCTGTTCCCAGAGAGTGAAAGAGAGGGCGAGAGGAAGACAGCCGTGGCTCTATACCCGCTGTCTGATAATTGTAACAACTGTGTTCGCCTTGATGTAAGGATATGCCAGTCCTCTGGGATGTGTACGGACCCCGCATAGAGATGAACCCGCCCCCACTGCGATGTACAGCAGTGTTTATTCCCGTGATTGTCTGCTCGGTGACACTGCTTTTCTTACTTCGAGCCCTGAGTGGCAGCTTTGCGTGGCAGACCATCTCCCTGCATCAGCCTCTCTGTGACTGAAAAACGGACATGAACAATTGTCAGGGACATGATGAGACGAGGGCCTATCAGGGATTTGCAGCATGTTCTTTCCTCTCACAGGATTATGCAAGCAGCTTGCTCGTCAGACACGCCAAATATATGTTGCTGCGCAGCTTCCAGTCCGCAGGTTGTTTTGCTGCGGATGCAAAGATAATGAGTGAAGATTCGCGTCAGGGAGCTTTTATGTTACATAAAAAACATAAATACTATGGTGCCTCTAAAGCGCCGCCTTCACTTTCATGTAAAGCAAGCAAGTCTGTTTTAACCCACTGTGTTGCAGTTGCATTTATACAGCGTTCATCGCTTCATACAACTGGCGACATCACAGCCTGAAGGTGCTGTTGGTTGGAAAAGTGTTGAATGGCACCGTGGCCTATGGGGAATGCGAATTACTGCTGTGCATGATTCAGAGGTGCTTTTAGCCTCACTTTGTCTCTGTGCCCAAGCACTAAATGGATCTAAAGAGGGAAGAGGGGCAGAATGCCGAGGTTTTACCTACGTTTATTGTAGATTCTGGTTGGAAGAGTGAGGTTAATGTTCCTCTCTTATCTACCACGAGTAGTGCATTTAACACCTGAGAGTGCAGAGCAGACAGTGCCAAGAGGTGCAAAGGGGATATGTGGCGGTTTTCTTCACCCGAAGAGCTCTGTTGTATTACAGAAGGTGCCGCAGTTGCTTGCGTGACCCCTTCTGTAATACTGATAGAACTGCACTATCTTAAGAGGGTGTCCCTAGTTTGCATAGGGGTGTGGCCCTGTGCAAATGTGAGGAACACTTTGTTTCTGAGCCCACACCATAACACGAATGCGAGCACAGAGGCAAAAAGGCTGTCAGGAGGAGTACAGTCAGTGTGCCTCCTGAAGGCAGCCCTCCGGGTAGGGCAAATGAGATCTCACAGTCACTCACTCCATCTGCCTGCAGGGGGGTCTCTGTGTTCCTTTGTTAAGCAGGCCCTCTTGCAGCCTGCACAGAGAAAGACGTACTGGATGCTTCAAACAGCCAGTCCACCTTTCACTAATGCGCGACAACAGCGCTAATTATTGGCTGCCCTGGGAGTAGCACATTATGTGTAACAGAGTGCACTGTCCTTTTTGCACCTGGCTCACCTGGTTAAAGGTGCACCACAGCGCAAACACAGACAATGCACCCTCTGATATAATATAGACCCCAGTGTGGCTGCAATCATGTTGCAGCACCTATGCACTGAATGCAGTGAAGAAGAGTGAGACATTTATGTGGTCTTCAGTGCTTAATTTGAGCTGGTGGTTGCAGGTGGGGCCCACCAGCACTCATTTTTGGGAACCAGTACTTATGTTTCCTCAACAGACTTTGATCCGCAGCGAAAAAGGGAAAAATATGAAAGGGGGAAAAAGGAGGAAGAGAAAGACAGAAATGGAGTGGCAAAAGAAGAACGAAGAAATGAAAAATAACTCACAGGAATGACCTAAGGAGTAGAGAGTGTCTCGTGGTGAATTAAAGAGGCATTAAATTAAATTATGACTCCGCTGCCTTGGCATTCTGCACTAAGGCATCCTTTAGCGTCAGTCATGGCCTCCTGAGCAAAACATTGTGCCCTGGCAATTATTCATATACAAATGAAGCACTGTCTTCTCTATCATCTATGAGAGGGAATCGGTTGTGCTTGTTTTTGGATGCGTGAGAGTTGCATGGGAGCATCCGTCATGAATGTATGTAAGTATTATCTGCTTGCCTCAGACCTCTAGACAGGCTCTGCCCTTGCAGACTCCGCATCACCCTGCTGGATTGACTTCATGCCCCCAGCCTCCTGTATGCTTCTCTTGTCTCGCTTTCACATCTACCTTTTTTGCCACTCTCCACCCTTTGCCTCCCTGTGCTTCTGCTCTCCTCTTGCCACTTTTACACATTTGCTTCTTTTTTGCTTTTACTCTGGTTCTTGCCACTTTTCCCTCTCATCTAGAAGCTTGTTCCCCCATTTGACCATTTAATCTGTTTTTTTGCCACCTTTTTGCCTCTCATCTAGCCCCGTATGACACATTCTCTCACTCTTGACTCACATTGCTCCAGCTCGCTCTCTCACTCTCACTGTTGCTCCATTTAGCTTTTGCACTTTGCCTCCTTTTTCAGTATTTTACTATTTTTTGCCTCTTTTAATTTAAACTTTTCTTGCCACTTTCCTCGCTCCTTTCTTGCCTGTATCTGCCTCCTTTTGGTGCTTTTGCCACTTTTTTGCAAACAGTGCCATGCACTCACCTGCTGTGTCCCCCCGCTATTTCTCAAGTCCTGCGTTCTCCTGCTGCCAGAGCCTGCTACACCCAGCCCCACCCACCACTCCCAGGATCTCCGTCCCTCTCCCTGACCTTCCTAACGGCAGCTCCAGTGGAGACCTCAGTGCCCCCCCTATGCCCAACTCTAGCTCCTTCATCCTCCTCGGTAACCTCAAGTTCCACCTGGAAGACCACACTAACTCATACACTAACAACCCTCTGGAAGACCAGAACAAACTTGGACTTTCCCAATGAGTGGAGCACCCCACCTATGCCACCGGACATCTCCTCAATCTTGTCTTCACCGACTTATATGACATCACAGTGGGTAAGCCCATCCATTCACCCGGACAGACTACTCCCTCGTCCGATTCGATCCATACGTTACCCACCGATGGAGAACCACACCCACCATGATAACCCAATGCAAGTGGAACAATTTATGAAAGGAATCCTGGATAATAAAACTCCAAACCAATAACCAGAGACACCATGATGACCTCTCCTGATCCATTAACAACTTCAACTACTTCATCTAATGTACGGACACCCTGGGTCTGCTCAAAACTGCCACCACTTAATGGACCAGATCACAGGCTAGCTGGCACCTGGACAACCTATGAGTCAGCAAGCACCATTGCAAACAGCTGGAGGGCTGATGGAGACTCACCCTCATTGACAATGACAGACAAATCACCCCTCCTGCACTAAAACCAACAGCTCAGATCCACCAAACATGCAGTCCTGGCCAAACAAATCAACAACACCTAGAAATATATTTTTCGTAGTTAAGAATTTCACCTTCTCCACCACTGGCTCCATGACCATCACTTCCTGTCAGGAAATCTGTTCCCAGCTCGCTCACTACTTCAGCAATGAGATCAACAGAAGCAGAATATACAGCTTCATGCTCCAACTGAACCTCTCCGCTCTGGCAGCCTTACAACATGACAAGAAGAACACACTGGAAACCGACCTGACCTGCTGGCCCACCATCACCCCCATGGAAACTGCAGCCACATTGTGCTATATCTACCAACGAGCTCCCTTGGACCCTTCTTCATACTTCTCAATACCAAATGACTCCATCCCACCTGCACTGCCTCCATTCCCATAATCAATGACTCACTTACCACAGCTACTTTCCCAGACACCTTGAAACATGCCACAGTCCTGATGTTAATGAAAAAGCCTGGAAACTACATACCATCTCCTTGTTACCCTACCCATTGAAAGTCCTGGGAAAACCTATCAACAAGCAACTGGCTGAAAAGCTCAGTGTCAACCACCTTCTGGACACATTGTGATCCTGATTCAGAGCAAGTCATAGCACTGAGACTGCCCTCTTCACTGCAACTGACGACATCTGGGTCATCAAGGACAAGGGCAACACTACAACTCTCATCCCCGTCTACCTCTCCATGGCCTTCAACATAATCTTCCACCCAACTTCCCTCTTCCAACACCTCCACCAGACTAGAATGTTGGAAACTGCTATTTAGCAGATCAGCTCCTTACTCACAGGCTGCACGTAGGCCCTCAATCTAGCCTTGTACACCTCATCAGCATCCAGCCTGGTCTGTGACATCCCTCAAGGTTCATCTCTCAGTCCTACACTCTTCTATGTCTACATGGCCCCGCTTGCCAGTATTCTTTGAGCCCATATACCAACAACAAACTGATCAACCTCTCCCTCTCTGATGACACCCCCCAGTACCCAAACAAAGTTCATCAAATGCATGTCAGAAGTCACCTGTTGGATGAAGTCTAACTGCTTGAAGATCAGCTTTGGCAAGGCAAAGGTAGTACTCTTGAGGAAAGACACCTCACTCTGGTGCTCCATCTGGTGGTCCTCTGAATTAGAACCAAACCCACTCTGTTAAGCCAAGCCAGGAACTTAGAGATTGTGATCAACAACTAAATCTAAATGTCCAGCCAGGTCAACCCAATTGCCCCCTCTTGCTTCCACACCCTCAATCTCATAAGGAAAATCTTCAAAAGGCCTCTGCTCAACACGTCAAAGCATTGCACAAGCCCTTATTACCAGCAAGGTGGGCTGTGGAAATACACTCCATGTCTGCATCACCACACAGTTCAACAAGACACTCCAGGCGGTCCAGAATGAAGCAGCAAGGCTCCTATTCAAACTCACACCCTGTACCAATATATCCTTACACTTCATAAACCTTCACTAGCTCTCCATCCCCAAATGGGCCCTGTTCAAACTACTCATACACATACAAAGTACTGCATATCCTAGAACCTGCATACCTGCACAATCACACCAGCCCCCATCCCCCCCACCATATATCTTACTCCATTAGCCTACTGATCGTCTATGTTCCCTGCATCCACAGAGCCAGAGTTGGCAGCTGTGCCTTCTCATACCTGGCTGGAACTACATACCTCTTGATATCAGAGCTGCCAGCTCAGCCCTAGAATGAAATAAAACTGAAAACATAGCTCTTTCAATAGGTCCCAATCAAAGCAGGCAGTCACACAAGGATACACTCCTGGGAGATATGCGAGCAATTCAAATAAACATACCATCAGTGTGCGTGTACTAATAAGTAGATACTGTAGTCTCTTTGACTCCTGTGTGACTCCATTTCCTAGACACACATTGTTTACAATTGGATGTGTATGTTGCTCCACCCAGATACTTCAGCTGCCCTTGTATTTTCAATAGCCCTACTGCTGGGCTCCCTCATTCCAAATACCAGAGCAGAGCTCTTTGGAGCTGCAAGTACAGCATTCAATGCTCGGCACCGCCCTTCTTCTTACCACACTAACTAGCTCACATCTCAATTTGTACTGCACACACAAGCAGACTGTGACTAGCTTAATAGGTACGAGGGTAAGCCCTACCATCCATATTAGCAGTAAAGGGCACACCTTTGACAGGCTCTTCAGCTTCCGCAGTAGCAGCAAGATCCAAAGACAAGAGTGTGATGTCTGAGTAACATCAGAGATGTCCACTCTGACCAGGTATTACAACCAATTTATTGGTGTAAAACCCCACAAAGGCCAAAATTTGGATTCAATCTGAGGGCAGGGAACCAGGAAAAAGTGGACAGGGCCAAGAAAGTCATTTTCTGCAGCCAATGTACTTATGGAAACAACCAGAGGGGAAGGGCTTATCCTCTTTGTAACCTTTGAGGCTCTAATAAAGACCAGACTCAAGAGCAAGTGTAACATTGAACTCCCCTATAAGGTCAGATTCTGTAACATTGGAGACACGCAGTGAAGTCAGGTTCAGCAGACTGTGAAAAAGTGGAGACACTAAGGCCCATGTTTATACTCTGTTTGCACTGGATTTGCGTCATTTATTTTGGTGCAAATTCGGCACAAACGTAACTCCATATTTATACTTTGGCGCCAGACCCTTCTAGCGCCAAAGTTATGGAGTTTGAGTCATTTTTTGTACGTGAAAACCTACCTTGTGCTAATGACATGCAAGGTAAGCGTTCCTGTGCAAAAATTGACTCTGAGGCATGTGCGCCTTAGTTATCCTCCAGCGTCAAAATGACACACAGGAGGAGGCGGGCCTAAAAAAACATGGCGCCCAGCTCGATTTGCGCCATTTTTTAACGTCTGTGTCAGGGCAGGCGTTAAGGGACCTGTGGGCTGATTTCCATGGTGGGAGACCATAGAAGCAGTCCACAGGTGCCCTTCCCTGCACCCAGGGACACCCACTGCCACCCTCGCCCACCCCTGGAGGACACCCATGGATGGGGGGACCCATCCATGGTGAGTGCAGGTAAGTGCAGGTAAGTATAAAATTTTTTTTTTAAGTGGCATGGGGAGCTTACCTTGGGCCCCCCAACATGCTTTGTGCCCAATAGTCATGCCCAGGAGACAGAAGTCCCCTGGGCATGGCCATTGGGCAGGGGGGGCATGACTCCTGTCTTTGCTAAGACAGGAGTCATTTCCATGGGGGTTGTGCATCAAAAAAAGGCGTTAGTTAGGTTAGAGCCCATATTTTTGACTCTAACCTGACTTGCACCATTCTTAGGCGCACAACCCCCAGTCTTTCCTTCGCCTCCACTGCCCAGTTACCGTCATTTGATGCTAACCAGGCCGCAGCGCCAGCTAATGTCATTCCTTAAATAAGGCGCACGGCTGGCGCGTTGGAATGGCGTTAGCCGGCGGTAAACATTTTGACGCAAATCAGCACTAGTGCAGATTTGCGTCAAAAAGTATACATATGGGCCTAAGGGGCTAACTTAAGAGCCCCTAGTGCCATCTTAGCTCCGCAATAGCATAATTTTTTTTACACTAAGCCAGCGCTAAAGTGGCTTTTTCCCCACGCCATATTTACAAAGTGGCACAATGCATGCACTCTGAGCAGGCGTTAAGATGATGCTCACATAAATGGGCCTCCTTGCACTTTGCTACACTAGCTTCACAATTTTTTACTCTAGTGTAGCAAAGCGCCACAATAGCATCAAATATTTTGACGCTATTGTGCTAATGACCACTATGGTGTACCGTATAAATATGTCCCAACCATGGTGTTGTTAGGTGCTGGTAGAGGGGCTCAGAAAAAGTGGCGCATAGCTCTGATGTGCCACTTTTTCTTAAATATCGTCATAAGTGAATTCCGGTTCTATGGACTGCAACAGTAAAATTATTGGAAGTAACCTTTGAAGTCAGGCACTGTAACAGTGGGCACAGCCTGTGAAGTCAGATTCTGCAGAATGTGTAGCAGCATAAACATCCTGTGAAGCCTGATCCTACAGACTGTGTAATAGTGGAGATACCCTGAGAAATCAGGCCCTGCAGGCTATGTAACAACTGAGACACCTAGGCCCATATTTATACTTTTTTAGCACCGCATTTGTATCATTTTTTTATGCAAAAGCGGCGCAAACTTACAAAATACAATTGGATTTTGTAAGTTTGCGCTGTTTTTGCTTCAAAAAGCGGCGCAAATGCAGCGCTAAAAAAGTCTAAATATGGGCCCTAGTGAAGTCAGGCTCTGTAACATCGGAGACACCCTGCAAAGTCAGGCCCTGCATGCTCTGTAATAGCGGAGACATCTATTGAATTCATTCCCTGCAAGCTCTGAAACAGCAGAGACACCCAGTGAAGTCAGACTCTGAGGCCTCTGTAACAGTAGAGCCACCCATTCAAATCAGGCCCTGAAAGCTCTGTAACAGTGGAGACACCCACTGAAGTCAGCTTTTACAAACTGTATAACAATGGAGACACCCTGTGAGGTCAGGCCTAGAAGGCATTGTAATAGTAACTGCTACCAGTGAAGTCAGGCACACAGCAGAGACACGCTGTGTATCATCCGAGACACCCTATGACGTATGGCCCTACAGACTGTATAATAGTGAAGCCACCCATTGTCCTACACACTGTGTAACAGTGAAGACACCCATTGGCCTGCATACTATGTAACAGTGGAGCCACCTGTTAGCGCGTCAGACCTTAATAAGTAAACGTATAGGTCGATGAACCTTAGGATGTTCTGAACAATAATCAACACACAATAATCAGCACTCATTAGTGATCAATAAATCAGTAATCATGGAGTCAGTAATTATCACGCACCATGAGCTTTCAGCCATGAATAACCACACCTTTAGTAAAAGTTTTGTAAGTTTATTTCCCTTATAATAACAATACTAAAGTCTGTAGATTATTCTCAAAATCAAATGAACCACATATAACAACAATACTGGTTGTCCAATGTGGCGAAAGAAACGCAATCTAATCAAACCTTGAATCACAACACATGCTAAGGTTACGGTGCAGATCAATAGCAAAATCAGCTGCAATAAAGATATATGATACACAGAATTCAGCAAGATAACTTGGCAAACATTAGTTCCTGTATTTGTCAGTTAATTTTAAGTGCCCTCAACTAACGACAGATTAGCATCAGCATGTTGGGCTTCATGCAAAACAATTTAGAACACAATTTTAGAAAAAGCATCCAACTAACAATTTAGAACACAATTTTAGAAAAAGCATCTAACTATGGATCTATCAAAACAGCGCAGTTGGTACCTAGAAAGAAAAGGCATAAAATGCATAACAGTCACATTGTCATATATACCTATCCACGGTATGGGTCAGCAAGCAGAATCAGTCTTCATCCTCAGGTCATCAATCGATCAGCAAATCATCAGGCTCTCTGTCAGAGAGTATGAGCCCAATGACAGAATCTCAAATCTTTTCTAAAGTCTTTTCTTCTCCCAATGTCTGCATAAGTCTGAATAATTCTCCTCTGTTGCATTGTTATATCAAAGTCACCTAAACTATCCCCTAATTCCCTATTGATCAGTTAATCGTATGTTTGTACTCTACCCAGTAATATTTCTATACCAAATCTATGAATTCTAGTATTTCGCTGTTCACATGAAGTTGATTGGTTCACTTTACAATGTCCTCATCATCCAGCTCGTCAGGTAACAATTTTGTTGCATCTTCATCGCCAGTCAGTGTCTTCATTGTTTGCACCCTGGGAAAGTACATCTCACACATATTACACACGATTTGTTACACTGCTAGGGACATCATCTCCTGTCAGTTGATTCTTACAGAAAGCTTCTGTTAAGCACTTGTAACAAAACAATGGACAATTCACAGTTTAGTTCACTCTGTCAGCATTTTTATTAACCGCTAAGGAATACAGCTTCTGCGTGAGGACTGGCAAAACTAGGCCAAAACACTTGGTAAGCTAAGGCCTACAATTAATAACTAGAGCATACTTCATAACTCTTAATATTTTCAATATTTCATAAGTATTAAGCATTAATTAGTACATTTCATGAACGTTGGTGGCCATGCTTCGAGGTCACATTTTCAAATGTGTGCATTATTTTTCATCTTCTACAAAATTAGTTATTCAAAATACATAAACAGTCATTAATAACGTCTAGTTAAGACACCTGCTTCAGCACACCCATTGAAGTCAGGCTCTGTAACAGCAGAAATACCCATTAAAGTCAGGCTTTGCAGGCTGTGTAACAGTGGAGACACCCTGTGAAGTCATGGCCTACAGACTGCGTAACAATGTAGGCATCCAGTGAAGTCAGGTACTGTAGGCGTTTGTAACAGTGAGACATCCTGTGAAGTCAGCCACTGTAAGCTCTGTAACAGTGGAGACACCCAGTGAAGGCAGGCACTTTAGCCTCTGTAACAGTGGAGACGTTCTGCGAAGTCAGGCACTGTAGACTCTGTAACAGTGGAGACACCCTGTGAAGTCAGACACTGTAAGGTCCCTAACAATGGAGTGAAATGAGTTCCTGCAAGCTGTGCATAACAGTGACATCAGTGAAATCAGGTCCTTCCAAAAATGTAAGAGAGGAGGTACTTATGGAGAGGCGCAATTTAGACTCAATTCTCTGCACTTCAGCATTGCACAATTACGCATTTATATTCCACATATTCACTGGATGCTTTATTCATATTAATGTGTGTGGAGCATTTAAATGTATTAATGAAATGTAATCATTGGTGAAATAAAGATTTATATGTGTGCACTAATGTTCAGTTAAAGATGTTTACATGTATTCATTATTCATGTTTCGCATTTACATTTCAAGTTATATTTGCATATGCAACATGTATTCTTCATGTTTTTCATTTATTCTTAAGTTACTCGTGTGCATGGATAAGCATGTATTCAAAATGCACATTAAGGGCTAGATGTATCAAGCTCCCGGTTTGCAAATCTTAAATAGCGAATTGTAAGAAATCCCCATTTAAGAAATGCAAAATGGGCTGTATGAAAATTGCGATTTGGTCATAGCGATTTCTTAAAAATCGCAATCGCTATTAGCGAATCACAATTAAGGAATGGGATTCCATTCATCCCTATGGGCCTGTAGGCCCATAGGTGCGAATGGTTTTGCATTACCTAATTTGCAAATTCCTGTTAGGAATTCACAAATTAGGTGATGCAAACCCAAGGGTTCTGGGGGCCTGAGGCCCCCCTTTGATGCACCCCAAAAAAATATTTGTGGACATGTAAAGCACACACATGCCCTAGGGTCATGTGTGCACTACATGTCATTTTTAAAAATGCATTTGAAATGCATTTTTAAAAACTGCACATTTACCAACAAACTTCAATTTGTGGTAATTGCATTTTCTCAATTCCAAATTCGCATTTAGGAAATGCATGATACATGTGCACTGGTAATCTCAAATAGGTATTCCCTATTTGCGAATACCTTTTTAGGGAATCGCAATTTACGATTCCCTAAATGGAATCGCAATTTCAGGGAATCGCCAACTCCACACTGCCCAACGTCCCCACAGGAATTGGAACAAGGTCACTGAAGCCCAGCTCACCGCGAGCATCAACGCAACACTCCCCCAAGCCGACGTTTATGCCAACACTGGTGCACACAACCTCCACGAATGGATCACGGGCTGCGCAAACTCCCTCGCCCCCCTTGAGACACCCCAATACAGAAGCACAACCAAGATAGCAAACTGGTTCATCCCTGCACTCAAAGAATCAAAACAGGCCTGCAGACGTCTAGAGAGGAAGTGGTGCAACAACAAGACCCCGCATATCACGAAACCTTCAAAAACGCCATCAAACATCACCACCAGCTCATTAGGACCACCAAAAGACTCGTCCAGCAACAACACATCAATAAAACCACCCACAACAGCAAGCAACTTTTCACCGTCATCAAAGAGTTCACCAACCCCAACTCCACTGACATCCTCCCTGTCACAAGAACTCTGTGAAAACTTTGCCAACTACTTCCATCGCAAGATCGCAGACATCTACAACAGCTTCACCACCCAGGGCACCCCCACGACTCTCACCACCAGCCTGTCGACTGAAGTGTCACTACATCCTCCTCCGCTGGAACAACATCACCGACACAGAGACCCGTGACATCATGGCAACTATCCACTCAGGAGCTCCACCCGACCCCTGCTCTCACCACATCTTCAACAAAGCCAGCAACATCATCGCACCCAAACTCCGGCTTACCATCAACCGCTCCTTCGAGACTGCCACCTTCCCAGAGAGTTGGAAACACGGCGAGATCAAACCTCTACTTAAGAAACCCACCGCCGACCCGACAGACCTCAAGAACTACTGGCCCATCTCTCTGCTCCCCTTTCCAGCCAAAGTCATTGAGAAGGCAGTCAACAAACAACTCACTGCCTTCCTGGAAACCAACAACATCCTGGACCCCTCTCAGTCAGGATTCAGAAGCAACTATAGCACTGAGACCACCCTCCTCGCCGCCACAAATGACCTCCACACCCTCCTCGACCGAGGCAAGACCGTCCCCCTCATCCTCTTGGACCTTTCTGCCACCTTCAACACAGTCTCACATGACAAACTACGCACCCGCCTCCACGACGCCGGCATCCAAGACTCAGCACTGCAATGGCTCTCCTCGTTCCTCACCGGCAGAACACAGAGGGTCATACTCCCCCCCTTTCTCTCAGAAGCCACCAAGATCAGTGGCGGCATCCCCCAAGGATCCTCGCTGAGTCACACCCTCTTCAACCTCTACATGACCCCTCTAGCCACCATTGTCAGATGCCATGTATTCAACATCATCTCCTATGCCGACGACACCCAACTGACAGTCTCTCTCACCAACAAGCCGACCACCACCAAAAACAATTCCCATGAAGGAATGAAAGCAGTCGCCGCCTGGATGAAAGATAGTTGCCTCAAACTGAATTCAGACAAAACGGAATTCCTCACCCTCGGCTCCACACTCTTCACCTGGAACGAGTCCTGGTGGCCCTCCGCCCTCGAAAAAGCCCCCTACCCCACCGACCACACCCGCAACCTAGGCGTCATCTTAGACTCATCGCTCTCGATGGACCGACAGGTGAGCACAGTCTCATCAGGTTGCTTCCACACCCTGCGCAAGCTTTGAAAGATCTACAAGTGGATCCCCACTGAAGCCAGAAGGACAGTCACCCAGGCCCTTGTCAGCAGCCGCCTTGACTACAACAACGCTCTCTACGCTGGAACCACCACCAAGACCCGGAAAAGACTACAATGCATCCAGAACGCCTCCGCCCGTCTCATCAAGAATCCCCCACGACACAGCCACACCTCCACCCTCCTAGGAGACCTACACTGGCTGCCTATCGACAAGAGAATCACCTTCAAGCTCCTGACCCATGCCTACAAGGCCCTACACAACGCCAGACCAACCTACCTCAACCACTGACTCTCCTTCTACTCTCCCACCAGACAACTCTGCTCTGCCGACTAGGCCCTCACCAAGGTCCCCTGCTGCCGGAGGAAGATCCTTCTCCCACAATGTCGCCAAGACCTGGAACACCCTCTCCGTCCACCTCAGGCAATCTCCCACCGTGTCCCAGTTCAGGAAGGACCTCAAGACCTGGCTCTTCGACTGATCCTCATCACCGCCCCCCCCAGCGCCTTGAGACCCTCACGGTTGAATAGCCACGCTCTTCAAATCCCTTGATTGATTGATTGATTGATTGATCGATTGATCGGAATCGCTATTTTAGCGATTCCTTGAAATTGCACTGCAAATGGCTTTCATACATTGGGAATGGCATTTTTGCATTCGCAAACTGTGAAATTTTGCGATTCGCACCGTTTGCAAATGCAAAAATCTTTGATACATCTAGCCCTAAATGCTGAGTTAAAGTTAGCCTGATTACAGGCCTCGTCTTGAAATGTACTTTTCTTTTCCAGCATGTTCTTTTCTTGTAGGAGCGTTCTCATGATTTTCATTAGTTAGGGAAAGGAGTATTGTATGTACTAGATGACTGATAGTGAGGCTTGCGGAGAGAAAACTTGGCAAGTGACGTGGAGATCTAACTAACAGACAAAGCTTTCTATTCATCGTATACCAGGAACAAGAGATTTTCAAGGTTGCAGAAAAAATTCTTCATTAAGAGACTGCAGTTTTCTTCCATGCGCACTCTCACTTAGAACAGCAAAATATTGAAACCTGTAGTGTAAATGGGCAGATGTAAAATGTGGTACCTTCAGCCAGTCCTGGCTTGTCCGCAAATCTTCAGTCTGAACTTGACTTTTCATGTGTGACTACTTTAGGAAGTTCTGGCTTGTTAGCAAACAGCAGTTTGCATGCTGGACCTTTTGTCTTACACAGGAAATACAAAACTACAATCCATGCAATGCAAAGATTGGTTAGCCAAAATGTAATGATCATTAGTAGGTGCCACACATAACACAGGTCTATATGGCAGCCCATGTCAGGCTCTCCGGTTATCCTAACAGTAGTGGTCAGCAACTGGAGTCATCCTAATAGTTTAGGAATGTGAAAAGGCCAGATACTGCAGCCATCCTAGTAGTAGGGATACCCAGAGAGGGCAGCCTCTGCATCCATCCTGCTAGTAGAGATATCAAGAGACGCCACACACTGTAGCCATCCTAGCAGTAGAAATACCCATAGATGCCAGGCACTGCATCCATCTTGAGGGTAGGAATATGCAGAGAGGCCAGGCAATGCAGTCATTATAGGAGTAGAGATGACCGGGGGACCAAAGGCCTTATCCACCCTAGCAGTAGAGATAGCCAGAGAGGCCAGCCTCTGTATCATCCTGACAACAGAGATACCCAGAGAGGCCAGGCACTGCAGTCACCAAAGGAGTAGAGAGAACCCCGGGATAAGAGGCTGCCACAACCCTAGCAGTAAAGATGTCAACAGATGCCAACATCTGCAGCCATCCTGTAGGTAGAGATACATAGACAGGCCAGGCACTGCAGCCATTGTTAGGTAGAGATACACAGAGAGGCCGTACTGCAGCCATCATAGGAGTACAGATAACCTGGGGACCAGAGGCTTTTACCACTCTAGTAGCAAAGCTACCCAGAGAGGCCATCCTCTGTAACATTCTGACAAGAGAAATTATTATTAGAAAATCTTACATAGCACTCACATGGGATTTCCCGGGTGCTTTAGCAACAGGTAGGGTCTAACCAGGCCATGCAGATTCAAAACAACCAGGTGTTCAGCAAAAAGTAGACAGCAAGGTACAACTTCTCATGGATCCCGGTAGTGCATTCCAAAGCTTAGGGCCCAGATGTGCAAAGGATTGGCCTCCCATGCGTGTCCGTTTGACTCTGGAAATGGGAAAAGGTCACTAGAACATGGGTGATGAGCTGGCTGATATGGTCTCACCATTTCATGAAGATATCAGGGATGAATCCTGATCTTGCCCTGTGACAGTGAGTCACGCAACCAACCATCAATGCTGGGATGATGTAGCTCAGGAGGGGCTGGGGATCTAACAGAGATACCAATAAAGGCCAGGCACTACAGCCATCATAGGAGTAGACAAAAGCCTGGGACAAGAGGATTCTGCAACCTTAGCAGTAGAAATATTCACAGATGCCATCATCTGCAGCCTCCTGTAGGTAGAAATATGTAGACAGGCCAAGCACTGCAACCTTCCCTAAGTAGAGATATGCAGAGAGGCCAGGCACTGTAGCCATAAAAGGAGTACAGATAACCAGGGGATCTGGGGATTTAGCCACCTTAGCAGTAGAGATACCCAGACAGGTCATCCTCTGTAACATTCTAACAACAGAGATACCGAGACAGGGCAGGCAGTGCTGCCATCATTGGCATAGAGATAGCTGCGAGATAAGAGGCTGACATAACCTAGCAATAGAGACACCCACAGATGCCAACATCTGCAGCCATCCTGTAGGTAGGGATATGTAGATAGGCCAGGCACTGCAGCCATCATAAGAGTAGAGGGAACCCCGGGACAAGAGGCTGCCACAGACTTAGCAGTAGAGATACCTATGGATGCCAACATCTGCAGCCATCTTGTAACTAGAGATACGTAGACAGGCCAGGCACTACAGCCATCCTTAGGTAGAGATATGCAGAGAGGCGATGCACTCTAGCCACCACAGGAGTACAGATAACCTGAGGACCAGAGGCTTTAGCCACCCTAGCAGCAGAGCTAACTGGAGAGGCCAGCCTCTGTAACATTCTGACAACAGAGATACCCAGAGAGGCCAGGCACTGCATCCATTATAGGAGTAGCAATAACAATGAGACAAGAGGCTGATGCAGCCTAGCAATGCAGATATCTACAGATGCCAACATTTGCAGCCATCCTGTAAGTAGAGATACGTAGAGAGGCCAGGCACTGCAGCCATCTTATGAGTAGCAATAGCTGGGAAACAACGAGCTGCAGCCACTGTAGCAGTACAGATACCCAGGGAGGCCAACTACTGCAGCCACCCTGTAGTTAAATATACATAGAGAGGCCAGACACTGCAGCTATCTCAGCAGTAGAGATAGCTGGAGGACCAGAGGCTGCATCCACCCTAGCGGTAGAGATATGCTGAGAGGCCATACTCTCCACCCATCCTGACAGGCAAGCCATCTGAGCAGTAGAGATATCTGAGGGACCAGAGGCTGCATCCACCTTCACAGTAAAGATACTAAGAGTGGCCAGCCTATGTGCCCATCCTGACAGTAGAGATACAGGCACTGTAGACATTGTAGGAGTAGAGATAGGGATACCCAGAGATGCACAATTATAATGAAACTATTGTAATAGTGGTGCTACAGGGAAAGCTAGTTATTCCCCAGTTGTACAAAGATGTACAAGCAGAGATAAAAATGGTGACAGAAAAGACCCACCAGGACCACACATGAATCACATTTTCTTTCTTGCTGGAACACATGCAGATTAGTCTTCGACTTCAACCCTGACTGCAACAGTTGCTTATTTCTTCTTATTATTATTAGTAGTAGTAGTGATGGTAGTAGTAGTAGCAGCAGCAGTAGCAATAGTTTTAATTTCTGTATTATTAGTATTGGTATTATTATTTAGCATCATTATAACTATCGTTATGATTACACGTTAAATAGGAGTAATGAGCGCTAGGCACGAAAGTTGCTGAATGGATAGCATGGTTGGATACCAATTATCAAGGGCCAGCATAATAATCCACACTATTCCTGTTGTGTTAGTGGCACTAATTGGACATCCATGTGCCAGAGACTGCAAAGTACCAACCCCAGTCTGTGGTGCAAATACAGTTTGAATGCATCCCCACCAGATGCCATAAGATCAAGAGGCAGAGCATAATGTGCATATTCACTGAAGAATAAAGGGAGAGGGGTGGGTTTAGTACACAAGTTCAAACGTATACAGGCCCTGCATTAAATAATGAGACTTAAATCTCAACCAAGTGTTGCCATGAATAGAATTATCAGCCATTCCAAGCTGGTAAAGTTCTCTTTGGGAGAGAAGGTGCAGCACAGACTACTTACCACTTGTATAGTGTGAAAAAGGCCGCTTTATTGAAACAGGTGCACATTACACTACTTGAACCTGGTCAACAACCTTACAAAACCACCAACTTGATATACATCAAATTAACTAACCAACATCCTCCCCCCACACAGACTCCCCCCCACAATAACCCACCCAACAACTATCTCATTCCTATTGTAGAGCATTTCATCATTTCCAAGCTTATCTTTCCCCTACAGCCTATAACTGCCTATATTTACCTTTAAATATCTAAACATCCTACCCTTCCACTTGAACTTCCTGCATACTTTTCCTTTCCATGTGTTTCACTGATGGAAACACCAAACGTTTGACAACTCATGCAAAACTCAAGCAAAACCCTTCAGCCCGCTGCCATCCAGAAAAAGTCTGCCTGCTGACAAATACAATTCTATTTCAGTTCTAGAAGTATGCACACTATCAGTCCTAAAAAACTCTGTATTGCCGTACTTGATATCGGTGTGGCAGATGCATGGGGGACGCGGCCAAAAACAATTTCCCTTCAAAATATACTCATCTCCTTGTTCAACTTCTGATGAGCCCTGTCTACTACCAATGGCTTCAACACTCACCTATAATGCCTCCAGGGAATAAACTCTGTCCAGACAAAAAAACAGACCGACCACTGGGACTTGATCTGCAATAAATACTGCTCCATGGCCCTGATCAAAACCACACCTTTCTCTGAAACAAGGTTGTTTGCTCCCAAATGGAAAACCAAAACATCCGGGCATCACCCATCTTCCATCATCCCATTTAAACACCTGTTCAGCTCATGCCCCCTTATGCCCCATTTTCCCCCATGTAATAGGGAACAATCACTGATAAAAACCCATCTGAGAACTGTAATCCCTCTGAGACGCTTGACACTCAGTCCATTTGATGAACAAAGGTCCTACTACCCAAATGGCCACTTAATTTGAGTCCGGACCCGTAACTGAACCTGAAACGAGAAACAGCAGTAAATATTCAAACAGAACCCCCTGCACTGCCATCCACCCCGGATGCATGCACATAACTCAGAAAGTAATCAGATGTCCATCACCCCAACCTCATGATGTCCTCTTACGCCCAGCCCCAATTATCCACCTCAGTAGCAGCACCAATGTAAAAGGAGTGTTTCCATACTTAATGGGGGGTAGTAGGGCAGTACCACCAGTGCTTTGCGTAAGACTGCCAGAAGCTGGAAAACTGTAACCTTTGCACCAGATTGCCAACTAAACACTTTGGGGGTCCAAGACCGCCAGGGCCACGAATGACGGAAGCACCGCCAACAGGCTGGCGGTGCTTCAATCCCCATTCCGACCGTGGCGGTAACGCTGCGGTCGGATTGCCGGGGCCGGCGGTCATCCGCCGTTTTTGCCCCGGCTGGGAGAATCCGCCAGGGCAGCGCTGCAAGCAGCGATGCCCTGGGGATTCTGACCCCCGTACCACCAGCCTGTTTCTGGCGGTTTTCACCGCCAGGAAGAGGCTGGTGGTAACGGGTGTCCTGGGGCCCCTGGGGGCCCCTGCACTGCCCATGCCACTGGCATGGGCAGTGCAGGGGCCCCCTAACAGGGCCCCGGCCTGCTTTTCACTGTCTGCATGGCAGACAGTGAAATGCGCGACGGGTGCAACTGCACCCGTCGCACCGCCGCAACACCGCCGGCTCCATTCGGAGCCGGCTCCTGTGTTGCGGCCTCATTCCCGCTGGGCCGGCGGGCGCTAACTTGGTTAGCGCCCGCCGGCCCAGCGGGAATGTCAGAATGGAGGCCGCGGAATTTTGCCCGCATGGCGGCCAAATGGCGGTTTCCGCCTGGTGGGCGGCAGTAGCCGCCCGCCAGAGTTGGAATCACCCCCTTTGTCACTGGCCACCCCTGCATAGGATGCCCACTGATCACAGGCATTGATCTGGGCTGGCAAAGCCTGAAGAACCACTTTCTTTGTTTGCGTTCTCTGATCAGATTTTGAGCAGCAGAGCCAGACCTCCACCCTGTTCCTGCATCTTGTGACATCCTCCCACAACACTCTGCCCCACCCTTGTGCCCCAACAATTCAGGCACCCGAAAAGCACCAAAGAACATCCATGACAATAGAGTGGAAAACAAACAAATCTCCTCAACCCCCCCTGCAGGTACCGGGCAACTTTTGTACCGCCCTGCAAAAAAGGCCTCCATATTAAAGGCTTCCCAACATTCCTCTCTCTCTTTTGCCCAACCTTCGATCGTCCTCTGTCCCAGTGCTCCTGCCGGTGGGGCTTAACCCCACAACAGTTTCCCCATAAAGGCAATCCCAGCCAGTTTTCCTGCAATCATAACTCATGACATACTAATTTCCATCAAATCCAAAATAAACTGAAACACATCCTCCAGTCTTTGCCACCCTGCGCTGCACCCCAGAAGTGAAAAACTCTGCCCATGCTTGACCATATGCCCTTTGCCTAGATTCCGCTAGGGATCCTGCCACCAATTGTACCATTCTGTGTTGCTTGCTGACCCCAACTCCTCCGGGATGGGCATCTTGCATCTGACTGCATCCGTGGCCAGCCCACAGAATCTCTCCCACTGTGAATGAGACAAAGCATCTACTATGTCATTATCCACACCCGGAACATGTTGCGCCCTGAAGGCGATTTTGTGTCTCAAGCAACACAGAACAAAAACACAAAGAAATTTCAGCACCTGGGCATCCCTGGCAGTCTGTCTGTTCACGACCTGCACAACTGACATATTGTCAACCTTGAACAACATCCTCCGGTGAGCCAACTCAGATCCCCACAATGTGACAGCCACCACCAAGTGGAAATGCTCTCTCCTGCCTCCTATGCCACCGGCCATTCCTCTGCACACCAACGACCTTGCCAAAAGAGACCAAAGACCAGTCCACCTGCAACATCTGAAAATATCTGCACATCCCACACCAGAGCCTCCTGCCTATTCGAAGGAATTCCACTGACTGAAGTCAGGAAAAAGTCCCACATCCTGAGATCCACCTTGACCCCTGATGAGATGTGCACATGGTAATGTGGCAAAGATGTACCCGAGAGCGCCAGGCCTAGCCTCCTGTAAAATGTCCTACCAGCCCTGACCACCCTACAAGCAAAATTGACGTGTCCAGTAAAACCTCAAACTTCGTCACCTTCACTTTTTCCCTCGACAACATGCACACCAATAGAGCGTGCATTGCCTCCTTTTTGTCCTGTGACAATCTTGCCATCATTTTTTCCAAGTCAATTTTAATCCCCAGAAAGGATATCAAAGGACCCTGACCACAATGTGTCTTTTTAGGGCCAATGGAACGCATAGATTACCCATGAGCTCCTGGAACCTTACCTGTGCCTATTTGCAGTCTGCGAGGCGGGTGCGGGTGCCCCCATGATACAAAGTCATCCAAGTAATGCATCACCACTGTGTAACCCGTGTGCTATGTAAAGAGTCATCTCAGAAAAGAGGTAAAAAACTCAAAGAATGTGCATGATACCGAGCAACCAATTGACAAAGCCTTGTCCGCGCACCATTTTCTTTCAAAGTGTATGCCCAAAAGCTGAAAGTCGTCTGGATGAACTGGAAGCAGCCGAAAAGCATAATTCACATTGAACTGTGCCATTTGCGCCCCTGGCCCTGCCTCCACCACCAGGGCCATTGTCACATCTACTGATGGACATGATACTGATGCTGTTTCTTCTGATATTAAATAATTTATGGGCCCACCTTGGGGCCAAGACAAGTGTTGGATCAATCAGAATTGCCCATTCTCGTTTTTTGGGCACTATGCCAATAGACGATACGATCAAATTAGCCATTAGCCACTCATGGAAGGGGCCCTCCATCCTGCCCTCTGTGACCTCTTTATCCAGCTTATCCTGAACTGCCTGCCTGTGTTCCCTCATAGACCTCAAGTTGTCTGTCCACCTTTGAACCCTAGATCCCATGTACCCCAATCAAAAACCAAATCTGAAACCCTCCCTCGGGATCCTCCCATCCTCTGCCTGCCCATAGAAATCCAACCAATATGCCAACCTGTCCAACTTAACCGGTGTATGAGCCTTTTGCACCAGGTCCTTGTGCCCCCATTTCAACTCTATTCCCATAAGTCTGTTGCTACTGTTGTGGCCCCTGGCTAGCTGCATATGGCTGCCACTGCCCCAAATTCAGTCCCTGTTGCTCCCCACAGCCCCGAAACAATGTATGAGTGCACGACCACCTGCACACTTTGAGCACTCGTGTCTGAACTTGCAGCACTCCTGTATACACAGACCTTTGTTGAAGTCCCATTACACTCTCCCAGACCCGCTCTGACAATTTGGCTTGGTTCTAACCTCTCCCCAGATGGGGCACCCTTGAAAGGGCCTATTGGCCAACCACTGGCCATGAAAATAATTTTCTCAAACTTAGCGGTTCCATGGTGAGCTGCCAAAGATACGTTTCCAGCTCAATCCACTTTGCCTCCGTATCCCAACCTAGGCATGGCCAGAATTTCTCATCATACCGAGCCCAGGCATACCCCCCCAAAAGTAATTTACACCGTGCATATCACGTCTATTTATTTAAACAATGCTAAGCAGGCAGAGCTCTGGAAACTTCTCACAATAAACACTGGCATAAATTAAAAACCTCATGGTCCAGCTCTCAATCATTAAAAGAATCCTCACCCAGTTGGCCAGTTTGTACTCCTCCTCCTTCGACCCTTCCTTTGAGCACAGTTCCCAGTGAAGAAGCTTAAACATCTCCACATATTCCCCCTTCCATATTTTTTCTTTTGGTGCCAACATCAAGTGCATCCCCAATGCCTTTGTCATGGCTTTGTCATACCCATGTGGAACAACCATTTAATTTTGAGCTCTTTGTTTTCCAGCCCATCCTGTCCATCAGTTTTGTCCCTGTGTGCTTCTCACCCTTGTCCTTGTTACTCTCCCCCTTATGGTCTTGAGAAGGTTGCTCCAGCTCGCTTCTGTCACCTTCTCACACTCATTAGCCATGCCCCCTACCTCCTCTTCTTTACTCACTAATACATCCGCCACGTACTTACCTTTCTGCATACGCTCCCCCCATTTCCACAACCTACATCCACACCGATGGACTCCATAACTGGACCCACTCCTTCATCCTGGCCCTCACCTGTCTTCAAGGTTGGTGCTCATACAGATGCTTGCCACCTCGCCAGTGGCCTCTGTGTCCCCACCTCCGTACCTTGTCAGGCCTCGCTTGTCTTTAACACAATAGGTAGGAACTCATTAGGAAGACCCCCTGCCCCCTCACTATCCTGGGCCCCACAAGCTCATCCACATCTCACAAGTTGCCTTCTTCAAGGCTATACTCCTTATAATTTAGCATTGACACCCCCATGGTGTCCTCAGACATGACCCAGCTCGAGCTTGCACTCACACCCTGTCATGTCACTGATGCACTCGCCGTATGGTTGGGTCAACACCTGGCATCCAGGCGGGTGTCGAGACCCCACCATACCACTCTTCCGACGCCACTCATCTATCCATTGTCCCACAGGTGCCAGAGCCTACCTGTGCCCTTCCGACCGGTGGAACTGACAAGGTTGTGCCAGACCTACTTCTGTTAGCTGTGTAGGGTTCCCCCATTGATGTTTGGCGAACTGCCCTGGGCCCAACCATCACTTCACCTCTGTGCATCTGAGCTGCCCCAAGCTCTCCAGGATCTGCAAACCTGCAACGTTCTTTAATGTGTAAAAAAGATGACAAGTTTGGTGTGATGGTACCCCGTCCCACCTGGCCCAGTCCAGAAATTTTTCCGGGACTCAAGGCCCTCCCTTCCACCTGTGGGTGTTACCTGCTTCCCCTGCTGGGTACCACCCCATGTTCCCTGATCTATGCTCGGCTGACCTGCTGTTTGCAGCCTCCCCTGAGGCCTCTGTCTCTCCCTCCTTCCCTTCCTACTCCATTCCAGCATAGCGACCACAACAGCAGTGGCCGGCCCCACATGCTTCAAGGAAACCCTGGCCATGTCTCTCGCTTTCCCACTGCTCTCTGTCCTCATCTGGGCCTGTGCCTCCACTGTAAATCTGGACCCTTCTGACTCCTTTGGCACCGAGGGGCCTCCACTTGCGCACTGGGCCTGAAGCCTATCTGAGGCCCTCTTTAGCCACTCCCACTGCCCTAAATTGTACCCCCCTCCCTGCCTGTGTGCTGTCCCCAAGCTCACAAACTGAAACAATCCCTCATCACGGAGCCCTTTGGCCCTTGGCCCTTTAGGCCCAGGTTCACACAGGGACTCTCTTAATTCAACATTAAATCCTCCAAGCTGCTCCCTGCAGCCCCTGTTCAATAAGTACTGTAGTGGGATGGTCCGCCGCCGCATCCTGTTACATGCTGCTTTTACAGGCAGCAGCCCCATACATGCGCAACTCACCAGCTCAGCTTCTGTCTGCTCATTAATTTGGGCAACGTCGGCCTCTCCTGTTTCATCACCACTGGCCCCAAAAGCAGCTCCTCTGCCTGCTCTGCCCCAGTCCCCTGCTTCAAGCTTCAAGGGCCTGTCTTTTCTCTACTGCAGGGCCCTCCTCCAAAGAGGAGACCCTGCCCTCATCAGAACCACATGGGGCCATCTCCCTAATGGCAAAGCAACCCCATCCACTTACAGTTTTTTCCTCCAAGGACGCCGCCAACATACCGGAGGCTGCAGCTCTTGTCTTCTTAAGTACTGAACAGGAAAGTATTGCCGCAGCCACCTGTTGGGATGCCTGGCACGCAGGGCGGGCCGAACTCAGTATTTGCTCCACCCCACAATGAGATCCATGTGCCCTGACTCTAGCAGGAGCTGCATCGCCTCTTTCACTTTTTGCACCCCGGTTGCTATATTCGGCCCAACAAATGTATAATGTGAAGACTAATTATGAAGCAGAATAATTGTGGGCTGCCCGCCCCCAACCACCAGGTCACCTGTACCAAAAATAGGTGGCAGGGAGCCCAAAAAGACCCCCTAATATAGCCCAAACCACACAAGGCAGTCACTGGCCTACTAACCTTCCCAATAACCCCGAGGGGTAGACCTACCTGCAGTCAGCTTCTCTCCAAACCCACATTGTTAAACTAAATGTTAGGATAGAAGGGGTATGACTGTGCATGTTAGGGTACCATTTGACATGTCATTGGGCACGCCATACCTCAATCCAGCCTAATTTCTCTGCAGTCATTTACATTAACTTGACTTTGATTCCTTCATTTCTAGTAAAGACATTATATTATTTGTTAAGAAATGTAATATCTATGCAGAAAGTTATTAGGCAAGCAAGCAAAGTTATCAACACACAGATTGGCACCTCTGAGTAAATTCCGAGTTTAGGAATAGATCTTCTCACAGAGAAATTCTAAATCTGCCCTTTTTTCTAGGAATATTTTTTAGGTAAACTGGAATTTACACTAAGGCAAAAAGTGACAAAGTCTAATACCGCTTTGCAGCAAAATTATAAGCTTAGAGCTGTGCAAGCCAAATTGGAAAATGACAAAAGTAATTTATCTTTCTAGGGAAAATATTACACTTTGAATTGGTACAGTACTGTCCAAGCCATTCGAGAAAAAAGTAAAAACAGAGTTTGAAAAGGGTTTGACCCTGTTAGAGCTCATCAGAAAAACATAGCTATATCAAGACTTAAGGTGATATCCAATGTAATTTAAAAATGCAAGCGTGCAAGCTCAGAATGCCTTGTGTTATGCAAACAATGGGTTAGGGAACTCTGGGTAGTTATGTTATGTTATGTTATATTTAATTTGTATAGTGCATTGCTGCCCTAAGGGTTCCCAGCGCTCTTGATAGTGATCTCTGTAAGGTAGGTATGGAGGGCATCAATACACAGGAGTTAAAACAACCAGGTCTTTAGGGGACGACGAAAATTTAATTCATATGTTATGTTATATTTCTCTGTTGTTAGGTAGAAATCTACTCCTTCACAGGCAGTGCATCTACAATGATAGTCTAAATCTGCTCTATTCTAATCTGTGGTTTCTGGCGACATTTCTATGCATTAAATTTGAAATGTGAAAAGGCATTTTTGCGATTTTGGAGAAAACTCTTTAAGAATAGAATTACCCAATGTGCTAGCCACCTAGTGCTAAAAGCGACAAAGAAGTTTTACCTCTCCGGGCACATAACCAAAATTGTAGATTTGAAGAGAACCTTTGAAGACAATCTGATGATGTTGTTAGTAGCATGGCAGTTAACACAGGCCTTATTACTATGTTACGTTGTTCAAAATATCATCATAGTGGGTGTTCAGACATCGAGCATTGTCAATTTATAATTTATAATGGCAGGGTCGGACTGTGTGACATTATCCATGGCAACACCAAGTGGGATGCCTCAGGGAGTGGGAAACCAAAGGAGTCACCATGGGCGTAATAACAGTTGGTGCAATCTGATTCATGTGTCAGAAGGCTTATAAAAAGCCAGTGAAAAACAGGTGTGGCTAGTTTGAAGACCACGCAATCATAGTACTGTGTGTGTGTCTTATTTATGTGTTGCAACCACGCTACCAGAACACTACATTGACGACGAGTAGATCAAACTAACCCACAAGTGTGCTGAAGTCTTGCGTACTCTCCCCAGCGGCCTGCTGTACTCCTCACACCTAAGCGCCATCATCAGCCTTGTGCAGCAGCCCACACTGCCTTCAGCAGCCACTGCGTCTATCATGCCAAGTGCCCGCCTGCAAGGCCCTGCCTTCCTGTACCAGCCTTGTGAAACCCGCTGGCCGGCATCACCCACCTGCTTCTTGAGCATCAGAGGGAAGACCAACATCAGTGCTTCCCTCTGGCCCGGCCCACCTTCCACTTGCTCAAACGACTCCCCCTGTGCCTCAGAATGCGAAGCGATGCAATATTCCTGTTCATCACGCCTCCATCCTAACACAAGGTTGGTGACCCCAGCAGGCCCAGAATCAGCCCCAGTCCAGTAATTTTTCACATTCTAATCACTTGATGAGGCATTTCTGGGGCTTATGAGATGTACAGCCACAAGAAACAAAGCAGCAGCATCTTTTAATTGACCCTTGCCTGGGCCCACAACACACTGAGACATTTCCTGGGCCTCAAAGCAGTGATCGTCAGACCGAAGGTAGCTGCCACTCTTTGTGCCTTACTCCCTGGGCCCGCAAATACCCAGACAAGGTGCTATCATCAGCCACTGTACCCCCCCCCCTCCAGCGCCCACCTCTGTTCCCAAGTAGGGAGGCCTGCTTGCCCTGGGCTAACCAGTCAGGTACACACACAGCGGCCATGCCCAGCTCCTACTAGGGTACACCAAGTGAAAGCACCTAACTACCACGCCCACCCGGAGTCTACTGCCTGCACCGATCTCTTCCCACACCCACCTAGCCACCTCAAGTCACATCACAATGTCCTGGATCCTTGCCCTGGAGCTCTTCATGGCCTCAGAGCCCCCATTATCAAAAGCTGCATGCTGAATGTCTAGAGACCTAATTTGAAGCTGTTGAGATGGCTGGAGACCGGAAATGGGCTTTGTGCCTCCATCTCAAGGGTGCTGACATCCACAAGATCTCAAGACTTTTGTTGAGGCTAATCCCCAGCACACTGACACCACCCTTAAGAATGCCATCATGGCACACTTAAAGCCATATGCCAACCCCAATTGCTAGCGTTTTCTTCCCCTCCAAGCACGGCAACAGCCTGACAAGTCTGTCGATGTGTTCTACAGCTGCCTGAAGGAACTCACAAGCACATGCATGCTTCTAAAGGAAGAGGATGAGATGAGAGCCCAGTTCATCCAATTGTGTGCCTCTTCCAAACTTCGAGAACAAATCCTTCAAGAACTCAATATGTCCATGAGAGATATCTTGATGCCATCTGCATGGACCCATTCCAACCATCACCCATTAAGGATGAGCCCAGCAATGCAGTCCGCAAGGCAGTGTGCAAACCAAAGCCAGAGTCCGCCAAACCACAATCAACCGGCCATATATGGTTGGTGTGGTGGCCCCTATCCAACTAAGGTTCCGGCCCCACACAAGGGAAATCCTGTAGTGCCTGCGGCAAGTCTAACCATTTCTCTAAAGTGTCCCACTCATCTCAGAAACATCGACCCATACCTCCTAAGAAAGCTATCAGTGCTGTGGAGACAAACCTGGCTAAGCAAGAAGAAAGCGACATGGGTGATGATGACTTAGAAGTTGTCCATGTAGTTGGAGCAATCAACCTGCTCCAAACAACTTACCAGGTGGCCCCCATGTGACTTGTCGGTGTACAATTCCATCCGGACTCAGCCCCCATTGACACAGGAGCCTCGATTAATCTGAGGGCTGCTGAGGTACACCACAGTTTTTCCAACCTCCTTGCCACACATGGGTATAGGTGTATGCTTTCAGCAACCGTGCACCACTGAGGCTAGAAGGCATGTTTCAAGCAGACCTCACTCATGACTCAACATGCCAGAGTGCAAAAGTATATGCGTCCAGGAAGGGTCTGGATTCCTCCTCAGCTGCCAGACCGCACACAGGAACTCAACTTAGTACAAGTTGCCCACAACCTTGATCGACTCCTACAAGACTTAGCTCCCCTATTCGAAGGCATAGGTTGCTTGGTAGGCAGAGGCAGCTGCCTACATATCAATGAATCTGTTGCTCCAATGGCACTTTGACACACAAGAATTGCCTTCCACCTCCACCCCAAGGTGGAGAAAGAACTGAAACTCTTAGAAAAGGCTGGCATCATTGAACATGTGAGAGGCCCAACCCTGTGGGTCTCTCCCATTGTAGTGGCACAAAAACACAAGCAACCTGAAGCCATATGTATGTGTGTAGAAATGAGGATACCCAACCTAGTGATCAAACAGGAACGTCTTCTATCCCCAACCATTGAGGACAGAAGTGGAGAACTGTCAGGGTCAAAGTGGTTTTCAAAGATGGATCACCAGTCAGGTTATCATCAGACACCTGTGGACCTGGATTCCCAACCAATCCCCACATTCTTCACTCATGTTTGCCTCTGGAGGTACACCCAACTGAATTTCAGAATTTTCAGTGGCCCGAAGTATTCCAGCACATCATCAAAAATGTTCTGCATGGCTTCCCGGGCATGCTGAACTTGAGTGATGATATCCCGGTAAATGCCCCAACACTCTAAGAACACTTCACTCACCTCAAAGCTGTCTTCGCCAGACTTAAAGTGTGTTGTTTACCCTTAGGAGTGAGAAATGTGACTTTTAAAGAAATTACATCAGTTTTTTTGGGTACTGTTTCTCATGCAGAGGAATCACCCCAGACAAGGTAAAGGACATCCAGACTGTGATGCTCACACCGACGGAGCAACGTTACTCCCAAATCTTGACAGGATGAAACAAGAACCAACTGCCATACTGTTGGGTTGCCGACACTTCTATTTATATTTATATGGGCACTCATTCACCATCTTCACCGATCACAAACCACTGATCCACCTGTTCCGTTGATACTCTTCAAAAATCCCTAAGGGATAAAGAAGTGGATCCTATAGCTGCAGAAATTCAATTTCACAATGGAATACTGGCCAGGCACTAGCAATCCAGCAAAGTTCCTACCCCAGCATTCTCGCCAAGCCACCCCATCAGAAACTGCAGAAGCCCATGAGACCAAAGACTATGGGGCTCATTATGAACTTGGCGGTGAGGTGGCCCTCCGCCACCGCCATGCTACCGCCGACAGGCAGCCTGACGATGGCGGATTACATTATCCGACAGGGCAGCGCTGCAAGCAAGGGATAATGTACCCTGTTTTCCCCAGCCTTTCGGATGGTGGTAGGGGCGGTCAGGGACCCCTGTGCAGTGCCCTGTTGCGCAGGTCACCGCCCGATTTACAGGCAGTGATCGGCGCAACGGGTGCTGCTGCACCCGCCTCACACCAACATTGGCGGCAGCTCCATTTGGAGCCACCCTCAATGTTAAGGCCCAGCAGGGAAAACATTATATGGTCGACGGGGGGGCGTCGCGCTGGCGGTCTTCTGTTGACCGCCATCGCTGATCTTGTCGGTTTTTACCACCGAGATCATAACGAGGGCCTATGTCTGCCTGGTGGTGGAGTGCTCCAAACCTCTCCCCATGTCATCTTGAAGTGGTAGAAGCCACTAAGCATGACGATTGTCTGCAGACTGCCATAAAAGCAATCCTGTCAGGTGACTGGCAATCTCTTCAGTGCCTGGTCCATTACCGCACTGGCAAAGCAAAATCAAAGCACTGCACAACATCTGCCAAGAATTCTCTGTCACAGACGAAGGCTACCTGTTGAGTCCCATGCCTAGTGCTTCCAGAAAGCCCAAGACAACAAGCCATCCCTTTGTCACACAGAGCACACCAAGGCATTGTCAAGTCTAAGAACAGGCTGAGGAGAAAGGTCTGGTTTCCCGGCCTAGACCAGAGGGAAGAAGAGCTCATATAGAATTGCCCAGCCTGCCAGGCCACCAGCCAGCCCAATTTTCCAGCACCAGTCATCACAGAAGGCCTGGTTGTCCCGTCGCAACAGGTCAATTCAGACTTTGGTCGCTCCCCACCAGCTCTCACATGCTAGTTTTTGTAGACGATTTCTCCCAATACCCCGAGGTTGAAATAGTCTCAACCACATCAGCATCTACGGTCATCCTGAAAGTCAAAAAGTTAATGGCCACCCATGACCTGTTTGAGGAAATCCTTACTGACAATGCTCCCCCTTCAGCAACCACAAACAGGCTGTGTATCTCCGCTCCAGAAACACCAAACACAGCTGCATCACTCCCCGATGTCCCTGGGCCAATGGGGAAGTAGAGAGCCTGATGAGGACCCTGACAAAAAGTAATCGGAATTGCAGTGGAAGAAAATACCATCATTGGACAAGCTCTATACAACTCCCTGGGAGAATACAGACTAACACCCCATTCCACAATAGACACTACCCCCAGCAAGCTGTGTTTTGAAAGGACAATGACTGACACGTTCCCCCATCATCCAGTATGGGCTGACCTACCGAATCCACTGAACCGTTATGACTCCAGAAGAGCCCACAACAACAACTACTATGCTTCACGAAGATGGCGAGCCAAAGTGAGCACTCTCAAAGCAGGAGATAGGATTCTAGTGACAGATCGTCACCCTGGTGTCAAGTCCTGCCTACAGTTTTAGATCGATCCATGGACTGTCACCGAAATTAAAGGCACTATGGCGACTGCCCAAAGAGGGGCAGAGAGCGTCACTTGGAACGCATCCCAATTCAAGACCCCCCTCCCCCACCAAGTCTCCTATGCGTGACTCCTGGGAAGAGGATTCAATGGAGGTCACATCGGCAGACAACAGGACAAACAGCGAAGATGAAAGATGAAAGTGACCAAACCCCCAGAGGCACAGCCAGTCCTCGGGAGGTGTCCTCACCTCAGGGGCCCACACCTTCCCCGACCTCAGCTACAGTGTCCAGTTGACTGAGCCAAGCTGCATCCTGGTTGCCCAATACTGGAAGGTCTACCCCTGAGCTCTCTGCCAGAAGTGGTCAAGGGCGGTATCCTCTGAGTCCCAACCCAGGAACGTCCCAGCAATATAACAATTTTGTAATTGACTGAGTCCACACCAGTCCTGGTTGCAATCCAGTGCGTAATGTTGCACACTCTATTCTAAATCCTGCTCAATGTTTGGACTAGTTGTTATATGTTTCTCATCTCGCTGGTAAACCACCAAGTTGGATGCCTGAGGAACCCCGTGGACGTAATAGCAGTTGGTGCAATCTGACCTATGCTTCAGGTTAATAAAAAGCCCGTGAAAAACGAGTGTGGCCAGTTTTTAAGACCACGCAGACATTGCACTGTGTGTGTGTCTTATTTATGTGCTGCGACCAAACAACGAAAACACAACTGACTGGGCCTGAAAGAAAGGCCAAGTCATAATAAAACAAAAGGCCCACACTAGTTAATCACAAAAGTAAAGAAGTGGTCCACCTTTACAAACCGGGGAAGTACTGAACTTGTAAAGACACACGGTATTGGTGTTTTGCAAGGTATGGGAGGCTGCATGCATTTGTGCTTGCTTCAGGCAACATATTCAGTAATAGGGAGCAAGCAGTAAACAATCACCGGTACAGCAGCTCTCTGTAACAGGCCCACAAACAGCCAAAAAACAGCCCGCATACTGACCTATTAGACCAGTCCTTCTGGCACTGCGAAACTGCCCAGTAGGTCATTTCGATCCTGTAAAACGGAGGTAAGCGCATCAAACAACAACGTGGTATATAACAAATTATGACTTTTCAGAAGAGGCATTTGTTTCCGCGTTAGAGATTTGACCGCTACCCAACTGTTGTGTTTTCCTGCCACCTAGTGGCTAAAATGAAGAACGGCAACCAAATCTAGTTTGAATACGCTTGCTACGTTTTCAATAGCACATTTATTTGTTCCTAATTTCTGTAATTATTAGGGAACTGTGATGTGATGTGATGTCACAAGCGTGGATTTCAAAACCCAGTCATCAGTGGGGTGTGTCATTTAAATTCCTTAAATGACACGGCTCATTCATATGCTAAATTTGGTGAATGATTTAAAAATCTAATGGTTTGTTTAGCTAATAGTTTCTATTTTTCATTGTTTTCCTGTAGTTGATGTATTAACATTTTTAACAGAAATGATAATCTTAGTAACCTGTAGCACAAAGGGGAAACAGCAATGGATGAATATATATGTGGTTCCTTATATGCCCGAGTCTGTTTTCATCTACCCTCCAGTGTGACACGAAGAGGCGAGGGGTCTAGTTTGTGGTGCCAACACGTTCGGTAGCGGGCTTGCTTGCCAGAGTCCAATGATCTGGTTCGGGACCTGGTATGGCATGCTTGTGTGTTTAGCGGGAAGCATCGCTCGGAGCTCAGGGGCGTAGATTGGTCAGTGAGTCTGGGGGGGAATAAGGGTGGTTGATATTCAGATTTCCCAACAATCACGCTGGCATGTAATGTTAAAATACATTATATGGCAAACAAGGCGTATGAGAGGGGCTTAAAAGGCAGTGGAAAAGGAGAGAAATGCAGATTGGTAAGGGTACTAAGTGAGAGAAACAATGGGGGTCATTATGACCCCGGCGGTCGGCGTTAATATCGAGGAAAGTACTGCCAACAGGCTGGTGGTACTTTTCTCTATATTATGACATTGGCGGTTTGCCTAAAGCCAAAACGCCAATGTACCACACCGACTGCCACGGCGGTAAGGAAACTTCACTCTCCAGCCCAGCAGCCGTCACTTGCCTGCCTGCGGGATTATGACCCCGCCTACCGCCATGGTTTTAGTGGCATCCTTACTGTCACGAAAACCATGGCTATAGGTACTATCAGTGACAGGGAATCCCTTTCCAATCACTGATAGGGTCTTCCCTGTCTCCAACCTCCTCCCCAGGTTTCCCACCACCCCTCCTTCCTCTCCAAATCCCCCCTACACGCCCCGCCCTTCATACACGCAGACATACATATACACACCCATTCCAACATTCATCCACGCATGCATACATCCATTCACACACACTTACATACATACACGCACACACGCATTCACACAACTCAACATACACGCACTCACCCCCCAAACATGCACACACATGCTAAACGCAACACAGACCCGCATTCACTGCACGCACACACACACACAACTAAAAACACACACAACACCCCCCACCCCCTCCCCTGTTGGAGCACCCAACTTACCTGTAGTCAGGGGGTCCTCGGCAGGAGGCAGTAAGGGGCGCTGCTGTCAGCAGCAGCGTCCGCCATCAGAACACCCCGGGCCGTAACTTTCTCATAATTTGGCTGGCGGCTGTCTACTGGCATGGCGCTGCTGCAGTGCACCTTACCTCTATCTGCCGGCATGGCCACAGCTGGATTTCCGCCATCCTTCTGGCAGAAATCAGGCTGTGGTAATAATTTGGTGGATGACTGGAAGCCGCAGCGACGGTCTTTTGGCGGCTTTTACCACCGGGGTCATAATGACCCCCAATATTTTGTAAAATAATCAACATTTTGTAGGGTTTTTAAAGTGGAGAGAGTGTGCAGTTTTGTCAGTGTCTCCAGGCAAAAATCCCAGGTGAAATTTGGCAAACACCTCAACATACCCAACTGAAAGCACCTGTACCCAATTATTCACAGAAAATACATTTGTTAGGTGGTGTAACACCCCAAACACCCACCAACCACCCAAGCTACCCCCCTGCAGATTATCCCAAACCTTTCCATTTATTTTTTTTACATATTCTTCACAATGCGAAGTAGCACTGGTTCCTACTTTTAAAACTTTTAAGCTTGTAAAAGTAATCAAAGTTGTGAGTAAAGTAAAAAGCTGAAACCTGTTTGGCAGCCACTGTTAAAGAGCATATGGCCACTGCTGGCTCTTACATCACACAAATGATAAATGCCTCCATCCAACATGGGATACTGCCAAGTGAGCTCAAGCAAACTATTATAAGCCCAATACTGAAGAAACAACTACTGACCCCTTAGAACTGAAGAACTACAAACCCATCTCAAACCTCCTCTGCCACACAAAATGCCAGAATATGAGGTCACGCACTTGCTACAAGAGTTTGTCGAATCCAACATCTTTTTACACAATAGACGATCGGGTTTTACACCCGGATGGGAAAGAAGAAAAACAGCCTTTTCTACATGGCCAGAGCCATGCAGGCAGTAACCACACAAGCGTTACCACGCTTGACTGAAGCATGCATGTCCCTGAACCACACAAATGCGTGGTTAAGGCACCATGCATATGCTTGGTTCAGGCACACATTTGGAACAGCCAGGAGAGGAATGCGGCGGCCGTGTAAGTGGGGCTGGGACTGGTGGGGTTTATTTTTGAGGACAGGGTGGGGTAGGTTTTAGAGTTCAGGGCAGGGGTCAGGGTAGTTTTTAGGACAAGGGTTGTAGGTTTTAGGGTTTAGGGTGGGAGTGGGGGGCGTTTCTAGGACAGGATGGAGTAGTTCTTAGGACAAGGAAGGTTTTAGGGTTAAGGGCGGGGAGTTAGGGTAGTTTTTAGGGGAAGGCTGAGTAGTTCTTAGTACAGGATAGCTTTTAGGGTTTAGGGCGGGGCTAGGGTGTCGGGGTTGTTTTTAGGGCAGGGTAGGTTTTAGGGTTCAGGGTGGAGGGTTGGGGTAGTTTTTCGGCAGGGTGGGGTAGTTTTTAGGACAGAGTAGGCTTTAAGTTTTAGGGCAGGTGGGATGTTGGGGTAGTTTTTAGGACAGTGTGGGGTAGTTTTTAGGACAAGGTAAGTTTAAGGTGTTAGGGTTGGGCGTCAGGGTAGTTTTTAAGCCAGGGTGGGGTAGTTTTTAGGACAGGGTAGGGTTTAGGGCAGGGCCCAGGGGTCGGGGTAGTTTTTAGGACACAGTGGGGTAGTTTTTAGGGTTTAGGGTGGGGTGGAGGGTCGGGGTAGTTTTTAGGACAGGGTGGGGTCGTTTTTAGGACAGGGCGGGTAGGTTTTAGGACAGGGCAGGGTAGGTTTTAGGATTTAAGGTGAGGGGTTAGGGTAGTTTTTAGGACAGAGAAGGGTAGGTTTTAGGGTTTAGGGCAGGGACAGGGGGTTGTGGTAGTTTTTAGAACAGGGTGGGGTAGTTTTTAGGACAGGGTAGGTTTTAGGTTGGGGAATAGGGGGTCGGAGTGGTTGTATCGCACAACCCACGCATGGCGTTGCCACATATACCTTTATTAAGGATGCTTTTACAACAAAATTCGTTGTAAAGGCAGGTGTGGGAAAGGCATGCGTGGTAAAGATGCCGCCGTGGTTCAGACTGCGTTGTTAAGCCATGCGTGGTTCTGCCATGCGTGGTTCTGTCATACAACCGGGAAGAGAGACTGCTATTGTACACAGTGTTAAAGATCTTCTGACCTCCCCGATGCTGGTCAATCAGAAAGTTTGATCATGCTTGAGATATATAGAGCATGCCAAACAGTAGATCACAAGCTTCTTCAAGGCAAATTGGAAATATAGACCAAGTTAAATGGAAGAATGTTTCAGTGGTACATCTGTTTCCTATCAGACTGAAGGTATCAATTTAAAAAGAGCTCCCTCTCCTTGACCACAAAATCCATTGACTGCGGGTTCCCTCGAGTGTCTTCCCTTTCTCAGTTACTTTTTAACATTTGAGTGAGACTCCTTCAAAGATTATATCCCTCTACCAGTTGCAATTACAAATGCATGCAAACAACATTCAAAGCCACCTCTGACTAGCTGATCTCTCAAACCAGGATTCGACTATAACAAAACACCTGAAACACATCTATCACCGGATGAAGGTGAATGCCTCCACATGACAATTGCCCAGTCCCAGCTCCATCAGTGAGAAATCTCAGAATTGTCTTTGGCAGAGAGCTCTCCTTCACACACCAGACTGCAACAGTCATCCGAAGCACCAATCACCAACTTATCATGCTTAGGATGATCCCCCCACCTCATACATCTTGGATATTAGATCCAACTCAAGGATGTCGCCAAACTCCACGGGATGAAAAATCTAAAGGCAAGACTCTACCCCCTGCCTGAAGAGATCTGATCACAACATCCTTTAAAAGATCTACATTGGCTCAAAGTGTCCCAGAAGATCAATTTCAAACTACTGTGTACAGTTTTCAAAACATGGGTGTGTACTAAATTAAACAAACTGCTGTACACAGAGGTAAACAAGAGATCAGGTAAATTAAATCTGGTTTCTCAAACCAGATTCAACTGAAATACTCAGGGAGGGTGAATAATTAGAATTATAGGTGCATGCATATGGAACATGCTAATTCTAGACCTGAGACAACAAATAAAGATGACTTTTAAAAAAAGAAATCTTAACATACACCGTTTCAGGGAGGATATCCGTCTGCTGGATATCTCAAGGACCACTTTTCTCCTGATTGACATCATATTTACAGTGAGCTTGTTGCCTCTTGGTTATCATTCATGCAGTCTGAGAAGTAATCATGAAAGTCTTTTGACTTTGAAAAATTTAGAACTATGAAGCAGCCACAGGCAAGTGCTTCACAAATCTTCAAAATAAGTAAAACTAAATGCTCATCCACGCTCTTTCAATGTAGAGCAAACAAGGTTCTACTCAAGGTGCTCCAAGAAACACATTAAGCAGGGGTCTTTTCATCCTCCATGTGTTCTCTGTTTTGTTCTTTCTGTCCCCTTCTAGCAATAAATAAGTGAGATACAGCTCAGTACTCCAAACTCCTTTGCAGATCTCTTTCTTGAAAACCTCCTGGATACACAATATCTCACCAACCCTACTCTGCATTTCTGCAAGATCCTACACCATCCAAATCCTTTGGAGAAATGGAGCACTGTTCCATCTAACCTATTTCTATCCATCAATATTTGGTAGTCCTTTTGTAGGGTGCCACAATGCATTGCCCACTTACTGTCTTGCTTATGGCCAAATGATTCTGAGCTTCTTTGTCTCCACCATGTCTCATGCTATGACCAACAAGCTCCGGAAATGGTGGATGAACCAGAATTGCCCTGACTTCAGTCAGTCTAATGCTAGTCCAGTCAGTTATCTTGCAGTGGGCCTTGCCTTTAGAAGTACTCCTTGATGTAGGGTCCAGCCAAAAGACAAGGAGCTTGATTTAGGGTTTGACAGGCAGAGTGGTGTCTGTTGGGATGTCATTACCTCCACCATCCGAACCATACTTCGTCTGTCAAATTTAAAATGCAGGAAAAACAGTGATGTTTGCACATTCAAAGGAACTACCATAACAGTAGCTTATTTCAGTTTACTAAAAGTTTGATTGGCGACCATCGTCAGTTTTGACGGCTGTCCAACAAACTAATTACATTTTTCATAAACAAACTCCTAAAGTAGAAGTTTGTTTCTAGTCCTTCACTGTCAGGCCATTCCTGGTGGTGAGTGACAGAAAAAAATACATTAAACCACCCATCCACCATAAATAGGCTGGAAGGAAGTATTTCTTGAACTGAGCCAATGGTTGCTCTGTCGACAAAATGCTGAAGGTTCACCCATCTTTAAAAGAAGCAAGCACATTTGTGCCAGAATACACCGCCTGCCAAACTTTAAATCAGGCTCAACAATTCTATCTGGCCCCATTTCCCTGGCCCACAGATTTAGAGCCATGAATCACACAGAATGTACCAATACCAGAGCTCCTAACATCTCTCACTCTTTTACCTGACCATTCCTTCTCTTGCTTGAAGCGAACCGTGTCACTGATATGTTAGGTACCACCAATTTAAACTGCATGCCTCAGTTGGATTCTATCCCTTCTAACTGCATGCCCCACTCAGCCCTCTCATACTTTTTAAACATACAAAAAGAGACCACCTTGATATGGTACAGAAATCTTCTTTTTTGAGTTCCAGTTTAAAACCTATACAACCAAATGAAATTCTTCAGGGCATTAATCATACAGCCTAATTCATGTGGTTTAGACCCATCCAAAAACCAAGTAATAAAAAAGGCAAAAATTGCCAATTCAAATTGGATTTGTAGTGAGAATGCGTGGCTCTTCATGGCCTTGTTAATATGACCCCTTTTCACACATAACACTCCATGAAAGGGGCGTTCCATGGGTGTTGATCAGGGTGTCCCAATGCAACACCCATGGAACCCAAAGAAATCTAATGAATTACCAGAATTACAAGTCTGGGAATGTGTCAGATTCCTACTCCCACTCAGGGGGGGGTGTAAGAGTGACACAGTGGGAAAAATATCTTTCTTTTTTTCCCCTTTTTATCTCTTCCTATGTGTTCTGAATTCTGCAGCACACATAGAAAAAATAAAACACCTCTTGTGATTGTTTTATGCACAAAAACAATCATCCCCACAATGCAGGTACCCTGGAATCATGGTGCAAGGGTGCCTGCATTGGGGAATGGCGCATAGCAGCAATTTGTGCATTAGTGCATGGGAAAATGGCAAATTTCTGCCCTTTTCCTGGTGGTGCAGGGCGGCGCAGCAAGGCACCTGCAGGGCCAGCCTCCACTACGGGTCTTGTAAATGAGGCCCAAAGTGTTTTAACACAGGCCCAGGTGCTAACACATGCTTATATGACTCAAATTGGATTTGCCTTGAGAAACCTAATACTGACATGCAGCATTTTGTCTTGGACCCTGGTGCTAGCATCTGCTTATTTCAGCACAAGTCCAATTTGAATTGGCAAACCAGGGATACGGTGGGCATCCTGATAATCAGCTGGGGTAGGGCCAACTAGTAAAGGGTGCCAGAGGAGAACACTCTAATTCACAAGAGGCTGGTGGTCCCTCCTTTAAGAGATCAAAAGGCAATGTAAAGCCGACAGCGCTGGGCTTTAGAGACAGAGGTATGGCACCAAAAAGGGCAAGTGGTGGAAATTCTTGTTTTCTACATGGTCATCCCAGAATTCTCATGTTTTTGACCCTTTTTTCTATTCTATTAGAACTCCATGCCCAGTGACAGTGGATATCAGGATCCTGGCCCTAAAAAGGTAGTTGGAAAATTAGTTTCACCCAACCGGTCTATTTAACGGTGATGTGAGGCCATTGTAGATGGTGAAGGCAATACATCTGCGACATGGAAGTTAAATGTCACTTATGGGATGCAGCGTGTATTTTCACCACCCAGATATATGACAAAATATATGACTGCCAGTACTACCACTGTGCCCAGGCTGGGCTTTAGTTTACATGCATTGCAGTAACACACAACAGGAAAGTGCCTTTGCCATGTAAGAAAAGCCTATCTTTACATATTCATATGTCTTTTAAGCCCACAGTGCAGGATGCAAATATATAAAAATAGGGCACAATCATTATACTGCTTTTTGTGTGCTCTCACAGTGAAATAACACCCCCCCCAAAGGAATTCTATAAAGGATGCTTTGCTACTCTTTTCCCTCAACAGGCCAAGGTTAAAATCTTTATTTCCTATCTCTGCTTTGGGAAAGTCTAGAAAATAGCTTTAACGTTATTTCCAGTGTCACTTTCCATGTCTGATTTAATGGTGGAATCAGATGTTTTATAATATAGGTAGACATGTAACTCTGTACAAATCTGCTTTGTGTGCCTGAGCCATAACTAGCTTAAAACCAGTTCTACTACTAATCACATCTCCCTCTCCAGGGCTGGAATACACATCATTGTCTGGGAGAGTTAACAACTCTTGGTCAGAAGATAATAGCTTGACTCCGAACCAAATGAGAGATAGTTAACTGTTGGCTACTTAGCATGGTTTAGCTACCTGAGAGGGAACAGGAACAGATGGTAGAACAAAACTTAGCTTTATCCCTACTTCTTTTGATTTGGAGATGCCAGAGTGAGATGGGGCTTCTCCTGTTTTTTTCCAGGCCTCTATTAGACAGCCAGGTTCCAGTCACTGAAGAGGAATGTACAAAATAGGGTTATTGGGCGAGATGGGTGGAAGCGCCATTCAAATAATAAACACAATCCTTGTCAGGGTGAACCCCAAAAAGTCACTAAATAAACTTGTGCTTAACTCTCTGGTAGTTTGACACAAAAACATTCTGGCTTAACTTAGAGGCAATGTGTAAAAGTATTTATGCAGCACTCAAACCGTAATAACATGAAAACACAACACAAGAAAAATCCCAAAGCAATTTAGAAAAATAGAGTTAATTTTAATAAATAAAATTACATCAAAACAACAGAATCCAATAAGAGGAATCAGAGTTATAAATCTTTACACTTTCTAGTAAAAATAGCACAAAAAAGCACAAATCACAATTTGCGGTTAGCTGGACATGCTGGACCAGAGTAAAGTCACAAGTTCAGACCGACCGCGACGGAGTGCAGGTTACTTACATTGACCAGGATGATCCAGCTGAAGATTTTACCTTCCCTGAGTCCAAGTCCACAAGGAGAACTGCAGCAGAGATTTGCAGTGGCAGTTGATGCGAAGAGACCATTGTTGATGAGAAGAGCAGGTTGAGCATTGCTGACAGTTGCTGTTTGGCGTGAAGAGTCGGTAATTTCTGCAGCTTCATGTTGATAGACGATATAGACTGATGCTGTTGAAGCTGGTTCTCTTAGGGGACACGAAGAGCTGGTCATTGCTGGAGATTCACCTCGGCGCACATCGCAGATGGTTGTTGGACAATGAGAGGAGTCCATATGCAGTCACGCAAAAGCCCCAAAACGTCTGGATCTTCACCTGGAACTCAGGACTTGTGGTTTTGAAGCAGGAGCAGTACACTCTGATATCTGCTGAGGGTACAGCACCTGAAGGGGCACCTTTTGGGGATCAGGACCCACTCAGAGGTCAGTAGCAGGTTTCAGGCAGGTCCAAACAAGTCCAGTTGGTGTTGTTCAGCTGGGCAGTGGCAGGTAGGCCTCCTGAAACCTGTTGTGCCCCTGTAACTGAAACAGAACGTCAGCAAACTGATCCTTGGAGTCACGTCTGGTGACCCCATGTCCCTACAGCTCAAACAGAACTCACTTCTGTGGAGCCTAGGTTAAGGCAAGCAACTCCAATCTTTCTTTTCCAGACAGAAGGGCAGTCCTTCTTCTGAATCTCCCACATGTCCAGGAGTGTTCTGATGTGAGTTTCTAATGTAACAGTTTTATCCCCAGTGCTAGCCTGTGGGTCTGGGGTGCCCCTTTTGTCTAACGTTGCCTCTTTCATGGGTTTGATTCCAAACTGTCTAGGTAACAAAGTTATCTAGGCCTAGGTGTGAGCGGCGTTTGTCAGTGGCAGGAGAGACAGTCCATAGGAGTAAGGATGTAGTTGGTCAAGCCCTGTGGCTACCCTTTGAAGCTCAGGAAGTCTGAGAAAAACCCTTGGGACATCCTGCTCAGGAGAGGAACACCCTGCCCCACACCCAGGGCTATTTTGTCACCATGTCTGGAAGGGGTACACAAAACTCCACAGGAGAGCCATTCACTGTCATGTGACCCTGGACACTGGAAGAAAGGCATATTTGGGTTAGGCAAAAAAATGCCAACTTTTTGTGACATTTTTAGAATGACTTAAAATCTGACTTTACCATTAAAGACAATTTTAAATTACAATTAATTTGAGTAGAAGACGCATTTCTCTAGTACCGAACTTAAGTTATCACTTATTAAGTGGAATAAGGTAACCTGGTATTAGTATATAGGAGATATAGCCATACAATACTGAAAAATGACGGTATGAGTTTTTCATCGTCACAACATGTAAAATTTGAGTACACATGTCCTACTTTTTAAATACCATGCACCCTGCCCTAGGAGTGGTTAGGGTCTACCTTAGAGGTAACTTATAAGTATTATAAAGAAAGGTTTATGTCTGGCAAATGTTTATTTTGCTTGGTGGAAATGGCAGTGTAAAGCTGTAGTGCAGTCTGCAGTGGAAGGCCTGAGGCATATTTGACAGTTCTACTTTGATGGGCGGCACAATGAGTGCTGCTGTCCATTAGTAGCATTTCATTTTCATGCCCTGGGTACAGGGAGTACCATATACTATGGACGTACAAGCACATTAGATGTACCAGTCAGGTGTAGGACCATGTTGTCATGTTTTCAAGGGAGAGCACAATCACTTTTCCACTGGTTAGCAGGACTATGGGGGTTATTCCAACTTTGGAGGAGGTGGTAATCCGTCCCAAATGTGACGGATTTACCACTAGCCGTATTACGAGTTCCATAGGATATAATGGACTCATAATACGGCTGGTGGTATATCCGTCACTTTACCGTCACTTTTGGGACGGATTACCACTTCCTCCAAAGTTGGAATAACCCCCTATGTGTGCAGAGTCCTAAGAGACAACAAAAACAAGTTCAGCAAGGGAAGGCAAAAATCTGGGATGGCCCTGAAGAGAAGGCCCAGTTCAACAGGGAGACTTTATAAAGTCAGATGAGAGCTTATCTGATTAGAGTAGTGGCTAATGGGCTAAAGGCAGGCCTGCCTAGTTGCAGATGGGGTCTGCCATCTTGAAATGGGTAGGTCCCTTGGTAGTCTGTTTCACGGACAAGGAAGCAGACGTATGCCTAACTTCAAAAGAGATCAGCTGACCACAGATGACTGGACCATCCAGGAGATCTGGCTGGAGAGAAACCCAGATAACTACAAACCTACCTTAGAGGCTAGGGGCTCCAGGGCTAATAAGGAAGAACTTTTCCAGCACTCGGAAAAAGCTAGGACTCAATCATTTTTCCTCCTCCTGGGGAAAAAGATAAGGTGCTGAGGTTTGCCCAGGGAGATCACACCCAAGGCAGGCATGAAAACCAGATTAAGAGATTTTTGCTGTGATGAAACTGGTTCAGCGGGACTTTGTGGCAAAGGTATTCTGTCTTGTGGAGCCCTGCTTAGCTACAGCTTCTAGCTTTTTCCTGCTGGAGGATTTTAACTTCACAAAAAGTGACTAAATTTGAAGTTAAAACCTTGGACCACGGCAAGGAGAAAAATCAATATCACCAACTACAAAATACAGGGTTTATTCGCCTCAGAGCTTTTCTCACCAAAACAAAATGGCTTCAGCAGGAGCTAGATGACTTCATATCTGCCTTCAGGGGACCATCACTGGCCACAGTGTCAGACCTTCAACCGCTGGGAGATTTTGACTTCCATTTGAACTACATAGTCTAAAGGCAAAAACTTCAGACGGTATGACCTTCTTTGTGTTTCGAACCTCTATTCCATCACTGTAGGTCTGAAATTGCGCTAAGGTCTTGGTTAACCTTGACCTGTGACTTTTAATTGTCCCTTTAGCTTCACCTTGCAGCTTTTTGCCCCAAAACATAATACACTCATATCCGTAGCTCCCCTTAAGCAATTTTAATGACCTTGATGTTTTTTTTGCTCATTATACTTTTCTCTGTTTCCCTACATTGGTTGGAGATTTTGATTGTGTTGTGTTCTTGAAACCTGAAAATTGTTGGGACTGCTGGAACTAAAACACATTTTTGGGGGTATTGCCTATTACTTTTGCCATGGTTATCAGTGGTTGAGAATAGATTTTCTCAGAACTGTATTTTCAACTAGCCATGGTGCGTTTATTGAGATGGTATGGGGGTACCCCCCCTAAATTAATAGCCCTATTCCTGACAGAAGGTATCTAACAGCAAGCAACAGAGAGAACCTCTCTGCGCCTATGTGAGATTGGTATCCTGTGAAGTAGAGCAGTGCAACATGGAAGACAATAAAAAAGATGGAAAGTATGTCTTCAACCTACAAGACACCAACATTAAAAAAGGAGCAAAAGGAAGCCATGGTGGGCAGCAGAGGGGATTTGGTTCTAACACCTTGGGAAACTGCTCCCCTGATGTAAATTAATGTGATCCATGCCGACTTGGTAAACAAGACAATGCTCTGCTCAGAGCAGGCATTAAAAAGACACTCCCATTGTAACCTACGGGCATTCTTTCACTTTGCTGCACTACACGCTAGTGTAGCATGTGCTAACGACCGTCATGGTGTGCCGTATTATAAATATGGCGCAGCCACTGTGTCGTTAGGTGCCAGTGGAGGGGGCGGAAGAAAAGTGGCGCATCATAGCTGATGCACCACTTTTTCTTAAATATGGGCCATTGTTCTTTTTCCCTGCCTGTGACAGCCATGCCATGCTTGGTGGACCTTGGCAGTAAGGAACAGCAGGGAAAGTAAGTTAGGCTTTCCCATGCCATAGAGCCACAAACATCATGCAGCCTGCATTCTGTGTTGGCTGGATCATCCGGAAGGATTTTCCAACAGCCAATCCATACGAGACTCCACCTTCAGACACTCAGCAGTACATCATATTTTAAATTGAGCAACGGAGTGAAAACATGGTGCATGGGCCATTTGCTGTTGTTTGGCAGATGTCTCATTACCATTGTTAGCACGTTGGTCATTATTTGGTATTTGATGTTTAATTTATAAGGGGACACGTTAGAGGTCCTTGGTTGGTGACTTCGATGACACTCTTAGAAATCATGGCTACAGCAAATAATTTGATGAATTGGCTTGCCATTCCCGATTTAAAGTGTGCATTCAAATTGCCTTTGCTTTGGCCTGCTCTGCTTGTCATGGTTGACATTAACATTCTCTGTATGTATTTTTAACTAATGTTTTTACTACCTTTTAACATATTTTTAAACGTTTTTAGCTAGTTTTATGCTTTTAGCTTTTTAATCCAGAGCAATTTTAGCGTTGGATTCGTTCACCTTCATCATACTTGTTACGGCAATGGCGAGGGTGTAGTGAATCATAGTTTGTTTTAATGGGATAACAGGAGTTAGCTTAGCCTTTGGCTTGCAGACTCATGCCCCCGTCACCTAGTGACTTTTAACCTTCTTAGCTTGCTCTGTCTTAGCCCATTTAATTATTTAATTATTTTAAGATGGCTGCCTTGTTTATAGTTAGGCCACTTGTTATGATTTGCATTATCAGTGCCACCGCATTAAGGCATCAAGATCAAGGGGGTTATTACAACTTTGGAGGAGGTGTTAATCCGTCCCAAAAGTGACCGAAAAAGTGACGGATATACCTCCAGCCGTATTACGAGCCCATTATATCCTATGGATCTCGTAATACGGCTGGTGGTATATCCGTCACATTTGGGACGGATTAAGACCTCCTCCAAAGTTGTAATAACCCCCCAAATGACAAAGACAAAGAAACAGTAGGTGTTCACACTTAGGGACTTTCCCTCTCCATGCTTTCGAGGGAATTGTTTATATTAATTGCCGGCCCAAGCATGCCTGTTATCTATTGTTTGGGAACACACCTACATCAGGAGTCCAAGTAGATCTGTATAAATACATCACACTTTAGACAGATAATCAGAGGGATTCCAAACAGAGGGCATCACCACCATCGTTGATATCGATGCTGCACGTCGTCTTGACCCTGACCCAGTCTTCGTGTCCCTACGGAGCCTGAGATAGAGACCTCATTCCAAGGTAACGAGGGTTGGGGGCTCCTCTCATGGACATGGCATTGGCAGATTAGGTTTAACATACCCAGCTCTCCTTTAGGTAGGAGGTTAGGCCTATCATGATAGGATATTAGGACATGTTATACACTTCATGTCTTTTCATGTTATTGCAAGATGGTGGGGGTCTTTGTAATAATGACTCTTGTCTTTACAATTCTGTTTCTTGCACTGTTCATTATCCTAATCATTGCAGCCCATGAAACTTATCGCAGATTGCAGTTGTGTTAAATGAAAACCATTGAAACTTTACTGCATCTTTGTTATTGCCTGTGTTTGGATGAGACATGATATATCTGTGAGAAAGGGGTAATCTCCGTTTAACCACGACACTCCCTGAGAGGTCATACTCTTGAGTCCATGCGTAAAGGCTGCCACAAATCACCTTTTACTGTTTGGGTTTTTGGTGAGGTGCTGCTACTGAGCCAGAAGAGTTGGGACGACAGCTGCGACTTGTTGTAGGATAGGTATAGTCGCCTACAAACATAAGTACTGTCATCCTTAAACCAGCAGTCTTGCTTAGAGCAAGAGTCCAAACTACGACAATACCTTTTGACTACGCTTAGAGTGATTCCACCAAAACTCCCAAATGCATTGTAATTACGTCATCATAATCAATAAACATCAACAAATATTCTTTGGAGTCAGTAATCTTTACACACCATGATCCATTTGGTCATGAATAACCATACCTTTATGTAAAAGGTAGAAAGCTTATTTCCCTATATTAACCATGCTAATATCATGTAAATTAGTCTCAACACCAACTGATAAACATAAGAACAACACTGGCTGACCAAATCTTCTAAAGAATCTCAGTTTAGCTAACACATTGATCACTAAACATTCAACAGTCACATTACAAATCAGTAGCAAGAATAACTGAGCAATAGAAATAGCATACATCTAGGTTCAGCAATTGAGCAACATCAATTGTTATTAATAACTTGTTAACATTCTCTGGATCTCCCTTACTGACCTTATGATTAGAATAGCATATTTGGACTTCATGCAAAACAATTTTAGTCAATGTTAATTTGAAAAAACATCTAACTACGGCTCTATCAATATAGCGGTTGGCATCTAGAAACAAAGAACAAACTCACATCAAGATCAATAGCATTCTGTTATACCTCTCCTCATACGGATCAGCAAGCTACGATTATGTTAGTCAGTTGGACATCAGTTCCGTCAGCATCAGCAACAGGCAGTGAAAGGGAATGGTTCAGAAACGGGGACTCTAAACTATCTGAACCATTTAAGAAGCAAAGCATAGGTATCAGCATTCAGCATCAGAATTTTAAGCAATAAAGTTAAGGGTAGAAATAAATCATCAGGAACAGTTCAGCTCCTTAATCATAAAACATGAGCCCCTCTAAGGAGGGAATCAAATTAGGAATTGGCACGTTTCTCTCAGTGCTGTCTGGCTAAGTTAGAATCACCTAAAGAACTTCCCACATTGTCATTGGTCAGGAAATCGTATGATTAGAATTAGTCCAATAAGGATTAAACCTCAAATCTAAGATATAACTAAACTGTCTTTCACATTTCGATGATTGGCTCCTCTTCTCCTCTTCCCATTGTCAGACTCGTCAAGTAAGCTTTTTGTATCCATCTGAATTCCAGTCAGTGCTTCCATTGTCAGCTCCTGGGAACATCGCTATCTCAAGCATCGAGCTATACAGTGTAACAATTACTTAATACAAGATATTCTAGCAAGCAGTTCTCATGAGTAAGTTAAAGACATCTGCTAACATTTGGTCAACACAATGTGAATAATACACAAATTAATTTTTCTGGACATACGTTCCCACAATTTGATTAAACAGTACAGCTTAATATGAGGCTGTTCAAAACTAGGCCCAAACCTCGCCAAGTTAAGGCCTACAAATATTGAGCAAATACATAACATGTAATCATTAATATAACACACTGCTACATTTTCTTAACGTAGGCACCTCAATTAATATTAATAAGCATTTAATAAAGATAGTTCATAATAAATGTCAGCCACTCAAGTGGGCACATCTTCCAAGACATATATTATTTTCTACATTAGTTACATTCTATGCAAATTCTTAACCCAACATACATAAAATTCATAAGTAATAAATTCAGAGCTCACACTCCTCCTCTAATGACTAAATATGTCATCAAACATTACATCATCCCATACAAATTTCTGTTCACCAAAAATGTGTTCTCCCTATAACTTTTATTTCTTTTTTCCCTTTTCAAATTTTCCCTAAATAATCTTTCCATTTTAATTTCTTCCCTCAATTTCATCATTTTAATCACATGATACAATTTATAAATTCCCCATGCTCCAATTATCCAAATCACAATAATCAATATTGTCTGTATTATTTTCAAAATTATAACTTTCCCTAGGTTGCCCAGCCAATTTCCCACATAAGCAAAACCTTTGCCAACAGTTTCCCAAACTCCAGGTTCTTTCAGCTCTTTCAAATCAGTGCTATCCTTAGTGACTTAGTCAGATTGTGAATAAGGCCTCTAATTTCTTTACTATTGTTAGATATATATGAGCAACAATGTTGCGGAATTCAGCATTTTACATACTCCACCCTCCTTTGCTAAAAGGATGCCTAAAGCAAGGCGGTTCTGAAGAGTCATAGATCTTACCGCAGCCATTTCTGCATCCATTAGGATCATGGCTCCTGAAAAATTTGTCAGCATGTTATCCAAAATAGTAGACAACTTTTTAATTTTTAAATAATTAAAAATAACTCCCACTGAAGGAACTATGCCAGAATATGATTCTTGCTTTTGTCTAACATAATGTAATACAGTCATTTTAGGTATCTTACTCAGATTCTCAAGTTGATAAATCTTTGGGAAAATTATCCCCAAGTAACATGTGCTATACCATCCTCCTGGAAGACGGTAATATGCATTTGGTCCACAGATGTAATAAACTTCTGGGATTGCTGGGTCTTGTCCATTTAGCATGAATGTCCATTTGCACTGAAACAAAAACACATGTCTACATTCACTCATCCCTACAAACAACATGTCAGTTCTAGACTTAGGCCTATGTACACATATCTTTCCTAAGTGTTGTGCATCTAAAGCTAACCTCCCTTGTGTCTTTATGTCACTAAATGCATGATCATTTCTAAATGTCCTTTTCTCTAAGCCCTTTTCTAACCTGTCCTTCAATGCCTTTCTTCTGTCATCTGTCTGATCTAAGAAACTCTTTTCTACTGGTGTGAGCAAGCATGTTAAATTGTTGCGGTGGGCGTAAGCTGTGCCAAATGTCAATGTAGGTTTGAAGAATCCTCTCACTAGTTCTATGGTGTTTTCCTTAGCTATTCTACTCAGGTACTGAATTATAGGAACAAACGAAAATTCCACTTCATGGTTGGAATAGAATTACTGAATGTACTCCTGGTTATAAAATCCTCTTAGTATAAGACTACAACTTATTCCATAATTAAGGGGCAAACTATGGTAAGTAACTCCTTCCTCCGCTGATGTAGGAATCTGCAAACAGACATGACAAACTCTTGCATCCATCGTCTCAACATACTCACGCAACAAGCAATAGAAAACATTAGAAGAAAGTTCTCCTTGGGTACTATCAACATGCAAATATTTCTCATTTATCCTAAACCCATTTACTCCTGTGAGTGAAGTAGTTGTTTCTAAAGCTAAGGTATGGTTGGCCACAATCTTATCAAGAAGAGTCATGCTCACAATCAGCACCAGACATAAAATCATACATACAATCGCCAACCCAATGCCTATGTATTTACAGCGCCCACTCTTCCTACCCTGTTGGTTATGGTTACTCATGATCTGTAAAGAATCAGAAGGTAGAAGAGACAATTTATAACTATGCAGCAAAAAAGCAAAGAACAAAAACTTAAATCTTCTTTAGCACTTATTTACTGCTTTCAATCTTTCTTCCAGGGCCTTTTGTCAAAAAAAGGTAGCTTGTCAAATCGGCTTAGCAGCTTGTCATATTAGGCATACCTCCGCCAAAATAGATGTTACAATCCATCAGCTGGGCCATGTGGAAAGGGATGCTCCACAGGGGGAAATCTAGGAAGGGTGCCTCAAATAATTGTCAGGCAAAAAATGGGGGTACACCCTTTAGATAAAAATGGAATGGCGAAACTGCGATGCTCCCCATAAATCGGGGGCGGCCCATGGAGAGACATTAACTGAATCCATATGGTCAAAGGGGTTAGAACCCCACGGGACGCAGGAGGAAAGTTTACCAATATTAAAGCAAGGGTGGCGAAATGGGGACTCCAAGGACATAAATCCTTACAAGAGGCAACAGCAGCCATGGATGGGTTAGGGATGGGCCAGGACCATGTATAGACTCATGGTTCTGTGGCAGATTTGGAGCATAATAGGGCACAAGAAAACTCTAGTCAGTCGACAATAATTTTTACTCCACTTTTTGTGTCTCAAGGGCCATGGGATATACTAAATAGGTCAAACATCTTCAGACTACTGTAGCACATACCATCACTTGGAACCCTTGTGACGGATGATTTACTAACAGTAAATTTTAACACTTATACATGGATCAGCCAGAATGAATCTACTCTGACTATATGGTCCAAACAAAGTATTATCAATAGAATCTTTGAACAAGAGGGATTGCTGGAAAAGTGGGGTATGAAAATCAGCTAACCAGCTATAGAACGCTACCCTCGAGTTCTGGCTATCGGAAATCAATCAACACGCCCGGATAGGATAACTTTTAGTGCCTTGAGAGGAACGCCGGTGATAAAGCCACTATTGATAGACAAGAAAATCACTGTACAGCTGACAAGAAATATTGGAGAGCCTCGATTTGGACATTAGAAAAGGTGATCACAGTGAAACAAGGGGACGAGGATGGGAATGGCTCTCTACAGCGCTGGCTGTCAAAGGGAAAACATATATTTAACTATAAAAGCCTCACTTTCAGAACACATAAAAGCCTTACTCTCAGAACAGAAAATAACAGGCTCAAAATAATTAGTTGGAAGGTGGCAGGTCTGGCCTCCATTATATGCGAGCTTTGTCAATGAGATAGACATTATGTGCTTCCAAGAAACTTGGGCGGTGGAGCCACTAACTATATCAGGCTTTACAATAAACCAGTCTCCAGCACAAAAAAATTACTTGTTTTGAAGACATTGTGGAGGACTTACAATATATGTCAAGTTAGACTTAGCCGTCAAAGTGATAAGCTCGGAGAAATAGACAAGTGACATACAGGTGATAACCATATACGGCTTAGCCTTTACAGAAATAACTATCCTGGTAACAGTCATAAATCTATATATAAATCCCAGCTGAGGTAACAAACTGATTGTAGGAAGTTGGCTCTGTATATACTATTTAAAAGTAAGAAATAGCGTGCACAGAGTCCAAGGGTTCCCCTTAGAGGTAAGATAGTGGCAAAAGTAGATAATTCTAATGCTCTATTATGTGGTAGTGTGGTTGAGCAGTAGGCTTATCAGAGGGTAGTGTTAAGCATTTGTTGTACACACACAGGCAATAGATGAGGAACACACACTCAAAGACTTACTCCAGGCCAATAGGTTTTTATATAGAAAAATATATTTTCTTAGTTTATTTTAAGAACCACAGGTTCAAGATTTACAGTAAACACTTTAAATGTAAGGTACTTCACTTAGATACTTTAGGAACTTTGAATAAAAGTAATATCATATACAGTCTTTGTAAAAAAGGCAATAAGCTATTTTCAAAGTGGACACTGCAAAAATCAACAGTTCCTGGGGGAGGTAAGTAAAGGTTAGTTTGTGAGGTAAGAAAAAATGCTTACAAGTCTCAGTCCTGGGGCATAGACAGCCCACCGTTGGGGGTTCAAGGCAACCCCAAAGTTACCACACCAGCAGCTCAAGGCCGGTCAGGTGCAGAGGTCAAAGAGGTGCCCAAAACACTTAGGCGCCTATGGAGAACAGGGGTGCCCCGGTTCCAGTCTGCCAGCAGGTAAGTACCTGCGTCCTCGGGGGCAGACCAGGGGGGTTTTGGAGAGCACTGGGGGGGACACAAGTAGGCACACAAAACACACCCTCAGCAGCACAAGGGCGGCCGGGTACAGTGTGCAAAGCAGGCGTCGGGTTTTAGATATGAAACAATGGAGGGACCCGGGGGTCACTCTAGCGGTGCAGGCAGGAATAGGGGGCCTCTCGGGACAGCCACCACCTGGGCTAGGCAGAGGGTCGCCTGGGGGTCACTCTTGCACTGAGGTTTGGTTCCTTCAGGTCCTGGGGGCTGCGGTGCAGTGCTGGTTCCAGGCGTCGGGTCCCTTGTTACAGGCAGTCGCGATCAGAGGGAGCCTCTGGATTCTCTTTGCAGGCGTCGCTGTGGGGGTTCAGGAGGGTCGTCTCTGGTTACTCACAGGCTCACAGTCGCCGGGGAGTCCTGCCTGCGGTGTTTGTTCTTTGGATCTCGAGCCGGGGGCGTCGGGTGCAGAGTGTGAAGTCTCACGCTTCCGGCAGGAAACGTGCAGTCTTTGAAAGTTGCTTCTTTGTTGCAAAGAAGTAGCTGGTTTTGAACAGGGCCGCTGTTCTTGATCCTTTAGTCCAGGGCAGTCCTCTGAGGCTTCAGTAGTCGCTGGTACCTGTCGGATGCGTCGCTGGTTGCAGGTTTTCAAAGTTGGAGACAGGCCGGTAGGGCTGGGGCCAAAGCAGTTGTCGTCTCCCTCCTTCTCTGCAGGCTTGTAGGTCAGCAGTCCTTCTTGTTTCTTCAGGTTGCAGGAATCTGATCTCCTAGGACCTGGGGTGCCCCTAAATACTGAATTTAGGGGTGGGTTTAGGTCTGGGAGGGCAATAGCCAATGGCTACTGTCCTGGAGGGTGGCTACACCCTCTTTGTGCCTCCTCCCTGAGGGGAGGAGGGCACATCCCTATTCCTATTGGGGTAATCCTCCAAAATGAAGATGGAGAATTTCTAAAGGCAGGGGTCACCTCAGCTCAGGACACCTTAGGGGCTGTCCTGACTGGTGGGTGACTCCTCCTTGTTTTTCTCATTATCTCCCCTGGACTTGCTGCCAAAAGTGGGGGCTGTGTCCAGGGGCAGGCATCTCCACTAGCTGGAGTGCCCTGGGGCATTGTAACATGAAGCTGAGCCTTTGAGGCTCACTGATAGGTGTTACAGTTCCTGGAGGGGGGAGGTGTGAAGCACCTCCACCCAGAGCAGGCTTTGTTTCTGGCCTCAGAAGGCACAAAGGCCCTCGTCCCAGGGGGTCAGAAACTCGTCACTCAGCAGCAGGCTGGCACAGACCAGTCAGTCCTGCATTGAAGGATTAGGTAAAATACAATGGGCATCTCTAAGATGCCCTCTGTGTGCATTTTTTAAATAAATCCAACACTGGCATCAGTGTGGGTTTATTATTCTGAGAGACTTGATACCAAACGTCCCAGTATTCAGTGTAGCCATTATGGAGCTGTGGAGTTTGTTTTTGACAAACTCCCAGACCATATACTTAATATGGCCACACTGTACTTACAACGTCTAAGAATAGCATTAGACACTGTAGGGGCATATTGCTCATACAGCTATGCCCTCACCTGTGGTATAATGCACCCTGCCTTAGGGCTGTAAGGCCTGCTAGAGGGGTGACTTACCTATGCCACAGGCAGTATTTTGTGGGCATGGCATTCTGAGGGATGCCATGTCGACTTTGCCTTGTTCTCCCCACCAACACACACGATCTGCAATGGCAGTGTGCATGTGTTAGGTGAGGGGTCCCTTAGGGTGGCACAACACATGCTGCAGCCCTTAGGGACCTTCCCTGGTCACAGGGCCCTTGGTACCACTGGTACCTTTTACAAGGGACTTATCTGTGTGCCAGGGGTGTGCCAATTATGGAAACAATGGTACACTTTTAGTGAAAGAACACTGGTGCTGGGGCCTGGTTAGCAGGGTCCCAGCACACTTCTCAGTCAAGTCAGCATCAATATCAGGCAAAAAGTGAGGGGTAACTGCAACAGGGAGCCATTTTCCTACACTGAAGATGGTCAAATCAATTGTGTCCTTGTTGAAGGAATTCTTATATGAACACCCAGATCACGAATATGTGATTGCAGGAGATTTTAATATCCTCCATCTTGGTCAGGAGATAAGGCCCCACGGAGACCCAGCAAGATCAAATCTAGAATCTTTGTTCAAAGAACATGACCTGAAAACAACTAATTGTAGTAAAACAGCAGTGGGTATAACCATTCATATGTTTAGAAATATCTCTATGATAGATTATATCTTTCTAAGCTCAGCATTAATGTGCAGATGCGCAACTCACATGGTAATCAATAGAACTGAAAGCAACCATAATACAGTGGTCATAGAAACTGACCTGGGTGCGATGAGACATGAGCCATACAAAACTAGTGGTCATCAATTAATATCTAGCCTTTGCCCCTTGACAAAGCAAATTAAATGAAGCATACCCTGAAAAGCAAAATATGAGGTTTGGAAACAGATTAATGGGTGTTAGACTTTTCATCCTTGGCGTGGTCTCCCTTAACTTTTTGCCTCTGTTCCCCAGGTTGTTGATGTGTGCTGGACTCTGATTTTACTGTTTTTGCTACTCTGGGCACTTTACCCCTGCTAACCAGTGCTAAAGTGCAAGTGCTCCTGTTTAAAATGTGTACGTAATTGGTTCTCCATGATTGGCATATTTGTTTTACTGTTAAGTCCCTAGTAAAGTGCACTAGAGGTGCCCAGGGCCTGTAAATCAAATGCTACCAGTGGGCCTGCAGCACTGGTTGTGCCACCCACACAAGTAACCCTGTAATCATGTCTCAGACCTGCCACTGCAGTGTCTGTAAGTGTATTTTTACACTGTAAATTCGACTTGGCAAGTGTACCCACTTGCCAGGCCTAAACCTTCCCTTTTCTTACATGTAAGGCACCCCTAAGGTAGGCCCTAGGTAGCCCCAAGGGCAGGGTGCAGTGTATGGATAAGGTAGGACATATAGTAATGTGGTTTATATGTCCTGACAGTGAAATACTGCCAATTTCGTTTTTCACTGTTGCAAGGCCTGTCTCTCTCATAGGATAATATGGGGGCTACCTTTAAATATGATTAAAGTGTAGATTCCCCTAGAGAGTAGATGGACATGTGGAGTTTGGGGTCCCTGAACTCACAATTAAAAAATACATATTTTAGTAAAGTTGATTTTAAAATTGTGCGTTTGAAAATGCCACTTTTAGAAAGTGAGCATTTTCTTGCTTAAACCATTCTGTGACTCTGCCTTGTTTGTGGATTCCCTGCCTGGGTCAGTTTGACAGTTGGGTTGTTTTTCACCTCGCACCAGACAGTGACACAAAGGGGGTGTAACCTGCATTTCCTGATTAGCCATCTCTGCTATGAGGGAGTGGTGGAGTGGTCACTCTCATCTGAAAGGACTGTGCCTGCCTCGGACAATGCCGGCTCCAACCCCCTGGTGTGTGTCTGAGGCCTTGCCTGGGCAAGGCAGGATTTCACAGGTAGGTGTGAGTCCCCTTTGATGAAAGGTGACTTCAAAGACTAAAATGGGTATAAGAAGGGCACCCAAATCTACAGACTTTAGAAACACTTCTGGAACCAAGAGGAACCTCTGCCTGGAGAAGAGCTGATAGCTGAGGAAGAAGTGCTGCCCTGCCTGTGACTGTGCTTTGTGGAGCTTTCCTGCAGTGCTGCTTCTGCCAGAGTAAGAGGGCAAAGACTGGACTTTGTGTGCCTTCCATCTTGTGAAAAAATCTCCAAGGGCTTGATTTAGAGCTTGCCTCCTGTTGTTTGAAGTCTCAGGGACAGCAAAGACTTCTCTCTGCCAGCACCTGGAGTCTCTGGAGAGACTCCTGCTCTGACAAGTGGTGCCCTATCCAGTTCCTGGGCCCTTGAAAGGAATGCTGGTGGAAATCCAAGGAAATCGACTTCAGACGACTCCGGACCGACGCTGCTGCTGAATCCGGCGACGCTGCCTGCACCCGACGCCGTGACCTTCGCTGGAACTCAACGCTCTTCGCAGGCCCGACGCCGCAGCAGCCCCGCTGAAGTCCGCGACTCCGTGGAAGTTGCCGCACCACGTCGTGACCGACGCCACTCGAAGTGCACGGATTCAAAGTTTCGCACAAACGCCCCAATCCCCGCATCGGCTTGTTTTCATTCTTCACCAAAGGTACTGTACTTGGGGGTCTACACGACTCCGTGTCCGGCACCGCTGGTGTCAGTTTCTTGGGAACGACTCCATCACGATGCCGTGTTAACATCTCATCGAAGCATTTTTGTTTCTAAGCGCTATTTTTGAGTTTAATCTCTAAAAATTCATAACTTGACTTGTGTATGTTGGAGTTTTGTCGTTTTGGTCTTGTGTTATTTCCTATTTTTCTAAACTGGTGTTGTGTCATTTTGTAGTGTTTTCATAAAGTTACTGTGTGTGTTGGTACAAATACTTTACACCTAGCACTCTGAGGTTAAGCCTACTGCTCTGCCAAGCTACCAAGGGGGTAAGCAGGGGTTAGCTGAGGGTGATTCTCTTTTACCCTGACTAGAGTGAGGGTCCTTGCTTGAACAGGGGGTAACCTGACTGTCAACCAAAGACCCCATTTCTAACAATGGGCCAATTAGCTTTAAATCTGGGTAAATTGATAAATGGGGTCCTGTGCTTAAGGACCAGCATGCCTATCTGTCCACTAGAGAGCAGGTGGGCCCCACTGGGTGAAGAAGACAATCGGAATGCAGGAAAAAAACTGCCAGCAACGGGTCATTTAACAGAGAATGTATACAGATTAAAAGGAGATGCCAGCAAGCAGAAAGGAGCTACAGGAGAAACAAAACCACTGCAACGGAAGCCAATAGAAGGTGATGACGCAGAAAAAGAAGGACCCACAAATATTCATATATCATGTAGCCAAAATCGTATAATGCAGTGTGATTTTTAGTAAAGAAAATAATGTACGTGGGAAATTGTGCCCTCGGAGTAGTTCGCCAATACTATAAACGTGCTTTATTAATCATGAAGAATTGAAAATTGTAGTAATCCGTCATAATTGCAAATGTGTGCCATGATTTCTTATTGAAACTGTTTGTGCTTAGCTTAAATTTAGTAGAGGCTTTGGCCTAGTTGCCTGGTCTCAAATTCTAAATCTGTGGCTTTTCCTTGACCTAATAAAATGAATATTTTACTTTAACATTGTATTTTTCCAGTAGGGATGACTAACATACTTATCTCCAAGGTTTCGTGCTAGGCAAGTTTCATCCCCTTTGAAGCAAGGTCAGTCTCTGCAGGTGCGGATAATAAGAGCACTGATACAGAAATAATTGGCAAACCATGTTGCAACTTGTGTTCCAAGGCTCCAAGGACAATGTATGCATAAATGAGTACTAGGAGAAAGACATTTTCCATTGGTCAAATTGAAGCCACCCTATGAACCCTCCAATGGAAGACCCTGCAGAATTTGGAATGTTTCTTACTTAAACCCACTGGACAAATAGAAGTCAGCCATTTTCCTTGATGCCATCTTTGAAGCCAAACGCCAGACGCCATCTTAGACGACATCTTGATGCCCTTTTCTCTATTCCAGAGAAATAGACTTTGAGAATTCTCACCCTAGAGACTTTAACTTTAAATTGCCCCGTCTTGCCCATGCAGTAACTTTGCTCCATTCTCCTTGCTGCGCCATGGAAACTTGCCCTTAACTCTGCCCCTTTGAAATTCTGCCCCATGCTGATCGAACCGGTACCTGAAGGACGAAGACTTTCTTGAATGCTGAATGTAATTGGTAATTATGAAAGGATAATTGTATTATGCATTGTGTTTTTCCTTTTAGTTACCAACTGCTATTTTTATAGGGCCCAAGCTAGAAGTATTCTAAATTTGTGTTGACTAAATTCGTTTTGCATGAAGCCCCACATGCCAATGCTAATTAGAGGTTAGTCGAGGGTTTTAATCTGATGCACCATGCTAAATTGAAATCTTGTCATGCTGACCGATGTATGCAATTAGTCAAATTCAATTACTCATATTAGTGATTTGTATTGCCATAACTGAATGTATTATAATTCAGATTTTGCGTAGATTGCGTTTCTTCCGCCGCTATGGACAGCTAGTAATGTTCGTATACATATCATTTTGTTTTGAGACTTATATACATTGTGCTAGCTTTGTTAATATAGGGAAAAAAGTTCACTAACTTTTAATAAACTGGTGTGGTTATTCATGACTGAAAGGTCATGGTGCGTCGAAATACCAATTGTTATTGATTCCTAATGTGTTATTTCGATCTATTAATTGAGTATTGGCTATCGGTTACAATAGTTATTGATTATTGATTTAAGTGACCCGACTATTCGAGGATGAGGAGAGCCCAACTCGGCTAAAAGGTTCACCGACCTCCAACGTGTCCAGGTACAGGTAATTTATAAGGACTGGACGTGTTATCAGTAGATGGTAGCAGAGATTGATGGTTTCGCCCTTTGGGACCCCATCTGAGCAATAGACAGAGTTAGGTTAGAATTTTCTTTAATAAAACAAGTCAGAAAGATGATGATGCCCTAAGTCCCCAATGACTTTCCCGGGATCTTGGAGCTTGCGAATGGAGGACATGGAGGTGTGAGAATGTTTTGGCGTTTCTAGTGATGGTATGAGTGAAGTTAGGGTTTTGCGCTTGCATAGCTTATTGCCGCAGATGAATTGAGAAGTTTGTGAGGATTTTAGGGGGGTTACGAACTCCAGTTGAAGTTTTAGAGGAGTGTGACTCCAAAGTGTGAGAGTAGGGAAGTCGTCGAACTTCACATGTGTGTAGCGCTTTATACAGGAAAAATTGCCCACGTGGTTGTTGATGTTGAGACAGGCCCTGCGAGGTCAAGAGACTCCGGAGTATGTTGAAAAGTGTGTGAGACACTTGATTGATGTTGTAATCTGTTCGGTTTAGTGGGTTAATCAGGCGTGGTCAACAAGTCGGTGTGAATATTGAGGTATGAAAGAAAAGTTTTGACTTTGAGATTTGACGAATTCTAAAGCGCGCTAGAATAGTTCATTGATCAGTTGAGAGTAAAGTTTGTGGGTCAAATTTTGCTTGCGAAAGTGGGAAACCGAGAAAGATGGAATAACTGCAGAGGCTAGTGAAAAATCCCTAAGGTTTCTGAAGCGATTGTGTTACCCTTCCTGTAGTAAACTGACAGATTTGTTTTCTTCTTTTGGTTAGTGCTCGCGATATATTGCAGAAATTAATTTTGAGTGAAGCTGAATGAAGGAGGACAAGCCGCAGGACTTTGTCAGCTGCAGTGTGTGAGTGTGACGTCACTAGGAGCCGCGCTGGGATAGGTTGGTTGGTGAGAAGGGTCTCGCACGGATTGGACGCAGTCCGTGAAGCGTAATTGGTGGGGAAAGGCAAGCGAAGAGTATTCCGGGAATTAAAGTCACTTATTGATTACATATTTTAGAAAAATAAAAGACGGAAAGATGAAATTTTTCAAAGCATTTAAGAGTGCCTTGAGGGGAGATGTATATATTAAAGCAAATGTAGGAGAAGAAACACCAGCTGAGGGTACACCAGCTTACATTGTGATTGAGGAAAAGGGTGTAGCACCATGTCTTTGGCTAAAGCAATGGTGCAAATTAACAGAGAAGCATGGAAGTGTAGCGTTCCCTATCCATGGGTCGTTTAATCTAAGAGTCTTGGAGAATTTAAGATTCGCGCTATACGACATGAAAGTACCTCCAAGGCCAGCACAGTTTGAGGCACTAGCAATTTGGGAGCTAATAGCTAGAAACCAACAACAAAAGAAATTTGAGACTAGAATAAGGAGAGTAGAAAAGACACTAGCGGATGCTAAATGGGATAGCACACAAAAGGTTTGGAGATCAGACGTACTTCAGGGAATTAAATGGTTTCCAGCAATCACTGATGAAGAAGAGAAGGAAGGAAGGAAAGCTATCTATAAAACAAACAGGAGTCAGTCCAGAGATAGAGAGAACAACAGAAACTCGAAAAGGTCAGACGAGTCAGACGATGAGGAGTTCATTATACAATTGCTGAATGATCGCCCGCTACCATATGTGGAAAGCGAAAAAGGCTCAAGCATTAGTACTGCCCCTCCAGAACCAACACAGGGTAATGTAACACCGAATTTGAGAATATCACAAAGGCAGAACGGTTCCGATATGCCTTTTTCACCACAAATACCACAAGTTCAGAGAATATATCCTGACGTGCCTAAATTGAAACCTGTCGATACACATGAGCCGCAGGTTCAAAGGCACTGCTGCAATGAGCATAACTTGGGAACGACTTCTGACTTAGTGGCTCAGGGAGGACAGAGTTATCAAAGACCGACATTGATTCAAGCCGAATCAACACATTTTTTGATGCCTCAAAAGCAGGTACAAGAAGTGCTGAGGTACACTCGAGTAACAGAGGGTCAGTTAGGAATGCCAGCAATGATGAACCATAATGTGGGGATTAACATGCCACAGAGTTCAGGGAACAGACAGAATCCAGACGCAATATCTCTGCCTATCACTATGGGTCCGCCAGTACCATTGTATATACAGGCCAACCCAAACGTGTGCGATCAAGGGGTAATGACACAAAGTGAGACAGGGAGAAGATGCATAGAAAACACTCCAGAAACGACTCCGATAGCAACACTGCCAAATGGATCTGGGTCGTTGTCGGGATTTAGTCCAATTCCAATTTGTGCTCCGTCGACAGTGGTAAGGTCAAGTCCACCACTATTAATACTGTTAACTTCAAAGACTGAAACATTACAGCAACCTTCAGTAGCAGTTGATGTAAGTGCTACACTGATGGGACTGAACGCACAACAGCTAACACAATGGTTCAACAGTCTGAACTTCCCACAGAGTACATCCACCGGGAAGGGAGAAGAATACCTGAATAAAATAAGATTGGGCATGGAGGCAGATGAACTAGTGGAGGGAACAATGGGTCTGAACAGGTTAGAATCGTACACAGAAGAAGAGCTGAGATACATGTGTCCTAGGATTACAAGAGAAGTGAGCAGCATACATAAGAAGTTACAAGAAATTGCAGACAGAAACGAGATTGACGTAGGTAAGACTAAACATTTGAGCAGAAGTTACAGGCTAGACTTTGAGACAAAAGATTTTGAACACATGAGATCGGCAGGGATGAAAACGCACCTTAAGGAGATACTGCAGAGCGCGCAGGTCTGGAGATGTCTACATAAGTGGGAAAGCAGGTGGGTTAAGAAAAAGGACAAAAAGAAGGAAAGTACCCCAGATCGGAACGAAAAAGCACAACAAAATAACGACCTGATAACCATGTTGCCAATGAGAGAGAGACAGCAGGGGGAAAACTTGTACATGTACCATGGCACAGGTGTGATATTCAATCCTTTACGGATGATTTCCCTAAATTAAGAGAGAAACCGATCGAATGGTATCAACAAACAGATAGATTTGTGAAACTCGCAAAATGTCTCTGGGAAGACCTGAATACCTTATTTGAAATTGTGGTTCCGGCAGATTTATGGGAAGACTGTAAAAGGGCTGTAGGTTGGCCGGCGAGTGAACCGGAAAGAGATAGGGACACAGGTGCACCATCGCCTACAGTAATGAGTTTATACCATAAGGTGATTGAGCACTTGAAAACCAAGATTGCGTCGAAAAATGTGGATTGGCAGAGGATTGACAGAACAGCACAAGAGGCTAAAGAATCGATACATGCGTACTATGAGAGATTGTTGAAAGCGTTTAAAAATTACAGTGGTACGGAAACGATTGAGGCAAAGGACATGCTCCATTTCTTGTTCAGATTTGTGGAAGGGCTGAGACCCGAGGTCAGTCAGATGATTAAAATGCATTTGATTTGTTGGCAGTCAAAATCGATCGATGAAGTGTTGAACTATGCAAAATACTGCAGTGATGAGATTGAGATAAAACAGAAAAGGTTGAAAGAAAAGGTGATGGTGATGCAGCTTAGAGCAGCTCAGACAGGTTTTCAAGGTTTGCAAGGTTTTCAACAACAGATGCCGCAACAGCAACAGCAGGGAAATGCTATGTTTCAGCCGCAGATGAGAGGCAGAGGTCGAGGAGGTTTTGTGAATAATGGTCCTGACATAAATACTGTTATGATTCCAAATGGTATACAGGCAATGAAGAAGGTGATGCCATGTCACACCTGCGGAATCGTCGGGCATTGGAAACGGGAGTGCCCAATGATGGTGCAGGAAGGTGTAGGTCAGCAAAACAATGATGTCAATGCATTTCAGAGTATGAGAGGACCGAAATTGAGAGGTCCAAACCCAAATTTTCAGAATAATATGAATCAGATGCAGAGTTTACAACCCATACAACCGCAGCAGGTGCAAATGCCCCGTGCACAAATGGCGCAGTTGCAGCCAATGCAACAGCAGTTTCCCATGGTACCTAATCAGCAAATGCAAATACCCTTAGCACCAATGAACCAGCAACAAGTAATGCTTCCTCAACAGGTCACGGGTCAAGAAATGAACCAAAGTGACACTGTGCACCAATTCCCATTACACAGTGAGAATGGAATAAACGACGTATGGGAGAGTGAAAGTTCAGAGGAGGAGGGAAATTGTATGCTTGCAGCATCTTTGGAAGTTGATCAAAAGGGTATGTATGTGGAAGGAAGAGTTATGAGTCATCGCGTTTCATTCTTGGTTGACACAGGAGCTACACGCTCTACTGTTAGGAGCACTGAAGTACCAAATTTGCCACTTTCAGGGAGAACAGTTCAAGTAGTGGGAGTAGCAAATAGGTACCTGACGAACCCAATCACAGATCCAGTGCAAGTCAGGATTCGTAACTATCAAGGGTCACATAAATTTGTGGTGTGTGACTCAAGCCCGATATCACTATTAGGGAGAGACCTATTGTGTAAATTGGGATGTTCGATTATGTGCTCAAATGATGGAATCAAAATTCAGACAAACAGTGATGGGGAGGAAGAGGACGGCTGTAGGAGGGGATGAAGTGGAAACTGTTCATGAAGAGTATCCCCTGATTACTCTTTATCCAATGCTCACTGAAGCAGATATTCCCGCTGAGTTACAGGAACCAGTCGGAAAGGAAGTCTGGGATATGACAGGGAAAGAAGTAGCATTGGTCAAAGGAGTAGAACCAGTGAAAGTGACTGTAAAACCCAATGTAACTTTTCCCCAGTCCCCACAATACCATATGGCGCAAGACACCCTCATGAAAGTCGCCCAACTCATTGATGAGTTTGTAAAACAGGGGGTACTAAAAGAAGTGTTAAGCAGTCCATGTAATTCACCAATTATGGGACTGATAAAACCGAGTGGAAAGGTCCGGATTGTTCAGGATTTGAGGAAGATAAATGACATAATAGTCAAATGTTGCCCCGTAGTACCAAATCCAGCTGTGATAATGTTTCAAGTTCCCTGTGATGCTGAGTGGTTCTCAGTTATCGATTTGTCACAAGCATTCTTTTCTGTGCCTCTTCATGAGGACAGCCAATTTCTCTTTTGTTTCAAATTCCTAGACAGGGTCTACAGTTGGTGTCGAATTCCTCAAGGGTTTTCGGAGTCACCATCAATTTTCAACCAGATTCTAAAGAAAGATTTGGAATCGTTGGAATTACCATTTGAATCAACCCTGGTACAGTACACTGACGATCTGCTAATCGCATCTAAGACAGAAAGTGACTGTACAGCTGATACCATTGCCCTATTGAACCATTTGGGAAGGAACGGACACAAAGGGGGTCATTCTGACCCCCGCCGGCGGCGGATGCCGCCCGCCTGGCGGGAACCGCCAGAAGACCGTACCACGGTCAAAAGACCGCAGCGGTCATTCTGAGTTTCCCGCTGGGCTGGTGGGCGACCGCCAGAAGGCCACCTGCCCGCCCAGCGGGAAACCCCCTTCCACGAGGATGCCGGCTCCGAATGGAGCCGGCGGAGTGGAAGGGGTGCGACGGGTGCAGTTGCACCCGTCGTGATTTTCAGTGTCTGCCACGCAGACACTGAAAATCTATGTGGGGCCCTGTTAGGGGGCCCCTGCACTGACCATGCCAGTGGCATGGGCACTTCAGGGGCCCCCAGGGGCCCCACGACACCCGTTCCCACCAGCCAGGTTGGCTGGCGGGAAGGGGGTCGAAATCCCCATGGCGGCGCTGCTTGCAGCGCCGCCGTGGAGGATTCCCTGGAGCAGCGGGAAGCCGGCGGGAAACCGCCGGCTTCCCTTTTCTGACCGCGGCTTTACCGCCGCGGTCAGAATGCCCCCGGAAGCACCGCCAGCCTGTTGGCGGTGCTTCCGCGGTCGTTGGCCCTGGCGGTCCATGACCGCCAGGGTCAGAATGACCCCCAAAGTGTCCCCTTCGAAATTACAATTCTGCCAGAAGAAAGTGAAATATTTGGGTCACCAAATAGAGAAAGGGTCACGAAGAATTATGAAAGAAAGAATAACAAGTGTACTTCAAATGAGTCCACCAAAGACGAGAAGGGAAGTGAGAAAGTGTTTGGGAATGGTGAGCTATTGTCGCCAATGGATTCCCAATTTCTCAACTGTAGCAAAACCTTTACTGAAACTGACCCAGAAAGAGGCGCAGGATGAAATAGAGCTGAAAGGAGATGAGATGGATGCTTTCATTGAATTAAAAGAATGCATGTGCAGGGCTCAAGCTTTACGTATGTCTGATTACACAAAGCCTTTTACATTGTTTTGTCATGAACGTGATGCATGTTCCTTGTCTGTCTTGACTCAAGCCCATGGTGGCGTAAACTGACCAGTAGCATATTTTTCAGCTACTTTGGATTCGGTCGCAGCAGCACTGCCAGGGTGCTTGCGTGCCGAAGCAGCATTTGGTATCAGCTTAAATCAGAGTGAAGGAATAGTGATGGGACGTCCTTTAACAGTCATGGTCCCTCACTCAGTTGAGATACTTTTGACGCGTTCCCGAACACAGCACATGACTGGTGCTAGGCTTACAAGGTACGAGACAATAATTCTGGGATCACCTAATGTGCAGCTGAAAAGGTGCACTACGTTGAATCCAGCAACCTTGTTTCCCAGTGAAAATGCTGAAATTGAGACCGCTGAAGACATCGAGCACGACTGTCTTCAGGTGACTGAATTTTGTACAAAACCAAGACCTGATATCAAAGACACCCGATTGGAAGAAAATGATCAAGTTATTTTTGTTGATGGTTCATGTTTAAGAGATGCACTAGGAATATTGAAAGCAGGATATGCTGTATGTACAATAACAGGTGTTCTGGAAGAATCTTGGCTTCAAGGAGTTTACTCTGCACAAGTGGCGGAACTGTTAGCACTTACTAGAGCTTGCCAACTTTCCGCATTGATGAAAGTCACTATTTACACTGACAGTCAGTACGGATTTGGAATAGTACATGACTTTGGACAGTTGTGGTCACAGAGAGGCTTCATGACCTCTTCAGGATCACCAGTGAAAAATGGTGAAAGAATAAGAGAATTGTTGCATGCCATCCAGTTACCAGGAGAAGTAGCAGTGGTAAAATGCAGTGCACATTCGAAATCACAGGATTACATTTCTTTGGGAAATGGATATGCAGATCAAGTCGCAAGGTTTTGCGCATTGAACTGTATATTGCTCAGAGATGAATGGAACTTGATAAATGAGCCAGAACTTGAACAAAGTGAAGCTTTTGCTCTAAAGGTTGTAGATACAATGGATGAATTGAAGTCCTTACAGAACTATGTTAGTGAAGATGAGAAACTCTCATGGACCAAATTGCAATGTGTAAAGAAACTAGATGATTTGTGGGTTTCAAGTGAAGGGAAATTGGTTCTGCCAAACAGCCTGTTGACACAATTGGCCAGATTCTACCACGGACAAGCCCATCTTGGAAGGGACACCATGGTTAGACTATTCAAAACCGATTGGTTTAACCCCAAATTCCGTCAAGTTGCTGAAGCAGTTTGCCATTGTTGCGTCATTTATCAACAAATGAACGCAGGGAAAGGAACAGTAGTAAATTTGAGTCACATTGGGAGGGCAGGAGGTCCATTCAGCAGGATGCAAATGGATTTTATTGAAATGCTGTGCATGGAGGCCTGAAGTATGTGTTGGTGATTGTGTGTATTTTTAGTCATTGGATTGAAGCATACCCTACACGCAGAAATGACAGTCTCACAGTTGCAAAATTACTCTTGAGAGAACTAATACCATGTTTCGGATTCCCGATCTCCTTAGAATCAGATAGGGGAAGTCACTTCAATAACGAAGTAATAAAATTAATTTGTGCAGCGCTGAACACTGAGCAAAAGTTGCATTGTAGCTACCGCCCTGAAGCCTCAGGTTTAGTGGAGCAAATGAATGGCACTTTGAAATCGAGGATGGCGAAAATATGTACTTCAACAAACTTAAAATGGCCTGACGCATTGCCCTTGGTGTTAATGTCAATGAGAAACACCCCTGATAGAAAGACTGGACTGTCCCCGCACGAGATCCTCAGGGGCAGAGCCATGAGGCTTCCAGCAGTTCCTGCAAATGCTCTTTTGAATATTACAGATGATATGGTGTTGGACTACTGCAAAGGTCTAGCTGATGTGGTGCGCTCTTTTTCTCACCAGGTGGAGGCAACCACCTTGCCACCGATCCAAGGTCCAGGACACGCCCTGAAAGCAGGTGACTGGGTCGTGATAAAGAAGCACGTGAGGAAGTCGTGTTTGGAACCCCTTTGGAAAGGACCTTTCCAAGTGATTCTGACAACTACTACCGCTGTGAAGTGTGCAGGAGTTCCCAACTGGATTCACGCCAGTCAGACGAAAAGGGTGACGTGCCCCACAGAAGAGGAAGTGGAAGCACTGAAATCGCCAGTGTCTGACAAGAGAGTACCAGGCACTGGGACAGAACAAAGAGAACCTGGAGGCGAACCGGTAGAAATAGAGGAAAGAGAAATATTTTCTGAGGAAGAAACAACCGATCCATTTGAGGAGGACCAAGGAGAGGCCTCACGAAGTGACGAAGGTCCTGAAGGCGACAAAGAGCCTGAGACAGGTGAAGGCGACAAAGAGTCTGAGACAAGTGAAGGAGACAAAAGGCCTGAGACAGGTGAAGGAGCAGGAGAGCCTGATCAGAGGAGGGCTTTCCCAGAAGCAGACGATACAGAAAAAGAAAAGGAAAACCTGATTGATCTCCTAGAGAGAGAAGACAAGACAGGACAGAGTGAAACTGTTCAAACCCTTCCAGAAGTGGTTGCAGGTCCATCAGGCTAAAATAGTGCAAAACGAAGACAAAGTATATCGCCAGTGAAGTTAAGGATCAGAGAAACATTAAACGAAAGAGAAGGACCAAAGTTGAAAGAGAAAATAAAAGAGGTGTCTGTTGAAATAGCAACACCAAGTGAAGAGAAAGACTCAGCCAAGGAAGAAAGCACCGGCGAAAGAGAATCAAAGGGAGATGCAAAATTTAAAAGAAAAAGGATACCGAGCAGAAGGTATTCCGGTCCGGAGTGGGCATACATAGCCGCTAACGATTGGTCAGACGAATTCGTATCTCTCAGTCTTGAGAACGAAGAGGCAGAACTTCACTTTGGCACTTGAGAAGTGAATCTCCATGAACTTTACCGAATAAGACATTGATAACCTGATTGACTTTTAAACCGGCTAAGACATTGCTAAACTTGATTGACTTTGAAACCGATTTTGAGACAAAGCTGCTAAACCGATAAAAGACGAAGCTGCTAAAGAAAACCGTGTGAACATTGAACTTGTTCAGCTTTGTATATATCAGCAAATCCGAATTGAGAAAGTGTCTTCAACTTTCTGATTCTATATAGATCATGACAGGCTACACTACACAGGGGCATACAATGAAGTGTTGTAAATATGTGTGTATAGGTTTAATAACTGCATGTGTACTAATCATTGTAGCAATAGTTCTTGGAATGCATGGAAGGGATGAAAAGGAGACGAATGGTGCTTTTACTTCTAGACCTACTACTACTACTGAACTAACAGCTTTAAAGAAACTCGAACAAGACGAAAGACATCTGCATGATAAAAAGGAACTTTCGTCCAATGTCTTCTATTGCTTGTTGAGTGAGTATGTTGAGACCATGGATGCGAAAGATTGTTATGTATGCACACAAATACCTACCTCAGTAAAAGAAGGAGTGACATATCATAGCATACCTCTTACGTATGGAATTTCCTGTAGCTTATTAATGACCAGAGTGTATGGCCAGGAGTATAATCACTACTTTTATTCTAATTATGACGTTACATTTGCATATATCCCCATAATAGAGCTCCTGAGTAAAACAGCAAGAGATTAATATATAAAGTTAGTTAGGGGTTTCTTTGAGCCATTATCACCTTTTCACACAGCTCACGCACATAGAGAAAACCTTACATGCTTGCTCTCACCGGTAGAGAAAAGTTTCCTAGATCATACTGATGATAGGAGGAAAGAGGAAAAGGAAAGAATAGAAAGGGAATTACACAAGAGGACATCTGTAGATAATTATGCTTTTGCCGCAATAAAAACACAGGGGAAAATAGCTTTAGATACATTACACGTAGGGAGGCTCTGTGTACATAGACATAAATCATATTATGACACTGTTTTTGTGGGAACGAGTGAATGTAAACACACGTTTTTGTTTCAACCAAAATGGACGTTCATGCTGAATGGACAAGACCCAGTTATTCCAGGGATCTATTATATTTGTGGACTTAACGCCTATTATCGTCTTCCTAAGGGATGGTATGGGAGATGTTATTTGGGAATAGTATTCCCAAAGGTTTATCAACTGGACGATTTAAAGAAATTCCCAAAGCTGTCAGAATCACATCATGTTCAGAAGAGGGAGACAGCTTCTGGTGTGGTGGGAGATATATTTGGAGCCTTGATTCCTTCAGTGGGAGTTATATTGAATTCAATTAAAATAGGAAAGTTGTCTACTATTGTGGATAACATGCTGACAAAATTCTCAGGAGCTATAATCCTGATGGATGCTGAACTTGCTGCAGAAAGAGCTATGACTCTTCAAAATCGGCTTGCCTTAGACATTCTTTTAGCAAAGGATGGTGGCGTTTGCAAAATGCTTGGTACACGTCACTGTTGTACTTATATACCGGACAGCAGTGGGCAAATTAGAAAGATGCTTACAAACTTAACTAACGAAAGTACAGATCTGAAGGAATTGAAAGAACCAGGAGTATGGGAGAAGGTTGGAAAAGGATTTGCTTCTGTGGGAAATTGGCTCAGCAACGTTTGGAACTGATTGTTACTGAAAATAGTAAAAGGAATATTAATAATATTAATTTGTTTATTAGGCATTTGGGGAATATGGAAAGCTATTAAAATATTGAAAACAAGGAACAAAAGGAAAAGAGAAGAGAAAATATAAAACAAAATAGTAGAAATATACAGAGAAAAATCAAAGGGAACCAAAAGAAAGAGGGAATTGACTGAAGTGCCAAATTACTAGAACAGAATTTTAATGGAATAAAATTTGTGGGAAGATTTGATGTGATGACATAATTAGTCATCAGAGGAGGGATTGATGACGCAGAAAAAGAAGGACCAACATATATTCATATATCATGTAGCCAAAATCGTAAAATGCAGTGTGATTTTTAGTAAAGAAAATAATGTACGTGGGAAATTGTGCCCTCGGAGTAGTTCGCCAATACTATAAATGTGCTTTATTAATCATGAAGCATTGAAAATTGTAGTAATCCGTCATAATTGCAAATGTGTGCCATGATTTCTTATTGAAACTGTTTGTGCTTAGCTTAAATTTAGTAGAGGCTTTGGCCTAGTTGCTGGTCTCAAATTCTAACTGCGTGGCTTTTCCTTGAACTAATAAAATGAATATTTTACTTTAAAGTTGTATTTTTCCAGTAGGGATGACTAACATACTTATCTCCAAGGTTTCGTGCTAGGCAAGTTTCATCCCCTTTGAAGCAAGGTCAGTCTCTGCAGGTGCGGACAATAAGAGCACTGATACCGAAATAATTGGCAAACCATGTTGCAACTTGTGTTCCAAGGCTCCAAGGACAATGTATGCATAAATGAGTACTAGGAGAAAGACATTTTCCATTGGTCAAATTGAAGCCACCCTATGAACCCTCCAATGGAAGACCCTGCAGAATTTGGAATGTTTCTTACTTAAACCCACTGGACAAAGAGAAGTCAGCCATTTTCCTTGATGCCATCTTTGAAGCCAAATGCCAGACGCCATCTTAGATGACATCTTGATGCCCTTTTCTCTATTCCAGAGAAAGAGACTTTGAGAATTCTCACTCTAGAGACTTTAACTTTAAATTGCCCCGTCTTGCCCTTGCAGTAACTTTGCCCCATTCTCCTTGCTGCGGCAAGGAAACTTGCCCTTAACTCTGCCCCTTTGAAATTCTGCCCCATGCTGATCGAACCGGTACCTGAAGGACGAAGACTTTCTTGAATGCTGATTGTAATTGGTAATTATGAAAGTATAATTGTATTATGCATTGTGTTTTTCCTTTTAGGTACCAACTGCTATTTTTATAGGGCCCAAGCTAGAAGTTTTCTAAATTTGTGTTGACTAAATTTGTTTTGCATGAAGCCCCACATGCCAATGCTAATTAGAGGTTAGTCAAGGGTTTTAATCTGATGCACCATGCTAAATTGAAATCTTGTCATACTGACAGATGTATGCAATTAGTCAAATTCAATTACTCATATTAGTGATTTGTATTGCCATAACTGAATGTATTATAATTCAGATTTTGCGTAGATTGCGTTTCTTCTGCCGCTATGGACAGCTAGTAATGTTCGTATACATATATCATTTGGTTTTGAGACTTAGATACATTGTGCTAGCTTTGTTAATATAGGGAAATAAATTCACTACCTTTTAATAAACTGGTGTGTTTATTCATGACTGAAAGGTCATGGTGCGTCGAAATACCAACTGTTATTGATTCCTAATGTGTTATTTCGATCTATTAATTGAGTATTGGCTATCGGTTACAATAGTTATTGATTATTGATTTAAGTGACCCGACTATTCGAGGATGAGGAGAGACCAACTCGGCTAAAAGGTTCACCGACCTCCAACGTGTCCAGGAACAGGTAATTTATAAGGACTGGACGCGTTATCAAAGGCTTACAAGGAAAGAGTATAAGGGCACAATGTGGAAGCTTAAGCTAAAAGAGCCAGAAGAATGCTGGAATCGGCTAGTGGCATTACTGCACCCGAGTAAAAGCAGAGAATTCTGGGATTACGTTATCCACCTTATATATGTGTCCGCAGCCACGGCCAATGTGATTTTGGCCAGCGAATGGGAACGGCATGTGGGGATTCTGTATGTTGATCAAAAGTATGCAAACAGCCAGGGCAGTACTGGTGGGCATCTAGAGGTTGAGGCTCCAGATGATATGGTAACACCTATTACCATTAAAGCAATGCAAGAGGTGCTTGGTAGTATCAGGCGCGATGGAGCGCCTCGCCCCAATGGTCTCCCAGGGAACAGCATTTAGAGATGATCTGGCGTTTTTGGCCAAACCGATGACCATCATATTTAATGACTGTCTACACTACTCGGTGGTCCCAGACGCCTGGAAAGGCTCAATACTACATCCCATTTTTCAAAAAGAAGACAAACCAAGCTGGAGAACTATAGATTGATAGCCTTACTGGATGTAGGCGGCAAAGCCTACGCAAGGGTATTGCTCCAAGAACTCAAAAGCTGGATAGTAGAAAATGAAATTTTACACATATATCAAACCGGCTTCCGACCCAGTTCCTCTACCCTAGATAATGTTCTGGCACTCTCATACTTAAACCAAAAAGCACTGAGATCATCATCCCAGCCTCTCTTTGCATGCTTCATCGACTATAGTGCGGCCTTTGATGGGGTGGTGCGTCAAATCCTTTGGAAGAAATTGGCGGACTGGGGGATACCAAGAAAACTGTTAGCATTGATAATTGCTTTATATTCTGACACCTGAGTGTGTATTAAAATCACAAGCACACATGTAACCAGGAAGATCAACACCAACAAAGGATTAAAACAGGGCTGGGTTATTGCTCCCACCCTTTTTTATCTGTATATGGCGGATTTGGGTGCAGAACTGCTCAGAGGAAATACGTTGCCTCCGAGACTGGGTCAAACCGTGTAGCCTATAATCAAATATGCATATGACCTGGTCCTCCTCGCTCAAACACGGATGGGGATAAAAAGGGGTTTGGACATACTACACAGCTACAATGAAAGAAATGCGTTAAGAGCAAATGCTGCAAAAACCAAGGATCTGGTCTTTGGCCGCCAGGCAAATAAACATCAAAGAGTCTGGCAACTCAGTCCATTAAACATAGAGACAGAAGACAAGTACCATTACCTTGGAGTCTGGCTATCCAACATAGGGAAAACATTGCACCAGGTAGCGGAACTAACAGCCAAATCAGAGAAAATCTCCTATACTCTAGCAAAACTCTATTGCCAGTTTAATGCACCGACATTAGAGCCAATAAGGATAGTGATAAAGTCGAAATTACTACCTGCAATTTCCTATGGTCATCTTGCATTTCCGGGCAGATTAACAACTTAATTGGAGAATTGCCAAATGAGGGCTTACAAAAGGGTATTTCATATCCCCAGACCAGCTAGACATGCAGGGATAAGACTGGAACTAGAAATAGTAAAAATAGATATAATGTGCAAAACTTACATGATTAAGTTCTACCAGAGTGTCCATAAAGCTAACACGATAGTTTGGGAGGGGCCCTGAAAGCAATTTTTAAAGATGAAAATAGTAGCTGGGCCATTTACTTAAGACAGGCCGAGGAACAGTTCAATCTGGTGCCATCTTGAGATGCCTCTATCACGAAGGCTTTGCTGAAGAAGAGGTTGAAAGAACTGGGAGCTCACGTCTCGAAGGAAAATTATATCTCTACAATAAGGAATATCAGTGGAGCCGTGGGTTTATACAAATCTTAAGCAAATTCAAAAAGCCAGCCTTATATGAGAGTGCCATTAGGAGCTCGAGCATTCCAGAACATCTTGCAAATGGGGCTTCTAGCTCTCCCTATTTGGAACTATAGGCGTAAATGGAAATGTTCGCAGGGGTATTCGCAGGAATGCACCCTGTGTCAATATCACACCGAGTCGATAGCACACCTGGTATGTTGTTGCCCATGTCTGGCCTCAGAGAGACATCAGCTCTTAAAACCCTTGTTCCTGAAACATGCGCTGAGAACATGTAAAGAACCTGTAAGTCATATATTCACTACAGTGGTCCCCATGGAATTGGCCTGCTTTGGGAATTTTTTTTGCACAGTGAGAAAGGCACTACAATGTTCACGAGGCCAAATAAAGGCGGGAATTGACATAGGGTCCACGACCTACACAGAAACTCTACTGACGAAATAGCTCCTACCTTCTAACTAATTTCATCAACTTCTTATAAAGAGATGCTTCTGGGTTCTCAGCTTGTGACTGTAGTGAAATAGATCTCCCCACTGTTAGGTAGAAGGGGTACATGGACATTAGCATTTGCACTATTATATCTTGGTTTACATCAAACCCAGAGAGACAAACTCCCCAGGGTAGCTTCAACTGGGGGATTGTGGACGAAATGGCTTCCAACCATTCATCACTTCTTATAAAGAGACGCTTTGGGATTCTAGGCTTGTGACTGCAGTGAAATAGAACTGTCATATTACTATGATATAAGGATCCATCGGATGGCAGCACTTGCACTTTGTGTAGGGGTCATTAAGCCAACGTATTATTCTGCGATAGATCAGATCCCCTTTGTGTGGTTAATAAGTGGGGTACATGGAAGCCAGCATTTTTACTATACTCTAAGTGCTTGGAGTTTGTCAATTATACCTTTGCACATGGGTCAAACAAGCAGGGTATATAACTGGACTCCTATGATTGTAGAATCTTAGACTGATGGACCAGTGGACTTCTTTTAGGTACTGTACGTGTGTATTTTAGTATAACACACGGTTTGAGCTATTTATAATTGTTTTATGGGGTACAGTGTGGGAATAATACACAACTGGACTCCGCAAGGGTATTTTAGCAGTGGGTACTGGTTTTTTGTACATTGTGCAACGATTTTAATTAATCATGCAATAAAGTTTCAAAGTACAAAGACAAAGATATTAGGTCATTTCACAAAGTCTTTTCCCATTATTTTCAACAGTCTCTTTTTCACCTTTCTTTAGATTCACAGTTTAACAATGTTCAGTTCAATGATCTTCTTCACATGCCAAAATACTGACTTGGGATGTCTCGATCAAAACAAAAAGACAAAAATTAACTCTGCCATTCACTTGTTGTTGCATACACCCATTTAGGACCTGTGTACCTTCTATTTGCAATCCTCTTTCTTTTCAATCTCCGATCTCCATTCAATTCTCCATCACTCAAGGCTTCTCTTCTTGTTGTCTCAACTTCTTCCTCAATTGTTGTCACTGCAACAGCTTCTTTCCTCTTTTCTTGTGATTTCGGCCACTTATCTCCTTTCAGTGGACCTCTCCTCAGCGCTCTTTTCAGTGATGGATTTGTAACTTCTCTTTGTTCTGCAGGATTTTCTCTCAAAGTACCTGCAACTGGTTCAGGAGGAGTCAGATCGCTTTGGCTTTGACCCACCTCAAATCCTTCCCCCTGGGGGTCGGTAGTTTGCTCTGTTTGTCTTTCAAGACCATCTGCTTCTGAGAGAGCCCTTCTCTGACCAGACTTTCCTGCTACCTGGGTTGTGGTTGGTTCACTGTCACTCTCCTGTAGGTCTCCCACTTTGTCTCTCACAGGAGCATTTGCACTGGTTTCAGTCTGCTCAGATTCAGCCTCCGATTCTCCTGTTTCTTTCTCTGAGCCAGGGTTTCATCTGAAAGTTGTTAGTACTTTCAACAACTCTTCTTCAATGTCCAAAGGACAAGGTACTTTCTTCGTATGGTTGGCATGAACCCAGTTCTGAACTCCAGTGCACTTCCCAGCTGTAGTTGTAATCAGTACTACTTGGTAAGGGCCTTTCCACACACAAGTCTTGCTCATGTGCTTTCTGATCACAACTAAATCTCCCACTCTCAGGTTGTGGCTTTCATCTTGAGATAGTTGCAACGTGGTGGCTTTCACCTGATGAGTGAAAGAGCAAACCACATCAGCCAGACCTTTGCAATAATCCAACACCATATCATTTGTCATGTTCACAAGAGCATTAGCAGGAACTGCTGGCAACCTCATTGCTCTGCCCATGAGGATTTTATGCGGCTACAGTCCAGTTTTCCTGTTGGGTGTGTATCTCATACGCATCATATCTAATGGTAGAGCGTTGGGCCATTTCAGATTTGTGGGCACACACATCTTTGCAATTCTTGACTTCAGGGTACCATTCATCTGCTCAACAAGTCCTGAGGCTTCAGGGCGGTAGCTACAATGCAACTTTTGCTCAATGTTTAAAGCTGAACATAGTAATTTAATTACTTCATTATTGAAGTGGCTTCTTCTATTTGATTCTAAAGAGACCGGAAAACCAAAAAGCGGCATCAGTTCCCTAAGCAGTAACTTTGCTACTTTAAGGCTGTCATTCCTACATGTAGGGTAAGCTTCAATCCAATGACTAAAGATACAGACAATCACCAACACATATCTCAATCCTCCACACACAGTCATCTCAATGAAATCCATCTGCATTCTGCTAAATGGACCTCCTGCTCTTCCAATGTGGCTCATATTGACCACAGTCCCTTTACCCACGTTCATCTGCTGACAGATGATGCAACAATGTAAACTGCTTCGGCAACCTGTCTAAACTTTGGATTGAACCAGAATTGTTTGAAAGTATGACTCATTGCATCCCTTCCAACATGTGCTTGACCATGATAACACCTATCCGTTTGAATCATCAAACTGTTCCGCAGAACCACTTGTGCCTCCCCAGACACCCAGACGACATCCTCACTCTGAACATATTTTAATTTCAACCAGTTTTTCTTCTCATCTCTGCCAATATTATCCTGAACTGCTTTCAGTTCTTCCCAAGTGTTAAATACACGTAGTGCATAATTTGGGCACATTTCCTCTTCTTCAGGTAACAGTTCCCATTTATCTTTAAACAATGTACGGTTCAATGCGCAAAACCTTGCCACTTGATCTGAATATCTGTTTCCCATTTAAACAAAATCTTGTGATTTCAGGTGTGCACTGCATCACCGCAGGAACCTTTTCGGGCATTTAAATAGCTTGTAACAAGTCATGAATTGTCTCACCATTTCTAACTAGTGAACTAGAAGAGGTCAGGAAACCTCTTTGTGACCATAGCTAGCTAAAATCTGGACTATTCCAAATCCATACTGGCTGTCTATATAAAAAGTAACTTTAAGCTGTGCAGAGACAGGGAATGCTCTCGTAAGGGCTATCAACTCTGCCACTTGTGCCGAATACACTCCTTGAAGCCAGGACGCTTTAAGTATTCCAGAAATTGTGCACTCAGCATATCCTGCTCTCAGTGTTTTAAAGTTATCTCTTAAACAGGAGCCATCAACAAAAATAATTTGTTCATTTTCTTCCAAGCGAGTATCTCGAATACCAGGTCTCGGTTTTGTGCACAAATCAGTAACCTCCAGACAATCATGTCAACTTCTTTCAATTGGTCAAATTCAATGTTCTCTTTTGGAGGCAAAGTTGCTGGGTTAAGCAATGTACACCTTTTCAATGACATGTTCGGTGAACCCAGTATGATAGTCTCATGCCGGGTCAACCTGCATTAGTTAAATGCTGAGATTTGGTTATGGTGAGTAAAACTTCAATAGAGTGAGGGACCCTGACCGTTAGAGGATGTCCCATTACAATGCTCTCACTCTGAGTGAGGCTTCTCCAACCGCAGCTACTGCACGTAAACAGCCTGGTAAAGCTGGTGCAACTGGGTTCAAAGTAGCTGAAAAAATGTGCTACTGGGCGGTTTACACCACCTATGTTCAGAACAGGCAAAGAACAAGCATCACGCTCATGACAAAACAACATGAAGGGTTTCGTGCAGTCAGACTCTTTCTCAACTCCGTAAAGGCTTTCATACAGGCTTAATCTAACACTAAGGGATCAGTAACGTCTTTGTGAGTCAGCTTCTGCAATGACTTTGAAATGAATGAAAAGTTGGGAATCCACTGACGACAATAGCTCACAATTCCCAGGAACATTCTGACATCTCTCTGTATAGCTGGGGGATTCATCCGCAATATGGCTGTGATCCTCTCTCTGGAGAGTTTCCTAATTCCCGTTTTCAATTGGGTGACCCAAGTATTTCAGGTCTTTCTGGCAATCCTGTAATTTCACTGGGAACACTTTATGCCCATTCTTGCCTAAGTGATTCAGCAACACAAGAGTATTGTACTTGCATGCTTCTCTTGTCTTCGAGGCAACTAACAAATCACCAATGTATTGGACTAACATCGATTGGAAAGGCATTTCCAAAGACTCAAGGTTCTTTTTCAGGATCTGATTGAAAATGGATTGTGACTCTGAAAATCCTTGAGGAATTCTACACCAACAAAAGACTTGATCCAAAAATTTAAAACAGAAAAGAAATTGACTATCCTCATGAAGAGGTACCAAAAAGAATGCTTGCAACAGATCCACTACAGTGAACCATTCAGCATTGCGAGGATCTGAAAAAATATCACAGCTGGATTTGGCACCACAGGGCAGCACTTAATCACAATGTCATTTACTTTCCTCAAATCCTGAACAATTCTGAATAACCCGCATGGCTTTTGCAATCCCATTATCGGTGAATTACATGGACTGCTCAGCACTTCTCTTAAAACACCTTGGTTTACAAATTCTGCAATTATGGGTGCAATCCCTTCAATTGTGTCCTGTGTCACATGGTATTGAGGAATCTGGGGAAAATCACATTTGGCTTGACTGGGACCTCAACTGGCTCAACTCCTTTTATTAGACCAATGTCTTCTCCTGTAAAATCCCACACTTTCATTTTCACTGTTACCTGTAAGTCAGAAGGAAAATCTCTCACTGTAAAAACTGGAACAAAACTAATCAAGGGGTACTCCTCATTTAAAGTGTCACAATCTGTTTCAGTGGACAAGTCATCTTCATCATCTCTATTTGTCTGAATGGCAAGTTAATAATTTGAGCAAGTAATTGAACATCTTGTCTTGCATAGCAAGTCTCTTCCTAGTAAGGATACCGGACTTGAGTCCTAAACTACGAATTTGCATAATCCTTTGAAATTTCCAATTTTAATCTGAACTGGTTCTGTAATTGGGTTTGTCAAATACTGGTTTGCAAATCCTACAATCTGGACGGTTTTCCTGAAAGGGGCAGGTTTGGAACTTCTGCTGTCCTCACTGTAGAGCAGGTAGCCCTTGTATCAACTCCTGTGACCCATCACTTTTCCCTTCATGTATGGACCCTTCTGGTCTACTTCTAGTGAAGATGCTAACATGCATTCCTCTTCATCTGAACTCTCACTCACCCAATCATCATTGTGCAATGGGAATTGGTGTACTGTGTTATTGCTCTGATTAAATCTTTGACCTGCAATCTGCTGAGGAAGCATCACCTGCTGCTGCTCCATTGGGGATTGAGGTATTTTAATTTGCTGTCTAGGTACCATTTGAACCTGAGGTTGCATTTGCTGCGACTGGGGCATCTGCAAACCTGGCATTTGCATCTGTTGCATGGGCTGAAACCCTTGCACTTGATTCACTTTACTTTGGAAGTTTGGATTATGACCTCATTCTCAGACCTCTTATATTTGGAAAATAATTGATTTCGCTCGTTTGCTGAACAGAACCTTCCTGACCTAACATCGGACTCTCCTGTTTCCAATGTCCGAGGCCTCCACAAGTGTGACATGGTAATAATCTCTTCATTCCTTGCACATCATTCTGAACAACCACCGTATTCAAATCGGGACCACGGTTCACATTTCCAATTCCACCACGATCTCTACCTCTACCTGAGTCTGAAACAACACGTTTCCCTGCTGCTGCTGTGGAAAACTTCCCTGCATTCCCGTTTGTGCTGCTTTAATCTGCATTGCCATTGCCTTCTCCTTCAACTTTCTCTGCTTCAACTCAATCTCATCACTACAGTACTTGGCATACTGCAATAATTCATCAATAGGCTTTGCTTGCCAGCAAATCAAATGACTCTTAATCATCTGGCTAATCTGGGGTCTCAATCCTTCAACAAATCTGAACCCAAAATTAATCATGTCTTTCGGCTCAATTGTTTCTGTGCCACTGTAATGTTTGAACGCCTGTAATAATCTCTCATAATATGCATGTATTGTCTCCAGAATGTCACTCCTGCTCCAAGGGACATGAACAAAAGTCCCTCTGGGAATCTCTCTCATTGGTAAGATTTTCACTGGATCCTCAACCTGTTGCACATTCACACTAAGATTCGCAGAATCCCTTTTTCTCTTATCACTTTTCTTTGCCCATCTGCCTTCCCATTTATCTAATGCTCCCCATGGTTGAATGCTCTGAATTAATTCTCTAATGTCAATTTTCATTCCTGGGACTCTCATGTTGTCAAAATCCTTTGAATTAAATCTAACCTGTAACTCCTCTTTAAATGTTTTGTTTTCTCAATGTCCACGTCGTATTTTCCTGCCAAATCTGCTAATTTCTGATGTGCTATTTCTGCTTTGTTAGTAATCACTTTGCACAAATAACGCAAGTCATCTTCTCTGAATGTGTCAAACCTGTCCAACCCATTGTTCCCTCAATTAGGTCTTCTGCTTCTAGTCTAAGCCTGATCAAGTTCAGGGCACTTCCTCAGCTGGAATCTCATTGACTGCAACTCACTCTTTCTAACCACTCAGTTAACTGCTGAGCAGTCAAACCTTCTAATAAGATATTGTTATTACTTACACCGGGCACTTACAGTAACGTTAGGCTCAGGGTCTCTGGTATCACCATGCTTGGGTTAGGACCTATGTATGATCTCACCTCACTATTTGGAGGAGTCCTAGAAGGACTTAAATCAATTAGTGGACCAGTTCCCTTTAATATCGGTCTCATAGGGGTCATCATTCTTGCATTTTCAGTGAATCGCTCCCTCTCTACGTTTGGATTTAGGATCTTCTGCTCACTGTTCTTATAATTTCCCTGGACGAACAATGGTATGATTGGACCTATGATAACCGGTACTGATACTGCACCTGGACTTGATCGGACGTTTGGATCTCTAGGGTGCACTATTCCTGCATTCTGACTTGTCAAAGCGGGCATCTCTGTCACTTATCCTGATATGTGAGGGTATCTCGGGATCGTCTGTGTTTGTATCGGGGACATCAAATTCAGGTAGACTCTATCTGGACAAATGTCAGCTTCTGGTAAACCTGTCTTGCCGGCACTATTAAGTTTGTTGCAGTATCTACAATAGGTAAATCTGGATAAATTCTGGGAATATCCATGGGCGGCATGGGCTTTTGAATCGCTGAAGTAGCTGTACCATTATGACTAACTTTAATCTGTGTAGAGTCAATTGTTATAAGAGCTGTAGGATCTACACTGGCACTTGAGTTTCTCTAATAGGCTGCATATGGAGTGGGACGATTTCTCAGTAACTGTAAAATAAACTCATCATCGTCTGACTCTTCATCACAAGTTAAAGACTTCCTAGCCTCTGCGGATTTCTGCTCTCTGTCATCTGAAGGATATGAATCCCTCTTCTTAGTACCCTTTTCAGCGTTGTTCCCATTCTCTTGGGTTATTGCCGGAAACAGCTTAATTCCCTGTAAAGTCTCATTTCTCCATAATCTCTGCTCACTATCCCATCTAGGCTCTGCTAATGTCTTTTCAGCTTTCCTCATTCTCCTGTCAAATTTCAGTTGCTGTTGTTGTCTAGCCACTAGTTCCCAAATCACTAATGCTTTGAATTGTGCAGGTCTTGGAGGAGGTTTCAAATCATACAGTATTCTCCTCAAATTTTCTAAAATCCTCAAATTAAATGTACCATGGGCAGGAAATGCTAAGTTCCAATCTCTCTCTGTTTCTGTGCACCACTGTTTAATCCAAAGGCATGGAGCAGCGCCCTGTTCTTCGAATACAGTATAGGTGGGTGTTCCTTCTGGCGGTGTAATTTCTCCTATTCTAGTTGGAATAAACATATCTCCCCTAAGGGCACTCTTTAAAGCTTTGAAAAATGTAATTTCTGTAATTTATGCTACTTTCAATCAAATCAGGAAGTGACTTTCAATCCTAAAATCCTTTTCGCGGACCTTCTCAACCAATTACACTTCACGGTTGTCCACCAATCCGTTCGTGACCCTTCTCACTAACCAACCTATCCCTGCGCGGCTCAAATTACATCACACTCTCGTGTACAGCGGCTAACAAAGTCTTTTGCTTGTCCTCCTAAACTCAAATTCACACAAAACTAAATACAAATATTGCAAGCACTAAACAAAATCAAAACCCAATTTGTCTGTTTACTGCAGGTAGGGTAACACAATCATTTCAGAAAACTTACAGATTTTTCACTGTGGCATTTCACTGTAACAGATACTCCTTCTATCTCAATTTCCCTGACTCATAAGCAAAATTCGACCAGCAAATTTCACCCTCAACTGGTCACTGGGTCTATCCTGGTGCACATAGGACTCGTCAAATCTCAGTCAAAAATCTTTCACTCACCTTAACATGCACTCTTGAGTTTGTCAACTACGCCCGATTGACATATTAAACTGACAAATTACGACATAAACCAAGTGTCTCATACACTTCCAATACTTCAGAGTCTTAGAACACGCAGGGTCCGTATACTAATAACCATGTGGATAATTTTTTAGCATAAAGCTCCACACACATGTGAAGTTCAACGACTTCCCTACTCTCACACTTCGGAGTACACAAACTCCCTAAATAATTTCAACTGAAGTACACAGACTCCCTAAATCCTCACAATCATCACAATTCAACTGCAATTTGCTTAAGCTGTGCATGCGTAAAACCTATTTCATTCACACTGTCTTTAGAATGCTGAGAACATCCTCAAACAAGCATTGGCAAGCTCCAAGGTTTTGGGAAAGTCATGGTAAGTTCTTAGGGGGACATAGGGGGTTATTCTGACCCTGGCGGTCGGCGGTGAAGCGGCGGTAAGACCGCCAACAGGCTGGCGGTCTTTTTTCATGTATTCTGACCATGGCGGTTACCGCCATGGTCAGCCGCCGCTTCACCGTTCCGACCGCCACAGCGGTAACGACCGCCGGGCTGGAGACCTGGGTCTCCAGGCCGGCGGTTGTCACATACCGCCGGCAGTATTCCAACCCGCCTGACCCCGGCTTACCGCCATGGATTTCATGCGGTTGGGGACCGCCATTCAATCCATGGCGGTAAGCACTATCAGTGCCAGGGAATCCCATCCCTGGCACTGATAGGGGTCTCCCCCACCCCCAACCCCCACCCCGACTCCCTCCCCTACCCCCCCCCACCACCCCTGCCACCCCCAAAAGGTTGCAGGACCCCCGTCCCCCACCCCGATCCCCAACATATACACACACATACACACATACAGGCACGCATCCATGCACATACACCCCCCCCGCATTCTTGCACGCATCCATGCACATACACACACACCCCCGCATTCATGCACGCATCCATGCACATACACACCCCCCCGCATTCATGCACGCATCCATGCACATACACACACACCCCCGCATTCATGCACGCATCCATGCACATACACACACACCCCCGCATTCATGCACACATTCACACGCCCCCTCAATATACACATACGCACACCCCCATGCACGCACACAACTCACAACACCCCCCACCCCTCTTCCCTAGCGGACGATCACCTTACCTGTTCCTGGTGATCCTCCGGGAGGGAACGGGCAGCTCCGCCGACACCGACACGCCAACAGAACACCGCCACAGCGAATCACAGGTCGTGATTCGCTGGGCGGTGTTCTGTTGGCGTGGCGGTGGAGGTGGAGCTACCTCCACTTCCCCACCTGCCGCCAGTATGGCTGTTGGCAGCTCTTCGTCCGGAAACGGGCGGAGCGCTGCCAACAGTCAGAATGGCCCATGCGGAAGACCGCCAGCACTGGCGGTCTTCCGTACGGCGGTCCCTCAGCGGTCTATTGAAAAGACCGCCGAGGTCGGAATGACCCCCATAATCTTTACACCTTGTATCATTAACTCTGAAATCTTAACCTTTACCAATTTCCCTAACCAATTTATGAATTATTTTGATCTCTTAAGGAGACTAACCATGGTACTCTTCTAGATTTTATGGTGGCCTCTTAAGGAGACGGAACCATGTAAAGGACCTTATGATGGGCTCTTAAGGAGACAAACCATCCTACTCTGCTGCCATTTCTGTTAGCGCGTCAGTCCTTATTTGGTCTTTGATGTTTAATATATAAGGAGACGCGTTAGAGGTTCGATAGACCTTTTGACTACGCTTAGAGTGATTCCACCATAAGTCCCAAATACATTGTAATTGTATCATCATAACCAATAAACATCAAAAAATATTCTTTGAAGTCAGTAATCTTTACACACCATGACCCAGTTTATTTCCCTACATTAACAATGATATTATCACGTATATTAGTTCAACACCAACTGATAAACATAAGAACAACACTGGTTGACCAAATCTTCTAATGAATCTCAATTTAGCTACTGCATTGATTGCTAAACATTCGAGAGTCACAGTACAAATCAGTAGTAAGAATAACTGGCAATAACTGAGAAGTAGCATACATCTAGGTTCAGCAACTGAGCAACATCAATTTTTATTAATAACTTTTTAACATTCTCTGAGTCTCCCTTACTAACCTTCTGATTAGAATAGCATGTTTGGACTTTATGCAAAACAATTTTAGTCAATGTTAATTTGGAAAAACATCTAACTATGGTACTATCAAAAATAGCGGTTGGCATCTAGAAACAAAAAACAAACTCACATCAAGATCAATAGCATTTTGTTTTATCTCATATGGATCAGCAAGCTGCGATTATCTTCATCAGTTGGACATCAGTTCAGTCAGCATCAGCAACGGGCAGTGAAAGGGAATGGTTCCGAAACGGGGACTCTAAACTATCTGAACCATTTAAGAAGCAAGGTCTAGGGATCAGCATTCAGCATCAGAATGTTAAGCAATAAAGTTAAGGATACAAGTAAATCATCAGGAACCATTCAGCTCCTTAATCAGAAAGAATTAGCCCCTCTAAGGAGGGAATGAAAGTAGGAATAGTCCCGCTCCTCTTGGTGCAGTCGGGCTAAGTTACAATCACCTAAAGAACTTCCCACATTGTCATTGGTCAGGAAATCGTACGTTTACAATTAGTCCAATAAGAGTTAAACCTCAAATCTAAGATATAAATAAAATGTCTTTCACATGTCAATGATTGGCTCCTCTTCTCCTGTTTCCATCGTCAGACTCGTCAGGTAACCTTTTCTCTATCCATCCGTACTCCAGTTAGTGCATCCATTGTCAGCTCCTGGGAACATCGCTGTCTCACACATCAAACTATACAGAATAACAATTACTTAATACAAGGTATTCTAGCAAGCAGTTCTCATGAGAAAGTTAAAGATATCTGGTAACATTTGGTCAACACGGTGTGAATAATACACAACTTAATTTTTCTGGACATACATTCCCACAATTTTATTAAACAGTGCAGCCTAATATGAGGCTGTGCAAAACTAGGCCCAACCCTCACTAAGTTAAAGCCTACAATGAATAAGCAAATACATAACATGGAATCATTAATATAAGACACTGCTAAATTTTCTTAATGCAGGCACTTCAATTAATATTAATAAGCATTTAATAAAGACATTTCGTAATAAATTGCGGGCACTCAAGTGGGCACATTTTCCAAGACACACATTGTTTTCTACATTACTTAAATTCTATGCAAATTCCTAACCCAAAATATATCAAATGTATTAGTAATAAATTCAGTGTTCACACTGTCCATCTCTACATAAGGGCCTTTGGTTTATTACCCATGATCATTATTGTGCCCCCATCTCTGTCCATCACAGCTTCCCCCACCTGACCCCCACATTTCTGGCCCACAAGCTATCACATCTACACATGAAAACTAAGTAGGCGGTCAATATAATCTCTCATTGGCATTGTATAGGGAAGCTGTTCAAGGTGGGCCACCCTGCGCTGAAGACGGGCTGTCACACATATTTTTGCATATTCCCGGGATTAAGTTGACCTAACAAAAGTAGAATACGTTGTTAAAGAAGTGTTACTGTTCTAACTTAGCCAAACAGACGGCAGGAAATCCTAGAACTTTTACATCCATAATGGGCGAGAGGATGCATTGTGTGCTAAGAAATAGCGTTAAATGCAACAGAACATGAGCTACTTGCACAAACAGCAGCCTGTGGCCTCTAAATGTGCTCTCGCCATAGGATTTTTTTGTCCAAATTACTCTTAATTACGCAAACAGGTGTAATTGCGTTACTATCGGTAATTTCACATCAAAGCATAAAGCGAAATTTCTAAAATTACTCTAAATACTATGGCATAATTGAAATCCCGCCTAGGCTTACTCAGCACTCATTACCTTAGCTGCATAGCTATAGGGTTTGTTTTAGGCAAACTACAAACTCGGCCATCTCTAAGTTTTGTCTCTCCCTTACAGGTGTAGCTGTTGTAGGGTGCTTGTATTGTTATTTATTGTATTTTTGATAGCACGTTATGGGTGCGTTATGGGTGTTTCACTCGAGTGTTCTCGTGTTCGTGTGTGCTCGAGGATGCATTCTAATGCAGTTGTTTGTTATTGCCTTTTAAATATGTCTTGTTTATGTTTGAGCAATATTCCTATGTGCAATGCGTGTGGCTCTGTCTTCGGTTAAATCAGTTAATGCTTTCCTTTTGAAGGCTAGTCGCACGGGTTGCGGGTTCGCAAGAAATGGGAATAATTAAGTGGATTACATGACTACAACATTTCCCTGCTTTGAATTATTCCTCTACATGCCAACGGGCCTTAATTTCCAACATATTTGGCGACGAGCGAGAAAACATTTTGGATGATTTGAGCCTGCAATCATTTTGGAAGTGTTTCACTGGCACCGACAGGCAGTATAATTTACTTTTGTATTACTTACAGGCTCAATCTGATGTGCCTTTGCAGGTGCTGTTGCTGGACGTCTTCTGTGCTGGTGTTGCAAGGACCCTTGTCGGAGCAGCGTTCCCTGGTTCTAATATCATAGCACATGCGCATGTTTTAGACGCTGTGTTCGTTCTTTGTATTTTTATTATTTATGTGGATGCCTCTTAGCATTGTAGAATTTTTTCTGGTTTTCATTGTGAAATTTAGACATTGCCAATGAGGGAGTACTGTGACAAGCTGCTCTCTGCTTCTGTGTGTCTCGGTGACAGGTACACCTTTTTAATTGTCAATTGCCTGCCTACGAGGACGCACTGCGACGTGCTGCTCTCTGCTGCTGTGTGTTTAGGTGACAGACACACCTTTTCCATTGCCAGTGCCTGTAAACTATGATGCACTATTCTTGGCTTATACAGTGACAGGCACACCTATTCAAGTTTGTTTTCTTGTCATTTTGTTTAGACATTTATTACCAAATGTTTTGAATATCTATCTTTCAGACTAGTCTCTACAGTATTTATTATTAGCAAGGCAAATTCAAATTTTGCAAATATTACTCCTTTCTTACCACATCCAGGCAAGCCAGCAGTTAAATGGTGCATTTGGTTACGCTCTTTCATTAAATATTTAATTGCTGTTGGTGCTGATGACTTTAAAGCTAAGCGTAAAGCAGCCGTTTTATACAGTCATTTGGGCAAAAAGGTCAACAAGTTTTTGATAATTTACCCACAATATCTCATTGTCCTGAGGCTGCTGGTGATTGGGAAGAGTTTGAAAAAGCAGTTGCATGTCTGGAAAAGAAGTTTTCAGAGCACCCTAGTATTCTTTTGGAAAGGTTCAACTTCTTCAAAAGAAAGCAAGCTGCAGATGAATCTGTAGAGGAGTTTATTTAAGCTTTGAGATATTTAGCTTCTACATGTAATTTTGGGACATCATCAGACATTTCCTTACATGACCAATTTGTTTACAGCTGCTATTCAAAAAAAGTGCAGGAGAGGTTAATAACATGTAGAGATTAAACTTTTAATGAAGTTCTAGACTTAGCTAAAAGTATAGAACGTTCAATTGTATCTACACATGTGATGTCTTCACATGAAATGTCTCAGGATAGTTCTACTATGTCTTCTAGTGCTACTAATTTAGTTAATAGTCCCGAGCAAGTCGGTTTAGTTTGCTTAAAGCATAACAGTAATGTTAGAAATCATTCTGGTAAAAATAACTCATGTTGTTACTGGTGTGGTTCAAAATCACGTTTAGGGAATTTTCAACTTTGTCCAGCTATAGGTAAACGTTGCACAAAGTGCAAAAAAGTTGGTCATTTTTATGGTGTGTGTAGAATGAGCAAAGGTTTATTGAAAGTTCATAGTGTTGAAATGCTCGTCGAAGACGTGGCTTGTGATTTGACCAATTTAGTATTGACTTTACAAGTGGATGATGAACTGCATTGCAAAATCAAAGATACTGTTTGTCAAGGGAAGCTGGGAGATGCTATTGCTAATAAAATGATGTGTGACTTTGGAGCACCAATCACAATCTTATCTGACATCTTATTTAATTCACATTGGAAAAATATAGTAATGTTAAAAGAATCTGATGTTCGTGTTACGGCGTATGGTGATCAAGACATTGACATGGTGGGATATTTTGAACAACAAATTACATGTTTGGTTAGTCAAACAAGAACTAAAATGTATGTAGCTCTTAAAGGTCATCATATCATACGATGGAGAGATCTTTCAAAGTTGGGTATCATGTTGGTTCCCGGGGCAAATTCACCTTTCCGAGTTTCTGATGTTTGTATTTCTTCCATACAAGCTGCAAATTTAATGTCACATGAAAATATACTTAAAGCTTATCCTGATTTGTTCAATGACAACATTGGTTGCATCAACAAATATGTTCATTCCATTAAACTTAAGAGCAACGCTATTCCTGTCGTGCATAAACTGCAACTAGTTCCACTCAGTATCAGAGCAGAAGTGACAGATTTGTTAAAAAAAATGTTAAACGATGGAGTGATTAAAGAAGCAGGCCAATCAGAATGGGTCAGTCCCATTGTTATTGTTCGCAAAAAAGATAAAAGTATTAGACTTTGTGCTGATCTTCGCGGTCTTCATAAAAACATTGTCATTGAGTATTACCCTTTACCAAAAATACAAGAACTGTTAGCAAACATTGGTACTTCTACACATTTTTCATTGTTAAACCTGAAATCTGCTTACCATCAAATACCTCTTGATGATATTTCATAGGATCTTACCACATTTGTCACCCCTTTTGAATCTTTTAAGTTTACTAGGCTACCGTTTGGTTTAGCTTCAGCTTCAGAAGCTAGTGTTTTTCAGAGGTTGATGGACACAGTTTTGGATGGCATATTGGGTGCACAGGCTTTTCAGGATGATATTCTTGAGTTTGCCAATAATTTGTCTGAACATAATAAAATTCTGTCTCAGTTGTTTGACAGGTTTAGGGACTTTGGGATTACACTGCACTCTGACAAATGTAAATTTAACATACAGAATTTTGATTAGTTGGGACATAACATTAGTCCCGAAGGCATTTTTCCAAAGTATTCTCTAATCAAAGCTATTCGGGAGGCACAACCTCCTAGAGATAAATATACCCTTAGATCACTTTTAGGTTTAAGTGAGTACTATTCCCGGTTTGTAAAAGGTTATCCTTATAGCGCATAAGGAACTTACTCAAAAAAGGGCCGAACTACATTTGGACTAAAGAGAAGGATGAACTGTTTGCAACACTAAAGAATATGATTGTATCTGCACCAGTGCTGTCCCCTTTTGTTGCTGGAAAAAAATGTGTGATCACTGTGGATGGAAGTCAGATAGGATTAGGAGCTGTTTTGTCTCAGATTGAGCAGGGTTTTAAGACCACTGTTGCTTTTGCTTCATGTTTCCTCAATAGTGCGAGTCACATTATAGCACCATAGAGCGTGAAGCATTGGCGTGTTCGTGGGCAGTTGAAAGATTTAATTTTTTTATTTGGGGTTTGAAATTTGATATGTTTACTGATCACAAGCCATTACTTCATTTTCTGAATGGTAGTGGTTCTGGTAGAGCGTCTTGTCGGTTGGTAAGTTTACTTTCTAAGTTGCAAGAGTATGATTTTGTACTTAAGTATATTCCTGGTGGTAGGAATGTTCATGCTCACTGTCTTTCCAGGTTGCCAGTTTCTTATGAAGCTGATACAGATAATTCAGATGAAGGTGAATGTGTTATTGTGCTAGTGCAGGACATTGCACAACATTCTTGTTCCCTGTCACATAGTGATTGGATTTCAGCTGTGCAAGAAGATCAAACACTGGTAGAGATTAAATCATTTTAAGAAAAAGGATGGACAAAGTAAAGAAACGTCAATGCATCTTTGCGCCACTTTGTGCAAGTTTCTAATGAAATAGCTTTGGTTGATGGTGTGTTACTGCATGGTGATGGTTGCATTGCTCCAGTTTCTTTAAGAGACTTTGGTGGTCATTCCAACCTCAGCGGTAAAAGGCGCTTACCGCCATGCAGAAGACCGCCAGAACACCGCCGCGGTAAACCGCCACAGTCATTCTGACCCACAACAGGCAAACCGCCAAAATACAGACATCCACAAAAGTCCGCCACACCAAAGGGCAGCGAGAAACTGGCGATGACCAAACCTCCACCGTCACGCCAACAGAAATACGCCCACACTATCACGACACACGAATCCACGCGGCGGTCTTTCAACCGCGGTATTCCATTGGCAGTACACACCGCCGCGCTCAAAATACATACACTGTTACAAAACACAGCCACATTGGATAATTCGAAATACACACACCTGATACACATACAAACAATACTCCCACACACCCAACACAATATAAAACACACACCCACATCACCCACAAACCCCTGCTCCTAGAGATTCGTGAACACGCACAGAGATAAGAGACCCGAGCACCCAGACGCGCAATTCACTGTCACCCAGCAATACTACCACGCACTTCTAAATACACACCAATACACATCACCACACTTAGCACCACACAATCCACCCCACACATCACCCAAACCACCCCATGGCACTGCAAAGACACCCCAGGTTTTCTGACGCTGAACTCAGGGTCATGGTGGAGGAAATTGTACGGGTAGAGCCACAGCTCTTTGGGACACAGGTGCAGCACACCACCATTGCCAGGAAGATGTAGCTATGGAGCAGAATAGTGGACAGGGTCAACGCTGTGGGACAGCACCCAAGAAATCGGGACGACATCAGGAAGTGGTGGTACGACCTACGGGGGAAAGGTGCGTTCCATGGTATCCAGGCACAACATTGCGGTGCAGCGGACTGGCGGCGGACCCCCACCTCCTCCCCCAGAATTTACAACATGGGAGGAGCAGGTCTTGGCGATCCTGCATCCTGAGGGCCTCACAGGAGTAGGCGGAGGAATGGACTCTGGTAAGTCATATCTTAACTACTTCATCCCCCCAACCCCACCAGCATGCCAACTCATACCGCCACTCTCACCCCCACCCCCATCACACCGACTCCTTGCAAATGTCTCACCCTCACAACCCACCCATCCCAACACCAAGCCCTGCATGCGACTACAAAGCATGGACACCCATCACCTAAGCATGCCCACTGCACATACCCATCCCCCCCCAAACCACCGTCACAAAAGCCCCCACACAGGAATGCAAGCACAGGGGTACACGGGCACCCACCCATTGCACGCTATGGCACACACAGAAGCTATAATCATACTTTTATAACCCTGCAGGACCCGAACGCCACGTCACCGCGCAGGAGGGTCCACAAATGTCCACTCCACCCCCAGAACAGGCCCACAGTGATGACAGCACCTCTGTCTCCCTGGATCTAGATGACCAGCCCGGCCCATCGGGGACCTCTGGACAGTCGGTTCCCCTCAGACAGCCACAGGCCACAGCAGACCTTCCCCCCTCTGGGAACTCCAGCACAGCACCCACCCAGCGGGCCCATATCTCTGTCCCCAGGACACGTCAATCAGCGGTGTGTCCACCACTACAGGGCACCCAGGTTAACCCACCACTCCAACAACAACAGGGACCTGGGGGCAGTGGTAGTGGGCACACGGTCCAGGGGACAGAGGCACAGGGAAACAGGGGAACTGGGAGGGCTGTTGTGCGACAGGGGGGGGACAGGCCCAGGGAACCCACTCTCCATGAGGCCCTCTCCTCCATCATGGGAGCATACCACCACTCCCAGGAGACGATGGTGACGGTCCTGGCCAGGTTTCAGGAGATCCAGCTTCTGCAGGAGCAACAGTATATGGGGTTCAGGGAAGAACTAAGAAACATCATTACCGCCATGGGCACCATCGTAGTGGCTCTGAATCAGGTAGTCACCACATTGCGGGACACTGTTGCACCACAAAGGGCCCCTGACACTAGCATAGACCAAGAACTGCCTACCACCTCCGCCGGCGCTAGTGGACAGGAGGAGCCGACACAAGACCAACAGGCCACCAGAACCCCAACCCTTGCAGAAAGAAAAACCACCCCGCAAGCGGGCCCTGAGATCCAGGAAGAAGACAGAGTAAGATGCCAAGACCCCCACCAGCAAAGGATACCTCCCTGATTGTCATCCCACTGTCCCACATTGACACCCTGTCCAACCTTACACTGCCCCTGCTCCACTTTCCACAGGCATCTGGACAATGCACCTGTGATACTGATAGTCTGGACTCTGCCATGGACAATCCTCCACCATCACACCTCAACAATTTGCAACCACCCACCAATTTAGAGCACTGTAATAAACACACGTATTGCATAAAACAATCTGGAGTCTGGCTGTGATTATGTACAAATGTATTAGACATTACCGTGCCAATTGGCATATTCACATTGTGATACCAACATACCAATGTCACACAGCTGTAGTCCATGGGGAAATAAAGCAGATGTCACGCAGTGGGACCCACATCTCTGAAATCGGAAGGGAAAGTCACAACTCAGTTACCATACACTGGGGGAAAAGGATAGAGAGTAGAGAGGTAGCAGGGGTTAAGTATATGTAATATGCCGGTGTGGATTCTTACCTGTGTGTCATTGAAAATACTGCTGTATTACAGTGTTCCTGTTCTCTATGTCGTCCTCTTCGCCTTCCTCCTCTTCACTCTCCACAGGCTCCACAGCTGCTATAACACCACCATCTGGACCATCCTCCTGCAGAAAAGGCACCTGGCGTCGCAAAGCCAAGTTGTGAAGCATACAGCAGGCCACGATGATCTGGCACACCTTCTTTGGTGAGTACATTAGGGATCGACCAGTCATATGGAGGCACCTAAACCTGGCCTTCAGGAGGCCGAAGGTCCACTCGATCACCCTCCTAGTTCTCCCATGGGCCTCATTGTACCGTTCCTCTGCCCTTGTCCTGGGATTCCACACTGGGGTCAGTAGCCATGACAGGTTGGGGTAACCAGAGTCTCCTAATAGCCACACACGGTGCCTCTGGAGTTGACCCATCACGTAAGGGATGCTGCTATTCCGCATGATGTACGCGTCATGCACTGACCCAGGGAACTTGGCATTAACATGGGAGATGTACTGGTCAGCCAAACACACCATCTGGACATTCATGGAATGATAACTCTTCCTGTTCCTGTACACCTGTTCACTCCTGCTGGGGGGGACCAAAGCAACATGTGTCCCATCAATGGCACCAATGATGTTGGGTATATGTCCAAGGGCATAGAAATCAGCCTTCACTGTAGCCAAATCCCCCACCTCAGGGAAGACGATGTAGCTCCGCATGTGTTTGAGCAGGGCAGACAACACTCTGGACAACACCTTGGAAAACATGGGCTGGGACATCCCTGATGATATGGCCACTGTTGTTTGAAATGACCCACTTGCTAGGAAATGGAGTACTGACAGCACCTGCACTAAAGGGGGGATCCCTGTGGGTTGGCGGATTGGTGACATCAGGTCTGGCTCCAACTGGGTACATAGTTCCTGTATAGTGGCTCGGTCAAGCCTGTATGTCAGTATGACATGTCTTTCCTCCATTGTCGACAGGTCCACCAGCGGTCTGTACACGGGAAGATTTCTCCATCTCCTCGCATGTCCCAGCGGACGGTGCCTATGAAGGACAACAGCGAGCACAGAGTCAATCAACCCACAGGTACGTAACCACAGCTTGCACATAGCACAATTCCCAATGCATTGAATGGCTTGTATGAGTGTCGATGCAAGGCCTAGGTATGTGTGACGCAGTAGAAAATAAGGCATGTGGGCCCTTGAAATGGCGGCTGCCTGACCTGTGAAGTGCGACAATGGGATGTGAGGTCAATGCGCTGGCGTGGGACACCGTGGCGGTAGGCGGTGGAAGACCGCGGCGCAAAGCTGCATTGGTTAACATTGAACCCTATGGGTCTCAGGAGCCAATGCCGATGTGCGCCGACGGTCGCGGTACGCACCGCCGCGGTACGCACCGCCGCGGGCGTGACTGCCATTTTCTATCTGCTTAATCACTCGATACCTGATCATCCACAGGAGAGGACCTACACTGCAAGTGCTGCTGTGACCACGGTCTGGAAGAGACAATGGCTCATGCGACTGGGGAAAGGGCCCCTGCCTTCACTGCTCAGGAGTTGGAGAAACTCGTGGATGGGGTCCTCCCCCAGTATGCGCTACTCTACGGTCCTCCAGACCAACAGGTAAGTACACTGGGACCAATGCCTGTGTTGAGTCGGGTGGATGAAAGATGGTGGGGAGGGGAGCGATTGAGGCATGCATCAAACGACAGATGAGAGCATGTGCCACATGGCAAGGGTGGGGATGGGGGGGCCACTCACATCGAGCATGCAGAAGGTGATGATTATTCTTCTCTCCCTGTACATGTCACATAGGTCAGCGCCCACCAGAAAATCGGTATTTGGCGTGCCATCGCCAAGGAAGTCCGGACCCTGGGGGTCCACCAGAGACGGGGCACACACTGCAGGAAGAGATGGGAGGACATCGACGCTGGAGCAGGAAGACGGCGGAGGCTCAGCTGGGGATGGCCTCCCAACGTGGGAGGGGTGCCAGTCGTACTTTGACCTCCCTGATGTCCCGGATCCTGGTGGTGGCCTACCCTGAGTTGGATGGGTGCGTGAGGACATCACAGCAGACACAAGGGGGTGAGTACACTCAAATCCTGGTGACTTTGCGCGCAGTGGAGGTGTCTGGGTGGGGGTGGAGGGCTGTGGGTATCCCTAGGCCAGGGCGATATCTGTAGGCTAGGCCGTTCCGTAAGGCATGGCCCTGTTCCCCCACCCCCCACCTCTGTAGGGTGCCAAGTACAGCTATTCATTGCCCTGTGTCATGTATGTGAGCAGAGGTCGCCCATAGGCTTGTAGGCCATGTCCCACGGATTGCGTAGTCGACCCCAAGTGCGCGGCGTAGTGCAGGGGGCTTCTGTGTCTGTCCTGTCCGCCAACGGTGTCGCCAATGCATGCACTCAACATTTCTTTATTTTTCCCCACCCCCCTTTTTTGTTGTCTTCCTGTTCATTTGTGCATTAGCATCATCAGGCGGAGGAGAAGTGGCATCGGAGCACGAGGGAGCTGCATCTCACATAGCCATGGCGGGCCATGCAACTGACTCGGATTTCACCAGTGAGACGGAGGGCGAGGGGAGCTCCACAGCGGGGACTCGTGCGGATGTCAGTGACAGCGACTCGTCCTCTGAAGGGAGCTCCCTTGTGGTGGCGGCAACATCCGTGCCCCCCGCTACAACAGGTACAGCCGCCACCCAGCGCACCAGCACCGCCCTCCCAGCAGCCCCTCAGCGTTTGCCCCGTGCCCGCTCACCCAGGAAGGTGGGCATCTCCTTCGCCCCAGGCACCTCAGGCCCTGCCCCTGTCACCCCTGCTGCCCTCAGTGAGGAGGTCATTGACCTCCTGAGGATGCTCATTGTTGGGCAGTCTACCCTTTTGAATGCCATCCAGGGTGTAGAAAGGGAGGTGCACCAGAGTAATGCATACCTGGAGGGCATTAATTCGGGTCAGGCTGCCCATCAGCGATCGTTCAACACTCTGGCCTCAGCACTGATGGCAGCAATTGTCCCTGTCTCTAGCCTCCCCCCTCCAACTTCCTCCACCCATACCCAATCCCCTGTACCTCTGCCTATCCCAGACACACCATCAGACCAGCCTGCACACACCTCAACACCCAAGGGAAGCTCATCCAGACATAAGCACCACACATCACACAGGCATTCACACAAGCAACATCCACATGCAGACATACCAACACCCACTGCCTCCACTGTGTCCCCCTCCTCCTCGTCTCCCTCCTCCCTCCCTGTCACGTCTCCACTCACACCTGCATGCACAACATCTTCAGCCACTACGTCCATCACCAGCACACCCACCAGAACCCCCCGCACACGTGCAGTCATCACCCCCACTACCATTCACACGTCCCCTGTGTCCTCTCCCAGTGTGTCTGTCACCCCCTCTTCCAAGCTACACAAACGCAGGCAGACACCCACCCAACGGCCATCCACCTCACGACAGCCTCCAGCCCAAGCACCTGCACCCAAAGACACCAGACTTCAAACTCCTACAACCACAACCTCCTCCTCCACTCCCATACCTACTACACCTACCCGTCCCTCTCTTCCTAAACTTATTTTCCTTTCCAAACTTGACCTCTTCCCAACAACTCCCCCACCCCGTCCATCTAAAAAGACTCCAGTCAGCACCTCAGCCACCACAACAGCGGGCCCTGTGAAGACGGTCTGCCATGGACTGTGGAGTCCCCCACCCTCAAGGACAGCCAGCTCAGTAGGGAGCCAAGGCACGGGCAGCCCACTGCCGCAAAAACATGCCAAAATTGTCAGTGCCCGGCGCGAGAGGCCTAAAACACCTGGGACCAAAATCCCTACCATGGCTCCGCAGGGAGTGTGGTGCCACCTGGCACACCGCCAAAGGTGGGGAAGGGCCACAGGCGACCAGGGAAGGCTGGGAAGGGCAGCACGCCCGACAAGACCGCCAGCTGTGCAGGAGGGCCCCGCATGCCCCATCCCAGGTGGGCAGGACGACACCAACAGGCCCGGTACTGCAGCCCAGGAGGGCCCCACCAGGCCCATCCCAGGTGGGCAGGAAGGCGCAGCCAGCCACAAGTCAGGTGGCGAATGACCTCCACGCCATGGGCTGATCCGCTGAACTGGGCACTCATCCGAAGCACCGCTGAACTGGGCCCTTCATCTCAAGCACCGCTCCGCTGGGCACCGCCGTCTCAAGCACCGCTGCGCTGGGCCCTTCATCTCAAGCACTGCTCCGCTGGGCCCTTCATCTCAAGCACCGCTCCGCTGGGCCCTTCATCTCAAGCACTGCTCCGCTGGGCCCTTCATCTCAAGCACCGCTCCGCTGGGCACCGCCGTCTCAAGCACCGCTGCGCTGGGCCCTTCATCTCAAGCACTGCTCCGTTGGGCCCTTCATCTCAAGCACCGCTGCGCTGGGCCCTTCATCTCAAGCACTGCTCCACTGGGCCCTTCATCTCAAGCACCGCTCCGCTGGGTACCGCCGTCTCAAGCACCGCTGCGCTGGGCCCTTCATCTCAAGCACTGCTCCGCTGGGCCCTTCATCTCAAGCACCGCTCCGCTGGGCACCGCCGTCTCAAGCACCGCTGCGCTGGGCCCTTCATCTCAAGCACTGCTCCGCTGGGCCCTTCATCTCAAGCACCGCTCCGCTGGGCACCGCCGTCTCAAGCACCGCTGCGCTGGGCCCTTCATCTCAAGCACCGCTCCGCTGGGCACCGCCGTCTCAAGCACCACTGCGCTGGGCCCTTCATCTCAAGCACCGCTCCGCTGGGCACCGCCGTCTCAAGCACCGCTGAACTGGGCCCTTCATCTCAAGCACCGCTGGCCCATTGGCGGAAGGGGCAGGCCCGCATCTGTGTCGGGCAGGGCTGTACGAAGCACTCTGGGCACTAGTCCCCCTCCAGTACCAGTGGAGACTGATATTGACTTGCGAGACTGTGGCTTTGCACTCCCCAGGATGGCACAGTGGGCAACCCACCCACTGTAGAGACTTGAGAGACAGTGGCTTAGAACTCCCCAGAATGGCACAGTGGGCAAGCCACCCATTGTAGAGACTTGAGAGACTGTGGCTTTGCACTCCCCAGGATGGCAGAGTGGGCAAGCCACCCACTGTAGAGACTTGAGAGACTGTGGCTTTGCCCTCCCCAGGATTGAACAGTGGGCAACCCACCCACTGCAGGACTTGAGAGACTGTGGCTTTGCACTCCCCAGGATGGCACAGTGGGCAACCCACCCACTGCAGAGACTTGAGAGACTGTGGCTTTGCACTCCCCAGGATTGAACAGTGGGCAACCCACCCACTGCAGGACTTGAGAGACTGTGGCTTTGCACTCCCCAGGATGGCACAGTGGGCAACCCACCCACTGCAGAGACTTGAGAGACTGTGGCTTTGCACTCCCCAGGATTGAACAGTGGGCAACCCACCCACTGCAGAGACTTGAGAGACTGTGGCTTTGCACTCCCCAGGATTGAACAGTGGGCAACCCACCCACTGCAGAGACTTGAGAGACTTGAGAGACTGTGGCTTTGCACTCCCCAGGATTGAACAGTGGCCATGGAGGCCCCTCGTTGATCTGGCGTTGTGCACTCATCTGGCTGAGGTGCCCCCCCTTCCCTTCCCCCTGAGGTGCCTGTAGTTTTCCTATCTGATGCCCCTGCAGTGTTCTCTCCGTTGGAATCAGGTATCCTGTGTGGGCTTTGCCCATGTGATTTGGGCCCAGTGGTCCACGGACAATGCCTGCTACAATGCTCGGACTTGTACATATATGTATATAAGTGTTTTTGATGTGTAGATATATATATATATATAATTCAGCCAGTAATACAATATATTCCAATGTTTAGAATCATTTCCTTTTGTCTTTGCATTCTTCTGGGGGGTTGGGGGGGGGGTAACTGTGATGTATTACTGTGCATTGATGTGTGTGTTGTAGTGGGTGAGGGTGGGGGTGGGTGTGTCGCGTATGTGTGTCCCCGTAATATTTTCTCCTTCCCCCTCCCCTGTGTCGTAGGTGCAGTACTCACCGTTGTCTTCTGCGCCGGCGTTCGTGCTCGGGAGGATGTGGAGTTTGGGTTCCATGCTGTCCAGATTCCTCGTGGGGTGTATGGAGGTGAGCGTTTTCCGTTTGAAATGGCTGTTTCCGCCGTGTTTTTATTGGCGGGGCTACCGCCTCGGAAAAGGTGGAGGATTGGTGTGTTGTGATAGGGTGGGCGGTACATTGACTCCCGCCTGTCTGTTGGCGGTGACCGCCGCGCTGTTTGTTTGTCCTGCCGTGGCGGCGGGTGTGTTGATGTGGCGGTCTCTGTTGGCAGTTTCCGCCAGGGTCGGAATTCCATTTTTTTAACCGGCAGCCTGTTGGCGGTTTAGCCGCAGGTTTAACACCGACTGCCAGGGTTGGAATGACCACCTGAGTCATTATCTGGTTGGGCGTTTATGGAGGATCAACAAACTGGCATGGTCAGTCACCATGATAAAGCACTGATGTCTGACATAGTAGATATTTCTGGAAGGTAAGTAATATCATCACTGTGTGCAAATTATTATCAGGCGCAACATCAAGCTACATCTGTAAATGAAGTGCCCCCTCTATTGGTGAGCAACGCAATGTGTGAATGCCTAACAAGTTGAAGGATTATTGTGTTTCTTGAGTTTGTCTTCATTTTTTTTTTTTATGCACTTATACAATAGTTAGCTTTTTTTTAAAGGGGGGGAAGGTGTTTTAGGGTGCTCGTGTTGTTCTTTATTGTATTTTTGATAGCACATTATGGGTGCGTTATTGGTGTTTCACTCGAGCGCGCTCATGTTCGCGTGTGTGCTCGAGGATGCATTCTAATGCAGTCGTTTGTTGTTCCCTTCTAAATAGGTCTCGTGTGTTGTTTATGTTTGAGCAACATTCCTATGTGCAATGCATGCGGCTGTGTCTTTGGTTAAAGCAGTTTATGCTTTCATTTTGAAGGCTATGGTCGCAAGGGTTGCGGGCTCGCAAAAAATGGGAATAACGTGTATAACATGACTACAACGTTACCTGCTTTGGTTTATTTCTCTATATGCCAATGGGCCTTAATTTACAACCGCGACTCTTGAACTTAGATACCCAGGGCCATATTTATACTTTTTGACGCAAAACTGCGCTACCGCAGTTTTGCGTCAAAAAAATTAGAGCCGGCTAACGACATTCTGAAGCGCCATGCGGGCGCCGTATTTATTCAATGACGTTAGCTGGCGTTAGCCGCCGGCGCTGCCTGGTGTGCGTGAAAAAAAACGACGTACACCAGGCAGCGCCAGCGTAGGGGGATATGGAGCTTGGGCGCCAAAAAATGGGGCAAGTCAGGCTGAGGCAATTTTTTTGCCTCAACCCGATTTACGCCATTTTTTTCGACTCCCAACCCCCATAGAAATGACTCCTGTCTTAGCAAAGACAGGAGTCATGCCCCCTTGCCCAATGGCTATGCCCAGGGGACTTCTGTCCCCTGGGCATGGTCATTGGGCATAGTGGCATGTAGGGGGGCTCAAATCAGGCCCCCCTATGCCACAATTTTTTTTAAAAAAAAACACTTACCTGAACTTACCTTAATGTCCCTGGGATGGGTCCCCTCCATCCTTAGGCGTCCTCCTGGGGTGGGCAAGGGTGACAGGGGGGGTCCCTGGGGCCATGGGAGGGCACCTCTGGGCTCCTTCCGAGCCCACAGGTCCCTTAACGCCTGCCCTGACCAGGCGCTAAAAAACGGCGCAAAAGCGGCCGTACGTCATTTTTTTTGACCCGCCCACTTCCGGGCGTGAATTTTGCCCGGGAGTGTAAATACGGCGCACATGCCTCGGAGTCAATTTTTTAGACGGGAACGCCTACCTTGCATATCATTAACGCAAAGTAGGTGTCCACGCTAAAAAATGACGCAAACTCCATGGACTTTGGCGCTAGACGCGTCTAACGCCAAAGTATAAATATGGAGTTAGTTTTGCGTCGGAATTGCGTCAAAAAAAAAGACGCAATTCTGGCGCAAATAGAGTATAAATATGCCCCTTAGTGCTTAATTTGTGCTTGCTGTTTCGGGTGCTGAGCACCGGCACTTATTTTTGCGGGTCGGGGCTTATTCTTCTGCCTCACTCAGTCGCTGCGAGCTCTTGTAGCAAAAGAAACATATCGGAAAGACGAGAAAGAGAAAAGCGAAAAAACGTCAAAAAGTTAGAAAGCAGAAAGCTGTCTGTAAATAGATGAAAGAGGCCCGAGATTTCTTCAGGGTTACTCTGCCTCAGTATCCCGAGTTCGCACATTTAATTGCAGCAATTGCGTGTTTCAGAGGAGAGCTTTGACCACTGGCACCTTTTTATTTACAAATTAAGAACTGTAGATATCAGTTTCATTTCTGATATGTTGACTCACACATGCAAAGGTCAATTGCAAGTTTCTAGGTACAGAAACAACTGTTTTGATAACTTTTTTTCAAAGCGGGGAGGTAGGGGCAGAACATTATTAGACATGACAGGTGTTGTGATCATGGGCATAGAAGAGAGGTGTTGGCATTTTGGGAAACATGCATTTGGGGCTGAGGTACAGTGCAATTAAGCCCTGACAAATGTTGATAACCACAAGGGTGAAGCTGAAAAAGAGTGCATGTATTTCGGAGGACTGGCTGGGACTGTAGTTAACATAGGCTAATGTGTCCTAAAAAACTTGGCGCTTGTTACCGGATGATTACAGGATCAGAGATGTGAGCAGAAGTGCGCGCCTGAAAATAGAATTGAGGGGCATATTTATACTCCGTTTGCGCCAAATTTGCGTTGTTTTTTTCGACGCAAATTTGGCGCAAAACTAATGCCATATTTATACTTTGGCGTTAGACGCTTCTAGCGCCAAAGTATGAGGAAAGAGCGTCATTTTTTTGCGTGAACGCCTTCCTTGCGTTAATGAGATGCAAGGTAGGCGTTCCCGTCCAAAAAAATGACTGCGACACAAATGCGTCGTATTTATACAGTACTCCCGGGCAAAAATCACGCCCGGGAGTGGGCGGAGCAAAAAACCCCGCATTTGCGCCTCTTTTTAACGCCTGGGTCAGGGCAGGCGTTAAGGGACCTGTGGGCTCAAAATTAGCCCACAGCTGCCCTCCCATGCCCCCAGGGACACCCCCTGCCACCCTTGCCCACACCAGGAGGACACCCAAGGATGGAGGGACCCATCCCAGGGACATTCAGGTAAGTTCAGGTAAGTATAATTTTTTTATTTTATTTTATTTTTTTTTGGCATAGGGGGGCCTGATTGTGCCCCCCTACATGCCTCAATGCCCAATGACCATGCCCAGGGGACATAAGTCCCCTGGGCATGGCCATTGGGCAAGGGGGCATGACTCCTGTCTTTACTAAGACAGGAGTCATGTAAATGGCGTCTGGGCGTCGTTAAAAATGGCGCAAATCGGGTGGAGGCGATTTTTTTGCGTCAACCTGACTTGCCCCATTTTAAGACGCCCTAACGCCATTTTCCCCAACGCCGGCGCTGCCTGGTGTACGTGGTTTTTTTCCACGCACACCAGGCAGCGCCGGTCTGCTAGCGCCGGCTAACGCCATTCAATATATACGGCGCCCGCATGGCGCTTCAGAATGGCGTTAGCCGGCGCTAAACTTTTTGACGCTAAACTGCGTTAGCGCAGTTTAGCGTCAAAAAGTATAAATACGGGCCTAAGTATCTTCAACTAGAGAAGATTGTCCACATCCTGGAAACGATACTGGGGCCGAGGAGGGACCGGCTTCCTGACAGCATTTGTAATAAGCACTGGCAAGACAATAGGTCTCGCCATGCTGACCTACTGGATTTGTCAATGTGTGTTGCCAATGCTGCGCGATAGCACGGCCGCTTCTGGCGGTCGCGTGATTTCATTAGTGCTCTCATGAATGATGACATGTGCATGGAAGCAAATAGCAGCTGGCAGACAGTTCAAATCAATAAATAAATAAATGAAAGATCCATGAAGGGCTCTGGGTGCGTCCGGAGGGGGAATGGGGTGTGGCAGGGGTTAGCAAAAGGAAGTGAGTGCTGAAAGGAGGAGAAAAAGCAGCACATGGAGCGAAAGAGGGAGCAGCAGACCATGGGCGGAGAGAATCAGCACACAATGAATAGAGCTAAATAACACATGCACTCTCATGAAGTGCTGAAACAAAAATAAATTTCCTTAAGTGTGATAAATGGAAAAATAGAAGTCATCCAGTCAAAAGGATGGTAAATAGGCTATTCTCTAGCAGCAAAACAGACACAAGGTGGACAAGACGGGGAAGGAAACTCATTGAGTAAGAAGCGAGAAAAAAAGAGCGTTAATAAAGCCAACCAATGGAAACAGTACGCAGACTCTAAGCCCACTTTAAGTTCTTGGTATAGCCCACAATAGGTCTTTCTCAAGCTTGAAGATCTCTGATAGACTAGACCTTAAAAAGAACCATAAGACAATAAAGTCTCTAGGTGATTTTGTACAAGAATCTCACCCTGTAATGAGGTTTATTAGATGCATGTGCCTCACTATAATTATGTCAAAAAGAACAGATGATGGACAGAATGTGGAACAAATCAAACATTCACCCCTCATCATAGATCTGGGTTTAATCCATCAGTTTTTTTTGCTCGCCATGCCAGTCCAGTTTGGACCCAGCCATATGCAAATAAGTCTTGACCCTTCTCAACAAGGGAACAGCCCAGCCCAAACTGCCAGGCCAGGTACTCCCTGAACCAGAAACAAGCATCCTGTAATTTTTGTTGCATGAGGTTACTACATGGATGGCAGGCAAAAGACACTCGACAGCTTGCCTCATTTTGAGTTTCCGGGTTCCAGAGGGTTTGAGGTGAACCAGAGCCAGGCATATGGCTTGAACCTTCAGTGACTCACCTATCTCTAAACCTCCAGTCTTGTAATAGAATTTCATTTGTGCCACCATCAACCAGTCTCAGCTCTGTAAGCAACACCACTTTGAATTCTGTTATATTCTGTAATATTTGCATAGTGCTCAGTCTGTCATTGGTATGGCGTCATAGCGCTGTGCACTTTTGTTAAACATGTGAGCACGAAGCTCCTGTCATGCTGCATGCAAGGTACTATTGGTTGATAACACTTTTATTGGCCACAGACCCACCAACACACATCCCGAGGGGAAGTTCCCTTGTAGAGTGGGGAGTGCATCTTTCAATAATAAAAATGAATGCAATAACGTCTAAAATTAACATTTAAGCCTCAGAAGGAAAAGAATGCTTTTAAATTCATGAAAATGCACTTGGGAGAAACATTTACACATATTAGGTTTGATAATCTTGTGGAGCAGTTTGCAAGGTTGACCTAGCTTAGGAATGTGAAATGTTAAACTTTCAGGGAAGCTAATGTGCTGTGATTATGATGACTTAATGTAAGAAAAGTTAATTTTAACCTTCCCACAGGAATTTTGTAAAGATTATACTAATGTATCAAAACATATTAGCTTAATTCTGTTGAATGCTTCAAAATGCACAATGGTGTACTCTGTGGATCATTGAATGATGTGAAAGCCTAACCCTGAACTGAAGTCTTCTTTAAGTAGAGACAGCAATGGCAAACTACTTCAAAGTATATTTTTTGATAAAAATGTAAAGGATAAACCTTGTGCCTGTGGACTTTTGTTTGTACCATGAGATGATGGTAACATGTTCCTGTTCTCATGAGGCCACCATTTGACAATTGTCGGAGAAGGAGTGAATGGCAATACTTGTTGCAAAAGTCTAGATATGCTATGTCATAATAGTGCGCGTTCCTAGAGGAGATTCGCTCATTCTTTTTGGATGTTCTTTCCCAGACTCTCTGCAGGGCATGCTCATTGCTTTCATTCACTTTCTGCCCAACTCTTTGCTGCTCTAGGACTCTACTTAAATCACAAACGTTTCTTTATGGGAGGTTCTGCTTTGATTACTTCGAGCTCTTTAAGGGTTCTAGCTTTCTTCACCTATCCCAATCCCATTTTGAGATTTAGACTAGGGATTTTTCTTTATGGAACACGCTTTATGTATTTGCTCTGATGATATTTGATGATATCTGACTTACATATTGGTTGATAATTACTCATGCATATTCAATTAAGATTTAACCTATTAAAAGATTTCTGAATAAAGCTTTTGAACTTACATTGACTGAAACATTTAAATTGAAATTGTTTGAATGATGTACAGCTCCTGGTTAATGTCATCTATATCCAAGTTCTGTCAGCCTGTGACACGGGGGTTACTGCCCTGATGAGATGTTAATTTTGACTTCATGATCCAATATTTAACGGATGTCCCCACGCTTTAGCAAGCCGCTTGTGCCCACCAAGTTTCTGTCATTGCCCATCAAATTGAGAATTCCTGGTTACATCACTGGGGTGAGAGATCATTGACTGTAGGGAATGTAAGAAATAATCACAATATAGAGGGAGCCTGTCAATGACTACAGATGAAGGAAAACGCAATCATAGTCCGAACGATTGGAGGGGTGTGACCTTCATATTTTCCAACAATCACACTGGCATATCTGGCTAAAATACAATAATACAACAAGCATGGCATGAGGGAGGCTTAAGTGGCAGTGGAGACGGAGAGAAATGTTGGTTGTTAGGAGTAATAAGTGGCAGGAAACATTATTTTGTAAAACAATCAACAGTGTCTGTTTTTGATATATGTGCATATTTAAAAATCCATAAGAAATTTGACAGAGAACTCAGCATAGCCGACTAAGAGCATCTGTACCCAACGATTTACTTCATATAATTTTATTAGAGGGTGTAATACCGCAACACCTCCCTTGAAGCTATGCCCTGGCAGAGGGTTTCAAAACTGGAGCCAAGGTTGTGCGTAGCATTTATAAGCTATACGGGGGCAGAAGAGGACTAGTAACATGACGTGTATATGAAACCGTAAAATTACGGTATCTGTGCTGTGAGTTCTGTTTGTTGTGATCATACACTCTGAGTATGAAGCTCTCCTGCTGCAATAGCCATGGGTTCTCCATTACTTTCCCTTGGACAGCCTTGCCTATTGTGCTATCCTTCCTCCTTGCCTGCACCCTGCTAAGACCCAAGTGCCACTGTCTGAGGCAAGACAAAGATGAACTGTGCCTCCTGGTTTTATAGAAAGCATTTACTGCAAACAAGCAAGGCATCCTCAGCAGCAGGGGCTACTGGGTAAACTGACAAAGAGGGAATGTTAAAGATAACAGGGTTTGATGACACAGTATAACAATACACACTATGTCATGGATCGTCAATATCACCACATCTCCCCATTCAACAAAATATATAAACAAAAACAATAAACCTGGTATAGTAGCATTCAAGGATCATAAAAAGGACACTTGAGAATAAGAATAATATCTAGCATCTAAACTGAAGATACATGCAATTATGACAACTACACACAATCCCGGAACCTGAATGGTCTCCCCCACTTGCTAACTCTCGCAACATGAACTCCTCTTGGCGGGAAAAGAAGTGGAGAAGAACATGGGAAGGAACACAGGATTGCATCACCTTCATTGTCATGAGGTTTTCCTCACTGACTCTAGTCCCTCTGTCTTTACCCGGCACTACCCTCTCTACCCTCTCACTCTTACTAGCATCCAAAGCCACATCAGGGATGTTCCACCTACATCCATTCAATAATTTGACAGAATTCCCAAAGATTTCACAAATTTGAGCTGGCTCCTGAATTTGCATCACCTTTTTCCTACCATCAATCGGTTTTGACTCTCTCCTCCAATCGCCAGCTGTTGCAATTGGGTTCCGCCCATTCAGTATTCCCTGATTTTTTTGCTTTTTGGATCACCCGTTTCTGGACATTTTGTTGTGGATGAGTCTCACTATATGTGTCTCACGCACGATAATCACATGACAAATGGACTGAGTATGTTTTTGCCAGTGTTCGTCTTTTAAGATAAGGCCACTGCAACAGAGCTGGACTAAAGGACACTTCGTTAGTTACACGTGAACACGTGTACATGCATGTGCACACGTCTGAGGGCTGCACATGGGAAACTACTGTTGTGTGCAGTCTGGTAACTGCACACAGGTAGCCTGGTATGGAGGGGACTGTGCAGAAGAAAATATTGACCTTGGATAGGCCTTATAATGTTTGTGTACACTCACAGGGAAGGTTGCTGTGGTTTAAGTTTTTGTCTGCATTGACAGTTTATTGGAGACACGGGGAAAACCTGCCTTAGAGTGTAATTTCACTTCTCTTTGGCCTAAGTCTAGTCACATATCAAAATGGGGTGGAGCATGTGCAAGAAAACCAAATCTGAGAGCTGGAAGAGGATGCTTGTACAACTCATTTATTATCTATCACTCTGGCTTTGCTCAGGATCAGGGCTCAGGCCTGCTGTGCCAAGTTAATTACATTTCTATACAGCAGCAAAAACAAAAGCTGGCCCACACAAAAGGAGGAATTAACAGGGCGTCATTCAGCAGGAAAGGGTGGAAATAAAAATCTGTATGTATTAATTACTTGCCACCCTGAACCAGGGTTGGGAACAGCCCAGGCCCACTGAACAAAGGAGCACGCCCAGACAACTGGAGCCAACACAGGAGGGGGCTCCTCCTTGAACTTTTGGTAGAAAAGGATTGAGCTGCCATGTCATAGAGGGGCAGAGAGGAGACGTTAACAGTGACTCCTGGATAATGTCATCTTGAAGTGTCTCAGCATGCTGGGCAGGAGAATTTGGACTGCTGTGGAGAAGTGATATGGCACCCCAGGTGTGGCCGATGTGGCTGGCTTCTAGAACCCTCCACCCCTCTTTAAAAACTGTTGTACAAAGGAGAGAGGGCTGTTTTTGTACTCTTCCATGATGGACCATGGGAATGCGACAGCCATGGTCAACTGGAAGGAGAACTCCCCTGATTCCCAGAAGGACTAAGCACTCTGCCCAGCGGTTGACCCCAGGGGCGAGCTGCTAGTATAATATTCACTACTCCTGGCTTGAGTGCCCCATATTGCCCTGCAGGGCTTACGTTTTAGCATATTTTTCTTGCCTTGTGTTGGCCACAAGGCAAGTGGGGCACCACCAATGTAAAAAAGAATTAGTGGGGTTTACAGGAGTCCAGCAGCCCCTCGAAAAAGGAAAGCAAATGAACTGACCCTAAGTTTGTTGGATCAAGGAATCCATGACCCTCTGGGATTTGCATATAATTTGTATAAAGCACTCCTAAAGCTGGAGCTTTTGCTCTATAGCTGGGAGTGCAATGTTTTTATGCATTTGTTTAATGGTTGTATTTAATGTGGTAGAAGGTGTATAAGAAAGGAACACAAGGATAAGGCCCAGTACTTATGTATATTAAAGTTATAAGTATGGAGTTTCTGCACTTGTAATGGAATCTCCATGCTGCAGAGTGTGTGCTGAGTGGAGACTATGCACTCCTAACTTTCCTACATGTAAATATTTGGCTCTGCACTCATAACTTTACTCTGTGTAAGTACTTTCATGAATCGGCCCCATGGTGTGCAGCGCTCAATATGGGCCAGAAACTGGTGCATTCTAGGGGCTGTTTGTATGGTTGCATTTTAATAAGCCGGAAAGCATATACAAAATCACAAAAACACGTTATGTTAATTTTGAAATGCTTTATTGCGAAAATAACGTTGACATTGATTACTAATCAAGGTTCATATGTTTTGTTAATATTAATAATTGCATTTGCACATGATTATTATTGATTATTGCATTTACATACACAAATTATGGTGTTTTTAACATATGGTTTGTTGTTCTTATCATATGGTGAACCTATGATAAAACCAATAGGCCGGTTGTATCTAAAGTGATACCCCCTATATTGTGCAGTGTTACCTGCGGCAGGTGGAGAGGGGACTGTGATTGTGGCGTTCATGACCCCTTTGGGATCAAATGTGATTTCAATGTCATCGGAGGTATTTTCAATCTGGCTTATGTAAATGTTTGTAAATTAATGTGTAGTATTCAGTAGTGTGCGTGTGTAATAAATGTACTTTTCCTTTTTGTAAACAAAAGGCACTGACTGGGCAATCATTTATTGAGTGTTAATATTGTGTGCCAGTGAATGGTGATTATTAGCCCACATCACCTCCCCTAAGTAGGGCTTGGATTGCTCTGCTTCAGTGCTGTGGTAGAGTCAAGCAGTATAGTGGGGTGCTTGGTACCCAGTAAGGGGAAACTGTGGACCTATTACTTGAACAGAACTCACATTCCATATAACTAATACACCAATTTCCTACACCAGCCTCGTACTGACACATGCTTTCTGGTCTCCCAAAATTTCTCAACCATCTCTGACTCATTTTTTTTTTGTAAACAAATTTTTATTGATATTTTCAGCCAGTAAATGATCATACAATCATAGTGAAATAAATCTTTTCCCAGCATAATGACTCAACATATTCAACTTTTCTTAATTATACCACTGTGCTGAGTCTATAATAAATCGCTGTAATCCCCCACCCTCTACCACTCCAACTTCCCTTTCCCCCTCCCTAGTGATTCGGATTTTGTGCTGTGTGATTAACATTGTGCGTCCCCGTCCAATGTGTGAGACAACGTCAAGTTCATGCCCAGGGGGGATATCTGCTGTCAGGTGTGATGTGGTTGGGTCTTTTCAGTGCTTCTCTTATTCAGAGTGCAGGGCAATCTGGGTCGCTTCTATCATGGCTTCCATTACAGTGTCCCACCCCCTTGCTACATCTAGGGTTCTCATCCCCCTTTAGGACTCCCTGAGCAGGGCATCTCCCTCACATCTAGACCATTTTTTTAATTCCTTATTCCAGTTAGATATTCTCGGGCCTGTCGGGTTTTACCAGTTCATGGCAATCTCCCTCTTGGCCTAGACATAAGCTAGGTCCTGGAACCTGCTAATTACCTTTGTTTTAGACATATATGGGAACCATCCAAGTAGGCAATGACCCATTGTACAGGGAACTTCCTTGTCTATGCAATTGCTACTGATTGGGTTGTCTCCTCCCAGAATGTCCCTATCTGCGGGCAATCCCAGAACATGTGTTTGAATTCCACACAGAGGGCATTTCGCTCCTACCGTGTTGAAATGCCTATTAATCTGACCGGGGGTTAAATATGCTCAATGCAACACATAAAAGTTACTAAGCTTGAATCTGGCATTTCTCTACTCCTTAGGGGTGCCTTCCAATATATGCTCCCACACCTTGTCAGGCATAGTGGTGCCCAGATCCCCTTCCCAGTTTAGTCTAAGAGGGGGCCAATGGGAGGGTCGTATCTGACCATATTCTGCCATATAAATTTGTGACCGCCTTTATCTTACCTGTTGAGGTCGTCAGATAGGTACTTATTGTGTGTTTTGGGGGCTTACTCACTCCTGCCCAAAAATGATGTTGAATACCTGCAGTGACCGAACCATAGAGCAAGAAGTGGCCCCTTCGACAGACCAAACTCTCCTCTAAGGTCCTTGAATGGTATCATTGTCCCTTCTTTAAACTGGGCACCGACTGTCAGCACCCCCATTGCATACCAGGTTTGGAGTCCCTCCCAGCTACCACTAAGCGGTAGTACTTTTATAGACATCAGGGGAAGGTCTGGGGAATAGGGAGTCTTTATCCTAGTTTTGCATAAGCAGTTTGTCCAGCACTGTATTATTGTTTTCAATGCAGGAGAGTCCTCCTCCTTATTTCATCCGATCCCCAATAGCACCTCCATTAATCTTGTCAGCGGAGGGGTGAATGGCTTCACCAATGCCTCGGGATCCTGCTTGCTTGCTATCCATTGTGTGAACCACTGGAGCTGTGCCGCCAGATAGTGGGCCTCAAAGTCAGGGACAGCCAACCCTCCATCCTTGGATTGTCTTTGAAGTTTAGCCAGGGCCACTCTCCTTCGCCTGCTGCCCCAGAGGAATGATATGACTAGTGCTTCCAATTCCCTAAAGGTTGCCTTGGGTATCCATATTGGTAATATTGTGAAATAATATAGTAGTCTAGGCAGGACTATCATTTTAAGAAGCGCCACCCTACCCGCTACTGACAGTGGTAGCATCTGCCAAAATCCCATACTGGTCCTGATGGATCGCAAGGCTCTCCCTACATTTCCCTCAAGGATGTCTTGTGGGTCGTGATACACTGTAACCTCTAGGTAAGAAAGACAGCGTGTTTCCCATACTACATTATGCAGCTTAGGAGGGGGTGCCCCCACAGGACCCAGAGGAGACAATTGAGCTTTGTCCCAGTTTACTCTGAGTCCCGAAAGAGTACCGAACCTGGATAGTATCAGTTGAACCTTTGGCAGGGCCCTATGCATATTTCACAGAAAAATCTGCAGGTCGTCAGCATATTGGGTCTGCGGTGTCTTCCCCAGCCTGTTCTTATTCCATGGCTTCCCTTTCCACCACGAACTACAGCTGCCAATGGTTCCATCACTATTGCAAACAGCAATGGAGACAAGGGGCAACCCCATCTGGTGCCCCTCTCCACTGCATAGCTTTCTGATATTGTCCGACCGGTGCAAACTCTAGTGGTTGGTTTGGTGTATAGCAGCCGCACCCATGCAATATAGCCAGTCCCCAATCCCATCCTTGCCATCACAGCGTAAAGGAAGCACCGCTCTAGGCTATCAAAAGCCTTCTTAATGTACACTGCCAGCACTCCCGCCATCTTGTTGTCATATGAAGGGTCTCTCATGACCGCCAACAGTCGGCGTATGTTACCTGCTCTGTTTCGTCCTTGGACAAAACCTGCTTGGTCTGGGTGTATCAGCCTCGGCATGTAAGGGAGGAGTCTTGTCGCCAAGATCTTACTATGGATCTTGTAGTCCAGATTCAACATGGACAATGGTCTCAATGTAGAAAAAGACAAGGGGCATTAACACTTGTTTGCTATTCTGTGTTCCCCCAAGTCTCCCGATAAAAATGGTACCTCACTTGTGTGGGTAGGCCTAAAGCTCGCGACAGGAAACACAATATGGACACATCATATTTTTACATTGAAATCTGACATGTTTTTTGCAAAGTGCCTAGCCGTAGATTTTGGCCTCTAACTCAGCTAGCACCTAGGAAATCCTACTAAACCTCTGCATTTTTAAAAACTAGACACCTAGGAGAATCCAAGATGGGGTGACTTGTAGGGCTCTCACCAGGTTCTGTTACCCAGAATCCTTTGCAAACCTCAAACTTTGGACAAAAAAACACTTTTTCCTCTCATTTCGGTGACAGAAAGTTCTGGAATCTGAGAGGAGCCACATATTTCCTTATACCCAAAGTTCCCTCAAGTCTCCCGATAAAAATGGTACCTCACTTGTGTGGGTCGGTCTAGCGCCCGCGACATGAAATGCCCCAAAACACAACGTGGAAACATCGCATTTTCCAAAAGAAAACAGAGCTGTTTTTTGCAAAGTGCCTAGCTGTGGATTTTGGCCTCTAGCTCAGCCGGCACCTAGGTAAACATAGAAAACCTGTGCATTTTTTAAAACTAGACACCTGGGGAATCCAATATGGGGTAACTTGTGGGGCTCTCACCAGGTTCTGTTACCCAGAATCCTTTGCAAACCTCAAAATTTGGCCAAAAAACACTTTTTCCTCTCATTTCGGTGACAGAAAGTTCTGGAATCTGAGAGCAGCCACAAATGTCCTTCCACCCAGCGTTCCCCCAAGTCTCCCAATAAAAATGGTACCTCAGCTTGTGTGGGTAGGCCTAGCGCCCGCAACAGGAAATGCCCCAAAACACAACGTGGATACATCACATTTTCCCAAAGAAAACAGAGCTGTTTTTTGCAAAGTGCCTAGCTGTGGATTTTAGCCTCTAGCTCAGCCGGCACCTAGGGAAGCCTACCAAACCTGTGCATTTTTTAAAGCTATGCACCCAGAGGAACATAAGATCGGATGACTTGTGGGGCTCTCAACAGGTTCTGTTACCCAGAATCCTTTGCAAACCTCAAAATTTGGCTAAAAAAACTCTTTTTCCTCACATTTCAGTGACTGAAAGTTCTGGAATCTGAGAGGAGCCACAAATTTCCTTCCACCCAGCATTCTCCCAAGTCTCCTGATAAAAATGGTATTTCACTTTTGTGGGTAGGCAAACTGCCTGAGAAAGGAAATGCCCCAAAACACTATCTGGACACATCAAAATTATCAAATACAAAACTGCCTGTTTTTGCGGGGGGTCACCTGAGTTTCTGGTCCTGGGCTCAGCAGCCATCAAGGGAAACCTACCAAACCCAGACATGTCTGAAAACTAGGCACCCGAGCGAGTCCAGGGAGGTGTGACTTGCATGGATCCCCCAATGTTTTTCCCACATTTCTGTGTGGGATCACCACACCAGGACAAATTTCCTACCACCCAAGGTTCCCCTCAGTCTCCCGGTAAAAATGATACCTCACTTGTGTAGGTGGGCCAAGTGCTTGGGGCAGGGAAGAGCCAAAAACCTGTTGAAATTGAGGGGGAACCAAAGCGGGTTCAAAAGGACAGTTTGAAAAAAATAATTTTTAGGCTGACAAGTGCAGCAGAATTTTTATTGGTATAGATGAGACAATGCTGGGTGGTAGGAATTTTGCGGATTCCTGCAGATTCCGGATGGTTCCATCACAAAAATGTGTGAAAAATGTGTGATTTCCAGCAAAGTTGGAGGTTTGAAGGGCATTGTGGGTAAGAAAATGGTGTGGGGTGCATGTGAAGCACACCACCCTGGAATCACCCAGATGTTTAGTTTTCAGATGTGTCTAGGTCTTGTGGATTTTTCTACATGGCAGCGTCCCAAAGTCCATAAAGTGCATCCTTCACCATTCCAAGTGGGACGATTTTGAGAGTTAGCCAAGCTCTCATGGCCAAAATGTAAAACCAAAACCCAAACTAATCAAATGTCCTCTTAATTGCCATGGGATAAGATGTTTTAGTGTGCGGGGGAGAGCCGAAAGACTGTTACCCCCTTCAGTTGGGCTCGGCGCATAACCAGGCCCATACTGGTTGGTAGCCACCACCCCACTATTTTTTTTTTAAATTCCCTTGCATCTAGCAGACTTCCTGCCCCCCTGGGTGTGGATCAGGGGTATTTACCCCATCTGCCCACTGGTGGGCAGAACAACTTTGGCCCCATTTATTTAGGTGGGGGTATGGCCATACCCCCACCCTCTTATTTTGGAAAAAAAAATCTTCCCTGGTCTCTGGTGGGCTTTCTGCCCTCCTTGTGGACAGAGGGGCCTTAAAAAAATAGGCCAATCTGCCCCCATGGGGGGCAGATATGGCCAACAGTAATGTGCGCAGTGTGCCCCCATGGGGAGCGACTCTTACCCAAGGGGCTGCCCCCCAAACAAAACACACACATACACACACACTAATCCCTGAGGCCTAAGTGATTTCTGCCCTCCCCCCGGGGGCAGATCTGCCTAATAGAAATAGGCCGATCTGCCCCTAACGGGAGCAATAATGTCCTAAAATAAATCCCCCCCCCACCAGGGGAGCGACCATTGCCTTAGGGGTTGCTCTCCTTGTGTGAAAATGGCACAAAAAAAATCCTCGGTTCCTAGTGGTTTCTGCCCACCACGGGGGCAGATCGGCCTAATAAAAATAGGCCGATCTACCCCCAAAGGGGACAGAAATGTTGTAAATACAATTTGCCAACCAGGGGAGCGACCCTTGCCTAAGGGGTCACTCCCCATATGTAAAAAACAAATGTAAACATAAACAAAACTATATCCCTGGTGTCTAGGGGTTTCTGCCTAATTATAATAGGCCGATATGCCCCCAGGGGGGCAGAAAATGCCTAAAAATATTTTGTCTCCCTGGGGAGCGGCCCTTGCCCATGGGGCCACTCCCCTTATGCGCAAGTATATAAAAAAATCCCTGGTGTCTAGTGATTTCTCCCCCAGAAATGGCCTAAATACTATTTGCCCCTCAGGGGAGCGACCCTTGCCTAAGGGGTCGCTCCCCACCTCTAACAAACAATGGCCTAATATAACCCCCCCAGGGAGTGACCCTTGCCTAAGGGGTCGCTCCCCACCTCTAAAAAACAACCAAAAAACAAAAAAACAAAAAAATGGTCCCCGGCGCCTAGGGGTTTCTGCCTCCCCTGGGGGCAGAGTGCCCTGATAACAATAGGCCAATCTGCCGGGGGGCAAGAAAAAGCCTTGAAAAAAACTGTCCCCCTAGGGAGCTCCCCTGATGCCAATTTCCTTATTGTAAAAAATCCCTGGTGTCTAATGGGCATTTCAGCAGTCAGATCGCTTCACGATCTGGTTGCTAAAATGCTCCGAGAGACTTAAAAGGGAAGAAAATTCCTTTCCTTCCCTTGAAGCCTCTCAGGCCCTCATCACATGATCAGAAGACAAATGGTTTGCATTTCTCTTCTGATCGCGGGGGAGGTGGCCTCTGATGAGGTCAGCGCACGATCATACGCTGATGTCATCAGACGTCACTGGGGGGAGAGGGGGTGAAAGGGGAAGGGCTTCCCCTTCCATCCCTACCCTGAGGGCGGGAAGGGAAGCCCACGGAGGGAGAGCTGGCGCTCCCTCTGAGCTCATGTGCGAGGACATAATGGTTACGTCCTCGGCACAGGAGCACTGTGCCAGTGGACATAACCATTACATCCCCGGCACAGAAGCGGATAGAGGGCTTCCACCCTTGGGGTCAACAGATCAACGTACATCGCATAGAACTCGACCAGGAAGCCGTCCACCCCTGGTGTTTTCTCTCGAGCAAATTCTTTAATAGCCCCCCTAATTTCTTGTTGAGTAATGGCTCCTCCCAATTGCTCTGCTATGTCAGGTGTGAGTGTGGCGAGCGGTATCTGAGCCAAGTATGCATCTGTGGTTTCTCTATCATACTGGAGGGTACTTTTATATAGCCGCTCGTAAAGAGCTAGAAAATGTGCATTCATTTCTTCCTGTCTATAGAGGCTATTCCACATTTCCGTTTTTATTTCCAGAATGATCGAGCCTCTCTAAGTCAGTGACGCCACTCATGCCAGCATAGGACCCGCCCTGTCCCTCTCCACGTGAGTTCTTGGTATGTAGTTCCTATAGTCAAAACAGCGAAGGCGTTCAACACATTCCGCTACTGTTTCTTTGAGTTCCAATATTTTATGCTGGTGGTCCGGTTTCTCTGGCCTGATCTTTTCTGCCTTTTTCTTTTTACTCTCTGCCTCTATGGTGTTTCTAAGTAACGTTCTACACACCCCTACCGAGCCCGCAATGCACCTTCCCCTCAATACTACCTTAAAGGTATCCAATGCTATCAAAAGGTTACTGGTTGTGGCCTTGTTATCCACAAAGAATTAAGCAATATGTTGTTTCATCTCCCCTTAATATTATGCGTCCTCCAACGATTCTGGTTTTAATTTCCATGTAGAAATACGGGGGAGTGGCGAATCCCACCTCAGTGATAGCAATATTGGGTTGTGGTCTTAGATGGAGCGTGCCAAGTATTCAGCATGAGAGAACACATCTGCCGAACATGTAATTCATGTAAATAGGAAAAATAGGAGTAATCTCTGGTGTCGGGGTCTAGCCTTCGCCATGCATCGGCATGGCCCCAATCTGATTGCTAGGCTGTAAATTGCCGTGCCACTCTAGTGAGTAGGGAATCGTGTAATGGGGGGTGGGATTGGTCTTTAATGGGGTCCGCCATGCAATTAAAATCTCCTCCCAGTGCTAACGTGTGTTGTAGGAATTGGGCCAGGCGGGCAGAAAGCTGTGCAAAGAATGTGCCCTGATCTGAGTTGTGTGCGTTAACATTAATCATTACCAGCTCCCTGCCCTCCAATCTCCCCCAAATTGCACACAAATCGCCCTTCTCGGTCTATGAGACTATCCAGCAACTGGAATGGGACTCCCACTCGTTTCTATATCAGGGCTCCCCTGACAAAAGCAGAATGAGTGGTGTAGTATACTTGGCCCCTCCACTGTTTCTGTATGGCCTTCCCATCTGCTTGTGTTAAGTGCGTTTCCTGAAGCATTGCCACCTGGACTCCTCTCAAATGTAAGTATGAAAATACCTTCAACCTTTTAGCCATCGTGTGACTGCCCTGGAGATTCCATGAAATGAATTTATATGAGTCCAATGTAGCCATACTACTGTCCAGGCCACAGGCGCTTCTGCACCCATCTCATCCCCATCAACACCTGCAGCTGCACCCTCCCGCACCACCCATTTAGATTTGTAGCTACAAAACAATGAGACTCACATTGCCTTATATAACTAGCCCAACAATTAACTTCCCAACTCCCCTTTCCCAGGACAAAAGGGTTTTTGCCTCTCATTCAAACCTAAACAATTACATCATATAGTCTATCAAATCTCGGGGTGGTCTTCAAGTTCACTTCGAGGAATCTGCCCTGTTGCCTGTTTCTCCCCCCAGAGTCTTACTTTCGTGACTGTGTTGTTGAGCCAGACCCCCCCCCTCAGGTTCTGCCATCTCAGACTTTTCAAGGCAGGAGGATGACTCCCAGATGAATCTCTGTGGCTGCATGGCACCAACTCAGGTATTCCAGAGTAAAGCCAGGGATGAATGGGTTAGATAATGCAGTCCGATGTCCCAGGCGTCACCTCTGGTCCCTTCTCTTCTGATGCGTGCATTACATCTTAGACTCGATCCGATCCAGATTGCTCCATCTCTTCACTCACTGTGTGGGAAGAGCTGGGGCCCAGCCCACGTAGCCAGGCCACCGCCTCCATTACCTTTTAGTGTTATCATTGTACCTCTTTATTGGAAGGGGCCGTCAATTTGTGGGTCATTCTATGTCGGGATCTCCTTTGTTGTCATCGTTGCGGGACACCTGAGGAATGGGTCTCACTAGGTGAGGGTTGAGAGTCTATCCACTGCCATACTTCCTCCGATGTGGTAAAAAACTGTGCACCCCCACTTGGCCATCACCCTCAGTTTTGCTGGTACCATCATTCCATTTGTTGAAGTTTTTGTTTAGCGTCTCTAAAAGTGGCCCTTTGCTTCTGCACTTCCTGCGAAAAGTCAGGGGAAATACGGGCTGTGTTATTGTCTATTGTGCAGTTGCCAATTTTTCTTACTTGGCTCAGCAAATAGTCCCTGTCCATATATAAAAGCAAACGCGCTATATCCGGGCTTGGTGGGTTCCCCGGGGGAGGGGGTGCGCTGGAACCCTATGCGCTCTCTTGCTTCCATTTAAGCCAACGCTCCAGAAACTCCACCATGTTATTCCTTTCAATGCGCTCTGGTAAGCCGATCATGCGGATATTTTTTCATCATAAACGATTTTCCGCATCCTCTGCTCGTAGTTCCAGGTAGCAAATTTGCTGCTCCATCTTGCTAATAGGCTTTGTTGCGTCATTAACCATTGGTAGGATCTCTTTAACTTGTTTTTCCACTGTAGTCAATTTTTCACAAGGCGACGGTGGTCCTCTCTGAGTATAGTTAAGTCTGTTGCCAGGGCATGAATTTTCCCTTTTGATACTTCATGGGAGGCTGTTATGGCTTGTAGAATGTCCTAGAGGGTGGGGTCCCTGGTCCCCTCCAGGAGGTGGGCGCTTTTGGTTCACAGAGGTCCTGTTGAGGCGCTTACATTAGTGTTGTCTTTTGCCTCTACATCTTTCTTGTGGCCTGTTTTTCCCACATCTGGGTCTCTGTTTCCCTGTGCCATCCTTTTCGATGCTAGTGGGAAGGTCAGTTCACCTTTAGGGGTGCTCCCTTCTCCTCCTGCCCTGTGATTGTATAGTGTCTTCCTTCTTAGGTGTGGCACGGGGTCTGTTTCATCCCACTATCCCTTTCTCTCCGGTGACTGTGCTGGGGTGGGCTAAGGATTCTGCAGTGTTCTCCTTTTTCTTTGTTTTTTTCTATTTTTTTAATGTTTTTGCTGGGGTACCACGAGTGCAACAGTTCACCACCGGTGGAGTGCCTCCGTAGTCTGCAACCTCAGGGGAGTGTAGAGCTCTGCTTGACTCCCCGCGCACTGCTTCTTCTCCTGAGTACAATGCTGGTCAGAACTGCCTCCCGCTCTCTTCCACGCCTTGCGTACTCTCACCGCCCTTCGTTGTCAGTGCGTGGCCTCAGGTCTCAGCGCCTGCACCAGAGACCTGTGTCCTCCACTCGCAGGTCCCAGCTGCCAACCTGGGGCTCCTTGTGGCCCTCCCAGTGCTCATGAATCCAGGTAGGCCTCCTATTACTACGGGCGCTAGGGTCTCCCCTGGAATGGGGTACCCAGATCACTGCAATCCGCATCCCCTTGCCCCCGAGGTCGTGCTGCACGCTATTCAGAGCCAAGGTCAGGGACCAGCTCACCTCCTCGCTCTCCTTGATGCCTTTGTTTCCGCTCAGTGCCCAGCCCCCTTTCTGGAAGGCCGGTCACAGCTCCCCAGGATCATCGGAGCTGCCAGGGCCAGCCCCGATGGAGAGCCTCTGTATTCCTTCACCACAGGGGAGCATATGGCTCATCCCGTCTCCCCGCATACCGCGTCTTCTGCTGGGCACGCCGCTGGCGAGAGCCGCCTTTCACTCTGCTACGCCCTGTGCGCTCTCACCAGTACTTCATTGGTGGCGCACGACCTCAGGCTGCAGTGCCCACATCGGAGGCCGGTATTCCAACCCCGCAGGTCCCGGCCGCCATCTTGGGCTCCTCACAGCCTTCACAGCTCTGGCGAATCGAGGCCGATCCCCGATTGCTGCATTTGTTTCTTATCCCCTGGCTCCTTCAGGGGCCCTTCCTGCACTTTCAGCTATGTTCAGGGGGGCCAGGGGGCCCTCTGGGTAGTAGGATTTTACGTGGTGGGGGATTACAGGTGGGAGCCTCACAGAGAACTTTTTCCACCATCTGCGTTTGGCCACGCACCCCAAACATCTCTGACTCATGTCATCCGAGTTCAGCTTGGCAACATTCCATGAGCTTATGACACAATCTCCTTTCTCCAAAATCGCTACCACCTGAACCAGATACAACTCCGTAGTAACCCTTCTGCCATGAATCAACTTAAAAGGAGTTTTACCTGCAGCAACATTAAGATTGGCACAGTATGAGCATGGTAAATCCTTAACAGTCTTCCATATTTCCATGCTGCATATATGTGCAGCCTGTATATGTTTTGGCAACACCTTATCAAAGCATTCGACCTTCTCATTGCTCTGGAGATGATAGAAAGGTGTTCTGGTAACACAATTATCAAAAACAAATTAATTTCCAAAGCTGTAAATCGTGCCACATTATCAGTAATACTCTCCTCAAGGTATCCTCCTTTGTGAAGACGTCATGAAAGAAATATATAGCACATCCTGTTGTGAGTTTCCTGAACGTGCAAAATCTTTAAGGAATTTTCTATAAAAGTCTCACAACCCTAAAAATGACATATGTTGTTCTTTACTACATTGAGCAGGGGCATTCACTATACTCCAAGCAAAAGTCGGTTTGGACTTGGCACAAGTCTTCAAAAACACATGCCCCAAGTACTCAATTTTCCTCACCTTAAACATACACTTTTCTTTCCTCAAGGTAAAGCAATTGCTTCCTAGCATAGTTAACACTTCTTCAATACTTTTTTATGTTCACACTCCAACTTTAAGAAGATTAGTAGGTCATCCTGGAAGGATTCTTCTGAAAACACTTTTGACATCAATTGCTGAAACATGTCCATAGCTGATGCCGGGCCCAAAGGCATTATCCAAAACGGAAATACTCCTTCAGGACTGAGGAATGGCATTAAGTGTTAAGATTGTACATCTAGCTCCACCTGATGATAAGCAGCTCCTAAATTCAATTCAGTGAACTAATGAGCCTGCCCTATCTTGTTGATCAAATCCTCAATTCTTGGTATTGGAAACATTTAAATTTCCAATCAAATCACCTTATTCAAGCTTCCCAGATCTACACATAGGGGGTCATTATAATCATGGCGGTTTGGGCTGCCATGCCGGCGGTGGTGGTAGTTACCGCCCCCGGTATGGCGGCCCAGACCGAAATATAATGGACGTGGCAAAACCGCCACTGCCAGGCTTCCGCCGACAGGCAGCCTGGCGATGCTGGGGTTACATATCCGACAGGGCATCGCGGCAAGCAGCACTGCCCGCCAAAAATGTACCTGATTTCACCAGCCTTTCCTTGGCGGTGCACCCCGCCAGGGAAAGGCTAGCGGAATGGGTGCCTCAGGCCCCCCTGGGGGCCCCTGCACTGTCCATGCACTTGGTATGGGCATTGCAGGAGCCCCCGTGCACAGCCCCTTTGTGCAGGTCACTGCCCGATATATGGGCAGTGATATGCGCGACGGGTGCAGCTGCACCCGCCACATTGCTACATTGGCCCTGCATTCCACTGGGCCGAGTGGCAGAATCACTTTTTCCACCCGCCGGCCCAGCAGAATGATCATTATGTGGCCGACGGGTCTTCAACGCGCTGGCGGTCTTTTGTAGACCACCAGCGCCTGACTCATCGGAGTTTCTTGCAGATGCACAATAGCACAAACTTTTTTCACTATCTAGCAGAAGACTTCACTCTAAAGGATTGAAAAATAATAAGTTTGACAGAACTAGCAACTAAACATAGATTTGAACTTCTTGCAATCATTTCAGATACAATGAACATAGAAAATCAGCTGATTGTCTAGTATTCTCCAGAGAATTTTTGATGCCTTTAACAATATCAAAAACTTTGTCAATTATTAGAGCTTTGCACACAAGCAACTCTTCCGGTATCCCCTTTTAATAGCATCTTGCATTTGATTGATCATGAATCAACAAACATTAAACCCTGAAATTCACATCTAGTTGACCCCCACCCACCTGGAGTGTGTCTGGGGCCAGCAGGGAAAGGCAGGGCCATGTGCACTACAAAGACCTCTCTTTGAAATGTGCCTACTTCAAACACAGAAATGCGTATAAGTACTGGACCTCTAACCCCACAACGTTAGAATCCTTCTGGACGGAGGACATTCTGCAAGGAAGAGCTGGATGCTGTAGGAGGGACTGTCACTCTACCTGCTGCTTTGCTGTGCTGGCCAGTTGCTTGCTACTTCTATCCTGAGAGTGAAAGGACTGGACTTTGCTTTCTACATCCTGGTTCCAAAGGTTCTCCAAGGGCATGGACTGAGCTTGCTTCCTGTTAAGAAGTCTCAGGGACATTAAAGACTTCATCTGCCAGCACCTGGGTTCTCTTATTGAGAGTCCTGACTGGCCCAGTGGTACCAAATCAGTTCCTGGGCCCTTAGGAGTGACTTCTGGTGCAAACAAGAAGAAATCAAGCACATTGACTCTAGAGCGATTTTGGAACCAGTGCAGCTGTCCGACTGAATGCTACTGCCTGCACCGGAGCCATGGTCCCAGCCAAGTGCAAGGACCGCGACCTGTCACAGAGGCCTGATGCCGCTGGAGCACCTTCAAAGTCCTGCCACAGTGTGAGTCCGGAGTGCGGTGTCATAAGCACCTGTGGCTCCGTGGTGTGATCGCGACACCACAAAGTACACACCTCGAATCTTGACCTGCTGGACTCATCAACCCCGTTGGGTCGGAAGGAACTGACACCTAGCCAATGACACCACATCACCTACCCTGCAACCGCAAGGAACCAATGCCTCACCTCCCCTGCCTAGCAGTAGCAAACCAACACATCTCCTTCCCAGTAGCAGTAAGAAACCAACGTGGCAGAGACTCCTGCAATGCCTCACCTCCCCGACTCCATGCACCGTCTTTGTTTCCTCATTGTTCCCCAAGGTACTGTACCTGGAGTCTGTGCAACTCTGTGACTGGCCAGCACTTCCTTGCGAGTGGCGTCAGACTGTTGGGAACGACTCAGTCAAAACGCCGCGATAGCCCCAGTTGGAGCTATTTTGTTTCTAAGTGCTTAACTAAGATTTCATCTTTGAAAAGTCGTATCTTTACTTGTGTATGTTGGATTTTTGTCATTGTGGTCTTGTTTTACTGAGATAAATATTGGCTATGTTTCTAAACTGGTGTGGAGTACCTTTGTGGTGTTTTCACTTTGTTACTGTGTGTGTGTGTGTGTGTGTGTGTACCCATACTTTACACATTGCCTCTGAGACAACTGCTTGAGTCAAGCTACCAAGGGGGGAAGTAAGGGTTATCCTAACTGTGTGACTTCCCTTACCCTGACTAGAGTGAGGGTCCCTACTTGGACAGTGTGCAAACCACTGCCAAATAGAGACCCCCATTTCAAACACTGGTAAATACTTTCATGACTCTATAACTCATGAGTAAGTCTTGAACAACCTTATCCATAGTCCTCATTCCTTTGGTGGATCCTCAGATTCCTGTAAAAAGGGCGATGCTGAAATTATATTTTGCATAGTCAACTAACAATTTAAACTACAATTTGTATCACCATTTACTACAAATAATGTTAACACCATACAATTAGCTGAAAACTCCTGCAATTGACACCAAAGTTCTACAGTGTTGGAATCTGAAAACAAATGTGTACAAAATACAGTAAATATCACAGGTTACCCATTGCGTACAAGTAGCAGAAATATATGATATGACTTTCACAATCACTAGAAAAACATAAAAATAGCTCAAATATGTCCCTGCACTACCACATCCAACGTGTGCAAACTACAGAAGAATGATTTGCACAATAAGGCCCAATGTATGCATACTGTAGGAGTGTTGAAGGAAATTTTAACTAAATGTGTTTCACTGAATGAAGTAAATCAATCTACACAAACCACAGCAATGTGTATAATTTGCAGTTAAAACTTATCAGTGCCAAGAACATCTTCACAGAAAGAATTCATAGTTGTTCTACAGTTTTGGTGAAACAGAATTATGTGCTGAGGGCAGGACCTTCTACCTAGTCACAACCTTCAACTTTCTTGGACGACAGAGTGTGCCCGATGAGCCAGAGGCAATTGGGCACCATGACACACTGTATCCATCGTTAAAATGCTCGCACAGTTGCCATCACCTTAAGTGCTCCTGCACGAAGGTGACTTCGCTCTTGGGTTTCATGTTGTAACAGTGTTACCAAACTCATGTGGTGTCAATATGTAGACAATTAAACTTGAAAAACCGCTTAAACTTAGCAGGTGAGGAGTGAGTGATCTCTGCAAGTGATCATCCTTATGAACAATCAAAAATTGAACGGCAATTTAATAAGAACCTTCTGTAGAGGTGACTCGGGAATCAAAGTAAGTTGAAAACAATTGCTGTTAAATTCTTGAGATGAATGGTAACACCAGTTTTAAAATTAAAGAAACGCTCACGCAAAAGAAGAGAATTCCATTATCTGCTGCAGCATTCCATTGGGAAATGGCAGAAAGCAGCCATTATGGGAACAAAATGAAATATAATCATAACATGCCTCTTGCTCCTTAGCTATTGTAAGTACAAACCCCTTGTTTCCATGTCTATCAGTCAAATAAAAATGTAGGAAAATTAATAGCTCAGAATAAGATACAACTGAAAATAATATACGCCAGAAACGCATCAATAAAGCACATAGGTGCAGATTTAAGAGCCCCTACCGCCTCCTTGCGCCACATTAGTGGAATTCTTTTACGGTAATGTGGCCAACAAGGCCAAAATCGCTGCACCAAAATTACAAAAAGGCTCAATGCATGCATTGCACCACTTTGTAACCCTTTGCGCTACATTATGCCTGCGCCAGGCATAATGTATGTAAAAGGGCGTTCTCCCATTTGGGGGATCGAAAAAATGGCACAAAGAAATCTAAGAGATTTATTTGAATAATTTTTTTCGGCACTTTTAATGCCTGCTTAGAGCAGGTGTTAAAAATGCCATTGTTTAGAATGGGCCTAAATGGGCTTTGCAGGATTAGCGTCAACATTTTTGAAAAAATGTTGATGCTAGTTCCCTAACTACCGCCATAGTGTACTGTATCTTAGATATGGCACACATATGGTGGACTGAGGGGGGCGCTAAGGGGTGCAAGAAAAGTGGCGCTGCACTGTGTGCAGCGCCACTTTTCTTAAATCTGGCCCGTAGTCCTTCAAATAATGTGGAGGTACCACCAATCAGCCGGTGCAAATGATTGTAGTCACCGCCCATGTCTCCATTAGTTTAATTCAGAGGACTCTCCATTGTGTCAGGAACATGCTCGACTGTGGGAACTTGTCAAGCCTGACCAACAGATTCTGTACACACTGTCAGGATCAACAAGACCACCATCTAACTGGTTGTTATCAACATTACCAGTATTGTTATCAAAATAACATTCAGGACTATATTTAGCCCATGTGACTCTCAGTGAAGGAACTGAGAAATCCAAACCTCGATATACAGATCCACAACCATACTTTGAGTATGATCTGTCTAAGCCTCTTTTTTATGTGATTAATATTGTCTGGTACTCCAACAGCTCCAGCATCCGCCTTGTCATTCCAGATCTCCATTGCTCTAAAACCAGTTCTACATGTGTTCACACTTCTCTTACTCCATCACGAGACATTCTAGACTTGCACTGATCCCCTCCTCACTCTAATAACCTTGGTTTCCTGGACAGATTGACATTTTCTGACTTCAAAGGGTTTGCAAATTCTTACTTTTTTGAGAAATCTTAAGTTTTAAACTTTGATATAGGTCTCAATACTCTTCTTCTGAACATCACACACTCTGTCACTGACTGACCACTTGGATATCAAAATAGTTTTCTCTTCCAAATAATTATTGGATATATCTTGGAAGACACTTGGAAAAAGGTTCCTTAAGATGCAACAACATGAATAGACTTACCCCAGTGGTGGAATGTGGAGTAAGATGATATTTAAAAACCCTGTCCTCAAAGCCACTTCCACATCATAACCAGAACTGCACAGCAGTTGAACAGTTTTTTTAATGATCCTATTCACACTTTCTACCATGCCATTGGTTTGTGGACTAAGTAGAGCAACAGTATGTTGCTTGACTTTGTATGAGGCAAATAATCCTTAATTTCATGTAATCCAAATTGGACTCAGTTGATCGAAACCAAATACTTAAACCATTAATATTTTCCAGAAAGTTAATGACTGCCCGAGTGGTGGCACAAGTGGTGGGATCCTTGATGACAGAATTATACACCCATTGAAAGTGGTAATCAACTAGAACAATGATGACATTTTTACCACCTGGCAAATGACAGGCCAGACCTAGAAGATCAATTGCAAGTCTCTTCCAGGCCTTTGCTACAACTCAGCAGGTATAGGTGGCGTGATATGAGTGATAAGGTTTAAATCAGTTAACTTCTTGTCTTGATGGGAACATTCCTTTCATGGGGGTCACATCATTAGCCACAGATTCCCCATTGGAATGCCAACAACACATTCCATATCATCATTCTGTGCACTGTCCTTCCATTCACCTTCAAGTGAAAATCTCAACAAACACCAGCTATAGTGTAGTCTTCTTCAGAAATGTGCATAACCTCACCATTATACTTCTACAATCTGGACAGTAATCAAGCAAGAGGTAGAGACGCCTTGCCCATTCCTATCTCACCAGCAAATATAGAAGAGGTCTGTGGTTAGTGCATGAAAGAAATCTTTGTTCCACACTTAAGTGCCAAAATACTCTGTGGCCCAAATGCATGTTAGGTCCTGGAATTCAGTTCTTTGGTGCCCAATTTTTGGCTCAAAGCAGCCCCACTGTCTACAGCACTAGCATCTATAATGGATTGTATGTTGAAATATCAACAGGATATGATGGCCAAAATATCGACAACCAAAATAAGTACATATTTGCCTTTGTAATTATTTAGTCCTTGCTATTTTGGCCACAATATTCTGGTAGTGTGATATTCAGGAGTCGATATTGAGGTGGAATACCGCTACAGTGATGATGCTCTATTTATCTTCCTGGTAAAGGAATCAGTTCAGAAGTGTCAACAATCAGTTTGCTGCTTGCAAAAGCAAAAGTGTCTTTCACAGACCAAGCAAGCTGTATTCCCGTATGAAGCAACTTTTTTTAGAGGTTCAGTTATTACAATATTCTTTTCAGTGAACTGTGAGTAGAATTCACACAACCTAAGAAAATATTTCACCTGTTCGATGGTTGGGGGTACACAAGCATCTGTGACTCAAATACTCCACCTGCTCAGTGAAAAACATACACTTCTGCAATTGCACAGTCATACCGTGCCACTCAAGATACTAAGAACATGATCCACAATCCTTTGGGTGTTCCTTCTTTTGCATGCATAAATAAGATTGATGAACATTCGTTTTTGAAAAACAGATGTTGCAGATGTCATCCTTAAAAAGTACCTGTAAGCTCCAGAGGGAATGACAAAGGTTGTTCGTGACCTTGACTTTTCAGTCAACTCAGTATGATGTATGCCGTTCTTAGGTCTATAGTAGAAATATAAGTTCACGGAGCAAAGACCACCAAAATTTTGGGGAGGTGATGGCAGCCACAACATTTTTATTAAGAGACCTGAGATCAATACACAAACGGATCGCTGCAGCTTTTTTTGAGAAATCCACTCTGAGGAGTCAACAGACTCAATTACTCCAGCCTTCTCCAGCTGCTTTAAATGCTTAAACATAGACTGAAAACCCGATGCTCAAAAGGCAAATTGCAAACTTTATGCCAAACAGGAATGCTATTCTTCTTGAAAATAATCCTGTACATACATTTCTTGATGCAACCTATGATGGCTTCAACCACAACTTTATAGACACCTAAAATTGTCTGTCACTCGAGATTTGCTAACGCTACTATAGAAATAGGACAGGTTGTAATGTACACATTAATATAAATGTCTCTGTACTTGCACATAAGCTTTGCCCGGACTATCTCAACATGTCAATTCTTATACCGCCATACGCAAAAGGATTGTTATCAGAAGTAGAGAATAAGGTGCTGGGCCATTTGCCCAAAAAAACTCTATCAGAAATTATTGTGATGGCTCAAAACGCAGCAAGTGATCTGCTAAACAAGGCGTACCTTTTTTTCTAGATATGGCATTGCACTTCAAACTTGTTCCCAAACTGCTTGATATTTGAGAAAAAGTGGGGTTAAGTATTGTCACCAATAGAAAGATGACTGGGACATCAAAATAACTAGAAATACAAATGCTGTTTTAGTTTTGAGATGATGGGTAATGTATTTCCTTTACCCTTCAGATCACATTGCCCCAAGCTGTGTTTTAGGTCTGTTAGACCCAAAGTAAGTACCTCATGTAAACTTTCTCCCCATTTGACCTTTCTGTTTTGTTTTGTGTGGTTTCTTTCCAAGGGCTGTTGAACCCTTGCTAGGGCACTTTCCATGGTACAGTTTTATTTGTGTAACATTTTGCTGGTCACGTTGCAGTGCATGGGCACAATGACCCCATGCAAAATGTCTTTGTTGCAGTGCTGGACTTCTCCAGTCAACAGCGGCACTTCGGATCCACAGCATTTTGCTGCCAAGATAATCAGAGATTGCTGACTGGCGGTGGTGTTTGTGTGGGCAATTCTGTTGTCCTGTGTGTAGAGAGCTACTCGGGCTCTCCTATATATTGTAACCACACACAGGCATATGGGCGAGTGCAGCGGCCGAGGGGTTAAATAAACAGACATGCCGCGTCTCACGCAGTTGCATTGCACACCTCGCTAATGTTCTGTCGTTGCTGTTATGTCCCTGGTTACCTGCGTGGCCCCCACATCACAGCCCTATGCCACATTGGCGATGAGGGTAAAGAGGGCCACGGCCGAGCAGCGGCCCGCATAAGCAGTGTGTAACCATCCCAGAGGGCCATCGACCGATGACTATGGTGCCACGTGGCAGGTGGGCCCATCATCTGACTGGGTGCCGGCAGAGCTTAGCGCCGAGACAACGAGTGGCTGCGCTCTCACCTGTGGGCTGTTGCCTCCACCTGCGAAGAGGACCGATGGAAGGGTGTGGGAACCGGTCCACCACCGACCCACCGTTGCAGAGGGGACTGAGGCATTCTGTCGGAGCTGCTAGCAGCAGCAGCGGGAAGAAGAAGCCCCTGCCCCGCCCAGTGGCTGTCCGGGGCATTCCTGTCTCCGTCCTGAAGTCGGAAAGCACACGTGGAGTGCTTCGACCCCCAAGATAGCGTGTGTCAGCCCGGCGACACTCAGAAGCTGCCATTCAATTAATTCAGGCGTTTTTTCAAGATGAGCGGCAAGAAAGTAACCACCAACTCGGAGTGTGGTCACACATAAAGTACACAGGGGACAGCATGAAAGGAACAGTTGAGAAATAAAAGGACTAGGAGTGGTGGCCAGAAGTGGAAAAAAGAGATACTATATTACAAAAGTTGAGGTAACAGTCTCTACTCACACCAGCGGAACCAGTGAGGGAGAGCAGTGGTGCAGTACAAATCAATAGAACCCTCACGGCACAATGAGTTCCTCCCAGCAGAACCATGATCAACAGCCACCACCGCCTGTCGGGGGGCCCACTTGTCAGTGGCAGTGCTACCCCCCTTTAGTCAACTGGCAGACCTCCCACGGCAGCGCCACAGTGGCGCCACTGGCTTGGCAGGTTGGACAACTACTTTTTTGCCACAAGGGAAACTGATGGTGCTGTGCGACGGTCACTCATGTTGCACATGGGTGGTGATGAACTGCACAAGCTTCTTGGCACACTTCTAAACACAGGAGCGGCTGATGATCTCAACGTGGCGGTGGCCGCCCTGAACTTGTGTTTTGATCCCCAGCTGAACCCTGATTACTAGAGTTTCAAACTCCGCCAGACGCAACAAACTGATACTGAATCAGTGAACATGTTCTATGCCAGGATACAGAAGTTGGCCAGCACCTGCGTAGGCCTCAACCAGCACGAGGAGATCAGAGCGCAGGTCATCCAAGGGTGCCGATCCAACATGCTGCGAAAACTCATACTTTGACAGCCTGGCATCACATTAGACGAAATCTTGATCCTGGCGCACTCCCACAATCTCTCGGCCAGTCGGGCTGATGACATGGCCGAGGCATGGGTACATTCTGCGGCTGCATCTGGAGCGACACGCCCAGCGACCGTAAGACAAGAGCAGATGGACACCTTGCAAACAAGTCCAGATCCCCAGTGTCTGCCATGACCCCAGAAGCCTGGCAGGAGAGACTGCAGCAGCTGTGGGCTAGAACACAGGATGCCTCACGAAAGGGAAAAGCTGCAACAAATGTGGGAAAGCGAATTCCTTTGCAAAAGTGTGTCAGGGAAGCAGACTCAAACAGATGGTGGCATCAGAAAGGACAGCAGTGGTAAGACAACTGATGCCTGAGGAGAGCGCAGATGCGGCACGGGGAAGAAGCAAACATGTGGTATGTCAAGAACGAGGAGGAGGACATCTTTGTCATCTCATTTGCAGGTGGAAGACAGCAGAAGTGGTGTCCACCCACCATGGGCACGGTAAACATCCAGGGCACCACTGCTGCAGTCCTTTCCGACACTGGTGCATCAGTCAACGTGATGTACAATGTCCTGTATGACCAGCTATCTCTGCAGCCATTGCTGACACCCTACACCACGAAAATATACACCTACGACGGGCGTGACCTCCTACCTTTGAGGGGAGCTATCGAGGGGACTGTCACCAGCCAAGGACGCTCGAGCAAAGCCAAGTTCCACATTGCAGAAGGGGAATGTAGGACCTTACTGGGGTGCCACATGGCTGAAGACTTCGAGCTGGTCTTCTTTGCATGACAGGTACATGAGGCCCACGCAGACACCATGCTGAACGACTTTCCCCAACTGTTTCGAGGGCTAGGAAAGCTCAAGGGGAAACACTTCAAGCTACATTTTGATCCGGTGATGATGCCCACAGCGCTGCGACAATGAAGAGTTCCATTCCACCTCCAGCCAGCGGTGGAGAAGGAGATGCAGGCACTGGAGGACCAAGGGGTGATAGAGAAGATCACGGGCCCCACTCCATGGGTGTCACAATTGGTAATAGTTCCCAAGCTCAAGCAGCCTGGCGCCATCCGTCTCTATGTCGACATGAGGCTGCCTAATCGGGCCTTAAAGAGGGAAAGGCATATTACTCCCACCATGGAAGACATTGTGGCGGATTCGATTTGGGCTCAGTGGTTTTCGAAATTGGATCTGAACTCCGGGTATCATCAGCTGGAGCTAGATCCAGACAGCAGGAACATTACTACATTCTCAACGCATGTTGTGCTGAGGCGGTTTAAAAGACTGAGTTTTGGTGTGTCCTCTGCCACCGAGGTGTTTCAAAATGCCATAAAGGAGACGCTGTCTGGCCTCAGTGGAGTACTTAACCTCAGTGATGATATTCTCATCTTCTCCGAGACCCTGGAGGACCACCATCTCCAACTGCGTGCGATGCTCCAATGACTCTCAGATGCGGGTCTCACGCTTCATAAGAAAAAGTGTGCGTTCTACTGAAACTCAATTGACTTTTTTGGCTATATATTTTCCCGCAAAGGGTTTGCAGGTAGACCCTAAGGAGGGAGATGCCATCCACCTTGCACCCGTGCCACGGAATGCCACAGAGGTACAAAGTTTTCTTGGCATGGCCACGTACTGCAGGAGGTTCATCCCTCAGCTGGTGACCATGGTGGAACCTTTGAGACAACTTACCAGGACCAAGGCGCAGTGGAACTGGAGCCGAGAGGCGGATGAGGCCTTCAGAGCCACAATGGGCTATTTCCAGCCCAGAAAGAGGACAGAGGTGGTGGTGGATGCCAGTCCCATTGGATTGGGCGCTGTGTTGCTCCAGGAGCAGCAGGACCAGGAGTGGGTGCCCATGGCCTATGCAGGCAGGTCCTCTCAGCCGTCGAGACTCAATATGCACAGGTTGAGAGAGAGGCATTGGCCATTCGCTGGGCATGCCAGCATTTTCACCTTTATGTGTATGGACAGGAATACCAAGTTGTCACCGACCACAAGCCCTTGGTCTCGATGTTTGCAGGGTCAACGCGACTCACTCCCCACAGATTAAAAGATGGGCAGTCCTGCTGCAACCCTATCAGTTCAAGGTTGTCTGCTGTCCTGGAGTGAAAAACCCTGCTGACTACCTTCCGCAGCACCCTGCCAAACCCCTGTCCGAAGAAGCACAGGGAGATGAGGGGGAAGGAATGGAGAGTTTTGTGAGGATGGTGGTACAGGCCGCCTACCCGGTGGCCATCACCCTGCTGGAGATAGCCGAAGCCTCCCACAAAGATTTGGTCAAAAGCCGTGCAAAGGAAGCTTTGGATCAATGACAGTGGAAGCGGTTCCTAGATGGCATAAGGTCCCTGGACCCGGATGAACGCGCAGCCATGCAGATGGTGTGGATGGTGCGGGACGAACTGTCCGTAGGGAGTGATGGTCTGCTATTACGCGGCCAGAAGCTGGTAATTCCCCACTGCAGGTGGGATCGAGTGATCGAGCTGGCCCATCAGGGGCACCAAGGGGCTGCCAAGATGAAGGTTCCTCTTCAAAGTAAGGTGTGGTTCCCTGGCACGGACTCACTTGTTGATGAGAGTGTGTGGAGGTGTCACCCTTGCGCTATCACTGCTATTGAACAGCCTACTGCTCCGATAATCACCAAAGCGCCCAGCACCTGTCCATGGTCCAAGGTCAGTATGGACTTTGGCAGCTTTCCAGACGGACGGCTGACGTTAATTCTAATGGACTCTCACTCGAAGTTCCCGATAGTAGAGCTGGTTCCCCCTACAGCGTTCGAGAATGTACGAATCATGATGGAAAAGACAACTGCACTGTTCGAACTTCCTGAGGAGCTAAGGACCGACAACGGCCCACCCTTCCATGGGCAAGACTTTAAAGACTACCTGGGTCATCTAGCTGTACGCCATCACCGCATCACCTCACACTGGCCGCAGGCCAATGGCGATGTGGAAAGATTTATGTGAACGCTGAACAGATCCCCGAGGATAGGGGTAGAGCAAGGGGAAGACGTGGAGGGGTGAATGCAGCATTTTCTTAGAGCTTACAGGCAGACCCCCCCCAGCACTCCGGGGTGTGCCCATGCTGTGTTAATGTTTAAGCAACCCCCCTGGGACTGTTTTCCTTCTGACTCCCGGTGCATATGCTTTATGAAAAGGGGCAAAGGGGTTCTTTTCTGGCTACATAACTAAGGCCCTCATTACAACCCTGGCAACCGCGACGGGACCGGCGGTTTTCCACCATGGTTGTCCCGTGGTTATAATCCGCCAGGGCAGCGCAGCTTGCAGCGCTGCCCTGGGGGTAGAGACTGCCATGGAAAGGCTGGCGGGAAGGGGAGTCGCAGGGCCCCTGGGGGGCCCTGCATTGCCCATGCACTTGGCATGGGCAGTGCAGGGCCTCCATGCACAGCCCCGTCACGATTTTCACTGCCTGGCAGACATTGAAGAGCACGACGGGTGCTGCTGCACCCGCTGAACCGCCACATTGCTGCCGGCTCCATTAGGAGCCGGCTGCAATGTTACGGCCCACATCCCCGCTGGGCTGGCGGGCGGAAACTGTTTCCGCCCAGCGGGGATGTCCAAATTCGGCCAGCTGGTTTCCGGCCGCATGGGCGGCTGCCTGGCCGTACAACCTAGTCCGACCGCCTAGGTTGTAATGAGGGCCTAAGTGTTTCAATTCTTTTTTGCATAGGCTTCTTCACAATAAACCTTAGGACCCAGGGGATATACTAATCCACCTCTGTCTCTCATTCTCTCTGTGTCCTTGTAAGAAGCAAGGTGGGTAAGCATTTACAGATAAAACATTAGTCATCTCTGTCTGAGTGAGACTGGTAATTTTTTAGCAGAACTAAGCTCTCTGCCTCATCACTCTCTAGCTTTACCTGAGGTATTGTATTTTGCGGTTTCCTCTCCATCTTCCTGCTCATCTTGGGCATTTACTGACTCCAAGGAGTAAGAGTCTTGATTTCCAGGAGACTCTTCCATCCTAAAGGAAATTTATTCTGAAGGAAGACTTCAAGCCTACCATCCCTTATCTGTCATCAAATCTACAGCTATTTCTGCCCAAAGGGCAGACTGGTAGTAGTGGAGGGTGGTTCTGCCAGTTTCAGAGACTTGCTGTCCCTAAAGTTCCTCTTATTTCAGCTATGCAGGGCCAACTAACAAGTGAATGGAAGGATCCTGACAGTTTCAGTGCCACGTTTTATGGGCAAGCTTTATCCCGTAGCAAAGCTGAAAACTGAAGTTTTGTCAAATTTAGTTGCTAATCCTTCTCTGCTGACTGAAGATATTATGGTTACAGACCCAGTTGACAAAAAGGTTGAAGGTGTCTGAAAAAAGAGCTCATGGAGCCCATGCTGGTCTTGGCTTTTCATTACGATCAGAGATATATGCTGTAAATGCTTCCCAGTCACTGATCAAATACGTTGTCATTTAATATCTCAGAAGGGGAAGATTTCTTACCAATATTGGGATGCATGAAAGGTTGGGCCAAATCTCTTCCAGATGGTGCATTGATAATTTAACAGCTTCTGTGATGGCTTTAGCAGGTGTAGCTTCTGCAAAACAACATTTATGTCCTACAGGTTGTAAAATTGATACAGCTCAAAAAAGTTGTCTTTTGAGAATGCATTTTTCCGTCAACAGGCTGGAAATGAATTAGAGGAGTTTCTATGCCCACCCTCCAGCAACCAAAAACACATCCAACCTTTCCATCATGAACAAAAATCCTGGGAGGGAACTAAAAATAAATGTGATCTTAATAAACAGAAAAGATTATTATTTACTCAATACATCAGCATTTTTCAGACCAAAGGATTTTAGTCAAACCCTTCCTCTTGTCAATGTCAAAGGAGGAAAAGGTAACCCAAAACAACACTCCTGCCTATCCTGGGACATTGCCAAGTCCATGTGGGGGTCATCTGGTCCTTTCTGAAGAGTAATGGAGAAAAGTGTTTAGGACCAGTGGGTTCTACAGAGCATATCCCAGAGCCAACCAATAGACTTCTCTGTTTTTCAGGAACGTTGTTTCATTCACACTCCATGGCCAAAGTCCATCCTTTCACATCCTCATTGTTCTCTCTCACTAGCAACTCCTCATGTTTCCTGTTCGATAGCAATAGTGGCAGTTTGGTTTCTGACTTCTGGAATAAAAATGGCTCACACATTCTTCACAAACATTTTAGCACCAGTGATTGGTTCCTTCATATCTGGGGAATAAAGAACCCACTCTTACCTGAGTGATCTTTTAAATCATTTTCCCCCACAGGAGCAGACTTGAAAAGACACAAGTGTGGTTATACCAGACCTTATCTATAGGACAAAGTCTTATTTGCTCCCATCCACAGTATAGAACACAAAGGAGAGGTATACCTTCCACAATCCAGGAAACTACATCTCAGAAATAATGTGAAAGTTTGACTGACAAAGACAGACACCCCAGCTACAGATTTACTTTGACCCCAAGGATTTTTTGAGAATCCTTATTCTTCCCTACAATTCATTCCTATGATATAGATATTTAAAGTGACAGGTGTCATTATTGTTCTACATCTTTTTCTTATATGTTGCAACACTTTTTATCATCACAGGCCCCATTTCCACCTTGGGAAGTAGTTCCAATATGTGCTGCATCATTGGGTGCCTGCCAAAGAAAGTTAGGATGATATGATTCCAGTGACTCAGGCTACTTGAGAATAGTTACCTTGGTGGATGATGCCCTCAACCATCAACCAGGGAACAATGTGTTCCTACCCGAATCCAGGGATCTTGACCACAGATGCCAGCAGCCTGAAATGTAGGGGGCGGTTCTAGGTTCCAAGACAACTCAGGGACTCTGAATAGGTATTGAGAACAAGAGATCCTCAACTGAAAGACAGGGGCTGCTGCCACAAATCTCAAGGGGGATGTAGAGATGGGGGGCACACAGGGGTGGGAAAACAATAAAATAAAAAATAAATTAAAAATAAACTTACCTGTCTGCCGCCACTAGCCGTCTCGCTCCTCTCCCCCTATCTCCCCCCAGTGGTGTTGGTGACCAAAAAGTCCCTGGGATGCCAGCAAAGGCACGCAATCCTGGCCAAATTTAGCATGAGAACAATGCCAGGATTCGTCTGAGTAGCTTGGTCAGCCGCTCAGACAGTGCACTGGAGTCTGTGCTGTTTCTCTAACCCGGCCAACCCAGCTAGCAAGTTGTTGAGTTGCAAAAGTTGGATATTATCCCAAGCCTGTGTTGCCAATGTTTTGGCAGGAGTTTTTGTAGCTGGTGCAGGACAGTCAGTGCAAAGGTTGAAAAGAATAGTGCAATGATCTGACAATGCCATAGGAAGGAGGCTAGTATTACTAAGCGCAGAAATATTGGTGAAAATCCCATTTCGGCGTGTCTGGCTTTGTGTGTTAGGCTGGCTAAAACTTGAGAGTCCTAGACCAGACATGTCTGGAGAAGTTCAACTGTGTGGTTGTCCTGTACATTTTCAAGGTGAAAATTAAAATCACCATAAATGGTAAAGTCAGAATGTATGATGTTAGCTTCGAGCAGGCTGCTGATCTCCTGTGAGAAGGCCGCTGTGGGGCCAGGTGAGCGGTAAATGACCAGACCTTTAAAAGTCTGAATGTTTGAAACTGTTATAGAAAAGGGGAGTGTCTCGCAGCTTGAGTATGGCACTGGATTACACAGAACTGAAAATTCCATATTGTAAATAATGACCAAGCTGCCGCCGCACTTTCATACTCTATCTAAGTGGAAGACAGCAAAACTGTCAGCTAATGTAATTTGAATCATAGGGCCAGATGAGGGGTCTGCCCAGGTCTCTGTGACAAAGACAAAAGATAATTTGTGAGTCTATATCAGTAGGCATAGCTCTGTAGCATGTTTAACTTAGAAGCAGGCGTTGATTAGGAGGCCGCTTAGCACCTTCTTGGGTTTGCTACGTTGAGGCAGCAGAAAGGGGGAATTAGTGTCGGTGTCCTGTGCGGGAGACCAAGGGAAATGTAGGTACAGGCCACAATGTGGACAAATAAATATGGCAGGGGTGATGGGTTGGTGGAAAGCATGAGAATGTCGCAGTCAGCAGTGTTCCCTGTATTGAGAGCTAACAGCATCTCATGGGAGTAAGTGATTGGTAGTCCACCGTCAGAGACAAAACAACCAGGGGTTCCGGCACTCGGCGCGATCAGGGGACAGACAGGCTCCAACGGCCTTGCCTTAGACACGGATGCGCTCTCCTGCCCAAATGAGCATGAGCGGGAGGCATGGCAGGAGGTGTGAACTGAAACCCTCAGCAGCGTGTTGATGGAAAAAGCGGTGGGCAAAGAAAAGTGAATCAGGGTCCAGCAACCCCAAAAACCTGTCACAGGCTCCCCTGTGGCAGGTTAATACTGATAAATAAAACATATTTAAAATAAAGGATACCAATGTAAAAATCATGAAATAAGTAAAAAAGAGGGCAGGTACTCTCGTAAGATGGCAGGTATGTGAACAGGGAGCCGAGCACCTCCCGATAAATGGCAGCAAGCTGCCTACAAGGAACACAATGAAGGAATCACTCATGGAGCTCAACAGCTGCACGGACGCGCTCTTCTGCCCAAGAGATTGGCTGCCATGTGCAGGGGACATGGCAGGAGATGTGAACGGAAACACTTAGCAGCACACTGATGGAAAAAGAGGTGGTCAAAGAAAAGAAAACCAGGATCCAGCAACCCCAGAAACCCGTTGCAGGCTCCCCTGTGGCAGGTTTATTCTAGTAAATAAAACATAATTAAAATAGAGGTGAGCAATTTAAAAATCATAAATAAGTGAAAAAAGAGTGCAGGCACCCTCGTAAGATGGCCACAGTGTGAGCAGGTAACCAGGCACCTCCCAGTAAAGGGCAGCAAGCTGCCTATAAGGAACACAATGAAGGAAGCACTCACGGAGCCCAACAGCTACCCTTGTGTGTAGGCATTCCTATTTAAACATTTTGATGATCAGATTGTACTTTCTCTTGGTCCAGAATTATGCATAAGAAGCTTTCCATACAGATCAGGAAAATATTCTTATTTCCTTGGAAGCAAGCCCCCCTTCATATTCAGATACATTGCTCCATATTTTGGACATAGTAAGAGCTCTACAAGGTAGGCTGGAGAGTTTAGAAAATAAAATAAGACGGAACAATATCAGATTACTGAACGTTCCTGAGGAGATCGAAGGGAAGGATATTAAGGCTTTTGTGATATTGTTAATTAATGAATTTTTGTCCGACCTACAACATACGAACCTGGAGGACGATATTCAGCGAGTACATCGAGATCCTTACAAGAAGAATCCAGCCAGAAAAAACCCTAGGAAAAGTTTGGTTAATTTTAGATCTTATTCCATAAAGGAAAAAAATGTGATGGATGCTCTGAAAGTCAACAAGTTTACCAAGGATGATTGTTTTTTTCGTATTAGGTCAGACATGTCTAGGGCAATAGACAATGGGAGCTGGGGAAATATATGCAAGATCTTAGAGCATTGGGGGCAACTGTCGAGATGTGATTTCCAACAGAGCTTAGAATTTTGTGGAACAATAAGATGTACAACATAAGAGAACCCGACAAAGTGCTTTCCCTTTTAGGGCAGATGAAGGCAGTAGAGTGAATTTTTATAATGTATAGCCAAGGTTCCTGTTCGAAAATGGAGTTCTCAACTCCAATGACAACAGGGAGGGTTCCTCAGGGAGGAGGGTTGGGGGGAGTCACAAGTAAATTTTAGAGATTGTGGTGTAACACTGGGTGTGGGAGCGTTCGAGGGATAAAAAAATAAAAAAATAAAATGGTCCTCAGGGAATCTAAGATACCAGCAGAGGTTATCGTCTGGCTAGTTTCTTATCAATGTAAAGTTCCACCTTTACTATAATATTTAGCACTGGGGTAGGCCTTTTAAGGGTCTTGTCATGGAATGTTAACGGCCTTAGAGTAGGAGGACAAAGATGGAAAATCTTTGAGTTACTGGGGAGGACAGATGAGGAAGTGATCATTTTACAAGAGACTCATTTATTGTATGGCGATTGGGGAGAAATACTGAAAGAGTTCAGATGGATAGACCACTGCGTGGTTACAAAACAGTTGGAAGTAGTAAGAGCTATCTTAACAAAAAAAATGTAAAGGCAATTTTGGGTACGGTAGTTATGGATCCCAAGGGGCAATGGTTGATGTTAGAAATGGGGTCTCTGGTTGACAGTCAGGTTACCCCCTGTTCAAGCAAGGACCCTCACTCTAGTTAGGATAAAAGAGAATCACCCTCAGCTAACCCCTGCTTACCCCCTTGGTAGCTTGGCAGAGCAGTAGGCTTAACCTCAGAGTGCTGGGCGTAAAGTATTTGTACCAACACACACAGTAACTTAATGAAAACACTACAAAATGACACAACACCAGTTTAGAAAAATAGGAAATATTTATCTAGACAAAACAAGACCAAAACAACAAAAATCCAACATACACAAGTCAAGTTATGATTTTTTTAAAGGTTTAAAATAAAAAGAGTCTTTAGGTAGTTGTAACAACACACTAGCGCTGCTAGCGTGTAAATGTACCTGGTTTGCGTCAAAAATAACCCCGCCCGGGCGGTGTGCGTCGAAAGTAACCCTGCACGGCTGTGTGCGTCGAAAACAACTCGGCACGGCGGTGCGTGTTGAAAAAGCCAGCCACACGACGATCCGAAAGTCCCGCGGCGCAGGGTGCGATCTCTCAGCCTCCGTCAGCGATGCTGCGCGTCGTTTCTCCTGCTCCGAGCGTCGGTTTTTCGGTCGCGTTTCCTGCGGCGTCATTTCTCAGCTGCGGAACCGGCGTCGCGTCGTTTTCTCAGCCGCGATCGGATTCGCGTCGATCTTTTCTCCGCACGGCGCTCGGTGCGTGTATTTTTGTCCTTAGGCTGCCAGCCTCTCCTTTCAGGGTCCCAGGAACTGGAAGGGCACCACAGAGCAGAGTAGGGGTCTCTCCAGAGACTCCAGGTGCTGGCAGGAAGAAGTCTTTGCTATCCCTGAGACTTCAACAACAGGAGGCAAGCTCTACATCAAGCCCTTGGAGATTTCTTCTTCAAGATGGAAGGCACACAAAGTCCAGTCTTTGCCCTCTCACTCTGGCAGAAGCAGCACTGCAGGAAAGCTCCACAAAGCACAGTCACAGGCAGGGCAGCACGTTTTCCTCAGCTATCAGCTCTTCTCCAGGCAGAGGTTCCTCTTGGTTCCAGAAGTGTTTCTAAAGTTTGTAAGTTTGGGTGCCCTTCTTATACCCATTTTAGTCTTTGAAGTCACCTTTCTTCAAAGGGGACTCACACCTTCTTGTGAAATCCTGCCTTGCCCAGGCAAGGCCTCAGACACACACCAGGGGGTTGGAGACAGCATTGTCAGAGGCAGGCACAGTCCTTTCAGATGAGAGTGACCACTCCACCCCTCCCTCCTAGCAGAGATGGCTAATCAGGAAATGCAGATTACACCCCAGCTCCCTTTGTGTCACTGTCTGGTGTGAGGTGAAAAACAACCCAACTGTCAAACTGACCCAGACAGGGAATCCACAAACAAGGCAGAGTCACAGAATGGTTTAAGCAAGAAAATGCTCACTTTCTAAAAGTGGCATTTCCAAACGCACAATCTTAAAATCAACTTTACTAAAAGATGTATTTTTAAATTGTGAGTTCAGGGATCCCAAACTCCACATGTCCATCTACTCTCTAGGGGAATCTACACTTTAATCATATTTAAAGGTAGCCCCCATATTATCCTATGAGAGAGAGACAGACCTTGCAACAGTGAAAACGAAATTGGCAGTATTTCACTGTCAGGACATATAAACCACATTACTATATGTCCTACCTCATCCATACACTGCACCCTGCCCTTGGGGCTACCTAGGGCCTACCTTAGGGGTGCCTTACATGTAAGGAAAGGGAAGGTTTAGGCCTGGCAAGTGGGTACACTTGCCAAGTCGAATTTACAGTGTAAAAATACACATACAGACACTGCAGTGGCAGGTCTGAGACATGATTACAGAGCTACTTATGTGGGTGGCACAACCAGTGCTGCAGGCCCACTAGTAGCATTTGATTTACAGGCCCTGGCACCTCTAGTGCACCTTACTAGGGACTTACTAGTAAATCAAATATGCCAATCATGGATAAACCACTTACATACAATTTAAACAGGAGAGCATATGCACTTTAGCACTGGTTAGCAGTGGTAAAGTGCTCAGAGTTGAAAAGCCAACAGCAACAGGTCCGAAAAAAATAGGAGGCAGGAGGCAAAAAAGACTGGGGATGACCCTGCATAAGCAAAAGTCCAACACGACCCCCTACCAGCCTAAAGCCAGGGGAGAACAATCAATACCTTGATGTACTTCCCTGATTGGGGCGATAGAACAGGGACCCAGGCCCACAACAGCAGGGGCATGTTCCAGTTCTACGCCTTCCTGACTCCAGTTGGATCCCTCTGTCCATACTCTCAGGGCCCACTAAGCTAACCCAGGGGGAACCCTCCTCCACATCTACAGACACCATCTGTGTAACACCTAACTTTACTTTGCTCACAGATGTATTGCAATGGGCAGATAGTACCACCAGGGCCAACACAGTGGTGTGGCCCACTCCACCCCCGGGGTGTGACTCTCGTCCTCCCCCCCCCAGGGGCAACTCTGTCCACCAGGACAGCAAGCCACAGTGGCCCCAGACAACTGTCAGGGATGAGAGCCCGACCTCAGGCCTCTCTAACCACTGTGACTGTGGGGAGTGGGGGGCGGTAGCCCCAGGTGCCTGGCACTCTTTGACCACTCTCTCTTCCACCAGGTCAGGGATGGCAACCTGACCCTGGTCCTCCCCTCTGGGGCTCTGTACCCTCCCTGCAGAAGCGGCACCCCCAGAGTCAAAAACTGTCAGGGTGCTTGTAGAAGCAGTCCTGCACAATTCTTCCATCAGTGCAGGGATGTTAACCTGCAACTGATCCTCCAACCTGGGGTCTGTACCTTCAGGTTGGACCAGGGCCAGGGGTGAGGCTTCCCTCCCCCTGCCCTCTCTTCTGGGGTCCTGAACCACCCAACTAGGAGTGGCCCCCCCAGAAGACAACATGGTAGGGGCACTGTTAGCAGTAGCCCCTTCCTCCAGGTCAGGGGGGACACCCTTAACCTGGCCTCCCAATCCAGGGTCTGTACCCACCGACTGGATAACTGCCTGGCAAACCAGGACTTCCTGGGGGGCATACCTACCCCCTACCAGGTCAGAGTTTACCCTCTGAACCTGGTCATCCAACCTAGGGTCACCACCCTGCGGTTGAACCACTGCCTGGCACACCAGGACTTCCTTGGGAGCACACTTACCCCCCATCAGGTCAGAGTTTACCCCCTGAACCTGATCATTCAACCCAGAGTCACCACCCTGCGGTTGAACCATTGCCTGGCACACCAGGACTTCCAGGGGGGCACACTTACCCCCCTCAAGGGACACACTGTCCTGAAGGGCCACACAAGAGTCTGGCTGGCGCAGGTCCCCTGACCTCTGCCCATCTGACAGAGTCTGGATTCCCCCCAACCCAGAAATGGTCTCACCAAGGTCATTCATGGGGGGCTCTGCTCTCAGAGCTGACCCCTGACCCTCCAGGTTCTCCACTGGGGTCCGCAACCACCTCTCAACCCTCTGTCTGGACTTCTGCACCCCCTCACTAGGAGTGGTACTGCCAGACACCAGAACTGGTGGGACGCTGGCTACAGCCGCCCCCCCAAGTTCTCCTGACACTGTGGGGTCTCCCTCAACAGATGGCCCTATGGTACAGGCTAGGCTCCCCTCCTGGTGTTCCCGCAGGGAACCCTCCTGGACCTGGGACCGGATCTCGGGCACCTTGGGCCTCAACCCATTCCCTCTCCTCTGAGACTGGACATGGGGTCCCTCACCCATCCCACTACACTGGGACCTACCTGGGACACTACAATCCTTCCCTACCTCACCTGGTTGGGAACTACCTAGACCACTCCTCTCAGGAGCACCCCCAAATGCCTCTTCAGACTCTCTGGTACTCACCCAGAAGTCTGCCTCCATTGTAAGCTCCCTGGGGTCAGAGAACTCACACTCCACCTGGTGTTGGCATAGCTCTGGAAAATAAGGACTAGACATATGCTCTCCAGCAATTACATCACTCAGCCCCTCACATGAATTAACCAAAGTACCCTTCACCCAACCATCCAGTGACTCTGCTTTGACAAAGCACCCCACATCACCCTCCTGAGACTGGTGAGACAGTACCTGACTGTCCCTGACACTCAACCCACACTCTTCTGGGATGTCTTCACACTCCATAACCAGGACTTCTACCTGGGGGGAATCCCTCTCCCTGTCACTCTCAACTAGAGTCAGTAGAGTGTCCCTCCCACCAGTAGGAATATGACTCCCCATGCCAGTTCCCCAATCCACCTCAGTGACCCTGTGCATCACTGGAGCTACCTCATACCCCTGAACCTCCTGGCGTGTGTTAACTCCCTCCTTCAAGTAGGGCACCACCTCTCTGGGCATGTGCACTTCTGCAGCATCACTGGATATACAATTGTTGCTGCCACCATTCCAGCTGGACTCAGCCCTCATGACTTCCAGCTCTTTCAATTTAAGCTCGTAAGCATAAATAATTTTTTTAATCTCTAAGTTCCTCCTCCTTTCTTCCAACTCCCAATCGAGCTTTTTCAGCTCCCATTGGTACTCCCTCTCTGCCTGTCTGTCCTGTAACTCTTCAGGAGTCAGACCCTTGGGTGACACCCTGCCATCCCTCCTGGGGACCCTCCCCCCAGGCGTAACAGGTTCCTCCACTACACCACTGTGTATCCTCTGCACTTCCCCACCCATATTCTCCTCCTCTGTGTGCCCTCCAGCCTTCTTGATTGTCACCCAAGCCCTCTGTGCCTGTTGCAGCTCCCCCTCCCTGGTGGAGCTCTCAGTGGGACAGTCAAGATCTTTGAGGAACTGTTTCAATTGAGCAACTGGGTACTCCTTCAGTTTCTCCATTTCAAACACAGCTCCAGCTGTTGCATCTCCAGATTGAGACATGATGGTCACAAGTGCAAAGTTCCAAAGGCAGAAAAAATAATTTCCCAATGAAGTAAAAAGAATCAGTCAAGGGATCAGCAAAATCATGGAAGTAGAATAAAAAGAGTCCTTAAGAGAAAAATCAAAAGATCACCAAACAAGTAGTATGTGGTCACGTAGTGGTCTGAGATCAAAACAGTAGTGTACACTTAATTACTGTATGTCAAGTACAAATACAAGTCCAAATCCCGACCGCTGGTCACCAATGTTAGAAATGGGGTCTCTGGTTGACAGTCAGGTTACCCCCTGTTCAAGCAAGGACCCTCACTCTAGTTAGGATAAAAGAGAATCACCCTCAGCTAACCCCTGCTTACCCCCTTGGTAGCTTGGCAGAGCAGTAGGCTTAACCTCAGAGTGCTGGGCGTAAAGTATTTGTACCAACACACACAGTAACTTAATGAAAACACTACAAAATGACACAACACCAGTTTAGAAAAATAGGAAATATTTATCTAGACAAAACAAGACCAAAACAACAAAAATCCAACATACACAAGTCAAGTTATGATTTTTTTAAAGGTTTAAAATAAAAAGAGTCTTTAGGTAGTTGTAACAACACACTAGCGCTGCTAGCGTGTAAATGTACCTGGTTTGCGTCAAAAATAACCCCGCCCGGGCGGTGTGCGTCGAAAGTAACCCTGCACGGCTGTGTGCGTCGAAAACAACTCGGCACGGCGGTGCGTGTTGAAAAAGCCAGCCACACGACGATCCGAAAGTCCCGCGGCGCAGGGTGCGATCTCTCAGCCTCCGTCAGCGATGCTGCGCGTCGTTTCTCCTGCTCCGAGCGTCGGTTTTTCGGTCGCGTTTCCTGCGGCGTCGTTTCTCAGCTGCGGAACCGGCGTCGCGTCGTTTTCTCAGCCGCGATCGGATTCGCGTCGATCTTTTCTCCGCACGGCGCTCAGTGCGTGTATTTTTGTCCTTAGGCTGCCAGCCTCTCCTTTCAGGGTCCCAGGAACTGGAAGGGCACCACAGAGCAGAGTAGGGGTCTCTCCAGAGACTCCAGGTGCTGGCAGGAAGAAGTCTTTGCTATCCCTGAGACTTCAACAACAGGAGGCAAGCTCTACATCAAGCCCTTGGAGATTTCTTCTTCAAGATGGAAGGCACACAAAGTCCAGTCTTTGCCCTCTCACTCTGGCAGAAGCAGCACTGCAGGAAAGCTCCACAAAGCACAGTCACAGGCAGGGCAGCACGTTTTCCTCAGCTATCAGCTCTTCTCCAGGCAGAGGTTCCTCTTGGTTCCAGAAGTGTTTCTAAAGTTTGTAAGTTTGGGTGCCCTTCTTATACCCATTTTAGTCTTTGAAGTCACCTTTCTTCAAAGGGGACTCACACCTTCTTGTGAAATCCTGCCTTGCCCAGGCAAGGCCTCAGACACACACCAGGGGGTTGGAGACAGCATTGTCAGAAGCAGGCACAGTCCTTTCAGATGAGAGTGACCACTCCACCCCTCCCTCCTAGCAGAGATGGCTAATCAGGAAATGCAGATTACACCCCAGCTCCCTTTGTGTCACTGTCTGGTGTGAGGTGAAAAACAACCCAACTGTCAAACTGACCCAGACAGGGAATCCACAAACAAGGCAGAGTCACAGAATGGTTTAAGCAAGAAAATGCTCACTTTCTAAAAGTGGCATTTCCAAACGCACAATCTTAAAATCAACTTTACTAAAAGATGTATTTTTAAATTGTGAGTTCAGGGATCCCAAACTCCACATGTCCATCTACTCTCTAGGGGAATCTACACTTTAATCATATTTAAAGGTAGCCCCCATATTATCCTATGAGAGAGAGACAGACCTTGCAACAGTGAAAACGAAATTGGCAGTATTTCACTGTCAGGACATATAAACCACATTACTATATGTCCTACCTCATCCATACACTGCACCCTGCCCTTGGGGCTACCTAGGGCCTACCTTAGGGGTGCCTTACATGTAAGGAAAGGGAAGGTTTAGGCCTGGCAAGTGGGTACACTTGCCAAGTCGAATTTACAGTGTAAAAATACACATACAGACACTGCAGTGGCAGGTCTGAGACATGATTACAGAGCTACTTATGTGGGTGGCACAACCAGTGCTGCAGGCCCACTAGTAGCATTTGATTTACAGGCCCTGGCACCTCTAGTGCACCTTACTAGGGACTTACTAGTAAATCAAATATGCCAATCATGGATAAACCACTTACATACAATTTAAACAGGAGAGCATATGCACTTTAGCACTGGTTAGCAGTGGTAAAGTGCTCAGAGTTGAAAAGCCAACAGCAACAGGTCCGAAAAAAATAGGAGGCAGGAGGCAAAAAAGACTGGGGATGACCCTGCATAAGCAAAAGTCCAACAGTTGACAACAGAGATCAAAGTTGGTGGCACTTGGCTGACAATTGCAGGCTTTTACGGCCCTAATCTGGACGACCCAGTATCTTTTCAATCCCTTTATAATCAACTACTACTTTCTAAATTCCCAGTGATTTTAAGAGGTGACTTTAATATTTTGTTGGACCCAGTTCTGGATAAATCTACCCCCAGAGGCCTGGCAAATTCCCCAAGAACCAGGCATTGGGTTAAGCAGGCAATGAAAGATTTGGGTCTGGTAGACGTTTGGCGAAGGCAAGCTAGTGGGGGCCCTAGATTTACCTTTCATAACAGAAAATACGGGCATACTTCTAGGACTGACTTTGTCTTGATTCATAATAGTCTTTGTGGGTGAATTTTAACAAAGTATGGTTATCAACAAAGAAATTAATAAGAACTTGGGCTGCCCTCCCTTTGTCGCTGATAGGCAGATCTAACACATAAAAAATGCTTATTGTACCGAAATGCAGCTTTTTATTCACTACCATCCCATTAGAATTTAAAGTAATATGGTTTAGAAGGTTGCAGGGGGGTTTGACTTCTTTTGTTTGAGCATCTAAGGGAGTTCGAATTGCCTGGAGGATGTTGTCCAGGAAGAAAAATTAAGGAGGAATAGTCTCTCCGGACTTGTATATATATTATATAGCGTTTCAGTTAAAAAGTATAAGGAGGTTATTGAATGATCAACTTAGCTATGGCCCATACCATAAAGTTATGATTGATGATATTCTAGAGGTTGGTGATCACTTTTTATATAAATATGGCCACCCAAAGTACTTTAAGAAATTGAGGTAAAAGTGCCTTAGTGCAGCATGTAAGATATGGTTCCAGACACGACGAGAGTTAGGTATCCCGTATTATAGCGCCTTGGCGCCGATATAGGATTCACCGGGCAACCCCGAATGCCTTCAGGAAAAATTATCTCTTTCACTACGAGGTAAAGGGGTGGTTAAATGGGGGCAAATCTTAGTAGAACATGAGTTGATATTGTAGGGTATGTTTACGGAATTAACAGGAAACATGGTTTCTAAGTTTAAATATTATCAACTGTCGAGGTGGGCAAGTTCCCTCTCCAGAGTAGAGCCAAAAGACAGTACTTGGGAAGAGAAACTACACGGCATACAGGTTCATTGTAAGGAAGTCACACTTTGGTACTTTATGTTAATGGAGGCGAGTGCAGACTCCTGTGTATTGCCAGCTAAGAAATGGAGTAAAGAGATAACTTCGCTGGACATCGGCCATCTCTGGCAAGTATCTTTTACTACACTTTGGGCTACAGTTAAATCTGCTGCATTAAAAAGAACCATCTTTTCACCTTACACAGAGTATATTGGTCACCGGAGAAGATAACTGCCCTGGGGAAGGGAAAGAAATGTTGCCCACAATGCAATGAAGAAAGGGCTTAGGACATCCACATGTTTTAGAGTTGTCGGAAGCTCTACCTTTTTTGGATGGATGTAGGGGAGTTGCTCAGAGGTGTGGTGAGTCCAGAAGTAACGGTAACCCTTCTGTTAATAATATTTGGAATTAATTTGGAAGAATACTGGTCAGTAAACTTGGCTAAAAAGCAGAGACACATGTTATTCGTTCTGATTCTTTTAGCACAGCGAGAGATATATCTAAAATGGACTCTCCCCCAGATTTCGGAGGTGCGTGACTGGATTACATTGTTTAATAAACTGCATGATTTGGAGAAGAGTGGTCTTCAGAGCAGGAGAAATAAGTTCTGGGCACTATGGCGGGGAAGGAAAGTGTGAATTGGGACTGAGGTAGGTTGGCCAATAATAACAGAGTCCAATGATTATGTGCTTTGTCAAGGTTCCTTGGTCATAATGGCTTGGTGGACAAGGGTCAAGTCTGTCTCTTTGGACTAGTGTCTCCTGGTAGAGCGTGTTCCAATCGACTGGCTGGTGGATGGTTGGATGGCTGCTTGAGGAGATGTCTCCTTCTCAGCGACGGTTTCACTTCTTGGTGCTTTAATCTGGCTGTTCGGTAGCCTTGTCGGATTTGCTATGAGGACCAAAAAAAAAAAGAGCTCTAGAAAGTACCTAAGTTGGACAGATGACTTTAGATGATCTGAAAGTTTGTTTATAAAATTTGGACCTATTAAAAAAGGTGCTAAGCCATATAAGTCCACTTTAGGTATATGGATAAAATCTGTCATTTTCCTGTCATATCAGCCTTAGAGCAAAGATCATGCTGGTGCAGTTCAAGATCATTCCACCAAGGGGGTGGTAACTTCTTGCCACCTGGTCTTTGTGAGAGGACGGAAGAAGGCAAAAAAAAAAAAAGCTCACTTCCAAGGCAGAGAGCAGGAGGTTGTGAACAATCTAGAAAGAGAAAAGGGACATTGGATTTAGCATAAAGAGGAAGGAGGTTGGAGATTAGGTGCAAGGTAGAAGGTGATACTGGAAGAGAACTCATTCTGGTAGAAAGGGGCAGAAGAGATGGAAGTAAAAGTCGGAAGCAGAAGGAGATCGCTGCTTGTGAGGAGAGAAGAAAGGTCAGAGAAGTGAGGAGGAGAAATAGACATTCGAAGGGAGAGGGGAGGAGAAGGCAGGGAGAGACAAAGGAGGAGAGGAGAACAGTGATGAGCAGGATGGCAGGAACTGGAGGAGAGGCACTGAGAGAGTTTGGGAGGAAGGAGATGCGGAGACCTGGACTGAAGAGTGGTGTACGCCGTTGTTGGATACTTAGGCTCTCATTATGACTTTGGCAGTAAGTGATAAAGTAGCGGAAACACCGCCATCAGGCCGGTGGTAATTACCGCCAAATTATGACCATGGCGGTGAGAACTGCCATAGACAGCCAATGTACTACACCATCCACCTGGGCGTTAACACCACGCACGCCGGCGGTCGCCATCAACAGCCAGGCGGAAGACAAAGTACCACCCACCATATTATGACACAGGAAACCGCCAGGATTTCCGGGGTGGTGCCAATGCCATCAAAAGCCTGGCGGAAACAGAACACAGAAAACAAAAGACTCACCAACAAGTGCACAGAGGACTCCGCTACCGCCATGGAACCGGAACTTCAAGTCTTCCCGATGCTCTTCTATGCCATGCTCCACCTGGAACTCTAACGCCGATGAAGACAATGACGGTGAGTATAGTTGCCTAGCACACAAGGGGGGAGGGAGGAAAACGAGAGTGAAACACACACGCACAACACACACCATTCACACACACCATACTCACAACAAGCTGCAGATGTAAACAATCGCAAACAACACACAGCACAATAAAACAAGGACCAGATTTCGGAAGTACTGAAAATGTATTAGCAAGAGAAAAGCCACCACATGAACCAGATATGTACAACTGTCCACAAAGGGCCAATGCCGAGTCCACAGGGCACAGTCCAAGGCCAAACCTGTCTCCTGACAGCAACTGCACAGAACTCTCAGGAGCATCATTTTGCAAGTGGGCAGGCACTTCATGGGGATAGGGGGGTGGGGGACACCTCAGCCGAATTTGGGAACTTCCCCACTGCTTCTGGCGGGGACTTTATGGCCATTTCTCTGTGCTGGGGATTGCAAGGCCACAGTCTCTCAGGTGGGTGACTTTTCCACTGCTTCTGGAGGGGGCTCCAAGCCTATTTTTCTGCCTAGGAGTGCAAGGCCACAGTCTCTCAGGCGGATGACTTTCCCACTGCTTCTGGAGGGGGCTCTATGCCCATTTGTCTGTGCTGGGGTGTGCAAGGCCACAGTCTCTCAGGTGGGTGACTTTCCCACTGCTTCTGGAGGGGCCTCCCTGTACAGCAGTCCCAGGAGAGTAGCCTACATCCCTCTTCTGGAGGTGAGGGCTGCACTGTCTCATCTGGAGGTAAGGGCTGCACTATGTCAACAACTGAAGGTGCATCCTGGGCAGTCTCTGCTGGAGTTGAGGGCTGCACTGTCTCAGCAGGTGAAGGTGCAGACTCTGCAGGAGGAGTGGGCTGCACTGCCTCACCTGTAGGTGAGGGCTCAGTGACCACTGTGGGTAGTGTCACCCTGCCAGCCTCTGCTGGAGTCGAGGGCTTCTTCCCCTTCATGGCAGACATCGAGGGATTCTTCACCTTAATGGCAGGAGGTGCGGCCTCCTTCCCCTTCATGGCAGGAGTCGAGGGCTTCTTCCCCTTCATGGCAGGAGGTGCGGCCTCCTTCCCCTTCATGGCAGGAGGTGCCCCTTCATGGCAGGAGTCGAGGGCTTCTTCCCCTTCATGGCAGTAGCTGTGGGATCCTTACCTTTCCTGGCTGGTGGAGTGGGAACCATCATTGTCTTACCTCCACAACTAGGAGGTACCTCCACTCTCCGCGTGGACCATTTGGCTGAGGTCCTGGGCTGGGTCATTGGGACCCTGCTCTTACAGGCAGGCCGTGGGGAGGGGGAGGGAAGAGGTCAAGTTGGGCAAGGAAAAGCTTCTAAGGGATGGTGGGGCGGGAAAAGGGAGGAGGGATGGCAGTGGAGGTTGAAGGAGTGGTTGTTGGAGGAGTACATCTGCTGGACTTGGGTGCAGGTGCATGAGGAGTGTGCTAATGTGAGGTGGATGGCTGTTGGGTGTCTAAGTGCTTGCGTTTGTGACCTTTAAGGGGGGACAGACAGGGTGGGAGAGGACAGAGGGGACACGTGCATGGATGTTGTGGAGGTGTCTGCTAGTGAGGTGTGTGTGCTGCTTGGTGTGGTGATGCTGGTGGTGGATTCTGAAGCAGTGCATGCAGTTGTGAGTGTGGACGTGACTGTGAGAGAGGTGGAGGAGGAGGAGGAGGAGGGGGAGTCAGTGGAGGCAGTGGATGTGGTTGTGCCTGCAACTGTCTGGTGTTTGCGTGAGTGCTTGTGTGTTGAAGTGCGGTGCCTGTGTTTGACTGTGCAACTCTTGTGTGTTGTCTTGTGTGCATGCTCGTCTGTATGTGTGCATGGGATGGTTTGTGGGCTGAGGAGTCTGGGACTGGGAAGTGGTAGTTGGAAGGGAGACAGTAGGGACAGGGACAATGGCTGCCATTAGAGAGGAGGCCAGAGCCTGAATGGATCTCTGTTGGGCCACCAGTCCACTATGGATTCCCTCCAGGAATGCATTGCATTGCTGCATCTGGGATGCCAGCCCCTGGATGGCATTCACAATGGTTGACTGCCGTACAGAGATGGATCTCAGGAGGTGAATAACCTCCTCACTCAGGGCAGCAGGGCTCACTGGGGCAGGGCCTGAGGTGCCTGGGGTGAAGGAGATGCCCACCCTCCTGGGTAAGCAGGCATGGGCAACTCGCTGAGGGGCTTCTGGGAGGGCAGTGCTGGTATGGGGGTGGAGGCTGTACCTGCAGCTGGGGTGGTTACAGAGGTGTTCGGCACCACCAGGGAGCTTCCTTCGGAGGAGGTATTTGAGTCTGTGTTGTCACCTCCTGTCTCTGCCGTGGTGCTCCCCTCACCCTCTGTCCCACTGGTTCCCTCGGCATCGGTGGACTCTGCCTCCTGGGTCCTGTGGGATGCAGCTCCCTCTGTCGCCGGTGCCCCTGCTCCTCCGCCAGATGATGCTAATGCACACATGGACAGGATGACAAAAGATAAAGAGGGAAGAGGGAAGAGAGAAAGAGAACACTGGGTCAATTACTGCATTGATTTGAGTAGATACCACATCAAGACGAGGGCCAAACACCGCCAACTGCACACCTCCTGGGACCCACTAAGCCCTGTCAGACATGGAATGCAAGCTCGCTAGGTTACCTTGTTTTCCCTTTCAAACATTACCCTGGAGCTGGATCATGCTGCAATGTCTGGCCTGGCATTAAGGGGCACCAACTAGCTGACACCCACCACCCGGATCCCATGCCACCTACAAAATATTGTTGTATCATCCACTGTACTCACCCCCTTGTGGCTGCTGTAATGCCCTCAAGCGCCCATCCAGCTCTGGGTAGGCCACCGCCAGTATGCGGACCATCAGGGGGATCAGGTTCCGACGGGCATCCCTTCCTCGTTGGGAGGCCATCCCCAGCTGGGCCTTCATGGTCTTCCGTGCCTAGCGTCTCAGGTCCTCCCACCATTTCTGACAGTTGGTGCTCCGCCAGCCATAGACCCCCAGGGTCTGCTCGTCCTTGGCAATGGTACGCCATAATCCCTTCTTTTGATGGGCACTGACCTGCAGAGGCGATACAGACGGGTGACCCCATTACACATACAATCCAGCCTGTCACACACATGGCCCAACAATCCCGTTTCCTTCACCATTGGCCCACACATCGGCCGGCGCACACCATGTACACTACCACATGACATTCCCCCGATGGCACGATGCTTGCACATACTTCTCCATGCATCCTTCACACATGCATCGTGCCCAAGGTGTACTCTCCTGTTGGTCTGGAGGCCCATACAGCAGTCTGTACTGGGTTAGGACCCCATCCATCAATCACTCCAGCTCCTCCGAAGTGAAGGCCGGGGCCCTTTCTCCAGTCACATGGGCCATGGTAGGTTCCAGACACAGGTCACAGCAGCACAGGCAGTGTAGGTGTTTTCCTGTTGAAGGTCAGAAAACAAGTGAGGAATCACAGGTAGAAAAATAGAAAATGGAAGTCACGTCCGCGGCGCCGCAGATCCCCATTGGCCACTGTACTCCATGGGCCACATATTAGCCAATGAGGAATTGCATGGTGGTGCAAGACCGCATCCCGCCACGATGCGCAACGTTGGCGGAGTTACCTCACTTCCACCTACATACAGGACAGGCAGTCGCCATGTCATGGTGATGGACAACCATTAGATTAACCTTAACTGCGTCACTGCCTAGATTTGCACACACCTTGTCATTCCCACTGTCCCATCACATAAATGCAACATGTACACTGAGGTTGTGGTTCCATTGTTCAAATTGTGACAGCCTACTCACTCTTGTGTCCCTTAGATACCTACAGCTGCAGATGAAGGGGATGAGAAGACGAACCCCTGTGTACAGACCCCTGGTGGACTTGGCTACACTGGAGGACAGGCACATTATACTGACTTATAGACTGGACAGGACCACAATCATAGAGCTGTGTGCCCCATTGGAGCTTGACCTGATATCAGCTATAAGTCATCCCACTGGGATTCCCCCTCTTGTGCAAGTGCTATCAGTGCTCCATTTCCTGGAAACTGGTTCTTTCTAAGTGACAGTGGACTTGGCAGCAGGAATGTCACAGCCAATGTTTTCTATTGTGCTGGCAAGGGTCTTTTCTGCCCTGGTGAAACATATGTGCAGCTACATTGCTTTCCCCCAGGTGGATGATTTGGCCACTGTGAAGGCAGGATTCTATGCAATGGGCCATATCCCTAATATAATTGGGGCAATTGATGGTACACATATTGCGTTAGTCCTCCCGCCAGAATGAACAGGTGTTCAGGAATTGTAAGAGTTTCCACTTACTGAATGTGCAAATGGTGTGCCTGGTGAACCAGTACATCTCCCATGTCACTGCCACATAACCTTGGTCGGTGCGTGATGCCTTTGTCCTGAGGAATAGCAGCATCCCAAATGTGATGGCCCAACTACAGAGGCACAGGGTGTGGCTAATACGTGAGCCAGATCCCCCACCCACTGTATGTCAGTGTATGCCTTCAGGTGTTCTCCCCATTGGATTGTGTAGGCGAAATGTTGTCCCTCAATACTTGCAGGTGACTCTGGCTACCCAAACCTATCGTGGCTGCTTACCCCTGTGAGGAATGCCAGGACAGTGGCTGAGGACCGTTATAATGAGGCACATGGGCGAACCAGAAGAATAATCGAGCGGACCTTCGGCCTCCTGAAAGCAAGGTTCAGGTGCCTCCATCTGACAGGTGGATCCCTGTGGTACTCACCCCGAAAGGTCTGCCAGATATTAGTGGCATGCTGCATGTTGCACAACCTGGCCCTCAGACGACATGTGCCTTTTCTTCAGGAAGAGGGGACTGGAGATGACCCTGTGGCAGCAGTGGACCCTGAGGACAGTGAAGATGAGGAGGCAGAGGATGAGGATGAGGCCAACAGAACATCAGTTATACGACAATATTTGCAATAACAAACAGGTGAGCCAGTGGAACTGATCATTACTCTGACTATTAATTTATCTGTGTGCCTGTGGCATGATGGCATTCACTTCCTTTGCATCTCAACTTACTATCACCTATGGCTTCTCATTTTCCAGATGTTGGTGATATGACAACATTGTCCTGATGTGATCACTACAGACAGTTCCAGGTCATTATTTGTTACCTATCACAGTGTTCAGATAATTTGCACTGGATGTGACAGTTCCCACAAATGCACATTGAAGACACATAAGACACTGTTACTCAAATTGTGTTCAAAGGTGTTTATTGTAGTGCTATAAAATTGACGGTAAAGTGCAATGGAATGGGGGTGATAGTGGAGGAAAGTCGAGGGTACTGTTCCAGTCTGTTTGTAGCACAGGTCCAATGTCCAAGGGGCCATAGGAAGGGGAGTAATGACAGTTCAAAGTAGACAAGGTGACAGGGTGGGACACAAGGGGGACAATCAGGAGAGTCTCATTCCCTGACGGTAGTCTTGGTCTTGGCAAGTGTCTCGGGCTTCTGTCTGGTTCACAGGGAACGTTTGCGCTGTAGTTCAGCTTCTGCAGGGGGAGAGGTGCTGGTGGCCTGTCCACTAGATGCAGCAAATGCTGTGGGCTAGTCAATAGACTGGCTAGTGCTAGGGGCCTACTGCTGTGTAGTCCATTCCCTCTTGATGTTGGCCATGTCTGCCAGCACCCCTCCTATGGAGATCATGGTGGTGTTGAGGGCCTGCACGTCCTCCCTGATCTCCTGATGGTTTTCCTCCTGCATCTGCTTGTTCTCCTGCATGTTGTTCAGGATCTGGCCCATCGTGTCCTGGGATTGTTGGTAGGCCCCCAGAACATTGGTGAATGCCTCCTAGAGAGTCGGTTCCCTGGGACTGTCCTCCCCCTTGCGCACGGCTGTCCTCCCAGTGTCCCTATTGCCCTATGCCCCTGTACCCTGCCACTGAACAGAGGGCCATAATTGTCTTGGGTATGAGGTGTGGACTGGGGTCCCTGTACAGGTGGGCACACTGCTGATTAATGTGTCCTGGGGACAGAGGTGTGGGGACGCTGGGTGGGTGCTGTGGTGTTGGTAACTGATGGGGGAGGCTCTGTGGCGACTGTGAGTGGGCTGGGGTGACTGACTGACCCGTGGTCCTTGATGGGCCAGGTTGTTGATCCAGATCCTGAAGTCCAGAGTTACTGTCATCACTGGGGGCATCTTCGGTTGAGGGACTGGATAATCATGGCACCTGCTCTCCACTGAGATTGGCTGGGGCACCTGTGGGGATATAAGTGATGTGTTATGCTTCATGTCTGTGACATGTAGTACATCCTTATCTTCCCCTCTATTGTTGCTGTTGCCCTGCCACCTTTGTTTGTGTATGGTGGTGTATTGTGTGCTTGTTAGTTCTCCATGTTGTGCATTCTTTGGTGATGGGTTTCCATGCAGGGCTGGGAGGGCTGTCCCTGCATTGGTATGGCATGCAGGGCTTGGCATTGTGGTTACTCATATGTGTAGGTGCAGTGTGTGGGATGTAGTGGAGTGATGAGAGTGAGGGTGAGGGTGTGTGATGGCATGCAGGTATGGGGGTTGATAAGTGTTAAATGTTGACTTACCAGTGTCCAGTCCTCCGGCTACTCCAGTGAGTCCCTCAGGATGCAGTAATGCCAAGATTTGCTCCTACCATGTTGTGAGCTGTGGGGGAGGAGATAGGGGTCCACTGCCAGTCTTCTGGATGGCGAGCTGGTGCCTTGCTGCCATGGAACATACCTTCCCCCGTAGGTCGTTCCACCGCTTTTTGATGTCGTCCCTTGTTCTTGGATGCTGTTCCACGGCCTTCACCCTGTCCACGATTCCCCGCCATAGCTACATCTTCCTTGCAATGGATATCTGCTGTACCTGCGTTCCCATCAGCTGTGGCTCTACCCTGCCTATTTCCTCCACCATGCCTTTGTGGGGCCATGGGTGTTGTGTGGTGTGTGTAAGTGTGTGGGTGTTGGGTGGTGTGTTTGGGTGTGCATAGTAGAGTGCGTGAGGGATGTATGGGTGTGTGTGTATTTGTCGCAGTGGTCTTGATGTCTGTCTGGTGACAACGATTTGTATTCATAAAGGGTTGTGGGTAATGTGGGTGTGTGTTTTATAGTGGTATGGGTGGGTATGTTGTGTGCATGGGTGTCAGGTGTGTGTTTTTTTAATTGCCCAATGTTACCCCTGTTGAATGTCCTCCGTGGTGATTTGTGGGTCATGATGTGGTGGGCGTTGTTCTGTTGGCATAACGGTATGGGTGTTGGTACTGACAGTTTACCCACTGACCTTTGGGCTGGCGGATTTGTGTATGTGGCTGTATTCTGTCGGTTTGGTGTGTGTGTGTCATAATATGCCGAACGGATATTCGCCACTGCGGCGGTATGTTGGTGGCCATCAGCATGGTGGTAAGCGTTTTTTTACCACCAATGTCATGATGAGGGCCTTAGTGTCTGCCAATACCCACGATCATTATGGCCCACCAGGAATGTTGATGGGTCCACCAGAAGTCCTGCAGAAGAAAAGGATAGGATTACCAGACAACACATATCCAAATATACAGGGACCAGTGAAGACGTAAATGTCCTTTTTCTTTGGTTAAATAGTTTGAGTCTGAAAGGTACAACAGGTATGACAAATTGCAATGCCAGAACAGAAGAGACACCAGAAAGAGAAGGATCAGTAAATGTGCCAGATTGAAATTGGAATTAAATGAAATGATTTTAGGAATGTTAGACACAGCTCAATTTGAAACTTACACAGAAGATGAACTGCGTTTCATGTGCAAAGATGTTACCCAATGAGCAGGACATGCTTATGAGAGATTAGCTTAAGTAGCAAAAAAATATGATGTAGATTTAGAAAAATTGAAACCCATAAATAGATGTTACAGATTAGAGTTCTGTTCAAATGACATAGTTAACATGAGATCACCCTGAATGAAATTGCATATTAAGGAATTGATTATATACATATAGACATGGGGAGCCTCAGATAAGTGAGAAGGTAAATGGGTGAAGAAACAAGATCAGAAGAAGGCAAAGCCAAATGTGCCCCTGGCTGGAGCAAACTGAGCCAAGGGTAATGTGAAAATGATGCCCATGAGAGAAATACCAGTTGGAGGTTATGCCCATGTACCCTGGAGTAGGAGTGATATATTGTCATTAACCAATGATTACCCAAGATTGAGAGAAAAGGGTGTGGAATGGTACAAGCAAACTGAGAAATTTGTGAAACTTTCAAAATGCCTGTGGGAAGATTTGAATACATTGCTTGACATTGTGGTTCTGACTGATTTGTGGATTGCGTGCAAAATGCATGTTGATTGGCCTGATAGTGAACCTCGAAGAGATCAGGTGACAGGGACACCATTAGAAGAGGTGATGAAAAAGTATTACAAGATGATTGAGGTCTTGAAAAATAAAGTGTCCCAAAATATATTGATTGGCAGAAAACTGACAGAATACCCCAGGAACTGAAAGAGTCAATTCATGCTTATTATGGGAGGTTGCTGCAGGCTTTCAAACGTCACAATGGTACTGAGACTATACAAGTTAAAGATATGGTTCATTTTGTGTTCAGAGTTGTATAGGGATTGAAGCCAGAGATAAGTGAAATTATTCTGCGGCACCTGATTTGTTGGCAGAATTAACCGATCAATGAGAGTCTGCATTACAAAAAGTATTGTATTGATGAATTAGAACTGAAGCAGAAGAAACTGAAAGAAAAATGTATTTTCTAACAATTGACAGCAGCACAAAAAGCAAATCCACATTTGATGGCGAACACTAGAGGTATGCAAGGAATACCACAACAGGTGACAAATGTTATCTGGTCTAGAGGTAGAGGATGTGTGGTTCAGGAATATCAAAGTGGAGGTGTTCTTGATGTCCAGGTTTTGAAGAGAACTAATCCATGTCATGCATGCAGAAAATGTGGTCACTGGCGAAGAGAGTGTCAATATAATAATGTGGACAATCATGTGCAGAATGCTGGAGTTGCTCAGATGCAAAGCAATAATCAAGTTCAAGTTCAAAGAGTTCAAAGACCCGAGTGCAAAATGTAAATGTGTCTCCAGGACAGCAGATGCAGGTAATACAAGACCTGATGACACACCAGTCAACGATTGTTCCCTTACAAAAAATTTATCAAATTGTAAATACAAATGTGAACCAGACCGGATCACTGTTTCCTATAATGGACCTGACTGATAGCTTGGATATTGAGGATTGCAGGCTAGGCACATCCTTTGAAGTAGATCAACATAATCCCTATGTAAATGCCAACATTATGGGGAATGATGCCTCATTTTTGGTCATCACATGAACTACACGTTCCACTGTCAGAACAGCTGAAGTGCCAAATTTGCCCCTTTCAAGAAGGTTTATTTGAAAATGAGCAGCAATTTGTGGTTTGTGATCCAAGTCCCGTAAGTTGGCTAGGACGTGATTTGCTGTGTCAGCAAAACTGTTCCATTAGCCGCACACTTCCAGGAAAAGCGATTCAGACAAATGAGGAAGATGTGCCCTGTAAAATTGTAGAGCAGTACCCGAGTGTCACATTGTACCCAATACTGACATGTAATAAATTGCCCAAAGATTTAAAAGAAACTGAGACACCTGAGGTTTGGGAGTTTTCAGGACATGAAATAGGACTCATTACGGGAGTTGAGCTTATTAAAATAACAGTGAAGGCAAATGCAGTGTATCCAAAAACACCCCCATATAATATATCACCAGAGACAATTGCTGGAATAACTCCTTTGATTAACTGTTTGATTGAACAGGGTATCCTGAAAGAGATTCCAGGAAGTCAATGTAACTCACCCATTTTAGGATTGCAAAAGTCCAATGGAAAGTAATGCATAGCTCAAGACCAGAGAAGAGCAAACAAAATTGCCGCTCCATGTTGTCCCAATCCAGCAGTGATTTTATTTCAGATTCCCTGTAAAACAGAATGGTTTATTGTGGCTGGCCTTTGCCAAGACTTCTTTTCCTTACCATTGCACAAGGAAAGCCAATTCCTCTTTGCATTCATATTCGGCAGTCATGTTTTGCTATGATGCCAAACTCCACAAAGGTATACTGAGTCACCATCCATTTTCAACCAGCTCTTCAAAAAGAACCTGGAGTCCCTTAAAATGCCCTAGCATTCAGTCTTAGTGCAGTATATAGATGATTTGTTAGTTGCATCAAGTCCCCAAGAAGCAGGCAGAAGAGTTACAGTCGCTCTCTGGATTCTTTTAAGAGAAAATGGGCATACAGGTTCCCTAGCGAAATTACAGTATTGCAAGAAAGAAGTTCTGTATTTGGGTCACCAGATAGAAAAGGGTGTGAGGAAAGTGTCATAAGAAAGAATCTCAGCAATCATGAAAATGAATCCCCCTGTCACACAGAAAGAAGTCCGAACGTTTCTGGGAATGGAGGGCCACTGTTATCAGTAGATCCCAAACTTTTCCCTTTTAGCTAACACACAAAGATGTGTTTGATCAATTACCATGGGATGACAACTGCATATATACCTACACCTAGCTGAGAGACAGCCTATGCCGCTCCCCAGCTCTGGGAATGCCTGACTGTAGTAATTTTTATTTTTATTTTGCTGTGAAAGAGATAGATGTGCTCTCTCAGTTTTGACACAGCTGCATGGAAATGTTAACAAGCATATGGCTTATTTTTCTGCTACACTTGATCCTGTAGCATCAGCGCTGCCTGGTTGTTTAAAGCATGTTTGCCCTCAGCGTCAGCACTGAACTGTGTGAAGGCATCGTTATGGGACACGCAGGCATGTTTTTATTCCCCACTTAGTTGAAACCCTTACCAAAACCCAATATCTTACAAATGCACATTTAACCCATTATGAACAGGTTATGCTTGCCTCGTCCAACGTGAACAGTAGATGTTGCACTGTACTGAACCGTGCTACCCTCATGCCTAATCCTGTTGAAAATGAAAGTGACGTCAAGGATGAGGTTGAGCATGACTGTCCTGATGTGACTGAATTGTGCACCAAACCAAGACCTGACATTTAAGATATCCCCTTAGATGAAAATGACTGTCATGCTTGTTGATGGCTCCTGTTTAAGAGATAAAGATGGTACCCTGAGGGCAGGTTATGCAGTATGCACAGTCTCAGATGTGAAAGAAGCCTCCTGGCTTTGAGGAGTCCTTTCACCCCAAGTAGCCAAATTGGTTACTCTTACCAGAGTATGCTGTGTTTCTGAACAGCTTAAAGTGACAATTTTTACTTAAAGTATGGTGTTGGCATTGTTCATGATTTTAGACATCTATTTGTCACATACACAATAACACAACAATAAGAAATGGTGCTCCCTGAACATGCTATGTTGCTGGGGGAGAGGTGCTGGTGGCCTGTCCACTAGCTGCAGCAGATGCTGTGGGCTAGTCAATAGACTGGCTAGTGCTAGGGGCCTCCTGCTGTGTAGTCCATTCCCTCTTGATGTTGGCCATGTCTGCCAGCACCCCTCCTATGGAGATCATGGTGGTGTTGAGGGCCTGCACGTCCTCCCTGATCTCCTGATGGTTTTCCTCCTGCATCTGCTTGTTCTCCTGCATGTTGTTCAGGATCTGGCCCATCGTGTCCTGGGATTGTTGGTAGGCCCCCAGAACATTGGTGAATGCCTCCTAGAGAGTCGGTTCCCTGGGACTGTCCTCCCCCTGGCGCACGGCTGTCCTCCCAGTGTCCCTATTGCCCTTTGCCCCTGCCACTGAACCCAGGTCCATAATTGTCTTGGGTATGAGGTGTGGACTGGGGTCCCTGTACAGGTGGGCACACTGCTGATTAATGTGTCCTGGGGACAGAGGTGTGGGGACGCTGGGTGGGTGCTGTGGTGTTGGTAACTGATGGGGGAGGCTCTGTGGTGGACTGTGAGTGGGCTGGGGTGACTGACTGACCCGTGGTCCTTGATGGGCCAGGTTGTTGATCCAGATCCTGAAGTCCAGAGTTACTGTCATCACTGGGGGCATCTTCGGTTGAGGGACTGGATAATCATGGCACCTGCTCTCCACTGAGATTGGCTGGGGCACCTGTGGGGATATAAGTGATGTGTTATGCTTCATGCCTGTGACATGTAGTACATCCTTATCTTCCCCTCTATTGTTGCTGTTGCCCTGCCACCTTTGTTTGTGTATGGTGGTGTATTGTGTGCTTGTTAGTTCTCCATGTTGTGCATTCTTTGGTGATGGGTTTCCATGCAGGGCTGGGAGGGCTGTCCCTGCATTGGTATGGCATGCAGGGCTTGGCATTGTGGTTACTCATATGTGTAGGTGCAGTGTGTGGGATGTAGTGGAGTGATGAGAGTGAGGGTGAGGGTGTGTGATGGCATGCAGGTATGGGGGTTGATAAGTGTTAAATGTTGACTTACCAGTGTCCAGTCCTCCGGCTACTCCAGTGAGTCCCTCAGGATGCAGTAATGCCAAGATTTGCTCCTACCATGTTGTGAGCTGTGGAGGAGGAGATAGGGGTCCACTGCCAGTCTTCTGGATGGCGAGCTGGTGCCTTGCTGCCATGGAACATACCTTCCCCCGTAGGTCATTCCACCACTTTTTGATGTCGTCCCTTGTTCTTGGATGCTGTTCCACGGCGTTCACCCTGTCCACGATTCCCCGCCATAGCTACATCTTCCTTGCAATGGATATCTGCTGTACCTGCGTTCTCATCAGCTGTGGCTCTACCCTGCCTATTTCCTCCACCGTGCCTTTGTGAGGCCATGGGTGTTGTGTGGTGTGTGTAAGTGTGTGGGTGTTGGGTGGTGTGTTTGGGTGTGCATAGTAGAGTGCGTGAGGGATGTATGGGTGTGTGTGTATTTGTCGCAGTGGTCTTGATGTCTGTCTGGTGACAACGATTTGTATTCGTAAAGGGTTGTGTGTAATGTGGTTGTGTGTTTTATAGTGGTATGGGTGGGTATGTTGTGTGCATGGGTGTCAGATGTGTGTTTTTTTAATTGCCCAATGTTACCCCTGTTGAATGTCCTCCGTGGTGATTTGTGGGTCATGATGTGGTGGGCGTTGTTCTGTTGGCGTAACGGTATGGGTGTTGGTACTGACAGTTTACCCACTGACCTTTGGGCTGGCGGATTTGTGTATGTGGCTGTATTCTGTCGGTTTGGTGTGTGTGTGTCATAATATGCCGAACGGATATTCGCCACTGTGGCGGTATGTTGGTGGCCATCAGCATGGTGGTAAGCGTTTTTTTACCACCAATGTCATGATGAGGGCCTTAGTGTCTGCCAATACCCACGATCATTATGGCCCACCAGGAATGTTGATGGGTCCACCAGAAGTCCTGCAGAAGAAAAGGATAGGATTACCAGACAACACATATCCAAATATACAGGGACCAGTGAAGACGTAAATGTCCTTTTTCTTAGGTTAAATAGTTTGAGTCTGAAAGGTACAACAGGTATGACAAATTGCAATGCCAGAACAGAAGAGACACCAGAAAGAGAAGGATCAGTAAATGTGCCAGATTGAAATTGGAATTAAATGAAATGATTTTAGGAATGTTAGACACAGCTCAATTTGAAACTTACACAGAAGATGAACTGCGTTTCATGTGCAAAGATGTTACCCAATGAGCAGGACATGCTTATGAGAGATTAGCTTAAGTAGCAAAAAAATATGATGTAGATTTAGAAAAATTGAAACCCATAAAGAGATGTTACAGATTAGAGTTCTGTTCAAATGACATAGTTAACATGAGATCACCCTGAATGAAATTGCATATTAAGGAATTGATTATATACATATAGACATGGGGAGCCTCAGATAAGTGAGAAGGTAAATGGGTGAAGAAACAAGATCAGAAGAAGGCAAAGCCAAATGTGCCCCTGGCTGGAGCAAACTGAGCCAAGGGTAATGTGAAAATGATGCCCATGAGGGAAATACCAGTTGGAGGTTATGCCCATGTACCCTGGAGTAGGAGTGATACATTGTCATTAACCAATGATTACCCAAGATTGAGAGAAAAGGGTGTGGAATGGTACAAGCAAACTGAGAAATTTGTGAAACTTTCAAAATGCCTGTGGGAAGATTTGAATACATTGCTTGACATTGTGGTTCTGACTGATTTGTGGATTGCGTGCAAAATGCATGTTGATTGGCCTGATAGTGAACCTCGAAGAGATCAGGTGACAGGGACACCATTAGAAGAGGTGATGAAAAAGTATTACAAGATGATTGAGGTCTTGAAAAATAAAGTGTCCCAAAATATATTGATTGGCAGAAAACTGACAGAATACCCCAGGAACTGAAAGAGTCAATTCATGCTTATTATGGGAGGTTGCTGCAGGCTTTCAAACGTCACAATAGTACTGAGACTATACAAGTTAAAGATATGGTTCATTTTGTGTTCAGAGTTGTATAGGGATTGAAGCCAGAGATAAGTGAAATTATTCTGCGGCACCTGATTTGTTGGCAGAATTAACCGATCAATGAGAGTCTGCATTACAAAAAGTATTGTAGTGATGAATTAGAACTGAAGCAGAAGAAACTGAAAGAAAAATGTATTTTCTAACAATTGACAGCAGCACAAAAAGCAAATCCACATTTGATGGCGAACACTAGAGGTATGCAAGGAATACCACAACAGGTGACAAATGTTATCTGGTCTAGAGGTAGAGGATGTGTGGTTCAGGAATATCAAAGTGGAGGTGTTCTTGATGTCCAGGTTTTGAAGAGAACTAATCCATGTAATGCATGCAGAAAATGTGGTCACTGGCGAAGGGAGTGTCAATATAATAATGTGGACAATCATGTGCAGAATGCTGGAGTTGCTCAGATGCAAAGCAATAATCAAGTTCAAGTTCAAAGAGTTCAAAGACCCGAGTGAAAAATGTAAATATGTCTCCAGGACAGCAGATGCAGGTAATACAAGACCTGATGACACACCAGTCAACGATTGTTCCCTTACAAAAAATTTATCAAATTGTAAATACAAATGTGAACCAGACCGGATCACTGTTTCCTATAATGGACCTGACTGATAGCTTGGATATTGAGGATTGCAGGCTAGGCACATCCTTTGAAGTAGATCAACATAATCCCTATGTAAATGCCAACATTATGGGGAATGATGCCTCATTTTTGGTCATCACATGAACGACACGTTCCACTGTCAGAACAGCTGAAGTGCCAAATTTGCCCCTTTCAAGAAGGTTTATTTGAAAATGAGCAGCAATTTGTGGTTTGTGATCCAAGTCCCGTAAGTTGGCTAGGACGTGATTTGCTGTGTCAGCAAAACTGTTCCATTAGCCGCACACTTCCAGGAAAAGCGATTCAGACAAATGAGGAAGATGTGCCCTGTAAAATTGTAGAGCAGTACCCGAGTGTCACATTGTACCCAATACTGACATGTAATAAATTGCCCAAAGATTTAAAAGAAACTGAGACACCTGAGGTTTGGGAGTTTTCAGGACATGAAATAGGACTCATTACGGGAGTTGAGCTTATTAAAATAACAGTGAAGGCAAATGCAGTGTATCCAAAAACACCCCCATATAATATATCACCAGAGACAATTGCTGGAATAACTCCTTTGATTAACTGTTTGATTGAACAGGGTATCCTGAAAGAGATTCCAGGAAGTCAATGTAACTCACCCATTTTAGGATTGCAAAAGTCCAATGGAAAGTAATGCATAGCTCAAGACCAGAGAAGAGCAAACAAAATTGCCGCTCCATGTTGTCCCAATCCAGCAGTGATTTTATTTCAGATTCCCTGTAAAACAGAATGGTTTATTGTGGCTGGCCTTTGCCAAGACTTCTTTTCCTTACCATTGCACAAGGAAAGCCAATTCCTCTTTGCATTCATATTCGGCAGTCATGTTTTGCTATGATGCCAAACTCCACAAAGGTATACTGAGTCACCATCCATTTTCAACCAGCTCTTCAAAAAGAACATGGAGTCCCTTAAAATGCCCTAGCATTCAGTCTTAGTGCAGTATATAGATGATTTGTTAGTTGCATCAAGCCCCCAAGAAGCAGGCAGAAGAGTTACAGTCGCTCTCTGGATTCTTTTAAGAGAAAATGGGCATACAGGTTCCCTAGCGAAATTACAGTATTGCAAGAAAGAAGTTCTGTATTTGGGTCACCAGATAGAAAAGGGTGTGAGGAAAGTGTCATAAGAAAGAATCTCAGCAATCATGAAAATGAATCCCCCTGTCACACAGAAAGAAGTCCGAATGTTTCTGGGAATGGAGGGCCACTGTTGTCAGTGGATCCCAAACTTTTCCCTTTTAGCTAACACACAAAGATGTGTTTGGTCAATTACCATGGGATGACAACTGCATATATACCTACACCTAGCTGAGAGACAGCCTATGCCGCTCCCCAGCTCTGGGAATGCCTGACTGTAGTAATTTTTATTTTTATTTTGCTGTGAAAGAGATAGATGTGCTCTCTCAGTTTTGACACAGCTGCATGGAAATGTTAACAAGCATATGGCTTATTGTTCTGCTACACTTGATCCTGTAGCATTAGCGCTGCCTGGTTGTTTAAAGCATGTTTGCCCTCAGCGTCAGCACTGAACTGTGTGAAGGCATCGTTATGGGACACGCAGGCATGTTTTTACTCCCCACTTAGTTGAAACCCTTACCAAAACCCAATATCTTACAAATGCACATTTAACCCATTATGAACAGGTTATGCTTGCCTCGTCCAACGTGAACAGTAGATGTTGCACTGTACTGAACCGTGCTACCCTCATGCCTAATCCTGTTGAAAATGAAAGTGACGTCAAGGATGAGGTTGAGCATGACTGTCCTGATGTGACTGAATTGTGCACCAAACCAAGACCTGACATTTAAGATATCCCCTTAGATGAAAATGACTGTCATGCTTGTTGATGGCTCCTGTTTAAGAGATAAAGATGGTACCCTGTGGGTAGGTTATGCAGTATGCACAGTCTCAGATGTGAAAGAAGCCTCCTGGCTTTGAGGAGTCCTTTCACCCCAAGTAGCCAAATTGGTTACTCTTACCAGAGTAAGCTGTGTTTCTGAACAGCTTAAAGTGACAATTTTTACTTAAAGTATGGTGTTGGCATTGTTCATGATTTTAGACAGTTGTGGTCCCAGAGAGGCTTTATGACCTCTTCTGACTTCCCTATCCAAAATGGTGACAAGATTTAGAATTCTATTGTAAAATGCATGGTTCACTGAAAATCTACTGATTATGTTACCTTAGGACAAAGTTGCTAGATCTTGAGACTTTAGTTGTACCTCCTTCAATGGAGAGTGGGGCAGTGATACACAAGATGAGACAAGTCAACATTTGTTATTAACCGCTGTTGATACATGGGAAGAAGTGAAGAGATTGCTGGAAGACGTGTCACCGGAAGAACAGCAAAGCAGAGCAGGATATGTTAATAGAAATGAAGATGATGTTTGGGTTCCAAGTGATGGAAGAGCTGTGTTGCTCAACAGTTTATTGTTTCCTATGACAATACATATTCATGCATAAGCACACATAGGTAGGGATGCAATGATTAGAACATTCAGACAAACATGATTTAAGCTTAGATTCAGAGTGATTGTCGAAGCCACAAGTCACAGATGTGTCACATGTCAACAGATGAATGTAGAAAAATGTACAGTTGTTACACTGAGTCATACTGGTAGATCAGGAGGACAATTCAACAGAATGCAGCTGGATTTTGTCAAGCTGCTAGTGTGCAATGCACTGAGATATGTCCTAGTCATTGCATGCATTCTCTCACACTGGGTTAAAGCTTATCCCACGAGGAGAAATGACAGTCTCACAGTACCAAAACTGCTGCTTATAGAGTTGATTCCATGTTTCTGCTTTCCAATTGCTCTAGAATCAGACTGAGGAACTCATTTTATCAGTGAGGTCCTAAAAATGTTGTGTGCAGAATTACACGTTGAGCAAAGACTGTATTGCATTTACAGACCTGAGGCTTCAGGACTTGTGGAGCAGATTAATGGAACTTTGAAGTCCAGGTTGGTGAAAGTATGTGTATCCACAACACTGTGATGGGCAGATGCATTGCCTCTTGTTTTGATGAGTATGCACAGTACACCTGAGAAAAAGACTGGATTGTTCCCCCATGAGATTATCATGGCAAGGGCCATGAGATTGCCAGCAGTGCCTGCAAATGCACTTGTGAACATTACCAATGACTTGGTGCTGAATTATTGCAAAGGACTGGCTGACATGGTGTGTTCTTTGTCTCATCAGGTTGGAGAGGCTATTGTACAGCTGAGGCAGGAACTGTGTCATGAACTATGTCCCGGCGACTGACTCACGTTTAAGAAGTATGTAAGGAAAGCATGCTTGAAACCACATTAAAAAAAAGCCCTCATCAGGTAGTACTAGTAAGCACTACAGCTGTGAAGTGTGCTGACCTCCAGAACTGGGTAAACGCATGCCACATCCGTAAAGTTCCCGGTTGCCTAGATGAAGCAGCACCTGTTCCAGAAGGGTTGGTTACAGTGAGAGATAGGGATCAAGTTAGTCAAGTTGTTGGGGATGGACAAGTGACCGCTACAGCAAGGTCTGATAGGGTTCTGAGTGAGTCAACAACAGTGAACGGTGCAGAAGCGTTGAGACAGTCCTTTGACTCATGCTAGCTCGGATACTGATGAAGAATAAATTGCTGTAAGTAATAAAACTGTACCAGGAGACAATTGGCCTACAGAGAAAACTGTGCCTACTGTACAATTACCTTCGACTATTGCATAAGAAACTGAAGAATTGAGTCACAGTGACAGTGATGCTGAGAGCCGAGCAAACAGAAGGTCAAAGAGAGAAAGAGTGCAAAGCCAAAAATAATCAGCACCTGAATGGACATATTTTTCCCCTGATGACTGGAAACAGGACTGTTTTATGTTTTGTGCTAACAATTCACATCCATTTCAGTATTCTTGAGATTGAAATTGCTTTGGAGCTGAACTTTGAAATCTCAATGCTGTTTGAGGAGCGAAGACATTACACTTTATCAGTGATTACAAACTGCTCCTTTATTAGGGACAATTGAGCATTTAGTGGAAGGGTTTTAACGTTTGCAAGTGAAGAAAAGTCTTGATGAACTTTCTAGAAGATCAAGAAATGTTGTGAATAATTGCATTTTGAAGAGTCTTTTTTGATTTTTGCTTTGCTTACAAATAAAAAGGACTGAAAAGTGACAGCGATACACAAAAGCCGCCTTGCATTTTTTATTTTTGGTCTGGAATTAGAGAAATCATGAAGTTAAATCGCAGTAGAGATAGTAAGTGTAGATACATATGCATGGGTTTGGCAGTAGTGACAGCTATCATGATTACATTATTGTTCATAGGTTCGGGTTTGCCCACAGCAGATGATTCAGGATTGCACCCCCACTTGACCTTAATTTAGCAAATCCCATTGCAGATCAGAATTCACTTTACAATAATGAGAAGAGGTGATTTATCAGCAAACCTGTATTTTAAATTGTTGTATGGATATGTTGACACCATGGAAGCTAGAGATGCTATGTATGTACACTGTTACCTTCATCAGTAAGTGAGGGAGTCACCTATCATAGATTTCCAGCAACTTATGGAATTTCCTGTAGCTTGTTACTAACACAGTTTTATCAGCAGAAGTATTATCAATATTCTATTCTAACTATGATTTGAGGTTTTCAATTGTCCCCATCATAAAACACTTGAGCAACATAGCAAAAGAAAATGAACATTGACCCCTTGGGAGGTTTCTTTGAACCTACTTTGAGTTGAGTGCTGGAGAGTAGAGTTCTGTGGTTCAGTGGCAGAAAGTATTGTGGCGTGGGTGGAATAGGGTGGAGTGGGTTGGAGTAGGTTGAGGTAGTGAGGTGGATCAGAGTAGAGTGGGGTGGACTGGATTGGCGTAGAGGGGCTTGAATGGAGTGGGGTTGATTGAAGTGGGATGAATTGAAATGGGGTGAGATGGATTGACGTAGGGTGAATTGGAGTGGGATGATTAGATTTGATTGGGGTGGGTGGATTGGACTGAAGTGATAGAACTAGAGTGGGGTGAATTGGATTTAGTTGGGGTGGTTTTGAGTGGGATGAATTAGAGTGGGGTGGATTAGATTGGACTGAAGTGTAGTGGATGGGAATGGGGTGGATCAAAGTGGAGTGGCTGGATTGGAGCCGGGTGGGGTGAACTGGAGTAGGGTGGGTTGGATGGATTGGAGTGGGGTGGATTGAACTGGGGTGGGGTGGATTGATATGAGGTAGAGTAAGGTGGATTGGACCATAATAGAGTTGTTTTAGTGGGGTGTATTGGAGTGGGTTGACTAAACTGAATTGGGGTGGGGTAGACTGGAGTTGGGTGGTTTAGAGTGGAGTGGAGTGGATTGGGGTGGGGTGGATTAGGGTGGACTGGACTGGCATGGTGTGGGATGGATAGGGGAGGGGTGGATTGCACAGTGGTGGGGTGGATTAGGGTGACATGAATTGGACTGAAGAGCGGTGAATTGGAGTGGAGTGAGGTGAATTGGAGTGGAGTGAGGTGAATTGGACTACATTGGGGTGGATTAAACTGGAGTGAGGTGGATTTAACTGGACTGGACTGGACAGAAGTAGCATGGATTAAGGTAGACTGTATTGGACTGGAGAGGGATTTCTGAAATTGTTCCATATTAATGCCTGGGCAGATATGGTGGGCTGAGCTTTCTTGGAAACAAGCATCTAACTCTAAAACAAGCTTCCACTTGAACAGAAAAACGTAGTAAAGATACTCTATCAACAGTTAGTTAACAAGGGCTTCTGAGTGGTTTACCATTAATGGGGTAATGTTTTTGGGAACAGCAAAGCTGTAAAACCAGCTCCCCGGCCTTTGTGGCTCTGGAAAACTTAACAATGCAGATGAGTTCACAGGCTCTTCTACTCTGCTGCATCTTTGTTAAAAACTGGGACTTTTGCAACAATGTATGTTGCACATGCTTCTCCGCATACCTACTCAGACTCCGCTATGTAATGAAAACTGCACTGTTTGGAAATTCATCCTAGACTAATGAATGCGCTGTAATGCTGTAATAATAGCCAACTCTGCACTAATTAAGTGCCAAATAGCAGAACATCAACATATACTAATTGAAGACTATCAAAACGGTTCTGTAAAATGTGTACTTTTGAGAAATTGTTAGTGCTGTTCTACTGCACAATGCCATTGTGCACGGAAACCCTCTGCAAAAGGTAAACTTTCAGAGAACAATTCTTGGAACAGGAGTATCTTGGTATACAGCAGAAATCTTTACATATGGAAAGGTTAATATTCAAAAATGTACAGACAGGAAAAAATCCTTGCACACCTCCAGAACAAACCCACAAGGGAATAGAAAGTTCAAAGTGGACAAGCAGAATGTGTGAACTAAGGCGGATCTTTCAGCCATTGTGAGGGACCACATCGTTACTAGGCAGAATTAGTTTCCATTTAGATCATTTTGACTGCCTGCTAAGAAGCCACCAAATCTTGTTTTTATTAATTTCATTGAACATACATCCACAAGTATAGCAGGCAAATTGAAAAATAACACAAATAGTTAGTACCAATGATATAAATACCATTGAAAACTGTCTTGAAAAGCTGTAACAGTTATTCCACTATTAAAGGCCCTAAAACACAAAAAATAGAAAAAAAACGAAAAGAGGAAAAGGGGAAAAGACATAAGAAAACTCGGAGAATATACTGTAAAAACAGTATATACCGAGGCCAGGGAGAAGCTTGAAAACAAACAGCCACCAAATCTTGATAGTTCTCTCTGGAGCTCTTTGAGGCCCGGTAACTTGTAGGTACTGTAGAGTGCCCCAGTGTAGGCAAACTGAGATGGAATTCCATTGTGCCATGAGCTTTAATTTTTTACCTCTGGTAAACAATGAAACATATGGGTTGTGCCCATTTCACTTCTTTTATCATTTTAAACCAGGGCCTGTCAAAGAGCAACACGCCATGCTACACTATTTAAGGGGTTTTGGACAGACTGAAGCTAGAGACCCTTCATCCCATCTTCCCTGAATGTTTATAGATGGTCCTGCAGCCTATCTCTAATATACACCTTTACCAGGGGACCCATGGTTGATGAAAGGGATGTGATGGGAGGCTGGGGTTCTCCATTATCCAAGATACTGAGGCTCGAATTAGGGGCCAGATGTAGCAAAATCCCAAATTGCGACTTGCAATTTGCGAGTCCCTGCGACTCGCAAATTGCAAGTCGCAATTTGGGATGCAGAAAGGTGTCTCAGACACCTTCTGCGAGTCGCTATGGGGTCGCAAAGACCCACCTCATTAACATTAATGAGGTGGGTCGCAATTTGCGACCACATAGCGATTCAGGGCACTCACGGGGATGGAGGCCTGCTGGGAACAGCAGACCTCCATGTCCGTGACTGCTTTTAAATAAAGCAGTTTTTTTTTTTATAAAATGCAACCCGTTTTCCTTAAAGGAAAACGGGCTGCACTTTGAAAAATAAACCGAAACCTTTAGTTTCGGTATTTTTCAGGGCAGGTAGTGGTCCATTGGACCACTGCCTGCTCTGAAAAATTATTTTTTATGCCAGACACAAAGGGGAAGGGGTCCCTTTCCCGTTTGCGACTGGGTTACCATCCACTTCAAGTGGATGGTAACTGCGAGTCCATTTGCGACCGCATTCGCGGTCGCAAATGGAATTACATTGCATTGCGACTCGCAAATAGGAAGGGAACACCCCTTCCTATTTGCGACTCGGAAATGCATTTTGCGAGTCGGTTCCAACTCGCAAAATGCATTTCAACATCTCAAAGTGGCTTTAGCCACTCGCAAACGCCGATTTTCGCCGTTTGCGACTCGCTAAAGCTTTCCTACATCTGGCCCTAAGACAGTTATCCTGGTAAGAGAAGAACCTTTCTTTCTTTGCAGCCTCTGCACTGGTATAAAGCTGTATAGGAATGTACAGTACTATGTATCACCTCTCTTCACGTTGCCTGTGTTCAGCAGAGACCTCATCAAATACAAACTGCAGTCAGAACATCACACTAACCCCATTTTTCACATAAACAGTAAGTGGAAAATGCAATAAGTGCTCAGATATTCGTGTGAAGTCCACAGGTCTGATCCTTAACCATGCCAGAGCAGTCGTTCCTGCTTCAGAGGTTGACGAAGTAAGTACACATGACTTGTGTAGTAACAGCCGTTAGTTAGACACCAAGACACCATTCAGTCTGTGCTGCGTACTGTACGTACCAGGTGAAGTGCAGGAGCGCACTGGAGTGTTGGGGAAACTGTGGCCCCAGAACCCCTTTGCAATCTGTTACGCTATACCCACCCATTTAATATCCCTCTTCTGAAAAATATGAACACCTTTGCCTCCATGAGCACATACTGCACCATCTGATAATGTACCTGCTACAAAGACGCACTAAAACCGGCATGCATGTCGTAGGCTCAGCTAAGGTAGGTCCTGCCCCTACTCACACTGTTCTGCAGCACCTTCTGCTTAGACACAGGTAGCCATTCACTGCACTATGATGTGAATTTGAGCTCTTAGCCACCTTGTCAGCTTTACATAAAGCACTATATAAATTTTACAGTAAGGTTTGCTCATGCTTTCCATGTCGAAACATGGAGTACACGCATCACTGCTGGGTGACAACACATGGTATGTGCACTACTACACACATTGGAAGCACTACTCTGAAACGGCCCTTGGAGAGGACATAGCGCTTAAAGCCCCATCGCAACATACAAAGCGTTATTAATGTAATTGACCCCTCCGTGAAATACATTACAATGTATTGTGTCATGGTGACATGGCTCTTTAAAAGATAAGAAGTCGCAGACACATTATGGTTTGTGCCATCTCCCTAGAGAAGAGAGGAGTCATTGGGCAAAAAGGAATAAATAGAAAGAAGGAACACAAATAAACAAAGAGGTAAAAAGAGATAGAGCTGGGCAAATAGCGAGTGGAGAGAGAGAAAAGAGATAGAGGGAGAGAGAGAAAGAGAGAGTCTTCACTTAGGAGAAGCTGTGAGAGCTGCCAAGTCGGCGAGGTACCTGCTAACCCTCCCCCCTAAACAATACATGAGTGCAAAGTGAGAAAAAAAGACTTGGCAAAATAAAATAAAACGTTACCTTTAGAAAATACAACTTTGCAATTTTGTTTGCATTACTGGCAGTTTTTGCCACTAGCAAGCCTTCTGTTTGAAGGGCAAGAGAAGTTAAAAAGAACAAAATAGTAGAAAGATCACGTCGGAAGCAGTGGACACGCACGATTAAGATGAATCAATCAGTTCTTGGTCCCTGCGCCATGGACAGGAATGGAAAGGACGACATGCCAGCCATGACCAACTGCGAGGCAGTAAAGAATAGTGCCATGTAATCCAACAAATGATACACAACAGGTGGGCTCAACATCCAAAACCCTTTTCTATCTACAACAGCAATCAGCAATAAAAAAAGAAGCTGAAAAAAGAGAGCAAAATGTAACAATAATATTGAACAAGCACTAAGGAAAAGCTAAAGCAAGAAGAAAGAAAGAAGTAATAGAAAATAGACGACAAGCGCAGTGGGCAAGCCACTACATTATCCACATGACAGCCCAATGCACAGCGCCCTCACGCCAGGGCTACAGACAAATCCAGCAGCATGGGTGAGACCTAGATGGTGAACATGGGTGGGCTGACTAGAAAACTATTTCCGTGCGACCAGACAAACCAACAATGAAGTCAAAAGGTCCCTGTTACTACACTTTGGGGGTGATCAAATATATAAACTATTCCCACTACCGGAGGTGTTGATGACTACGATGCTGCCATCAGTGCACTAAACGCACACTTTGACCCCCCCTTAAATCCCGATTTTGAGCGGTTTAATTTGCGTCAAGCCAGAAAAAGAGAGGGAGAATCAGTAGATACGATCTACCACTACGGACACTCGCAAGCATGTGTACTGATGGTGACCTGTCTAAGTCAGAGCCCAGACAATACAAGGGTGGAGGTCTGCACAACTGAGGCAAATAATTCTACGACAGACAGGCCTCTGACTGGAAGATATGCTGATACTTGCACGTACATATGACCTATCTACCGCAAGGGAAGAAATAATGGAAAAAGCACTAAACAGAGGGGTGGAGGGACGAAATCCATGACAGAGCCCTACAATCAAGACTGAAGCAGTGGACGCAATCAGGAGCATGCCGGTGAATCATCGAGAAAGAGCAGGACCAACCACATAGGCCTCATGTCAGAACTGTGGCCTAGAAAATCACCCGCTAGAAAGATCCCCAGCGGCAGGTCACATGTGCTCCGCATGCAACAAGCCAAACCACTTTGCCAGGGTGTGCAGAGGAAGAGGACAAGGGCAACACCCTTTCACCAGAACACTCAGACAGCTGTCCATTGGCAGGCCCAACATGGCGGAGAGAACCTCGGAGAAGTGGCAAACCTATGGGACGACCTTTGAGGATGACAAAGAAGTATTCCTCATATCATACACGGTTCCCCACAGCAAAGGGCAGAGGCCCCAACCACGCTGCCAAATAACTGGCACAATGGTACCCACTCTGATCGAAATAGGGGTGTCAGTAAATGGTATGTGTTAGACATGGGGTCTCTAGTTGGCAGGTGGTTTGCACCCTGTCCAAGTAGGGACCCTCACTCTAGTCAGGATAAGGGAGATACCCAGCTCAGATAACTCCTGCTCACCCCCTTGGTAGCTTGGCATGAGCAGTCAGGCTTATATCAGAAGCAATGTGTAAAGCATCTGCACATAACACACAGTAATACAGTGAAAACACTACAAAAGGACACAATCAATCAATCACTGCATTTGTAAAGCGCGTTACATACCCGCAAGGGTCTCAAGGCGCTGGGGAGGGGGGGTGCTACTGGTCGAAGAGCCAGGTCTTGAGGAGTCTTCTGAAGGCCAGCAGGTCCTGGGTCTGTCGTAGGATGGTGGGGAGAGTGTTCCAGGTCTTGGCAGCGAGGTAGAAGGATCTGCCGCCGGCGGTGGTTTTTCGGATGCGGGGGACTGTGGCGAGGGCGAGGTTGGCTGAGCGGAGGCTTCGGGTGGGGGTGTGGAAGCTGAGTCGGTTGTTGAGGTAGGTGGGTCCGGTGTTGTGCAGTGCTTTGTGTGCGTGGATCAGGAGCTTGAAGGTGATCCTTTTGTTGACGGGGAGCCAGTGCAGGCCTCTCAGGTGGAGTGTGATGTGGCTGCGGCGGGGGACATTGAGGATGAGTCGGGCCGAGGCATTCTGGATGCGTTGGAGTCGTCTCAGGAGCTTGTTTGTAGTTCCTGAGTAGAGGGCGTTCCCGTAGTCGAGTCTGTTGGTGATGAGGGCCTATGTAACGGTTTTTCTCGTGTCGAGGGGGATCCATTTGAAGATCCTGCGGAGCATACGGTGGGTGTTGAAGCAGGACGCGGAGACGGCGTTGACTTGCCTGGTCATGGAGAGAGTGGAGTCGAGGATGACCCCCAGGTTGCGTGCGTGGTCCGTGGGTTCCGGGGCTGTGCCTAGTGACGTGGGCCACCAAGAGTCGTCCCAGGCTGATGGGGTGGGTCCGAGAATGAGGACCTCCGTCTTGTCTGAGTTCAGCTTCAGTCTGCTGTCCGTCATCCAGTCGGCTACGGCCTTCATTCCTCGGTGGAGGTTAGCTTTGGCGGTGTGGGGATCTTCGGTGAGGGATATGATCAGCTGGGTGTCATCGGCGTAGGAGATGATGTTGAGGTTGTGTTGTCGTGCGACGTGGGCGAGGGGGGCCATGTAGATATTGAACAGTGTCGGGCTGAGGGAGGATCCCTGTGGGACGCGGCAGATGATCTCAGTGGTTTTGGAGCGGAAGGGTGGGAGGCGGACGCTCTGGGTTCTGCCGGAGAGGAAGGATGTGGTCCAGGCCAGGGCCTTCTCTTGGATACCGGCGTCATGGAGGCGTGCTGATAGGGTGCGGTGGCAGACCGTGTCAAAGGCTGCTGATAGGTCCAGGAGGATGAGGGCGGCTGTTTCTCCTTCATCCATCAGGGTCCGGATGTCACCAGTGGCGGCGATGAGGACGGTCTCGGTGCTGTGGTTACTGCGAAAACCGGATTGGGAAGGGTCCAGGATGTTGTTGACTTCGAGGTAGCGGGTCAGCTGTTTCTTGACAATCTTCTCAGTCACTTTTGCCGGGAAAGGGAGCAGGGAGATGGGCCGGAAGTTCTTGAGGTCCGCCTTGGGCTTCTTCAGAAGGGCATTGATCTCGGCGTGCTTCCAGATTTCTGGGAAGGTTGCTGTCTCGAAGGAACAGTTGATTGTTTTCCGGAGGTAGGGCGCGATGGCTGCGCTGGCTTTGTTGAAGACGTGGTGAGGGCAGGGGTCCGATGGGGATCCGGAGTGGATGGAGTTCATGGTTTTGATGGTGTCTTCGTCGCTGACGCTGGACCAGACGGTCAGGCGACTGGTGCGAGTGGTAGTTGCAGGGGTGGTGGACTCGGTGGTGGGTGCGGGGGGGTCGGGGTTGAAGCTGTCGTGGATGTCGGTGATCTTGCGGTGGAAGAAGGTGGCCAGGGAGTCGCACAGGTCTTGAGATGGCGGGATGTCGTTGGTGATGGAGCTGGGGTTGGAGAGTTCTTTCACGATGCTGAAGAACTCTTTGGTGTTGTGTGCGTTGTTGTGTAGGCGGTCCTTGAAGGCGGTCTTCTTGGCGGTCCTGATGAGTTGGTGATGTCTGTGGGTGGCGCTCTTGAGGGCTGTGTGGTTGTCTGGTGTTCGGTCGTGGGGCCATTTCTTCTCCAGCTTCCGACAGGTGTGCTTGGAGATCCGGAGGTCCTCGGTGAACCAGGCGGCTTTCTTGTTGGTGTGGTTGGTTGTAGAGGTTTTGAGAGGGGCGTTGGCGCAGTCGTTGATCCACTGTGTGAGGTTGGTCGCGGCGGTGTCTGGGTCGGTGGGTGGTCTCAGGGCGAGGGCGGTAGTCAGTTGGTCCTCGGTGACCTTGCCCCAGCAGCGGCATGGTAGCTGTTGGGGGGGTGGTGTGTGGTGGGTTTTCTGAAGGTGAAGTGGACGCATCTGTGGTCGGGCCAGTGTGGTTCGGTGGAGTGGTTGAAGGAGACGTGGGGGCTTGCGGAGAAGATGGGGTTGAGCGTGTTTCCAGCGGTGTGAGTGGGTGTCGTTACGAGCTGTTTGAGTCCGAGGTTGGCGAGGTTGTCGATCAGGGCGGTGGAGTTGGCGTCGTTGTTGTTCTCGAGGTGGAAGTTCAGGTCCCCGAGGAGGATGTAGTCCGTGGAAGCGAGGGCGTGGGTGCGGATGAGGTCGGCGATGGTGTCACTGAACTGTGGGCGGGGTCCGGGAGGTCTATAGATGAGAGTTCCTCTGAGGGTGGTGTTGGGGTCGGTGTGGATCTGGAAGTGCATGTGCTCGGCGGTGGTGAGGGTGTCATCGGTGTTCGTTGAGATTTTGATGGAGTCTTTGTGGATGATGGCGATTCCTCCTCCCACTCCGTTGGTGCGGTCTCTGCAGGAGATCTTGTAGCCCTGTGGGATGGCTATGGCGATGTCTGCTGCTGAGGTGGCGTTCAGCCAGGTCTCCATCAGGAAGGCGACGTCGGGGCGGTGGAGTCTAGGAGGTCCCAAAGTTCGATGGCGTGCTTGCGAGCGGAGCAGGTGTTGAGGAGGATGCAGAGGAGGTGGTTGGGTTCTCTGGCTGGTGGTGTGGAGGGTTGGATGCTGGTGAATCTGCAGTTCCGGCAGGTGAAAGGCCCCTGGGTGCGTTTCAGGGTGGCCCGGTAGCGGGGGTGGTCTCGTCTGGTGTTGAGTGCGTGGAGGGTGCACAAACCAGTTTTAGAAAAATAGCCAATATTTACATCTATAAAACAAGACCAAAATGAGAAAAAATCCAACATACAGTAATAAAGATATGAATTTTGTAAGAATTAACTTAAAAATACAGTTCCTTGAAGTCGATATCTCCAACTGGGGCTATCACGGCGTTGTGATCAATAAAACCAACAGTTCAGGCCGGCTGCAGTGTCGCAGGCCAGCTACTGTGTCGGGAAGACCTGTAAACAGTACCTTTGGAATTGTAGGGCGTTGTTATCCTCGCGATGAGATCCAGAGAGCAGCGTTGGTGGCGTCGCAGGCGTCGGTTCCGGAGGTCGGTGCGGGGGTCGTCGGGCCCTTAAAGTCACACACGTTGCAGAACGAACTCCGGGCTGATGAAGTCAGGAGCACTGCCGTGGATGGCATTGGGGCTGCAGTGCGAAGCAGGACAATGCGATTTGCAGTGCCCCCAGGTCATGTGCAGGCAGCGGCTCAGTGCCGGCGTCCAGTGGTGTCGGTGAGACCAGGACTGCAGTGCGAAACAGGGGTGGTGCGATGTCCGGTGTCACCGGGTATCGGTGCAGACAGCAGCGTCATTGTAGCTGAAGTGCTGTCATCGGTTGCCCAAGTCGGCGGTGCGACGCGGGACGAGCTCCGTGTGGCACCCACAGGTCGCAATGCAGGCAGGGATGCCTGATTACGACACTTGAGTCAATGGTGCTGACGTCGATGGACCAGGGCTGTGGTGCGGGACGGGAGGGACGGTGCTTCGTGTACCTCATGAGCAGTGTCCACAGGCCACAGTGCAGGCAGTGGCGCTGGTGTCAGCAAGAGTAGCGGCGGCAGAGATGCCCAGGCTGCGGTGTGAGCAAGGCGATGCCGGAGTGCAGGGCACAGGTCACGGTGCAAGCAGCGGCAAGGTGGCGGCATAAGGTGACGGCGCCGGTGAGTCCAGGGTTGCAGTGCGAAGTGGGGTGGTGCGGCTCCGTCGGACGGTCACTGTGCAGGCCACTGCATCGTTGGCGGAGTCGTGCTGGTTTTTCTTCATGAACAGCACAAAACACACAGTTCCCAGTGCTGTAGACAGATGAAACTGAAGTCTTATATATCCCTGAGGCTCCTAACAGGAGGCAAGCTCTACTAAAGCCCTTGGAGAACTTTCTCAAGCAGGATACCCAGCAAAGTCCACCGTTTGCTCTCTTTTTAGACAATAGCAGCAACTGAACACTAACCCAGCAAAGCAACACAGCAAAGGGGCAGTACTCCTCCTCCAGCTCTTCAGCTCTTCTCCTTGGCAGAGGTTCCTCTTGATCTAGAAAGATGCTCAAATACTTCATCATAAGCCAACAAAGATGAATATAACAGCATTAATAGCAGGGTTCAGCAATCAGTTTGTCAATCATTTGTCACTGTCAGCGTCTCCCAAAGAATCCTTACCTAACCCAGATTAGCATTTAGCATGTCGGACTTCACACAAAAACAATTTACAAACATGAATTTGGAAAAACATCTAAGAGAATAACTATTAAACAGCGCAGTTGGTACCTAGAAAGAAAGGCACAAAAGTTAATCAGTCACATTGTCATAGCTACCTATCCACGGAATGGATCAGCAACAAACTCAGGCGGTCATTCTGACCGCGGCGGTCGCCGCCCGCCATGCGGTTACCGCCGAATGACCGCCCCGCGGTCAAAAGACCGCGGCGGCCATTCCAACTTTCCCGCTGGGCCGGCGGGCGACCGCCAAAAGGGGGTCGCCCGCCGGCCCCCTAGGGTTAGGGGGCCCCTGCACTGCCCATGCCAGAGGCATGGGCAGTGCAGGGGCCCCCAGGGGCCCCATGACACCCGTTCCCACCATCCTGGTTCTGGCGGTGACAACCGCCAGAAACAGGCTGGCGATAAGGGGGTCGGAATCCCCATGGCGGCGCTGCAAGCAGCGCCGCCATGGAGGATTCCCAGGGCCAGGGGAAAACCGGCGGCAAACCGCTGGTTCCCCTTTTCTGACCGCGACTTTACCGCCTCGGTCAGAATAGCCCAGGAAGCACCGCCAGCCTGTTGGCGGTGCTTCCGCTGCCCTCCGCGGTATTCCATTGGCGGTACACACCGCCGGGCTCAAAATACACACACACATACAAAACACCGCCACATTGGACAATTCGAAATACACACACCTGATACACATACACACACCACTCCCACACACCCAATACAATATAAAACACACACCCACATCACCCACAAACACCCACTTCTACAGAATCGGGACCACGCACTGAGAAAAAGAGAACTGAGCACCCAGACGCACATTTAACTTTCACCCAGCAATATTTCCACGCACTTCACACAACACACCAATACACATCACCACACAATCCACCCCACACATCACCCACACCACCCCATGGCACTGTAAACACACCCCAGGTTCTCCGAGGATGAACTCAGGGTCATGGTGGAGGAAATTGTACGGGTAGAGCCACAGCTCTTCGGGACACAGGTGCAGCACACCACCATTGCCAGGAAGATGGAGCTATGGAGCAGAATAGTCGATAGGGTCAACGCTGTGGGACAGCACCCAAGAAATAGGGACGACATCAGGAAGCGGTGGAACGACCTACAGGGGAAGATGCGTTCAATGGTATCCAGGCACAACATCGCGGTGCAGCGGACTGGCGGCGGACCCCTACCTCCTCCCCCAGAACTTACAACATGGGAGGAGCAAGTCTTGGCGATCCTGCATCCTGAGGGCCTCGCAGGAGTATCTGGAGGAATGGACTCTGGTAAGTCTCATCTTCACTACTTCATCCCCCCCACCCCACCAGCATGCCAACTCATACCCCCACCCTCACCCTCACCCCCATCACATCCTGCTCCTTGCAAATGTCTCCACATCACAGCCCACCCATCCCAACACCAAGCCCTGCATGCGACCACAAAGCATGGACACCCATCACCAAAGCATGCCCACTGCACATACCCATCCCCCACCAAATCACCGTCACAAAAGCCCCCACACGGGAATGCCAGCACTGGGGTACAAGGGCACCCACCCACTACACGCTATGGCACACACAAATGCAATAACCATACTTTTATACCCCTGCAGGACCCGAACGCCACATCACCGCGCAGGAGGGTCCACAAATGTCCACTCCACCCCCAGAAGAGGCCCACAGTGAGGACAGCACCTCTGTCGACCTGGATCTAGATGACCAGCCGGCCCATCGGGGACCTCGGGACAGTCGGTTCCCCTCAGACAACCACAGCCCATAGCAGACCGTCCCCCCTCTGGCAACACCAGCACAGCACCCACCCAGCGGGCCCATACCTCAGTCCCCAGGACACGTCAATCAGCGGTGTGTCCACCACTACAGGCCACCCAGGTTAACCCACCTCCCCAATAACAACAGGGACCTGGGGGCAGTGGTAGTGGGCACACGGTCCAGGGGACAGAGGCACAGGGAAACAGGGGAACTGGGAGGGCTGCTGTGCGACAGGGGGGGGGACAGGCCAAGGGAACCCACTCTCCACGAGGCCCTCTCCAACATCATGGGAGCATACCACCCCTCCCAGGAGACGATGGCGACGGTCCTGGCCAGGTTTCAGGAAATCCAGCTTCTGCAGGAGGAACAGTATTTGGGGTTCAGGGAGGAACTACGAAACATCAGTTCCGCCCTGGCCACCATTGTAGGGGCTCTGAATCAGGTAGTCACCACATTGCGGGACACTGTGGCAGGACAAAGGGCCCCTGACACTAGCATGGACCAAGAACTGCCTACCACCTCCGCCGGCGCTAGTGGACAGGATGCCCCGCCACAGGACCAACAGGCCACCAGCACCCCACTCCCTGCAGAAGGAGAACCACCCCGCAAGCGGGCCCTGAGATCCAGGAAGAAGACAGAGTAAGATGCCAAGACTCTCGCCAGGAAAGGATACCTCCCTGATTGTCATCCCACTGTCCCACATTGACACCCTGTCCATTCTTATACTGCCCATGCTCCACTTTCCACAGGCATTTGGACATTGCACCTGTGAGACTAATAGTCTGGACTCTGCCATGGACAATCCTCCACCATCACCCCTCACCGATTTGCAATCACCCACCAATATAGAGCACTGAAATAAACACAGTTATTGCACAAAACAATCAGGAGTCTGGCTGTGATTTTGTACTAATGTATTAGACATTACCGTCCCAAAATGCATATTTACATTCTGATGCCAACATACCACTGTCACACAGCTGTAGTCCATGGGGAAACAAAGCAGATGTCACACACTGGGGGCCACATCTCTGAAATTGGAAGGGAAAGTCACAACTCAGTTACGATACACTGGGGGAAAAGGTCAGACAGTAGAGAGGTAGTAGGGGTTAAGTATATGTCAAATGACGGGTTGGACTCTTACCTGTGTGTCATTGAAAATACTGCTGTATTACTGTGTTCCTGTTGTCTATGTCGTCCTCTTCGGCTTCCTCTTCTTCACTCTCCACAGGCTCCACAGCTGCTACAACACCACCATCTGGACCATCCTCCTGCAGAAAAGGCACCTGGCGTCGCAAAGCCAGGTTGTGAAGCATACAGCAGGCCACGATGATCTGGCACACCTTCTTTGGTGAGTACAATAGGGATCCACCTGTCATATGGAGGCACCTGAACCTGGCCTTCAGAAGGCCGAAGGTCCGCTCGATCACCCTCCTAGTTCTCCCATGGGCCTCATTGTACCGTTCCTCTGCCCTTGTCCGGGGATTCCTCACTGGGGTCAGTAGCCAGGACAGGTTGGGGTAACCAGAGTCACCAATTAGCCACACACGGTGCCTCTGGAGTTCACCCATCACGTAAGGGATGCTGCTATTCCGCATGATGTACGCGTCATGCACTGAGCCAGGGAACTTGGCATTAACATGGGAGATGTACTGGTCTGCCAAACACACCATCTGTACATTCATCGAATGATAACTCTTTCTGTTTCTGTACACTTGTTCACTCCTGCTGGGGGGTACTAAAGCCACATGGGTCCCATCAATGGCACCTATGATGTTGGGGATATGTCCAAGGGCATAGAAATCACCTTTCACTGTAGGCAAATCCTCCACCTCAGGGAAAACAATGTAGCTCCGCATGTATTTCAGAAGGGCAGACAACACTCTGGACAACACCTTGGAAAACATAGGCTGGGACATCCCTGATGATATGGCCACTGTTGTTTGAAATGACCCACTTGCAAAGAAATGGAGTACTGACAGCACCTGCACTAGAGGTGGGATCCCTGTGGGTTGGCGGATGGGTGACATCAGGTCTGGCTCCAGCTGGGCACACAGTTCCTGAATAGTGGCTCGGTCAAGCCTGTATGTCAGTATGACATGTCTTTCCTCCATTGTCGACAGGTCTACCAGCGGTCTGTACACGGGAAGATTCCTCCATCTCCTCGCATGTCCCAGCGGACGGTGCCTATGTAGGACAACAGCGAGCACAGAGTCAATCAGCCCACAGGTACGTAACCACAGTTTCCAAAAAACACAATTCCCAATGCATTGAATGGTTTGTAGGAGTGTTGCTGCAAGGCCTAGGTATGTGTGACGCAGTTAAAAGTAAGCCATGTGGGCCCTTGAAATGGCGGCTGCCTGACCTGTGAAGTGTGACAATGGGATGTGAGGTCAATGTGCTGGCGTGGCACACCGTGGCGGTAGGCGGTCGAAGACCGCGGGGTAAAGCAGCATTGGTTAACATTGAACCCTATGGGTCTCAGGAGCCAATGACGATGTGCGCCGGCGGTCGCGGTACGCACCGCCGCGGTACGCACCGCCGCGGGCGTGACCGCCATTTTCTATCAGCTTAATCACTCGATACCTGATCTTCGACAGGAGAGGACCTACACTGCAAGGGCTGCTGTGACCTCGGTCTGGAAGAGACAATGGCTCATGCGACTGGGGAACGGGCCCCTGCCTTCACTGCTCAGGAATTGGAGAAACTCGTGGATGGGGTCTTCCCCCAGAACGCGCTACTCTACGGTCCTCCAGACCAACAGGTAAGTACACTGGGACCATGCTTTGGGGGCAATGCCTGTGTTGAGTGGGGTGGATGAAAGATGGTGGGGAGGGGTGCGAATGAGGCATGCATCAGACGACGGATAACAGGATGTGCCACATGGCAAGGGTAGGGATGGGGGGCCACTCACATTGAGGGTGCAGAAGGTGATGACTCTTTTTCTCCCCCTGTACATTTCACATAGGTCAGCGCCCACCAGAAGATAGCCATTTGGCGTGCCATCGCCAAGGACGTCCGGGCCCTGGGGGTCCACCACAGACGGGGCACCCACTGCCGGAAGAGATGGGAGGACATCCGACGCTGGAGCAGGAAGACGGCAGAGGCTCAGCTGGGGATGGCCTCCCAACGTGGGAGGGGTGCCAGTCGTACTTTGACCCCCCTGATGTCCAAGATCCTGGCGGTGGCCTACCCCGATTTGGATGGGCGCGTGAGGACATCACAGCAGACACAAGGGGGTGAGTACAACCTCATTCTGCTGACTTTGCACGCAGTGGAGGTGTCTGGGTGGGGGAGGAGGGCTGTGGGAATCCCTAGGCCAGGGTGACTTCTGTAGGCCAGGCCCCTCCTTAAGGCATGGCCCTGTGCCCCCGCCCCCCACCTCTGTAGGGTGCCAAGTACAGTTATCCATGGCCCTGTGCCCCCTCCCCCCACCTCTGTAGGGTGCCAAGTACAGTTATCCATGGCCCTGTGTCATCTATGTGTGCAGTTGTCGTCCATAGGCTTGTAGGCCATGTCGCACGGATTGAGTAGTGGACCCCAAGTGCGCAGCGTAGTGCAGGGGGCTTCTGTGTCTGTCCTCTCCGCCAACTGTGTCGCCAATGCATGCACTCAACATGTCTATATTTCCCCCCCCTTTTTTGTGGTCTTCCTGTTCATGTGTGCATTAGCATCATCAGGCGGAGGAGAAGTGGCATCGGAGCACGAGGGAGCTGCATCCCACATGGCCCTGGAGGGCCATGCAACGGATTCCGAGTACACCAGTGGGACGGAGGGCGAGGGGAGCTCTACAGCGGGGACTCGTGCAGACATTAGTGACACGGACTCGTCCTCTGAAGGGAGCTCCCTTGTGGTGGCAGCAACATCCGTGCCCCCCGCAACAACAGGTACAGCCGTCACCCAGCGCACCAGCACCGCCCTCCCAGCAGCCCCTCAGCGTTTGCCCCGTGCCTGCTCACCCAGGAAGGTGGGCATCTCCTTCACCCAAGGCACCTCAGGCCCTGCCCCTGTCACCCCTGCTGCCCTCAGTGAGGAGGTCATTGACCTCCTGAGGACGCTCATTGTTGGGCAGTGTACCCTTTTGAATGCCATCCAGGGTGTAGAAAGGGAGGTGCACCAGAGTAATGCATACCTGGAGGGCATTCATTCGGGTCAGGCGGCCCTTCAGCAAGCTTTTCAGACTCTGGCCTCAGCACTGATGGCAGCAATTGTCCCTGTCTCTAGCCTTCCCCCTCCAACTTCCTCCACCCATACCCTATCACCTGTACCTCTGCCTATCCCAGACACACCATCAGACCAGCCTGCACACACCTCAACACCCAAGGGAAGCTCATCCAGACATAAGCACCACACATCACACAAGCATTCACACAAGCAACATCCACATACAGACATACCAACACCCACTGCCTCCACTGTGTCCTCCTCCTCCTCGTCTCCCTCCTCCCTCCCTGTCACATCTCCACTCACACCTGCATGCACAACATCTTCAGCCACTACGTCCATTACCAGCACACCCACCAGAACCCCCCGCACACGTGCAGTCACCACCCCCACTACCATTTACACGTCCCCTGTGTCCTCTCCCACTGTGTCTGTGACCCCTCTTCCAAGCTGCACAAACGCAGGCAGCCACCCACCCAACAGCCATCCACCTCACAACAGCATCCAGCCCAAGCACCTGCACCCAAAGACACCAGACTGAAGACTCCTACAACCACAACCTCTTCCTCCACTCCCATACCCACTACACCTACCCGTCCCTCTGTTCCTAAATTGGTTTTCCTTCCCAAACTTGACCTCTTTCCTACAACTCCCCCACCCCGTCCATCTCATAGGACTCCAGTCAGCACATCAGCCACCACAAAAGCGGGACCTGGAATGACAGTGTGCCATGGACTGTGGAGTCCCCCACCCTCAAGGGCAGCCAGTTCAGGAAGGAGCCAAGGCACGGCCAGCCCACCCCTGGTAAAACATCCGAAGATTGTCAGTGGCCGGCGCGAGAGGCCGAAGACACCAGGGACCAAAATCCCGACCATGGTTCCGGCAGGAAGTGTGGTGCCACCTGGCACACCGCCAAAGGTGGGGAAGGGCCACAGGCGAACAGGGAAGGCTGGGAAGGGCAGCACGCCCGACAAGTCCGCCAGCAGCCCAGCTGGCCAGGAGGGCCCCGCCTGCCCCATCCCAGGTGGGCAGGAGGACACCCACAGGCCCGGTACTGCAGCCCAGGAGGACCCCGCCAGCCACACGACAGATGGGCAGGAAGGCACCGCCAGCCAAATGTCAGGTGGTGAATGACCTCCATGCCATGGCCGGATCCGCTGAGCTGGACACTCATCCGATGCACCGCTGAACTGGGCACCGCCGTCTCAAGCACCGCTGAACAGGGCACCGCCGTCTCAAGCGCCGCTAAACAGGGCCCTTCATCTCAAGCACTGCTGAACAGGGCTCTTCATCTCAAGCACCGCTGAACTGGGCACCGCTGTCTCAAGCACCGCTACACTGGGCACCGCCGTCTCAAGCACCGCTGAACAGGGCCCTTCATCTCAAGCACCGCTGAACAGGGCCCTTCATCTCAAGCACCGCTACACTGGGCACCGCCGGCTCAAGCACCGCTACACTGTGCACCGCCGTCTCAAGCACCGCTACACTGGGCACCGTCGTCTCAAGCACCACTACACTGTGCACCGCCGTCTCAAGCACCGCTACACTGGGCACCACCGTCTCAAGCACCGCTGAATAGGGCCCTTCATCTCAAGCACCGCTGAACAGGGCCCTTCATCTCAAGCACCGCTACACTGTGCACCGCCGTCTCAAGCACCGCTACACTGTGCACCGCCGTCTCAAGCACCGCTACACTGGGCACCGCCGTCTCAAGCACCGCTACACTGTGCACCGCTGTCTCAAGCACCGCTGAACAGGGCACCACCGTCTCAGGCACCGCTACACTGGGCACCGCCGTCTCAAGCACCGTTGAACAGGGCACCGCCGTCTCAAGCACCACTGAACTGGGCCCTTCATCTCAAGCACCGCTGAACAGGGCCCTTCATCTCAAGCACCGCTACACTGGGCACCGCCGTCTCAAGCACCGCTACACTGTGCACCGCCGTCTCAAGCACCGCTACACTGGGCACCGCCGTCTCAAGCACCGCTACACTGGGCACCGCCGTCTAAAGCACCGCTGAACAGGGCACCGCCGTCTCAAGCACCACTGAACTGGGCCCTTCATCTCAAGCACTGCTGAACAGGGCCCTTCATCTCAAGCACCGCTACACTGGGCACCGCCGTCTCAAGCACCGCTACACTGTGCACTGCCGTCTCAAGCACCGCTGAACAGGGCACCGCCGTCTCAATCACCACTGAACTGGGCCCTTCATCTCAAGCACCGCTGAACAGGGCCCTTCATCTCAAGCACCGCTACACTGGGCACCGCCGTCTCAAGCACTGCTACACTGTGCACTGCCGTCTCAAGCACCGCTGAACAAGGCACCGCCGTCTCAATCACCACTGAACAGGGCCCTTCATCTCAAGCACCGCTGAACAGGGCCCTTCATCTCAAGCACCGCTGAACTGGGCACCGCCGTCTCAAGCACTGCTACACTGTGCACCGCCGTCTCAAGCACCGCTACACTGGGCACCGCCGTCTCAAGCACCGCTACACTGTGCACCGCCGTCTCAAGCACCGCTACACTGTGCACCGCCGTCTCAAGCACCGCTGAACAGGGCACCTCCGTCTCAAGCACCACTGAACTGGGCCCTTCATCTCAAGCACTGCTGAACAGGGCCCTTCATCTCAAGCACCGCTACACTGGGCACCGCCGTCTCAAGCACCGCTGAACAGGGCACCGCCGTCTCAGGCACCGCTACACTGGGCACCGCTGTCTCAAGCACCGCTGAACAGGGCACCGCCGTCTCAAGCACCACTGAACTGGGCCCTTCATCTCAAGCACCGCTACACTGGGCACCGCCGTCTCAAGCACCGCTACACTGTGCACCGCCGTCTCAAGCACCACTGAACTGGGCCCTTCATCTCAAGCACCGCTGAACAGGGCCCTTCATCTCAAGCACTGCAACACTGGGCACCGCCGTCTCAAGCACTGCTACACTGTGCACCGCCGTCTCAAGCACCGCTGAACAGGGCACCGCCGTCTCAATCACCACTGAACAGGGCCCTTCATCTCAAGCACCGCTGAACTGGGCACCGCCGTCTCAATTACCGCTACACTGTGCACCGCCGTCTCAAGCACCGCTACACTGGGCACCGCCGTCTCAAGCACCGCTATACTGTGCACCGCCGTCTCAAGCACCGCTGAACAGGGCACCTCCGTCTCAAGCACCACTGAACTGGGCCCTTCATCTCAAGCACTGCTGAACAGGGCCCTTCATCTCAAGCACTGCTGAACAGGGCCCTTCATCTCAAGCACTGCTGAACAGGGCCCTTCATCTCAAGCACCGCTACACTGGGCACCGGCGTCTCAAGCACCGCTACACTGTGCACCGCCGTTTCAAGCACCGCTGAACAGGGCACCGCCGTCTCAATCACCACTGAACTGGGCCCTTCATCTGAAGCACCGCTGAACAGGGCCCTTCATCTCAAGCACCGCTACACTGGGCACCGCCGTCTCAAGCACCGCTACACTGGGCACCGCCGTCTCAAGCACCGCTACACTGTGCACCGCCGTCTCAAGCACCGCTGAACAGGGCACTGCCGTCTCAATCACCACTGAATAGGGCCCTTCATCTCAAGCACCGCTGAACAGGGCCCTTCATCTCAAGCACCGCTGAACTGGGCACCGCCGTCTCAAGCACCGCTACACTGGGCACCGCCGTCTCAAGCACCGCTACACTGTGCACCGCCGTCTCAAGCACCGCTACACTGGGCACCGCCGTCTCAAGCACCGCTACACTGTGCACCGCCGTCTCAAGCACCGCTGAACAGGGCCCTTCATCTCAAGCACCGCTGAACAGGGCCCTTCATCTCAAGCACCGCTACACTGGGCACGCCGTCTCAAGCACCGCTACACTGTGCACCGCCGTCTCAAGCACCGCTGAACTGGGCCCTTCATCTCAAGCACCGCTGGCCCATTGGCGGAAAGGGCAGGCCCGCCTCTGTGTCGGGCAGGGCTGCACAAAGCACTCTGGGCACCAGTCCCCCTCCAGAACCAGTGGAGACTGTTATCCACTTGTGAGACTGTGGCTTTGCACTCCCCAGGATGTAACAGTGGGCAAACCACCCACTGTAGAGACTTGAGAGACTGTGGCTTTGCACTCCCCAGGATGGAACAGTGGGCAAACCACCCACTGTAGAGACTTGAGAGACTGTGGCTTTGCACTCCCCAGGATTGAACAGTGGGCAAGCCACCCACTGTAGAGACTTGAGAGACTGTGGCTTTGCACTCCCCAGGATTGAACAGTGGGCAAACCCACCCACTGGAGAGACTTGAGAGACTGTGGATTTGCACTCCCCAGGATGTAACAGTGGGCAACCCACCCACTGTAGAGACTTGAGAGACTGTGGCTTTACACTCCCCAGGATGGTACAGTGGGCAAACCACCCACTGTAGAGACTTGAGAGACTGTGGCTTTGCACTCCCCAGGATGGAACAGTGGCCATGGAGGCCCATCGTGGATCTGGCATCGTGGACTCATCTGGCTGAGGTGCCCCCCCTCTCTTCCCCCTGAGGTGCCTGTAGTTTTGCTATCTGATGCCCCTGCAGTGTTCTCTCCGTTGGAGTCAGGTATCCTGTGTGGGCTTTGCCCATGTGATTTGGGCCCAGTGGTCCACAGAAAATGCCTGCTACAATGATCGGACTTTAAAATTTATGTATATAAAGGTTTTAGATGTGTGATATATTTTTAAGCCAGTGATACAATATATTCCAATGTTTAGAATCATTTCCTTTTGTCTTTGCATTCTTCCAAGGGGTTTGGGGGGGGTAACTGTGATGTATTGCTATGCATTGATGTGTGTGTTGTAGTGCGTGAGGGTGGGGGTGGGTGTGTCGCGTATGTGTGTCCCCGTAATTTTTTGCCTCCCCTGTGTCGTAGGTGCAGTACTCACCGTTGTCTTCTGCGCCGGCGTTCGTGCTCCTGGTAGAGGAGCAGGTAGACAATCGCTGGGAGGATGTGGAGTTCGGGTTCCATGCTGTCCAGATTCCTCATGGGGTGTATGGAGGTGAGCGTTTTCCGTTCGAAATGGCTGTTTCCGCCGTGTTTTTATCGGCGGGGCTACCGCCCCGGGAAAGGTGGCGGATTGGTAGGTTGTGATGGGGTGGGCGGTACATTGACTCTCGCCTGTCTGTTGGTGGTTACCGCCGCGTTGTTTGTTTGTCCCGCCGTGGCGGGCGGTGTGTTGAAGTGGCGGTCTCTGTTGGCGGTTTCCGCCAGGGTCGGAATTCAATTTTTTTTACCGCCAGACTGTTGGCGGTTTAGCCGCCGCTTTAACACCGACCGCCAAGGTTGGAATGACCCCCTTAATCTTGAATGGTGTCTTCTGGCATCAGCATTTCACCCCTTGCCTCTGAAGTTTTATCCCCTTGTCGTGACTTTTTATTAGAGTTTTTCAGTCCACCCTCCTAATTCCTAATTGGTCAGTCAATCTGCAGTTATGACTCTAACCTATAATATTAATTTTACAAATCTATGAATTCTAATATTTCCCCATCCCCAATTTGTTGATTGGTTCTGTCGTGTGGGCTCTCATTATCCTAAATGAGACTACTGGATTTCTAGGCAGCAGGATTGATCACGGTGTGGGGGACTGCGTCGGACCCACGTGTAAGGAACTCTGTCACCCTAAATCCGGTTTGTGCTCCGGCTAACTAGCAGTGCCTCATTTCTCCCAAGGGGAAGAGATGATTGGGCAGCCGAGCGCATGACATCTTTGGAACTTCTCAGGGAAGTCGTGATCACTCAGATTCAAACCAACTCTCTCATTTACAGTATGATCTCATATACAAATGACAAAGGCAGTATAAGTTTTATATAATGTTTTAATAAAACAACTGCATTTTAGATAATAAGGCGTGAGCCGCAATAACCAGAACCATACAACACAGTAGGATTGAAATAGTCACCAGGAGAGTAAAACATAAGAACAAAGCTATCATGGTGTCTAATAGTTTCTACTCTCCCTCTGCTTGGTTTATTTCGAGCACAGCATGTTAAGCTTCTAACTTGCCTTTCTGAATCCCTGGGGAGACATCAGCCCTCATACCTGAGCAAAGGCCTGTGATCTTGGTTCAGCATCTGCAACGAGGCAGTCAGCGTCTAGTTGTGGTTCCCTGGTCGGAATCTCCCTCCTGCGTGTATTGGGACAAGGAAGTGTTTTTATAACTAACATGTCAGCGTGATCACAAAATGTCCCTACGCAGGAATGCCAAAGACTAAACTCCTACCACGACTATCGGCAATGTATCCTTGACTGAAGCCCAGAGTGAACAAGAATGTGTTATGGAGAACTCCAGTGCTGAAGTAGGCTAAACAGTGTGATATGAATATAAAACAAGACCGTAGAACTGGCTATTTGAAAAATAACAGTACGAAGCCTAATAAAAAGCATGTAGAGCAAAGTGCACAGAGGCTCTAAGCTGCAAGCAAATGAATAAAAATACATCCAGGGCAAAGTGCACAAAGGCCTAAAGCCTGAAGCTAATGCGCAAAGGATACATAAAACTAACCACACTACACCCTCCCCTTGTCGGTAGCAAGTGATTCCAATAATATAAAAGACATGCCCCAGATATAAACAATACCTAAAAATATATATATTTCGACAAGGTCAGAGGACAACAAAGTCATAAATTTGGGAAGCATGTGACGATAAAGCCAAATACAATATAATGTCAATTTTCGAGGGGAAAAAAAATCCAATTGTCAGACAGAAGCAATAGAAAGCAGGAGCTCCTCCACTTCGATATATGTCAATATCGGAAGATCCACGCCAAAAAGTACCATGGGGCAGGTGTGTTCCAAAGCCCCAAAACCATTCAGGGCGGCATGCCGTGCAGGGCCTATGAATGAGACAATACCATCTTCCTCCAGGAAGGGAATCTCATAAACTGCCTCACGAAGCAAACGCAACCGTAGTGCACAAGTCTGGGAATGAGCCTTAATCGGGAACATCAACAGATCAGTATCGACCACTGGAGGGCGCTGCAGTGAGAGACAGAGAGCCAGTGCATGTTCAAACGAGCACCAAAGGCACCGAAACACGGGTTGCACACAATCCAAAGCTGGTCGGAATGACAGTGACCAGTCACACTCCAAATGTCCCAGGAGTGTTGCTCCAAAATACTGCATCATACGCTCACGACACAGTTGCGCTGACGGGAGCAGCAATATAGGATCTCGTCGTGGTGGGACAGCCATTGTGGAAGAACAGCAACAATAGCAAGACTCCAGCCAACGAAGCCAAAGTAATCGGGAAACCCCCAAAAATGCTTCAGAAAATAGAGTGTATAGCCGAAGGTATTAAACCGAATATGGAAGAGAAGGTGTGAGCAAAACCAACACCAACAGCTTTGAAAAAATGTGCAATTCCAGCAGTGCTGGACGCATTAAATATACGTCCCACAAGTTCACCAAAGTGACTCGGAAAGTTCGTATTTAAAAGGGACTGTATTTCCACTGACGACCTTGCCACCTGAAGTGCGTAGGTCTCACTAGCAGATGTAAGGGCCACACGCTTTTGAAACAATAGAGCCTTTAGTCGACTCAACTTGTCGAAATTCACCTTGGAAGTAGTAATATGAGACCAGATGTCTGCTACCTCCCCAATTTGAGTGGGGGGAAACAACACATTCCCGCAGCACGTAACGGCCTTGGTGACAACGACCACGTAAACTATTCCGGCACGCATGCCACAGCAGCGTTCACTGTTAAGAACAATGTAACTGCCGTTAGAAAGCACCTGGAAAGTGTTTTTAATAACCGGGACTGGAACTCCCTTCAGATAACAAGCTAAGTTAGCAATCGAAGCGTTACATGCCCGTGCAAGGACAGCTGTTTACAAACCATGGAATGGCTGACAGAAGTTTCGCATTCACTACCGCTAAGAAAAACCTCCCTCCAACCATTAATACATCTGTATAGAAAGGGAAGCTCCCACACCTCGTGTATGTAACTGTCTCCCAACCGTTCATATCTACCCACCGGAATGTGCTTCAAACAAGAAGTAAATTGCAGAGTGGAGATAGGCAGATTAATTACCCCATGAATCAACCACTCAGCTGACGGAATCTCAGCAACCGTGAAAGGCAGTTTTTCCAATTTTTCAATATTCAACATGACATATGTTGCTTCCTTTTTAGCCATCAGCTGTTGTTGACGAGTTAAATTAAAGGAGACAAAGATCTCTCTGGCACGAATGTGCTGCCACGGAACGCGACCTGCCTTCAAGGTCTGAAGAGTCCAACCCAGCTGCATGATGGACCGCGTCTGACTCTGCCCATGATATAAAGAAGACATATTTGATTTAATAATGTCTATAGCAGAGGAAGCAATGCTGTCAATTATGTAAACACGGTCAGAAAGGGTATGCATGCCATTATCTACAACAGACAAAGCCTGCATCAGGTTTTCCTGATCAATTTGCCGCAACCGGGCCGCTGCCTCCTGCTGTGAAAGCTTTCAAATCTCATTATATACTTCGTATAAAAACCGTTTCTTCCGTGGTACCTTAGGTCCTGACAAAACATCTTGTAAGTCAGTAACATTAGACAGTAACCTGAGATGTGATTTAACTGCATCCAGCATGGACGACTTCAACCATTGCTGACAAAGCTTTCCCACGCTGTATGTAGTTATGATATCAGCATGTTCTGGTGAAATGTAACGAGGGTCTGCCCTACTAGTCCTGAACCCCCCTAAAGAGGTGACAAAATGTTGATGACACTTATTAGTGTCTACAGGCCATATTAACCACCCGCCCGGATGTACCAATGAAGTGTTAAGCGTACCATTCTGGACCCAGCGTGTAAACTCACTAAACGTAGCATTAACATATCGCTGCCAATTGTTCAATTTGGAAGGGACAGGTATACTAGGCAAATTTAACTCTCTAATCGTTGCCAAGCCCAAACAGCTAGTCTGTTGAACCGTGTCATTGAGGAAAATCATCTGCACAGGGATAATACATGCTCTAAATAATGTGTCCCTGCCTTGCATTTGCCAATTTTTCGTTCCCCAGACACTTTTCAAATCAACAGTCTTAAACCAATATTCATAGCCCTCAACCGAAAGTTTAGACACAAACAAATTTGAATACAGTAATTTAGTATCGGTCAATAACATTTGCTTATTAGCATACGGAGTAACTTTAAAATAGTAAGACTTAGCATTTTGTTGACTATGCCCAGAAAAGTATGCAAATTTATCATAATACGTTTTTGAACTCCCTTGTGGAGGAGTTGGGCAATGTTCCCATTGCACATAATCAAATATGGACTTAGGGCTACTTGCTTTATGAATAAAGTGGTGTCCATAATAGTTGTAGCAAAACATGTCACCATGATTATCTCTAAATAGGTAAGCATCTTCATCGTCATAGACAGTATAATATTGCAATTCTGTTAGCATAGAATCTACTGTCTTCACATCCCAATCATCAGAAACAATGCCTTGGATAACAATATCATTCATTGATAACTTTAGAACATACGGTATTTGAATCAATTCAGTGGGACCATATATATCAAACATTACTTTATCCCACACAATCCCATCCGGAATCGGTATTGCAGAAATGTTTACATTGGACAAGTCTATTCGAACCATATGAGACGAAAAATGTGGTTTTAACACTGTCTCCACGTGCTCAATGTCAGATCGTTCAGGAAGAAAATGACCATGTATTACTAGAAAAAAAGTAACCACAAATCCCAACCACAAAAAAACAGTCATAACAGCTATAAAAAGCCACAAATAGTTCCAAGGAAAAACAAAATATGTGCGTTTAAGCCAACACAGCAGCTTACGTGGACCTCGGACTGAAGACATTGAGGACGAGGAGCCGGACACTGCATCATCAGTGTCGTTGATGCAGCCAGAGGCAGTTCTTGCAAAAGGTGCAACTGTGAACAAAGAAGCAGATGAAGGCTCTCGCCTTGGCACACTATAAACCACATGTTCAGAAACATCAGTAGAACGTACAGCAACTTGATCAAAAGATTCCAAATTAATCGTTGTCTGTGGAACAATCGCAAGATCATCTTCCACCCTCCCCAAGATCGGAGAGGAAACAGCGTTGGTGTAAATCACCTGCAGCGGGACTTCTTCCCCAGTAGTGAGAGGGATTCCGGAACTACTGGGTGTCCCTCTTGGTCTGCTGTGCAGAATCGGCCACATGTTGTAACTTGACATTATCAATGGAAACAAAGCGATTTCCTTTGGCCCCTTGCAGCGGCGGTAAAATCACAGTTCTCGTGCCGCTAACCCCTAACACAGGGACAGGTGCTCGATAAGAAGGACCAAATTCTTTCTTTACTGCAACCTTTTCACGCACTAGATCCCCAATCCTGGGTATCCAACCAGTAGGAGTTACTGGCTCATCCTTAATTCCTGAGGAGGCAGCACTTGCAGAAGAGTTATCTTCACGGAATTGTTGTAAATCCTGCAAAACAGTGACACGATAATTTATGTCAAAGGGTGTATCTGCCACCTCCACACCAGGACCATCTAGATCAGGAACATACGTTTGTGTTCCAAACAGGCACTCATATGAAGTACGACCCCCCAGTGACCTTCTAGGCAAGTTATTAAGTGTTCTCTGTACTCCATACAGGTGGGCTAGCCAACTACGACCCGTACCTATAACTCTGGCCGTTAAGGATTGCTTTAAATCACGATTTAAACGCTCCACGACAGAATTTCCCACGGGATGAAATGGAGACGAGAATTGGAGTTGGACCCCCAACAAAGCCATGGTGTCCCTGAATGCCTTAGAGGCAAAAGCAGGGCCCTGGTCCGAATGAAAAGCCGCAACTGCAAATGTATCGACAAAGATGCGCAAATCTTTAATAACAGTTCGAGCGTCAGCCGAGCGCTGTGGCTAGACCCACCCAAATCTGGAGCACGAATCTACAGCGACCAATATATATTTGTATGCACTGTCTGGTGTCAGCGGACCACAGTGGTCCAAGTACACACACTGTAAAGGTTTATTTGAAATCAGAAGGGGCGTCTGCTGCGGGCGTCTAGCCGATGAAGCTTTAATTTGTTGACAAACATCACAACAAAGGACATATTGCTTTGTCTCTTTATAGAGACCAGGCCACCAGTAACGAGCCTGTAAAAGCGAAATAGTGGCAGCCACACCAGCATGTGCAGATGCCGCCCCCTCATGTGCTGCAGAAATTAATCGAGGTCTCTCAATTTTATTTGGTAAATCACGTACACCAATGCCTGGAATATTAACAACAGCATTGAACGCACTACTCAAGCAGTAACGATACTTAGAAGGAAATCCTTAAGGAAATGGCGTGCCATCAGCCATAGCTTTTATGGCAGCCGAGATCTCTGTGTCTGGTTTGGAACTCGAACAAGTCACTGCGGCCACAGTGGCAACAGTCACTGCCGACTTCGCGGCTTCATCAGCCAAAGTATTCCCAGCAACGTGTATCCCAACGTGCTGGTGTCCAAGTGTATGCACAACATGGACCTTAGGAAGCGTCTCTTTCAGATCCACAACCTTACCCCACAACAATTTGTGTTTAATGGTGTTGCCGTTAGAATCTCTGAACCCATTCAACTTCCAATAGTGTAGATATTCATTGAAAGACTGAACACAGTAGTAGGAGTCACAGACCAGCAAGGTTCAAATCGCCGGATCCGCGTGCTCCAACGCTAACAATAGAGCTTTGAGCTCAGCCAGCTATGCCGTGCAATCTCCCAAGGTTTTAGTATAAGTATGTCGGGGCAGAACACTTCCCCCTCCATAGTGCCGCTCACCACCGCACATGCAGCAGAATACTGTTGTTTAGTCCCAACCGCTGGTTGCGCAGAGCCATCGGTATACATGACCACCTGATATTGGTCAATAGGCAATGTGCCAGCAGGAACTGGGTACTCCATTTCATATTGAAGAAATTCTTGAGTCTGCAGTTTAGGGTCAAATATGTAATCTACATCAGTGGCTGTCAAAGACGTAGCCCATTGTATCCATCGAGGGTGTAAAACTTTCGAATTAGGGACACGCGCTTTTGTAACAGCCTCTAAGGCCAGAATCGGAGAAACGACAATAATGCGTTGGCCCTGGGCAAGAGGTCTTTCTTAAATCACAGCCATCTGTACGTCAGTGAGTATTTTCTCAGTTTGCGCAAATCGTTGTTCTGCAGCAGAATACAAGTGGGACTTGTATGCAATCGGGACTGTCTCACCCTCATTAAAGGTGACATATGTAAACCCAACAGCCCCAGGTATCACCCTGATGACTAAATGCGTTTTATTGTCCTGTGTGTGTAAATGTTTAACTGCTAAGAAATTAGTTTGCAAATCTTGTAGTATATGTGTATGCTTAATCGTCCAAA